>NC_054377.1:87162503-87792503 GCF_017654675.1 Xenopus laevis
TTATCAACAATGTAAACAGTCCTCTATGCCTAAGGCATAGAGGAGGGGCAGGCAATATTTGATTGACAGCTGAGATTTTTAAATGAGTTTACAACAGCTATGAACGCTTTAATAAAAAAAAAAAAGAATTTAGATTTCATTTTAATTTGGAAAGGACTTTTATTATACAGATTTTTATGTCTGGGTAACAGGTCCACTTTAAGACCTCTGGTTGTTGTATTATTATTAGTGCTTCGTCACTTGCTTGTGCTGATTATATAACTAAGATCAGGTTTGTGGGGGCCCTGGGCAAATAACTGCACCGCTGCACACTACAACCAGCCGTATGCGGATATACCAAGTGCTGTTTTTGCAATACCGCAACATTCAGATACTGCTGTTTCTACATATTATCTTGGCTTTTGCCAAGACTATCCATTTCTTAAATTAAGCTATTGAATCAAATATGCCTGAAGATTCAGCCCGTAAAGCCAAAGAAATAACATAATTTATTATTTTTCAAAGCAATGCATTTGCCTTAGAAAAGACTCTAGAAGACTGTAATTTCTTGAAATACAGCTCTGTATAATATAAAACGTAAAAAAAACCTACAGATAACTTGCAGCTATAAAGCTATGAATAAAAGTACATATGGGGCATATTTATGAACATTGAAGGCCCATATCAACCAATCAGATCTTTGTTTTTTGTTTGTTTTTTATCGATGACTGATCAAATCTAATTGATGATTGGTTGCTACAGGCATCATAACTGGCATTGTTTGTCTATAATGTTAGTGTGTAGCACACACCACTGAGGTATGTCCCTATAGCTGGCCATAGACGCAAAGATCCGATCGTGCGAATCGTGGATTCGTACGATTTTCGGACCGTGTGTGGAGAGTCCCGTCATTTTTCGTCCGTCGGAGATCGGTCGTTTGGTCGATCGGACAGGTTAGAAAATTTCTGTCGCCTGCCGATAATATCTCTGCGTGTATTGCCGATCGTACGATTTTCAGAGGGAGACTGTCACTAGTGTTGTCAGACATAAGTATCGTACGATTGCTGTCAGGGGCAGAACATTGGGTGATCTGTTCTTATTTGATCGGAATGGTAAAGACTTTGATCTGAATGGTTAGTGGAAGGTCGGGAGATGGGAAATTCCGATCGTACGTTGATTCGTACAATCGGATCTTTGCGTCTATGGCCAGCTTATGGCAACCACAGGAACAGATGGGTCAACTATCATGTAACTGCTACTAACCTTGCATTTCACTTTGGCATATCATATTATATGCTGCTCTTTTTCATATTAATCCCTATGTAATTAAACTGCTGATTAATTCACTGCTGTACCTGTCCTGTATGCCAGTATGTAACTCAAGCCATTTTTACAGAAAGCAACAAAAGAAAATATTGGGTTCTTGTTAGCATTATAGAGATTCATAAGAGGATCTTCAGGGAAAACTAGGTTAGATCAAGAGGGGCCTAAAAAGCTGACTCCAAGCATAGGACAGCAGGGTAATCTTAGCCACAAGGAAAGCCTCACACTCCCAAGGAAAAATTTAATAGATAGGTGGTGCAGAATTGGGAGAGGGGTCACTGGACAAAGCAAAGAGGAATTTTAAACACCCGTGGCTTTCCATGGTGGGTTTTCAGCCAAAAAAAAAACCATGGTGGTGGTAACCAGCTAACAGGATGGTATGTACCCCTGAAAAAAAAGTGCCATCTCGCGGCTTCCTGACCCTTGAACTAGAACATGGCCTCAAAAAAATTCCAATAGTTTTCCAGTTTAGAATTGAATTGTAAACCCCTTAATTAAAAAACACTTTAAAATATAAATACATTTAAATTTAACATTCAGGGAAGCATCATCAATAAAGCAAACATTTTGTTTGACAAAGTCATACTTTATCCTGTGCTGAGCAGAACATATTGTCCCTTTAATTAAAGCACATTTTTATCCTTGTTCCTGGCTATGAACCTGCAGCTCGAGTCCCTCAGAGGATCAAATTTAGGACAGCTCTAAGCAAATTCTTACGCGGAGGCAAATTCAGCATATCTAAGAATATTAAAGGAAGCTTTCTATCTGACAAGCTTAGGGTAGGATCTGGTATTGGGGAAGCCTGAAATTATGGTTGTAGCTTCACAATGAAACAAACATGCATTATTCAGTGTATTCTTCATAAAACTTAAACATGACAAAAAGTATTTACTATATAATCCAATTAAGTTTCCATGCATTTTCATATTTTTCTACATTGAAATGCCTTTAGGAAAGGTTAACTGTATTACTGGGAGAACCAATGCAGGGATGCTGGCAGTTTTGTACTTTAAACATGCTTGTTACTCCCTCAAATCCTCCTCTTACGCCTTTGATCAAACTCCTAGCTCTGTCCAACTCTGTCTGCTGACCGGATATATTCAGGTTTATTGTTTTAAAGGAGAAGCAAAGTAATTTTCCCTGTGGGGGTGCCAAATCTTAGGCACCCCCAAGTAATTATGTTAACTTACCTGACGCCCCAGGCTGGTGCTCCGATCAGCAGAATACTGCTGTGGCCTGGGGATATTCCAGCAAGCACCACTGAGTTATTGTGATCCTTCTTTTTTTCTCGTGGCTGCACGTGCGCAGTAGAGAAAAAGGCTGAACTTTAATGAAAAAACTGACTATTTCATTCTACTGTGCATGTGTCTGCCCGGGAAATTTTTGAAGAGTAAAGAAGCAGGAAGAGGATCGCTCCATGGTGCTCGATGGAAGAACCCCCGGCTGGTGCAGTTTTCTGACAGGAGCACCCAAGGGTGTCAGGTAAGTAAATGACTTTCCTGCTCCTTCAACATTAACTCAAGTACAAATTACAGAACTGAGCCTTTACTTTGGTTGAATAGGTTAAAGTAGGGAAATATAGTGTGAATACAGAAAAAAATCTGTGATGATGTGTCTGCCTATGTTAATGTGTAAGTTAACCAGGGACTTGGCTGAATATTGGGTGAGTGCTGATACTTGATGTGACTATAGATCAAAAACAAAAAAACTATAAATGCATGGAAAAGAAAGCTTTAGTACTCGAAGTTTCGGTGTTCGGTCTTTATCTGGAGTGAAAAACAACAGAGCACTCTCTCCCCATATCTATTTTAACCCTCTACTGGAGTTTTGGTGCCAAAATATGTTGCTAGGCAGCCAGAAACTTGCTCCTTTAAACTTTGAATGGTGCTTTGTCTTTCTAAGTATAATTTAGCTTCTACCATTGATATTTTCTAAAAGAATTACTCAATTCTGCTCTGAACCTAATGCTACATCTGCCCAGCCAAGGAGCCAAGAGATCTTTCTATTGCCTTTGTACATTTGGAAAAACTTTTTCCAGATACTTTAATTCTTTTGCCAAAGATACCTAAAGGATTGATTAATTGCTCAGAAGCAGGCCTAGGAAATATGATAGTCCTATAAATTTGTTAATGAGAATTGCTGCCCAGATTTAAAAAATCATTAATGGTAACATTGCTTAAAATACTTGTTCATAAATGAAGAAATAATACATTCTAAGATGATGAACTGCAAAGCTCAATTATGATTAAATGAAGAATCCTTATTTAAAAACAACAAATGATTCCCCATGGTATTTAAACCATTTTCTGTTGATTTTAGTTATATTCCTTTTCTATGACTTTGGTCACCAGTACTCAGGACCTGAGAAGATCAAGACAGTCAAAAAGCTCAGGGTGTCATTTTTTATTACACAGAATTTTCTATTTGGTACTCAAAGCTAAGGGCAAACAAGGCATATCCTCTACAAATCAAACACACACGACCATTCAGCCTGTCATTTGCTGATTTGGGCACTTGTCCATCAGTGGAAAATACACCTAATCTGTCATAAAGCTATTGTAAAGAACAACAAACCTTAGTGATTAATGTCTATCTGTACATTCTTTACATTATTAAAGGTTTGAGTTTGAGAGAAAAAAACAGTAGTATCAAAATGTGCAAGGAGGTACAAAAACTATCTCACATGGTCCCTTTATGCCTGAACTGTACTGAACACCTGTCTGTAACTGTGTGAGTGGATTCCTCTAAGTGTGTCAGCAAATTATTTTCATTGCATCATAAAAGCTGTTTGAAAGGAGATACAGTGACAACTGTTGCTACTAATCTCCACATGCCGTAAGTCTGTTAGGGTGGAGTATATTAGAAATACTTTGTTATCTGTTAAGAAACAGACTGTTTTATCTCTTATGGGCATTTCGGTGCATTCAAATATTGTAAAACTAAACATATTGGTTGACTTAGTGGTACAAAAGTAACACTGTTTAAATACTGTATCATGTATCCCTCTAAATAGAAGGAAGAATAAAAGTATAACTTTTTGAATACATTATTTCGTCTTGTCATATATGTACTCATAGTGTAAATAAAGAAGGTGCCATTTATTGTTGGAAATAGTCAACCCCAATATTTATAAACCACTGCTGCAATCTTCTGAGAAATTAACCAAGTAAAGCAACAGAGCAGACATAGCTGCTAACAGAGGAGAATAGGCTGCAGTGACGTATGGAACAAGGTTGCAACCTTGTTCCAACTAAAACACCTTCTGCCAGGCTGGGACAACACAAGAGACCAAATCACCTGGCTTGGCCATATCTGTTACAACCTGGTAATGGGAGATAATTCAAAAAAAACTTTCCTTTTTTCAAAACATACTAGGGGCATTAAGAGAGCTATTTATTAAGGGTCGAGTTGTTTTTTTTCCCGAAAAGTTTGAGGGTAGTTTTCAGATTCATTATACCCCGAAGCTCGAAATAGCTCAAATCAAAAATTCTCCAGCTAAAACTTGTCAAGATCATGTAGAAGTCAGTGGCAGAGGTCCCTTGAACCAGCCTTCATAATGTTCAGGGGGTTTTTGCTCGAAAACTCAATCAATTCAAGTGTTTGAGTTTTTCACGTCGACTACATTCAAGTTTTTTCATAAATTTGAAAACATTCGAGTTGTCAGTTTATTCGAGGTATAAAAAAAAACCTCACAAACTCGACCTTTGATAATTAACCCCTTAAACTCCTGGTTTCAATAAATAAATTATAGTTTATGCTCAAGTGGGTCAATACCTGTTTAAAGTAGACCCAACTGGTAGGGTGACTACCAATGGGAGAGGGCTGAATCTTGAAGACCAGTTACTGCAAAATTGAAGTCACATAAGTTATGTATAAAGAAAACACTAACATGTTGTAAATGGACAAAACAATAAGCCTGTGTGTTGTCCGTACCAACAAAACTTGTTCGTTAATCTACAGAGTTTACAATGTCTTGCTTAGTTGAAACCAATTTGAAAATATTATCCCGACTTCGCATTAAATTAAAATACTATTCTCCCTCCAGTGCCATCAAGTCAAAATAATTTCCATCATCAGTGCATAATTAGCATTGGAACAGTATTCTTCACATTTTATAAAAATAAAATAAAGGTTACGCAGGAAAAGTTAATGAGGAGACTGACATGCCATTTATCGGAGTTATATTAAATCTCTGGCTCGTCCAGATTTCTGACATGTTTACCCATGATTCCTTGTCATTAACAATCACTGCTTCTCTCTTTTTCCTATTGCTCTTGCTACTATAGTTTGGAGAATGTTGATCATATAGACTGGATCTTTCATGAATAAATGCTATAAAAAGCTGAATGTACCATAGCATATAGTTTTTTAAAGCAATAATGAGGCCATCTATTATAGTAAAGCTGCCATAAAACTCACAGAGTCACCCCAGAAATGTAGCTGAATCTTGCAAATGATTACTTTCAAATGCACATACATTTCCACATTTTCTGTAAACTAATTTTAGTATAGTTTTTCTTAGCATGATGAGTATTACTGCATCCTTCTGCAAGTTACAACCGACAGGTGATGCTTCTTCTGAATAACTGTGCACTTCCTACAGTGTCTCAATAAACCAAACAACTGAAGGGTCAGCTCTGTTTCTCTACATTGTATCCAGGCTTAGATGATTGCACCACTCCATTTATTTAGCTAACTGAGAATACAAACGGGATACAACTAGAAGAAATATACTCTTAACAACTCCCCCATCACAATTTCATCCCATTCCCAGAGCTTAGCATTAACTCTAATTCTGCTCTTTCACTATTCACATGCAATCACTCAATAGCAAGTGTATCAATGGGATGTTTCCAAGATTTGTTCATTTCCCTTACACTACATACTCAAAATTCAAAGTTCATTCACTTATCATATCATTGTACCTGTAAATTAGTAATCAGTAAACCACAAACCATCACTGATCTAATCTCAGGCTAATATACCTTACTATACATGTTTCTCTGCCCTCCTACTGCAATTTAATATTTAACCATTTATTATAATATTTAAGCAAATATATTATAAAAAGGCGATTCATTCAATTCATAGCATTCATGACAGAAGCTCCGGTTCATAAATACAATGTATAAAAACACATTTTTCTGGGGGGCGGAGCCAACTACGAGACATGGCGAGGTGTTTTAGACCGGCTCCGTGTTACATGAGGGGACATTCGGCCTCTAGCCCAACATAGTCGAATTTATCTGCCAACTACAGGTGCTGACCACGGTGGAGAACCAGTGCAGCCGACTCTATGGCTCCTAAAGCAAAAAAACCGACAGCTAACGACCTGCGCCTCCTCTTCCACCCTAGCCAGAAAGACCAAGATGGGGTCCAAGCTGGGAAACAGGTGGAAGGTGAGGAAGCTGAGAACATAACAAAACAAGATTTGCACCTGCTTTTTCAGAACATAGAGAAAATGGTTAAAGCAGAACATGCTAAAACCACTAAAGAACTTGCAGTGGAAATCACTACCCTAGGCAATCGGGTAGATGATCTGGAGAACCATGTGGACAGCGCTGCGGCCTACCTCCATCAGGTTGATAACATCACAGCCATTCACTCGCAACTCGAGCACATGCAATACGCTCAAGAAGATGCCGAAAACCGCTCCCGCCGAAACAATATCCGCTTGAGAGGGATACCAGAAACAGTGACGGATCTTCACACACTACTTACCGATATGTTCCAGGAGGTTTTACCGGACACACAACTGGAAAGGCTGGAGATGGATAGGGCTCATAGAGCTCTGCGGCCTAAACCAGGTACGGAAGAACGACCGAGAGACGTTATAGTGCGTATGCATTATTACAAGACCAAGGCGGATATCATACAGGTGAACTGGAAGTGGAAGGCCATAAAATCGCTCTGTTCCCAGACATGGCACCTGTGACTTTGGCTAGACGAAGAGAGTTCAAATCGCTTACGGAGCTCCTGAGACAATACAAGATAAACTTTCTCCTTACAAGCGTCTCATCAAGGCTGCACCTACACTATCCGAAACTTGCAAGATCAAGACAAGTTTTTACGGGCCCTGCACCTTCCAAATGAGCTACCATCCTCGATTAGACCGAATCGACTGAAACCACCACAATTGCGCCAGAGAGCTAAGTGAACCCTCTACTTCCCACGGAAGGTAAAGTAACGGTTATACTGGTTTGAAATCTCGATCCCCACATCATGGTCTACTAGGCATACCTATGTGGGAATTAAGCCCTGAAGCTTTGCTTCATTTTTGTTTACATTTTCTCCTCATCCGAGTAACGACTCTGAAACACCACCCCCCCCCTGGGGCCCGCACGTCTATAGACGGCCCCTACGGGCACGATAGCGGCCTGACCTACCCTCTTGTAGACTTTTGTTTTTGAGACGGGAGGTCCCCGAGTTATATTTGAAACGTATTTTATTTAATTTTGTCTTATTTTATATTTGTATTGTATTTACTCTTGCTTTGTATGTCATCTTTACTCTATACTCATCCTACCCACCCCCCTCCTACCCCAGTGGGACTCTCGCTGGTTTTGATCTCCACCCATGCTATACCTCACTCCAGCCTTGACACTAACCACAGACCCTCTATATCGCCACAATCTGATCTTAAAATAGCCACGTAAAATTGGAAAGGACTCAATAATCCGGTTAAACGCCGGATGGCCTGTCATGATCTGTTGTCTACGGGGGCACATATACTTCTTTTGACTGAAACGCACTTAGTGCGCAAAAAGGAACCTAACTATTGGCACAAAAATATCACAAAGACATTTTTTTCCTCTGCTAAAAACAAAACCAGAGGCGTGGGAATATTGTTGCATAAAAACTGTCCCCTTGAGTTTACAGAATCTCACTCTGATTCTGAGGGCCGAGTTTTGTTATTACTGGGTAACATTGGCAGTATGCCCTTGACACTGGTAGCTATTTACGCCCCTAACGAATGACAATCTGAATTTTTCAGTACATTGGAGTCCTTTATTGACAATCACAGGCATGGAGAGCTTATAGTGGCTGGAGATTTCAATTCTGTGCTTATACCCAATCTAGATAGATCTAATACCTCCACACAGCAACCTCACCCTACACCCAAAGCAACCAAAAGTTTATGTGCATTGGCTAAAGCTCAGTCCCTTCCGGATAACTGAAGGGACTGAACCCAGACAGTAAAGATTATACTTTTTATTCTACTCCCCATAATTCGTATAGCAGAATAGATCTTATTCTGGCATCTACCATACTCCTAGATAAACTGCTAAAATCCGAAATTATCCCATGTACGTGGTCTGATCACGATATCATGATGTCTGTATTCCTAATGAGTGACTCTAGACCTAGAGGGGAATGGAAATTAAATGAACAATTACTCAATGATGAGACAGTTATCCAGGAGATGAGACAGTTATCCAGGAGTTGACACAAGCTATTCCACAGTATTTTTCTGAAAATGGCATGGGAGAAGTAACTAAAGAAATGGTCTGGGCCGCACACAAAACAGTAATGAGAGGTTTACTCATGAAACACGCCTCCCGACTTCGAAAACTGAGAGACTATAGAATTAAACAGCTTAAAGTAGATATCCTCCAATTGGCTACTTCACATAAGATAGATCAAGACCCCTACACACTCAAACAGCTGATTGCTAAGCAGGGAGAACATATTTTGATAGAAAAAGCTGAGAAGGCTCTAAAGGGAAAATTCTTCATAAATCTGATGATATTTTGGGAGAATTTGCTCAGTATTATTCTAAACTTTATGATGGAACGACAGTACCAAGGAAGGATAGAGCTGCTGAAAAAGCTAAAGCATACTTAGCCGAGTGTGACCTGCCAAAATTGACACCTGACACTGCCCAAGCCCTCCAAAAAGACATCACAGGAGACGAGATCATTGAGGTAATTAAGCAATGTAAGTCAAGAAAGGCCCCGGGACCTGATGGCTTTACTATGCTATATTATAAACAATTTAAGGATGTATTATTTCCCCACAGGCTGTCTCTTTTTAACAATTTGTTACACAATAAAAGCCGTTTTCCTGCTGATATGCTAAGAGCCAATATCGTAGTTATACCCAAACCCCCAAAAGATCCTATGCTTTGCCAAAATTACCGTCCGATTTCTCTTACCAACACTGATGTTAAAATATACGCCAAAATTCTGGCTAATAGATTGGCACACGTGCTGCCGCAACTGATCCACCCTGATCAAGTGGGCTTTGTGTTGGGAAGAGATGCGGCGGATAACATCAGACGGACAACACACCTACTCCACCATGTCGAAAGCCTACAGATCCCCAGTGTCTTCCTTTCCCTAGATGCGAAAAAAGGCTTTCGACAGGGTGGACTGGATATTTATGAGAGAGGTCTTAGATTCTGTGGGCTGCACCACCCAATTTAGGGCGGCTATCATGGCCTTGTATGACGGCCCCACAGCCAGAGTTTGTAATGCAGGACACTACTCGGAACCCTTTGCTATTCAAAATGGGACGAGACAAGGTTGCCCTCTGTCACCCCTGCTCTTTGCATGGAACCTCTAGCTCAGAAAATCAGACTTAACCCAGATATCTTCGGGATTAATGTGGGGATTGACTCTTATAAAATTGCCCTCTTCGCGGATGATACTCTACTCTCACTTACTCGCCCACAAACCACATTACCTAATCTATTTAATGAAATCCACAAATATGCTGCAGTTTCGGGTTTTAAAGTTAACAACTCAAAGTCTGAGGCATTGGCACTTTCATTGACTAAACCTGTTCTAAAACTACTGGAACTGAATTTTACTTTTAAATGGCAGAAGGTGTCTTTTAAGTTCCTGGGAATTCTCCTAACACCCAAAGTTACTGACTTATATCCCCATAATTATCTCCCGATGATTAAGAAACTTATGTCTATTCTCAGATCTTGGCAAAACAAAAAAAACAATCTCATGGCTAGGTAGGCTACACTCTCTGAAAATGGTCATAGTTCCTAAAATACTGTACCTATTTCGCACCCTACAGATCCCAATTTGTAAGCCAGATATTGATAGACTTCAACGAGTAATGTTTACTTTTTTCTGGAACGACAAATGCCTTAGGGTGTCCCAACAGATTCTTATGCAATCTTTGCATCAAGGTGGCCTGAATTTTCCTAACCTCTATCGTTACTGGTGTGTGGCTCAGATGGCTCAAATGACCAAACTTCACCTACCCCCAAATACAGTTAGACGGGTATCCTTGGAGGCACAACTACTGTCACATTTGTCCCCTAAGGGTTTTCTATGGTACCCACAAGAGGTTAGACCCCCCATTTTATCTACTAATCCTATATTGAAACATACCTTCATGTTGTGGGATAAATTGAAACATAAATATAATGTAGGGCTTTGCTCAAATCCGTCTCCATTCACTCCATTATTCTATAACCCAGTTTTTCCTCCAGGACAGAATTTGCTTTCTTTCAGGTGGTGGATAGACAATGGCTTTCTTGATATCAATAGCCATACTCCATTTGGCAAAATTATTACTTGGGAGGATTTGAGATCCAAATACTCTATTCTTCTGCGTGAACATTATCGCTGCCTGCAACTCAGCCACTTTATCCAAACACACAGAGGTAAAACTTCGAACCCGAAAACTTTTTTTGAATTTCTGTGCGCTCACCCACACACTAAGGGACAAATTTCCTTGATTTATGCTCACTTTCGCTCCTATGCCACTCCAGATGAAAATAAATATATGGAAAGATGGGAAACGAGACTTAAGGTACAAGAGAAGGCTCAATGGGAACTGGCTTTTGACAATATTAGGAAAGCATCCATTAACACCATTATCAAGGAAAATGCCTATAAGCTACTATACGATTGGTACCTTACCCCAGTAAAGCTAAACCGAATATACCTCTCTGAACCTACTTGCTTTAGAGGCTGTGATGCACTGGGAGATGAACTGCACATGCAGGGCCGGATTTACATAGTGGGCGCCCCTAGGCCCACTGCCATTTGTCACCCCTGTCCCCTCCCCTTTTTTCGTGCAAATTTTCATCATCTGGACCAATGTGGGTATGGTTGGGCAGCATGCCGCCCCCCTAAAATCCTGCCACCCTAGGCCCGGGCCTAGGTGGCCTTTCCACAAATCCGGGCCTGTGCACATGTGGTGGGAATGCCCACTAATTTCTAATCTTTGGAAAGACATTTGCTCTCTTGAGTGATATCTTTAACAAAAAGATCGCACCGGACCCTTGGCTTGCCCTTCTTACCTTTCCGTCCGCGTCTCTCTCTAAGAAAGAATTTAAGCTCTGCTCCCATATATGCTTGGCTACCAGATGTGCTATTGCCCATAAATGGAAAGAAGGTATACCCACAATCCCGGAAATTAAACGCAAAATATGGTGAGTGTCCTCTATGGAAAAGCTTACAGCAATGATCCAACATAACATGGACAACTACACTACTATTTGGAACCCATGGATGCTCTGGACTGAGACGAACTTACGAGTTCCATCAAACTTGCCTGCAAACGCAACGTGACTGTCTTCTCATAATGTCTTTCATGATGTTCACTAATACTTATAAGGTTTTTGGTACAACTTGAAGTGGTGTATTATTCTTATATCTGATTGAGTTACGATGTCAATTGGCGAGAGTCCTCCCCCCTCCCCCCCTGTTTCCATCATTCTCTTCTTTCTTTCTTCCTTTTACTTATTTTTTCCTTATGTATTTAACCTTTGTTATATGATACTTTCACAATCCGATTACTACTACTTGTCATGAACCACTGAGATATTCTCTGACTTGTAAATCTCTATTTTCTCTTGTGACCTGAATGTTGAATCATATGACTGGATTGTGGAAGAAATAAATAAAAAGTTGAAAAAAAAACCAAAACATTTTTCTGAGTTTTTTTTTTCCAATTTACAATTTAAGTGTTAAGATTTCTATCTTTTTTAGAAAACATGATCACAGTAAAAAATCAAATTGCAACACAAAAAAAAAAAAGCAAAACTCAGCCCACTTAATAAATCAGCCCCTTTGTGTGTCTATAACAACATCACACAGCTTATATTAAAGTATTTATAAGAACATGAACACAGCAAGTGCCTTAAATTGATTTCTGTCCCCAGGTTCAGTCTGCAGTTATTTTTCCCTTTTCCAGAATGCAGACATTTTGTTAAAGTTAAAATGGTTCAATTTGACAGAGTATATACAAAACGGCTTCATTGTGCATCAGGGCCCCCTTCTAGAAATCTTGGAAGTCTCATGGTGTTTCTGCCAGTTAACTCTTCTGATATGCACCCTACATAAATACTAAATGCCCCGATATATTTCCTAACTACAGTATTGCATTGATGTTCTCTAGCCTATGCACTTTTCTCACCTATGCTTAGATTGTAAGCTCTAGTGAGAAGGGCTCTTTACATGTCTCATACATTATTATTATCATCCTTTATAAAGATTATACATCATTCACAGTATAGGTATGGTAGCCGTTATCCAGAAACTCATTATCTAGAAAGCTCCAAATCATGGAAAGGCCATCTCCCATTGACTCCACTTTATCCACATTTTAAAAAAAATAATTTCCTTTTCTTTGTAATAATAAAACAGTACCTTATACTTGTTCTTATCGAAGATATAATTAATCCTTATAGGAAGTAAATCCAGCCTATTGGGTTTAATTAATGTTTACATGATTTTCTAGTAGACTATGTTTACATGATTTTCTAGTAGACTTAAGGTATGAAGATCAATTATCCGGAAAACCCCAGGTCCAGAGGATTCTGGATAATAGGTCCTATACCTGTACTTGCTCCAGTGGAGCTTACAATCTAAGGTCCCTATCACAATTACTCCTAAAAGTAGTTTGTAGCAAGTGTTTTTCAATAGAGAGAGCTGCCTATAAAAGGCTGGATTTGTATATAAGGGGTCAAATACTTTTCAAAAGCGTTATCCTTTTGTAGGTAGGCTTCTGACTATTTGATTTGTCCAATTTTGTTTTGCATAGTATGAGTGGGGACATGGCTGTACAATACTATAACTGTGTTAAGTTCTACTGCTTCTATTAAGCTAGACTGATATGTTACTATTATTCTTCTTTATTTGAATAATGCTGGCATATCTCACAGGGACTTTGATTATACATCACTCACAACAGCTCCTGCTCCAGTGCATCTTACAGCCCCTATGATACCTACAGGGTCGGACTGGAGCATGGTGGGCCCACCAGGGTCCAAAATTCCCGGGCCCCCGCGCACATGTGAGAACTCCAGCGCGCACCACACATGTGCAAATGACAGCACATGCCGAGCATACGCGAACGTCAGCGCACGCCTCACCAGATATTTTTGTTTTGGGGCTCAGGAGCTTAGGGGCTGGGCCAGTGGGGGCCCACCGGGTTTTTTCCAGGTATCCCGCCGGCCCAATACGACGCTGGATACACACCAGTCAATTTTAGGAGCCAGATAATGGGATTGGATGCTTATTGATTGTGTGAGGAAACCAGTATAGCCAGAGGAAAGCCCACACAAACACTGGGAGAACATACAACATATAGGCAGTAATGTCTTTTAGCTATATATCGCTATAATTTCCTTGGCACTCCTTATAGTCTACCCACAATTCACTCAATTCTTTGCAAACTTGCCTTCAAGATATATCTTGTATTTATTTCCAAGACGTCAGCTATTTCTGCCTTTTTCTCAAAGAGAGAATATTTAGATATACCTCTTAAGCCAAGATTTACATTACTCTTCTTAAGATGGCCATATATACAGAGATCCGCTCGTTTGGTGACCGTGATATTGGGCTGGTAAGGGCCCAATCGGATCACAACAAGGAGAATAAGGATGGTTGGATCAAGGGCAGCATCAACGAACCAATGCTATCCTCGATCTGACAAATATTGATCTGGGGAGCCCCATAGACAGACCAAAAAGCTGCCAACTTAATGTCGGTAGCTTATATCTGTTCATGTATGGGGACCATTAGCCCTCTACACCCGCTCTTCCCATAATGGACTATCATGTATACATCATGACTTTATCCAGTATATTTCATTTAAGCGACTGCACACTACTACCAACATACACCTTGTTTAATTGTAGTTTGTTTTTAAACAACTTGAGTCATGGGGTTTTCAAGTGCCCCTTGCCCTCTTTTCATAAGTAGAACCTTAATTACACCATATTATATATATGGTGTAATTAAGGTTCTACTTATAAAAAGAGGGCAAGGGGCACTTGAAAACTCCATGACTCAAGTTGTTTAAAAACAAATTAACTACAATAAAACAAGCTGTATGTTGGTAGTAGTGTGCAGTCACTTAAATGAAATATACTGCACTGGGAGAACATATATATATATATTTTCCTATAGGCTTTCTATTGCTACCATGCATGCATACCATGCATATTGCTAACATGCATAGCAGTATAGGGGGAAATAAATTGAGTGAAAGGAGCAAAGACATTTTTGAGAAAGTAACATATATTTAGATATACCTCTTAAGCCAAGATTTACATTACTCTTCTTAAGATGGCCATATATACAGAGATCCGCTCGTTTGGTGACCGTGATATTGGGCTGGTAAGGGCCCAATCGGATCACAACAAGGAGAATAAGGATGGTTGGATCAAGGGCAGCATCAACGAACCAATGCTATCCTCGATCTGACAAATATTGATCTGGGGAGCCCCATAGACAGACCAAAAAGCTGCCAACTTAATGTCGGTAGCTTATATCTGTTCATGTATGGGGACCATTAGCCCTCTACACCCGCTCTTCCCATAATGGACTATCATGTATACATCATGACTTTATCCAGTATATTTCATTTAAGCGACTGCACACTACTACCAACATACACCTTGTTTAATTGTAGTTTGTTTTTAAACAACTTGAGTCATGGGGTTTTCAAGTGCCCCTTGCCCTCTTTTCATAAGTAGAACCTTAATTACACCATATTATATATATGGTGTAATTAAGGTTCTACTTATAAAAAGAGGGCAAGGGGCACTTGAAAACTCCATGACTCAAGTTGTTTAAAAACAAATTAACTACAATAAAACAAGCTGTATGTTGGTAGTAGTGTGCAGTCACTTAAATGAAATATACTGCACTGGGAGAACATATATATATATATTTTCCTATAGGCTTTCTATTGCTACCATGCATGCATACCATGCATATTGCTAACATGCATAGCAGTATAGGGGGAAATAAATTGAGTGAAAGGAGCAAAGACATTTTTGAGAAAGTAACACATGTAAGTAGGTAAGGAAAATACTTAATATATGTCAACCCCAAACATATTTTTTTGCCTAATAAAAAAAATACATAATTCTGAGCAACTTTGCAATACACATTTATTACAATTATTATATGGTTTTTAAGTAATTTCTATATGTTATGCTATTAAAATCAGTTTTTGTCTGTCCCTTTCTATTCTCTGCATTGGTGGCTCAGACTGCTGATACAATGTAAGACAAGCCACCTGATTAACAGACCTGTCTTGGGGGGGGGGACTAAGACTTTCGCAACATTGTTTTAAAAGTACCCACAGGAACGCACAGGAATGTTGTAGGCAGAAGAACAAAAATAAAGTCTAATAAAAATAAGGAATACAGCAAATGGACTTCTAAAGGCTCATGAGTGCAAAGTCTAAGATTTTTCCAATTAACTTACAGTTTCAAATTTATTTTGTGCAGCATAGAGTACAGACTGCCTTCTTCCCAACGTCCACATCATGGTGCAACATTTAGTTACAATGCATTTTTAACAAATGGAGATGGGTTCCCTAACCCTAGCTATCTTCCATGCAATAACATAATGGCAAAGAATTGAAAATAAACGAATGTGCTGTTCTAGTCAAAAAAATAAAATTTTTGTGCGATTTACAATAATTTTCTATTTTTAGTGACAGTTTAAACTGCTAACACTAGGCTTTTGGATCAACTAAGAGTCAGTAACCCTAGGGTCTACCTAATGCAGAAGGGGCATAGACACTGGACAGACATTTAGGGTCCCTATCATTCTGGCTTTCAAAAAGAGCCGCAGAGCTTATCACCTGGTAGTAGCAGTATGAAGTTGCCTAAAAATGTTAAAGGGGTTGTTCACCTTCCAAACACTTTTTAAGATTGTTACCCAGAAATAAAGAATTATTTCAATTACTTACCATTTTTTATTTTTTACAGTTTTTCTAAATCGGTTGAATGTTCCTGTCTCTGGTTGAGTCTGGCAGCTCAGTAATTCAGGTGCAGAATCTAAACTGTTAGAATTTTTAGTTGATACATTTCTCATTTCTCTCGCATCTCTGGAGTATTAGCAACTATTGTATCAATTCTAATAGCTTCCTGTAATGAAACACAGAGATTCTGCTCAGCAAGGCAAGATAAATGTATCAACTAAATATATAAATTTAGAACAGTTTACTAGGTCGGCAGCCAAAGCTGCTTTAGAAGGTGGAAAATAAAACTTTACACTTCAATAGTCACACATAGAAAATCATAAGTAATTGAAAAAAGTCTTTATTTCTGGTTAACAATCTGAAACCAACTGAACTGAACAACCCCTTTAATATCTTAGAAACCATTAAAAATCTATGTAAACTGCAAAAATGCTCTTGACCATTCTCAGTAACTTAACATCAATTAATGTGTTAAGGTTTGGATTCACTTTATGGACAAACCAGACAAATAGATAGATAGATAGATAGATAGATAGATAGATAGATAGATAGATAGATAGATAGATAGATAGATAGATAGATAGATAGATAGATAGATAGATAGATGGGTTCTACATATATTTAACAGATTAATGGAGAAAAAAACAACATAGCCAACACACACTGTTTCTGATAAACCTCTACTTTAAAACCTCTACTTTAGTCTGTGAATTCCTTTTAGTACAGCCGTTTTGTCTCAATATAAAATAGTGAGTTGATAAACACTTAAGTGTGCAACTTATTCTAATACTTAGCATAATATTAATTCATTATGTAACTAAAAGGGATACACTAGAAGTTCTGTAAGCACCCTTATTTTATGTGATGAAGAATAAGAAGATAGCAAATAACTAGACAAACTAAAGACTGTGATTGCAGTACATAGTATACAGTATACAAAACTGCTAAAATAAATAAACAGAGGCTCTAAAGAGAGCTAAAATCATTTTTGAAGAATTTAATATACATGCATACTAATATAAAAACCTTACTGATAATATACTGAGCCGTCAAACAAAGAACTAAGAGTTAGCCACACACTGGAAACATGCTGGACAGCTCCATCGCTTTTACCAAAACCCATTGGTAAATCCACTTGGCCAATTCTTACTTAAGCTGTTTTTGGAGAATGATTATTTTTTTCTGTCCTAAAACAGCAACCCTGTCATGATTTATAACAGGAATTCTATACACTGTATATCTAAAACAAGGATGAAGTTGCACATGGCAAACAAAAACATTAGCTAGCCTTTTTTTGTGAGAGGCAAAGTGGGATAAATAAGAGAGGTTTGTTAAGGAAATCATGCAGTAACTTAGTACTATTTAACATAGGAAATATTTAACAGAAAATTTCTCTATTTAAGTCTGTTGCTTTTTTCTACTCTTTAACTTTTAACTATCTACAGTCTCCACAATTATCTTTTTCACATGGATTTCTACCCTCCATATACTTAACTGTCTCTAGTACCAATAAATTTCATTGTTAATGTGACCAAAGATTGCTTAAAAGAACAGGCAGGATTTCAACACAAAAGGAATACGCTTTTAGTTCTATAACCACCACCTTATTTTAAGTGATGATGAAGAAGATAGCAAATAACTAGACAAACAAGACTGCGATTGCTTATAATAGTATAACATATATAAAACTGACAAAATAAATACTCAGAGGCACTAAAGAGAGCTAAAATCACTTGTGATGAATTCAATATACATACATACTAATATTAAATCATACTTATAATATTCTGAGCCATAAAGTACATCATATACAAATGGACAGCCAATGTTCCCTCTAGGTGGCCATACATGCTACAATTACAATCTTTCCCACAACCATCGGTCGTACAAAAGATCTTTTGTCCACTCTATTAACGTTAAGAGCGGAATCGTCAGATATGCAGGTAAAATAAAAAAGAATTATTTTGCTCTGACAATTCAGCATTAATGTGAATTGTCCTGTTCAATCAACAAGACGACTGATATCTAAAGGTGGCCATAGATGTAACAATTACAATCATTCTTGCGTCCATTCGTTTTTGCGACCAGTCACAGGAAAGATTGTTTGTTTTCTACCTGTATCGAATATTTCAGCAATAACAGTGGCCGATGTTCAGGTGCCTTCAAAGACACCCAATAAAAATTATCCAGCCAGCACAATTTACGAGCCGCCTGATATCTAAGTCTTCCGTCTATGGCCACCTCAAGGCTTTTTACTGATATCGTCGCTTTGTCTCCTACCACAAATGCACAGATTATCATACAAAAGATCTTTGGTGTGTGTGGCCACCATCTCAGCTTTGTGTGCAAAATTAATTATTTTGTGCGCACATTTTAAACGCATTTTTAAAAACTGTGTGCTCAGGTCAGAGTAAATGCAAAAATCTTGTGTTATCACATAAAAATCTTTGTGCACACCACAATTTCTTCTGTGTGCAGGCTTCACAATTTATGTGCACAAGCGCACAGCTTAGAGGGAACATTGCTGACAAAAAATATATATATATATAGAATCCGTAGAAAAAGGCGCACACCAGGATTTTTCAATAAAACTTCAAATTTATTAAATAATTTTAAAACAGGAACCGGCCAATGTTTCGGTCATTCTCTAAGACCTTTATCAAGATAAAGGTCTTAGAGAATGACCGAAACGTTGGCCGGTTCCTGTTTTAAAATTATTTAATAAATTTGAAGTTTTATTGAAAAATCCTGGTGTGCACCTTTTTCTACGGATTCTAGATCATGCAGCTTTTCTAGGGTAGCACCCAGGTATGTGATTTCTATTTTTTGAAACTCCATTGGATGGTGTGCGTTAGAACTTCGAATCTATATATATATATATATATATATATATATATATATATATATATATATATATATATATATATATATATATATATATATATATATATATATATATATATATATATATATATATATATATACACACAATTAAACACAGACACATAGTTAGAATTAGTATATGTTTTGCAACACAAACACTTATCCATCTCTCCTCATTGCAGTCTCTACCCTGAATCTAATATGTTATAAAGTTATAGTGGAGATACAGCCCACAACATCCTTTTCTATAGAACAACCAACTGCATACCCGTGGGGTCTGTAACGCATCTTTGTTTTGAACAAATGTATCATTCTACACACTATCTACCTGCATGCATTTATATCTAAAATCAATAGATAGACAGAAAGATGAATAGCTGGCATGTGCAGTCTGCGGTCCGGCCAGCTGTTAAAATGCAACTTCTACCATCCTCTGGCACATTTCAGCTGCCGCTAACATGTAGTTCGACAACAGCTGGAGGATGACGGGTAACGATCTGATAAAGACAGACAGATTGATGATATGGAACAATAGGTAGTTGTGTATGTGAGTGTAGGTATGAATGGCTCCAGTTAAACAGATGGAAAGAGTGCATTATTCAGCTGCAGGGGTACAGGTAGGATATGCTTGATACAAACAGATAAACACAAAGACACAGAGGGGCAGAATATAGCAGTGGCAACCATTATTTTGTAGCAGTACAACAAATGTAACAGTCATTGGTGCAAGTTGTAGTTCTACTGCTGAAGGGCCACAGGGAGGCCATGCCTCAGACAGACAACTATAAAGCCATGCAAACGCTAGAGTAGGATAGCTATATATATATATGTATATATATATATATGTATATATATATATATGTATATATATATATATATATATATATATATATATATATATATATAGATATAGTGATTAAAGGCAGAGGGAGATCTATAGAGAGGTATGAGAGACACAGAGCTGAGAGTGAGAGGTGTATATGTACAAAAAGCATCCAGCATCCTCTCTGTTGGAATACACTGTATTGCTGCCAATGGGCGGCACGATACACACACAGCCCGTTAGATGCGGATAAAGGCGCAGCTCTTCACTCACTTACCCCGGTTCGCAGCCCAGACTGTTACCTGCTGGCAGATGCCATAAGCCCGGGCAGATAGCGTCCTCTCCCCCGGGCCTGGACTGAACTCATTACGGCTCCATTGCCTGTGCCTGCCCGCTCCCCTTCTGCTCACCCGAACGCATCTCTCCCCGCTGAAGCTCTAGTCGCCCCCTCCCGTCAGGAAGCAAAGACTGGGAGTGAGATTCTCCCGTGGTTCAGCGGTCTTTCATGCTCCTCCCCCCGGCCGGCAGAAGGCGGGACTACTGTGTGTATAAACAACTGTGCTGGGGAGAACAGTCGGAGCTCAGGGCCGCCAATAATAGGGCAAATTGGAGATCTGCAAAGGGCCCATTGATTTCGGGGGCCCTCTGTGCCACTATACGTTTTTATTTCATTTTATTTTTTACAGTTTCCATGGTGCTCACTCCTGTCACTTTCCCTGCAGCCACATCAAATGACACCGACTGTGACAAGGAGAGAGCAATAGCAGCTGCACACAAAACTCTGGAGCATCCATTGACCGGCACTGACAATTCCTTCCTCCTTCAGTTCCCTGGATCATTGTGCTGAGTGACTACTGGCCCACTTTCCTGTCAAAGCCAGAGAGCAGTGCAGGCTGAAAAATCATGTAAAATAAATGTGCCATCCCATGAGATCTGGGGGTATTTATACATGGAATTGCCACTGTACCATGCTGCTATGAGTTCTGGGGTATTATACATGAAATTGCCACAGGCCCATCCTGGTATGAGTTCTGGGGTGTTTATAAATACAATTGCCACTCTGCCATCATGCTAGGAGTTCCGGGGGGCCTATTTAATTGGATTTGCCACTTTACCATCCTGATATGAGTTTTGGGGGTGTTTATATATGAAATTGCCACTAGCCCATCCTGCTTTGAATTTTGGGGGTGTTTATACATGAAATTGCCACTGGCCCATCCTGCTATGAGTTTTGGGGGTATTTATACATGAAATTACCATTGGTCTTGATTGAGTTTACTGTTGTGTTTTTTTTTTTATTTCATTTTCTTAAATACATAATCTTTATTGATGATACATATTGTTTTCTGATGTGTAATTATGTGGAGTGTCTGAAACTGATGTCTCTCCTTCACTCTCAAGACTTTGAATGTTCTGACGATAATCCCCTCTGCGTAGGAGGATATACACTTTCTGCAATTAAGAATGCATAAAAACCTGTTATGTGGAAAGTATATACTGTTTTGCTGTCTAATTAAAAGTTTTGAAAAGAAATTACCATTGGTCCATCCTGCTATTGTCACGGTCGGCACCCAACACCAGAACAAATGCCAAGCACCTGGTCTCGGCTCGTGCTTCACCTGTAGTGTGACCGCCTTTGGCCTCAGGAGGAGCCCTCAGCTACTTGGATGCCACCAGGACTTAAACGAGAGGTGCAAGGCTAGAGGTTCTGGATAGGCAGAGGGGCACGACTGTTAGCAAAGTCTTTGGGCAGAAGGTCGTAGTACAAGGCGTTAGGCAAAAGAGTAGTCCATTCAGGCCGGGTTGGGGCAGCCAGAGAATAATCGTAGTCAGGCAGGCAAGGGTCAAACCAGGAAGTCAAACAGAGGGTTAAGCAGAATCTCAGTCGGTAATCAGGCAAGGAGTCAGGATATAGAATGTAGAATCGTCAAAAGCCAGGCAGGGGTCAAAACAGGTAATCAGGATCAGATTTCAAACAAAATAGCAAAAGCTAATAGCACCAGGAACAAATCCTATAACGGGCAGCGTGTAAAAGAAAATGTACCTTTAAATAGTTTTAAATTTCGCACCATTGCGCGCTGACGTCATACGTCAGCGCACCTGAGCCTTTAAATCCCAAGGAGGCGCGCCGCACGCTCCTTAAGAAACCGGCACCTGAGGCACAGAAGCTCTGCGTGGCGGGCGTCCCCGCCGAAGGGGCGGCAGGCGTCCCTGCCGTCCCCCCACTAGAGCACCAGGGTAAGTTTTCATCACAGCTATGAGTTTTGGGGGTATTTATAAATGAAATTGCCACTAGCCCATCCTGCTATGAATTTTAGGGGTTTATACATGAAATTGCCACTGGCCCATCCTGCTATGAGTTTTGGGGGTATTTATATATGAAATTGCCACTGGCCCATCCTGCTATGAGTTTTGGGGGTATTTATACATGAGATTGCCACTAGCCCATCCTGCTATGAATTTTGGGGGTATTTATATATGAAATTGCCACTGTGTCATCCTGTGCTTTAGTAAAATAAGTGTGACAATCAGGGGTGTGGTTAAAGTGGGCATGTCTTCAAACAATTTTACCAAACTATTCACTGCAGGATATTTACCACCCACCTCTTGGATCTTTGCCCAGGGCCCACCAAAGCCTCTTGGGTTCAGAGATGTGAAATGAAAACTAAACACAGAAGACCCCCAACACATCTGTTTCTTATGTGAGACCAACCCTTACATATTAAGACATACTTAAGCAATTACATGGTCACAAATGCAGCAGCATCTGCTCTCAGCCTTCTGACATGAATGATCACTCCTTGTCCCTCATAACCCTAATGCTGTCCCTAACCATATTGCTAAGACAGTAATGTAACAATAAAGCTGGCCATAGATGCAAAGATCCGATCGTACGAATCATCTCCCGACCTGCCACTAACCATTCAGATCAAAGTCTTACCAGTCAGATCAAATAAAGCAGTTAAAGAACAGATCAGCCAATGTTCTGCCCCTGACAGCAATCGTACGATATCTATGTCTGACAAAGCTAGTGACAGTCTCCCACTGAAAAACATAAGATCGGCAATACACGCAGAGATATTATCGGCAGCCGACAGAAATTTTCTAACCAGTCCGATCGACCAAACTACCGATCTCTGCCGGACGAAAAATGTCGGGACTCTCCACGCATGGTCCGAAAATCGTACGAATTTTCGATTCATATGATCGAATCTTTGCGTCTATGGCCAGCTTTAGAGTTTGAGGAAGATTTATAAATAGGGTGGGCAATGCAATAGGGTTGACAGAGGATAAAGGTAGGGATATAGAATAGGGTTTACTATGGGGGTAGCATTTCTGAGCCTAAATGACAGTTAGGGGCAGAATGGATTGCGATCTGTACATAAGGTTTACATTGCGATAGCTCAGCCCTTACACAGTAAAAGGAGCATATGTGACTATATAATTGGCAGAGGATGTACTTATATGTACAGAGTAGGAAACATTCCCTAAATGTGTCAAAGCACTTTACTCTTGTAAGCGGCTGTTTTGAAAAAGGGAACTAGCTTGTCCACCCTTCAACTCCAACTGAGCATGATGAAGTGCTGGGACGAGAGGATGGCAAAAGTGAGACAAAAGAGATCATTGAAGGGAAAGCATTGGTGTTGCAGGATAAGATTCTTCCCATCCTGCTGTATATGGCCCAGACTTGGCTTTCACTATCTTCAGAGCCATTATTAGAACAGTTTTTCACATTATGCGGGGCTTGAAAATGGACAGAGTCAAGTGGTTAGTTATGTACAAGGAGCCACGCAAATTGTTGAAGATGTTCTGCATATCCCTATTGCTGCTTGTATGTAATTGCATCCACTTTGCAAGCTCCAATACATCTGCCTAGCCTTCTCTAATGAATTTTGGACTTGACAGTAATTCTGGGGTTCACTTAGAGTGTTGTGTCTATAGCCGTGGTATAAGTAAAAAATTGAGGTTTTGGGGCCTTTGTCCAAATTTAAGACATTGCACTACTTTTATAAATTAGTCCTAATGTCTACCTAACTAGGGTAAATTGAAACCTGGATGTGAAATTCAAGATATTTTAAAACTATATATATATTTCATTTTGCAAGTTGTACTGGTTATGTCTATATTTGTATTTCTCCCAGAGGAACAACTTTAAGAAACAAGAATGGAACCTTGAGAAAAAAAAGCTAAGAATAATCTTGCGCATCCTCAGATGAGGACATGTGAATGTCATTAGCAAGAAGGAATTTGCTGTAATGACTCATCTGCTGATTGTAAACCCTTGTTACATGGCAGCACTAGCTCTTACAAGCATAGGGGACTCACTGACCCCAACATAATGAACTATATTTGGAGTAGGGAGTAGGGTGCCACACAGCCAACACATATAGTATTTTGACAACCAAAAAGAATTTCAGATCGCCCTATTGAAAGAGTGTATTGTTAAAGGGATTCTGCCATGATTTTAATGGTGTCATTTTTATTTCTAAATTACACTGTTTACTTTGCAAATAATTCACTCTACCATATAAAATGTTATTCCTGAACCCACAAGTGTGATTTTTTTTAGCTGTTATATTGGTGGGTAGGTAATTTTGCCTGATCCTATACTTTCAGAAAGAGCAACTTTACGAAGCTATTGCTTCTCCTACTCAGTGTAACTGAAGTAGTCGTAGTGGGACTTTGATTTTTACTATTGAGTGCTGTTCTTATATCTACCAAGGAGCGGTTATCTTGTATTATCCTGTTACCTTCCCATTGTTCTGCTGATGGGCTGCTGGAAGGGTGTTGACCACTTCAACTTGCAGTGCAGCAGTAAAGAGTGGCTGAAGTTTATAACCAGACTGGGGGCACCTGGGAAACTGACATGTCTAACCCATGTCAGATTTCAAAATAAAATATAAAAAAATCAGTTTGCTCTTTTGAAATATGAGCAAACATGTCTTCCCATGACAGAATCCCTTTAACTTTTAGGCATGTCCAAAGTCAGGCCCGGGGGCCAATTGCGACCCGCTTTCAAATTTACACCGGCCCTCCGCCTCCATCATGAAATTAATAATAATGCGGACCTTCCAGCACAGTGCGATCAGGAATCGCATAGCTGAAGCAGTAATATTTAGGCACATTAGTGAAATGATCTGCCATTTGGTCTATACTGCTGCCTGAAGGTGTTAGCAATAGACACGTACTGGCACATAGTGACGCTTCACTCTCACATACTTCTTTAGGGCTGAAGGTGTCAATAGATGTTCTGACGTGCCAGTACAGTAAACTAAAGAGAGCAGTGCATCACAATGACTATGAAGATTTTCATTCATCCAGGTCATGGTATATCTAGTATAGGTAAATCTAAAAAAAATGGTGCATCACTATGTGCCAGTACGTGTCTATTGCTAACACATTCAGCACACAGGCAGCAGTATAGACCAAATGGCACATCATTTCACTTATGTGCCCAAATATTACGGCTACGCGATTCCTTGTTTAAATGAGTTTAATGATGTTAATGGTTCAAAGAATGTCCGACTGAATGGTCGGCCCCCACATATTTTCACCTCACCAAATCTGGCCCTCGTTGCAAAAAGTTTGGGCACCCCTGCTGTAACTGAACAAAGGATTAAGCCTGAAGTGTTACAGCGTATGTTTCTGTACCATCTGAGGGCCATCAAAGCCCTTTAGTATTTAAAAAGTTAAGATATTTTTTATTCAGTAGCTCTCCTGTTTACAATCTGGTTGCTAAGTTGCTAGTAGTGATAAGCGGTCCAGAAAAATACTACCCGCAGGGAATGTTCGGGAGCAATGTAGGAGTATACTTCCCCAGTTTGACCCAAAACTTAACCTGCAATGGTTGATGACCCATGGGTTGACCAGTGGTTGGGTTTAAATTTGTCCACAGGTTTTTGGTCAACCTGCACATCACTAGTTGCTAGGGTTCAAATTACCCTAGCAACCATGCATTGATTTGAAAAAGAGATTGGATTATAAATAGGAGATCGCCTGAATATAAAAATTAATAATAAAAAGTAGGATTAACAAAAACATTTGTAGCCTTAAAGAGCATTTGATTTTAGATTAAGAAGAAGTCACTAGAAGAAGGCAAATCATTTACAAACGTTAACAAAAAAAAAAATGAAGACCAATTACAAAGTTGCTTAATATTGTCCCAAAGCACACCGAGCATATGCAGCTCCACAGGCAACTTTAAAATAACGAACCATTGATGTTCTAGAGCTGCTAGAAACATCAAAATCAACATAAAATACACACAATATTTGTTCTCACATTCTATAAAGCTATGGATGACACCTAAACCTTGGCCTCCTATAAACAATAATACAATATCCAATATACTGTGTCCCGCAGATCTGTTTTTTTCTATTAGACTGTTTATGAGGTAAATATACCAGATAGCCTTGCCACTATGAGCAAACAATTTATCAAAAACAAAGTACTGATATTTATCTTGCTTTCTGTTCAGAACTAAAAGTAAATAAAGAATATCAGGAATAGTGAGCTAAAGGTCCACATTGGTGACTTAAAAAGAAAATACATTTCAAAGCTTCATTACTGTTTGGTTTACCATAAATAGACTAAAAAATGATTGGGGCATATATTTTTCTCTGCTGAAATATTTCCGAATCCAGAAAGCTCCTAATTACGGGATGGCCATCTCCCATAGACATGATTTTTTACAACTTTTAAATGATTTTCTTTTTCTCTGTAATAATAAAACATTATCTTGTACTCGTACCAAGCTAAGATATAATTAATTCTTACTGGAAGCCTTTTGGGTTTATTTAATGTTTTTAAATAATTTTCTAGAAGACACAAGGTATGAAGATACAAATTACAGGCTGTGTCTGACTGGCCCACCAGGACCCAGGTGTCAGTGGGCCCTCATGCTGCTAAACATTTGGCCTATTTCATGGCCATTCCCTATTTCTATGTGAACTAAGAGGCTAAATAGATGGAATAATAGATTATAGTATGTAAATAAAAGATACTAGGAGAATAGAGGTTGAGTGAGGAGAGGAATTATAATAGTACTGAGACTGGGACCCTGGTCTATGTTTTTTTGGTGGGCCCCTGATGTCCCAGTCCGACACTGATTACAGGAAGATCCGTTATCTGTAAAACCCCAGGGCCCGAGCATTCTGGATAACAAGTCCTATACCTGTACTGCAGAGCAGAAGGAATCTGTAATTTCAACCGTTTTTTAAACCTGTTATTCATTTTGTTCCAAGAGTGTGGATGTAATTTGCACATGGCAGAGAGTTACCAGCAGAGAGACAGTAACTTGGCAAGGATCCCAAGCTAAAGGTAATCTGCCCATTTATGAATGGGTCCTGAAAGTTGGCAGGCATAGCCATCAGATGACTGACAAGCACAGGACTGGAACCACAGTAAGTATCAGAGGCCTAAAGGGAAAAGGCTGTTCTTATCTATGTCTGAAATAAAAAAAAAACTAGATGACTGCAGATAATTCTCAGTTTAGGCCAATTAGCACTGATGCCACAATGGAGTTCAAGTGTTATCCAAAGTTTTCTAAAAAAAAATAGAGAAATTCTTTACTATATCATTTATTTACAGGCTGGATAATATCCTGTTAATATTTGATAAAAAGATTTCAGAGGGGCTTCTGGGTAGACTAAAGTAATAAAATCCCTTGTTGTATGTCCCACAGACTACATTTGACTATTTCAAAGTTGCTATTTAACACTACAGTACTTATTTACTAAGGCAACCCAATGTTTGACTCAAAATTCCGCCATGACAACAGACAGGCGCTAAATACAGGTGTGCCCCAACTTGTATGATATGCCAAATCAAATCAACTAGCATCTACTTTAGTAAATTGCGTTCAAGTTGTTGTGGCAGCCTTTCACACTCATTTTGAGAGCAAAGATCATGATTCGCAGCGCGTTGATCCATGCAGCTCCATAAATGGTTTTAGCGTGCAGTTCACTAGGTACAGTCAGATGTAGGAGCAACACCCACATGTAAAGAAGTAACAAGCTGAAGGGCTCCCTAGTGTCCATGTTTCCCTTGATTTTCGCATTTTAAAATCTAATTCTGCCACTGAATAAAGCAACTGTTTAAAGTTTAGTGTGAGCTTCCCATGGCATTTGTAATTATACTCACACAGACGCATGCAAGCGCCAAATGCAGGTGGGACGCAGCATGTTGCATTTCACCTGCGTTCGGCGTGTACATGCGTCGGTGTGAGTACAGCCCCCTTGACAATAATTGAGTGCGTCTACTCCTGCGCTCCCCTGCGGCTGAACGGAAGAAAGCGCAACGCAGGGAAGCAGGAAAAACCGCCCGTATCTAAAAGCCCTTATAACAATTTGTTCCCCTTTCCCATGGTAATTAGCATTTTTCATTACCAAATGTTAGAACAAGGATCATTAGGTTTCTCTACCATTCACAATCACAACCCAGTATTGAACCCATCTTTGTAACCACCATGACTGAGCATAAAATCACCTTGTAACTCCTTGCTAATTGTTCTCCTTTGCAGTTCACTTTCCCTAATGAACTTCCATTCTGCACAAAAGAACCATTTAAAAAAAAAAAAAAGTACATAATTTGTGTGATATGTGACGGCCAATTTTTTTCTGTGTCTGGCAATATGTTAATTGAGCGTCTCCAACCTCTGCAGAACTGTGTTGAGCATTCATTTACAGAATTCAGGTCTGCTATTGACGAGTATTTATTTTTATAACAATTTAAAAAATACATAATAATGTAATGTAATGTTTCGCGTGCTGCTGTTTCAGCATAATTCTAACATGAAGACTTGAGTTCCCTGCACTGGTTTCTGTATTTTGTTTTGGGAAACATCTCAAGCCTACAGTTTGTGCAGTATTTCTGGTCCAAGGTCAAACCAGGACATTTCTCGCAGAACCTCTTCCAGGCTAACTACCACTTAGTGACATGCATGGGATTTTCAATAAAGGGAAGGAAGCGGACGCTGGAACATTGCTCTTGATATTAATATTTGATAAAGAGTTACCACAAACAAAAAGGATATGCTTTTATTTCAGAAGGAAATGGAAAACATAGTCTGTGTTCATGTGGCTCATTAGCCAATCAAAGCAAGAGGACATCCCAGGTAATTATAAAGGAAATCTTAAAGGGGTGGTTCACCTTTAAGTAAACTTTGACATGTAATATAATTGGCAATTCTAAGTAACTTTTCCATTCATTTTCATTATTTATTTTTTATAGTTTTATAAATTATTTGCCTTTTTCTCCTGACTCTTTCCTGCTTTCAGATGGGTGTCTGACTCCATCTAAAAGCAAATGTTCTGTAAGGCTACACACTTATTATTACTGCTACTTTTTATTGTTCATCTTTCTAGTAAGGTCCTCTCCTATTCATATTCCAGCCTCTTATTCAAATCAATGCATGGTTGCTAGAGTAATTTGGACCCTAGCTACCAGATAATGCAAATTAAAGAGCTGCTGAATACAAAGCTAAATAACTCAAAAACCTTAAATGATAAAAAATGAAAACCAATTGCAATTTGCCTCAGAATATCACTCTCTATATCATGCTAAAACTCAAAGGTGAACAACCCCTTCAAAATGATGAATGTATATAGAATGTAACTGACGTAGAGGAATGCTTCATATGCGTCCTTCAATGTCTGCCTGACAGATTTTCTTGGGTACAGATGGAAGGATTTGTGAAGATGAGTAATCAATATTGGGAGCCAGCAACTTCTGCTTAGGGGCAACAACTGAGCAAAGGCAGAAAAGCAGAATTAACAGACCACATACTAAAAGTTAATTGTTGAGTGAACCCCCTCCCCACTGCACAGTACATAAGTACAACATCATCGTGCTTGCAATTATGCTTCTTAAAGGGAAACTACTGCGAAAATGAAAATTCATCATATTGAAATAAGAAACGTTCTGAATACATTCAATTAAATATTCTGCATTGTTTCTGAAATAATCAAGTTTATCTTTACCATCCCTCTCTCAGCATCTGTTTCTCTTCATTCTGTCTTCTTGCAGCAGTTGGGTGTCAGATATTCATTGACAGTTAGGGCAGAGACACACGCTGCGATTAGTCGACCGGCGACAAAATTAGATTCTAGCCGGCGGGAAGGCAGGGGAAGGCAGTTCCCCAAACTGCCTTCCAGCCGGCTAGAATCTAAATTTGTCGCCGGGTGACTAATCTCCCCGAATCGCAGCGTGTGTCCAGGGTCGGACTGGGGAGCCTGGGGCCCACTGGGGCTTCTGCCTCAGGGCCTCACCTCCGAAACCCTGGGGGCTGCTGCCTCAGGGTTTCCTGTCTGACAACCCCCCACCGCGCGTGGGCGCAAGCGCTCACGTGTCACATCGCTAACACTCTCGCTGCCCCAATCCCCCCTTTAAATCATTTGCTCACCAGCACTGTAGTAAATTCTCCAAATAAAATGGCAGGAGATAGGGAGAAAAGGACTGCAATAGTCATCACCAGGGACGGAACTACCGGGGGAGCAGGGGGTGCGAGCGGGCCAGGGCCCGCACCCCCTCAGGGCCCCCCGGCAGTCCGCGCACCGCATATTCCCGGCCAATTCCAGGTGTACGGAGGGGGGCGGGGGGCCCGGCTGCGTGTCCTGCGCCAGGGCCCGCCCCCCTCTAGTTCCGTTTCTGGTCATCACCAGCCCAACGCAGCGAATGCAGCCAGGATCCACCGCACCAGCAGCAGCAGTACAGCTCCTGATCCGACGCTCGCTCCTCCACGTGAAGGCCATGACGGTTTCATCAGGCACAGGCGCACTGTCGCATAGCAAATACATGATGCGCACAACAAGCACAACCACAGAACCACCATCCATGCCGGGGACCGGAGCACAGCACAAAGAGTCAGGGAGCAGCTTTGCCAGTTTGGTACTAGTCAAACAGCCCAGTAGGAGTAGCGGCAGCACTGCGGGGCCCATTGCTGTGGAAGAAAGCACAAAACCGGAGCGCTAATAAAAAATAGATTAGAGTGTGGTCGTGGGGGCCCACCGGGATTTTTTCCGGGGTCCTGGTGGGCTAGTCCGACACTGCGTGTGTCTCTGCCCATTATATCTTATAGGGGGGCTCCTTTTGCCTAGAAGATGTATTAGAGCTCACTCTATTAAAATCACCAGACGTCATGTCTCTCTACATGCAGGATTTGTGCAAAAAGCAGTTATTTTGTTACATTTTGTTTGTACTGGAATCAGTTATTTGAATGAGCTCTAATTCATCTGTTAGAAAGCAAGCTATAAGATATATTGGATCTAACTGTCAATGAATATATGACACCCAACTCCTGCGTGAAGACAGGGATGTGTTATGTGCAACACACTTATACTGCGTACTGGATTCAGACACCCCAGGACCAGAAATAAATATGCAATTCGACAAAGAATGACATGCACAACCATGATGGTTGTATATTTAATAATGCCCATGTGGCCTAATTTATTGTGAGAAAACAGAGCACCAACTTAAAGACAGAATAGCAGTGCAATAGAGCCAGCATAAAGCTGGCCATAGACGCAAAGATCCGATCGTACGAATCGTGGATTCGTACGATTTTCGGACCGTGTGTGGAGAGTCCCGACATTTTTCGTCCGTCGGAGATCGGTCGTTTGGTCGATCGGACAGGTTAGAAAATTTCTGTCGCCTGCCGATAATATCTCTGCGTGTATTGCCGATCGTACGATTTTCAGTGGGAGACTGTCACTAGTGTTGTCAGACATAAGTATCGTACGATTGCTGTCAGGGGCAGAACATTGGGTGATCTGTTCTTATTTGGTAATAATGGTAAAGACTTTGATCTGAATGGTTAGTGGAGGGTCGGGAGATGGGAAAGTCCGATCGTACATTGATTCGTACGATCGGATCTTTGCGTCTATGGCCAGCTTTAGAGCGGCATTAGACCCTGACAGGAAAATAGATCCTAATACAAAGACATCGCACAGCAATCAGTAGCTAAGCATTGTTTGGTGGCCCAGCATGATCCCACTGCAGATAAATGCATGTCCATAGAATACATACCCAAACGCCCCAGGGAAGGGGATCAAAAGAAATTTCTCCTGCAGCAGAAGGCATTTTGGATACATGAATTAGACTGTGTAACACCGAAAGATCTAAAATTCTAAATCTACATCTAGGTTGTTTTTTGGCATGACATATATCTGGCATTGGGGAATAAGTTCTTCTTAGACAGAAGTTTTGCTTGTTTGTGTGTAACTTTGCTAAAGTGACACATGATGAATAGTGATGGGTGAATTTGTCCCGTTTCCCCCGAAAAATGTGTGAATTTTTTGCAAAACGCGACAATTTGTCGCTCACCTATGTTGAAAAATGTAATTAAAGGCAATGAGCATGCGCAAATTGTCTCCGACGTCAATTTTGTCAAACAATTCGCGCAAATCCTGGCCTGGCGAATAAATTCGCCCATCACTAATGATGAAACATTTACATGTATGAATGAATGTAACCACTTTTGTTTCAATATAGTACAGTTTCTATTACAGTGACACCTAGTGGTGTAGGAGTGGAAATAACTCAAGACTCACAGAGATAAGGACTTCTTTCAACTAAGTTTTCATCAAGAGCTCATGACGTCAATTGGCGCCTAAAATTCACAGCAGGTAGAATATTTAAAGGGTTGTATGATCACATTGTATTATCCCAGGTGGGACCGAAACGTTTGATTGTGATGTGTTTCACCATGAAAAAAAATTATATATACAAAAGCCATGAATATCCTGTAAATTATATCCTTATAAACAGTGAGTTCTGATGTCATCAGTTATAAATGGTGAGTTCTGATGTCATTTCTGTCACATGACTCACTGAAACTTGTGTATTATAATAAAGTACCCCCAGTTGCATATGAGGATATTAAAAGTTATCGCTGAGTTCCATGACCTGTATAAAAACACTCGGCCTTCGGCCTCGTGTTTTTATATGGTCATGAAACTCCTTGATAACTTATAATATCCTTATATTTTACAAGAGGGGGTACTTTATTCACTATATATATACTCAAAAAGTGTGTGAAGGAACTTAAGTAGCTTTAAAGTTGTGTGTGTGTGTATGTATATACTTTATATTTATATATATAAATTATATATATTCTGGCTACAGAATTAGTGCCAAATTATAACAGTCACCACTTTCTGTCGCCTCCTGTAGAGTGATATTATGTAAGAAAACAGACATATTTTAGTAGGTGAGATGTGAACACGAAAAAACACTTGCAAAAAACTTGCAAGAAATAACACTAAAATTAGATTGTTCACACTTGTTTGAATTCCACTATGCTTCACACAATATATTTGTCACATCGCACGTAAACACGGAAGCTGCATACACTTTGTTATAAAAAATGAATAGGTGCATTAATAGGTGATGAGTTATAGACAATATTTTTCCCTAAGATGTAAAAGTTCATTCTTTTTTAGTTCAGCCAATCACCAGTCGTGCTTAGTATGCACATTAACATTACATGAACCACTGAGTGACAACTGTGCAGCATAGGAATCAAAGCTCATACCCACTTATGGTCTACTTCTGGTCATCTTCATCATGTAGTAAAAAGATAATTCCCAGCCAACTCCAAAATATATGTATATCAGAACTTGCCTTGCAGCTCCATGTTTCCATCAAATATATAAAAGCATTAGGCCTGTAGCCCATTTTCTTTATATTGTAACAGAACTCCACTGTGATTTGTGATATACCTGTGTTTAAAGCAAAACTATATCTTCAGAACAAACTCTTGAATAATCGGGTTATAAATGTAACAGGAAAAAAGTTGCAAGTAACAGACACAGATCAAAATGTACTCTAGAGATGACCCATTGGCTTCATGTCACTATGGTTGTAAATGAATAATTACTAGCTCATTGCTCAGACTTGTTCTGACACATTTTCTATTACCTTACAATTACGCAACTGCTATATACTGTAATATCACTTTTGGTGAAAATGCTCTTATTCATGGTTGCAACACCTTTTCACTACAATATAACAAAAGCTGCACAAAAGCACATGGAATACGATTCACTTTCAGTCCACTTTAAGTGCAACACTGTGGTCCAATATATATATCATTGCTGCCTAGGTTTGATCCTAGATAATAGAAACACATTGGCACACGAGGCGATTTAATGCAGGGTTCTCCCCTTGCAGTTTATTAGTGCAGGCATGCAACGTTTCGGGGCGTACCCCTTTGTCAAGCATGCGCAAATGACCCAAGTGCAGACAATATAAAACGTGTCTCATTACAAAAACATTAGCATAAACAATTATAAACAACGCCCATAAGCTTGCAATTCCATGTGAAACATTCGTTAAAATATATTAAAATATTAAAAATCCAAGTGCAAAAAGTCCATAGCAAGCTGTAACTTCAATGAGAAGATCCTCAGTGCAAAATTCACCTAGTGTTCATAAGTTAAAAAAGTTATCTAAAAGATAAAAAGGTTACATTGAAGCATACAAACTATTATCTAGAAGTCAATAAAAACAGAAACAATGTAACAAGACAGTAACAAAAAACTAACCCTGAGGAAGTTACCTGTCCCTGGAGTATTTATATATTCCACATTATCTGTAAAAGATAAGAGAAAAGGGACACAATTGTTATAGACATGAATAACAATATTAAACAAAACAGGACAGATTATATTCTTCATTAAGACCTTTTGGACTCCTGGACTGTAGTCGCCATATCCAATAACACTCCCTCTGGAGTAATTTGCATTTCTTGTCCTGTCCTTGAGTAGTAATCACCTTTTCTAAAATCTGCCACCTTAATTGAGAAATACGATGGCCCTGTGTAAAAAAATGTTGTGCCAAAAGAGTTTCCCTTTTCACTGTCACTGTGTCCTTTGTGTTGTGTGTTGCTGCTGGACTCTGTACCACTTGCGGTTTGTAATTGCGGATCCTACTTTTGTGCTCGTTTAATCTTAGCTTAATAGGTCTAGTGGTTTGTCCAACATAGGCAAGGCCACAAGGACATTTGATGCAATATATTACATCATAGCTATCGCAAGAAAAACATCTTCTGATGCTATGTTTTGAGCCTTGTTGGGGATGTGTTACATGATTACCTAAGATTATACTATTGCAATGTCCGCAATTCCTGCAGGGAAAAGTGCCATTAAGATGCGGATTTTTAATTACACTAACCTTATTCTGTGTTGGCCTCGGTTTGATTAAATCGCCAATATTTTTGCCGCGTTTATAGGAAAATAAAGGTGGTGACTGGAATAAATGTCCATATTTGGGATCACTGCTTAGAATTCCCCAGTATTTCATCACAATCTGCCGATGTGTCTTAGAATTACTGTCAAATGTTGACACATATGGAATTCTCAGCATTTTATTAGAACCAGTTCTTCTCTTAGTTAGTAGTTGTTCCCTGGGTATATCTCTCACCTCATCTCTAGATGTTTCTAAATTAACTCTATCATAGCCCCTCTCAACAAACCTGGAAAGCATTTTCCTAGACTCAACCTCATACAATTCCTCCTCTGAGGTAATGCGTCTCACACGCAAAAATTGGCTCTTTGGAAGACCCTTAATAAATCCCGGTGGATGGTGAGAAGTAGGTCTTAACAAGTTATTTCGATCGGTAGGTTTAGTATACAATGTAGTAGTGAATTTCCCATCTTTATGGCTTACTAACACATCCAAAAAATGTATCACGGACTTATTTACCTCCATAGTGAATTTCACTGTTGGATGTATATCATTTAGGTAAACCAAAAACTTCTCCAAGATCTCATTGGGTCCTGACCATAAAAAAAATGTGTCATCCACAAAACGCATATAAGCGTGAATGTATTGGGAAAACTCACCGTTAGCAAAAATATATGTTTGTTCAAACTGGTCCATAAATACATTAGCATAAGCGGGTGCCATGTTGGCACCCATGGCACAGCCCTGCCTTTGTATATAAAAATCACCTTCAAATTGGAAATAGTTCTTGGTTAAAACCATTTCCAATAAAGTGCATACAAAGTTAATCATGTGATTGGATAGAGTGCCTTTCGTGAGGTACATGCGGATACCCTCAATACCCTCGCAGTGTGGTATGGATGTATATAAATCCTTCACGTCAAGAGAACACAGTAGAAAATCACATGTCGGTAATTTTACATTCTCAAGTCTGTTCAGAAAATCCGTAGTATCCAATAAACACGGTTTTAACATAGGCAACAACTCCTGTAAATAAGTGTCAATAAACATCGCTACTGGTTGCCAAATAGATCCAACATTGGATACTATCGGTCGTCCTGGTGGGTTAATTAATTGTTTGTGAATCTTTGGAAGAAAATAGATTTTCGGAACCTTTGGATTAGTTGTCATTAATAGTTGAAAAATTTCGTCATTGATTACACCTTCCATTATGCAAGAATTTAAAAAAATGTTAAGTTCATTTTTGAACTTTGTGGTTGGATCAAATTGTATTATGTTATAATGAATGGTGTTAACTAAATGACGTTTAGCCTCAGCCCTATAATCACAAGTATTTAAGACCACAATCCCCCCACCTTTATCGGCCTTCGTGATGGTAATATTTTCATTTGATTGTAAGTCCTTTAAAGCCGCTTTTTCATTTACAGAAATGTTTGTTTTTATTCTCTGTTTTGAGGTTTTGTGATGTAATTTATTCATCTCTAGGGATGTAGCGAACGTCGGAAAAAAAGTTCGCGAACATATTCGCGAACTTGCGCAAAAATGCGAGCGGTTCGCGAACGGTTCGCGAACCCCATAGACTTCAATGGGAAGGCGAACTTTAACATCTAGAAAAGACATTTCTGGCCAGAAAAATGATTTTAAAGTTGTTTAAAGGGTGCAACGACCTGGACAGTGGCATGCCAGAGGGGGATCAAGGGCAAAAATGTATCTGAAAAATCTGCCTGTGTGTGCTTGGAAGAGATAGTGTAGGGGGAGAGCTGTTAGTGATTTCAGGGACAGATGATAGTAAGTTTGCTGGCTAGTAATCTGCTTGATACTGCTCTGTATTGGAGGGACAGAAGTCTGCAGGGATTTGAGGGACATTTTAGCTTATGTAGCTTTGCTGGCTAGTAATCTACTGTTCTCTTTAAACAACTGCCATACGTTGACCTTGTAGGCATTGTTTGCCCAGTTTTTTTGGACGCAGCCACTGAAGCACAGTTGCCATAAAAAATATGCCATATAAATGCTGAAAATAGTAATTTTTCGCCATACGTTGACCTTGTAGACATTGTTTGCCCAGTTTTTTTGGTTGCAGCCACTGAAGCACAGTTGCCAGAAAAAATATGCCATATAAATGCTGAAAATAGTCATTTTTTGCCATACGTTGACCTTGTAGGCATTGTTTGCCCAGTTTTTTTGGTCGCAGCCACTGAAGCACAGTTGCCAGAAAAAATATGCCATATAAATGCTGAAAATAGTCATTTTTTGCCATATACGTTGAGTCAACGTATGGCAAAAAATGACTATTTTCAGCATTTATATGGCATATTTTTTCTGGCCTCTGTGCTTCAGTGGCTGCGGCCAAAAAAACTGGGCAAACAATGCCTACAAGGTCAACGTATACACTACTACAGCGGTGGATACGGATTACGTAAAATATATTATGGCTGCTTGAAAAAAGTCACTCCGGTGTTTTTTCTGGAGACGGTAATATTATGGATATTTAGACAGAATGTGAACAAGGTCACACAGCTAGATGGCGGGTTGAAGAAAACAGTGTGCAAATAATGCCTACAAGGTCAACGTATACACTACTACAGCGGTGGATACGGATTACGTAAAATATATTATGGCTGCTTGAAAAAAGTCACTCCGGTGTTTTTTCTGGAGACGGTAATATTATGGATATTTAGACAGAATGTGAACAAGGTCACACAGCTAGATGGCGGGTTGAAGAAAACAGTGTGCAAATAATGCCTACAGGGCAAATAATGCCTAAAAGGTCAACTTATACACTACTACAGCGGTAGTAAAATAAAAAAAGTAAAATAAAAAAAAAATGAATATTAAAAAAAAAAAATTAAAGTTGGTGCTGCTGAACTACTAGGAGCAGCAGATTAGCACACCAGTCCCACTCCCCAACACTGCTAGACTAATAGCACTGGGCTCTTATAGTAGTAGTAGTAGTAGTAGTAGTAAAACAACAAAAAAATAAATAAAAGCAGTCCTTACAAGGACTACTGTTATTGCAGCAGTCAGCAGATGAGATCAGAAGCAGGACAGCTGCCCACTGCAGCTACATACAGAGCACTGCAGTAGAAGGTAGATTACTAGCCAGCAAAGCTACCTAAGCTTAAATGTCCCTCAAACCCCTGCAGACTTCTGTCCCTCCAATAACAGAGCAGTATCAAAACGATTACTAGCCAGCAAACTTTCAACTGTCCCTGAAATCACTAACAGGCAGCAGCTCTCTCCCTACACTATCTCTTCAGCACACACAGGCAGAGTGAAAAAACGCTGCAGGGCTTCGGTTTTTATAGGGAAGGGGAGTGGTCCAGGGGAGAGCTTCCTGATTGGCTGCCATGTACCTGCTGGTCTGGGGTGAGAGGGCAAAAAAAAGCGCCAACAATGGCGAACCCAAAATGGCTAACGTCGCGCGACGTTCGCGAACTTCCGGCGAGCGCGAACACCCGATGTTCGCGCGAACAAGTTCGCCGGCGAACAGTTCGCGACATCTCTATTCATCTCTGCTAACACACTTGTTTCAAAAGCCTCAATGCAGGAATAATTACCAGGCGGCGTAAATTTGCTTTTAACCCCCAGCTTATTTTTAAGGGTTAACACTCTCCCGTCCGTCTCACTTTTATTATGTTTATCAGAAAAAAATGCCTTGAGTTTTAAAGTCCTTGTAAATTTGAATAAGTCTATAGAAGCGTCAAAAGCCGATACAGTATGAATAGGAACGAATGCTAAACCCTTTCCCAGCACAGTCATTTCATGTTTAGTCAGTTCATGCTTAGAGAGATTGAATACAGGGGTTACCTGCGTAACTGTCTCTTGTCCTTGCCCCTGGGATCATAATTTCGTTTTCCGTTGCCCCCTTCTAATCTTGTGCTTCGTTTTTGTGGGCCCGCTCCTAAAAAAGGAACCGCAGGACTCTGTGTAGCCATGGGTGAATCTTGTCCACCTTCCGACGTGCCTGTGGATGAACTGTCCGGTGAGGAGGCTCCAGTGTACCTTTGGTAACAAAATCGCCGTCTGGTGTCCCTCCAGGTGTATACTTCCCCCTTCTCGTAATCACTGGTATCACGGGTAAATTTTCTAAGCTTTATTTGTAACAGCTCCTGTTGAAGCTTCTCTATTTTTACATCGAGTTCCTTCAGCATAGTATTGTCGGCGTCCGCCTTTCCTTTATATTCCTCCTCTGCGGTGTGTAGCTGTTGTTTTAGCTCCCTTGTGCCTGCTTGTAACTGCTGCACTGTTAAAGTGATCAAGTCCAGGCTGCAGCGATTTAATATCCCGCGCCATTTTTGGAGGAACTCTGTGTTATCCTTAAACAGGGCTGGTTGCAGCATAATCCGTAGTCCTCTGGGAATACGATGTGCTTTAGCGTATTCCGCCAGCGATGCCATATGCATGGCCCATGCCACCTCCCTTCGTTTCAGCTGCTCCAACTTACGTAGCAGAGCTGTTTCATTCTGTACAACTGTAGTTGGAGGAGGAATATAAAGGAAAGGTGGACGCCGACAATACTATGCTGAAGGAACTCGATGTAAAAATAGAGAAGCTTCAACAGGAGCTGTTACAAATAAAGCTTCGAAAATTTACCCGTGATACCAGTGATTACGAGAAGGGGGAAGTATACACCTGGAGGGACACCAGACGGCGATTTTGTTACCAAAGGTACACTGGAGCCTCCTCACCGGACAGATCATCCACAGGCACGTCGGAAGGTGGACAAGATTCACCCATGGCTACACAGAGTCCTGCGGTTCCTTTTTTAGGAGCGGGCCCACAAAAACGAAGCACAAGATTAGAAGGGGGCAACGGAAAACGAAATTACGATCCCAGGGGCAAGGACAAGAGACAGTTACGCGGGTAACCCCTGTATTCAATCTCTCTAAGCATGAACTGACTAAACATGAAATGACTGTGCTGGGAAAGGGTTTAGCATTCGTTCCTATTCATACTGTATCGGCTTTTGACGCTTCTATAGACTTATTCAAATTTACAAGGACTTTAAAACTCAAGGCATTTTTTTCTGATAAACATAATAAAAGTGAGACGGACGGGAGAGTGTTAACCCTTAAAAATAAGCTGGGGGTTAAAAGCAAATTTACGCCGCCTGGTAATTATTCCTGCATTGAGGCTTTTGAAACAAGTGTGTTAGCAGAGATGAATAAATTACATCACAAAACCTCAAAACAGAGAATAAAAACAAACATTTCTGTAAATGAAAAAGCGGCTTTAAAGGACTTACAATCAAATGAAAATATTACCATCACGAAGGCCGATAAAGGTGGGGGGATTGTGGTCTTAAATACTTGTGATTATAGGGCTGAGGCTAAACGTCATTTAGTTAACACCATTCATTATAACATAATACAATTTGATCCAACCACAAAGTTCAAAAATGAACTTAACATTTTTTTAAATTCTTGCATAATGGAAGGTGTAATCAATGACGAAATTTTTCAACTATTAATGACAACTAATCCAAAGGTTCCGAAAATCTATTTTCTTCCAAAGATTCACAAACAATTAATTAACCCACCAGGACGACCGATAGTATCCAATGTTGGATCTATTTGGCAACCAGTAGCGATGTTTATTGACACTTATTTACAGGAGTTGTTGCCTATGTTAAAACCGTGTTTATTGGATACTACGGATTTTCTGAACAGACTTGAGAATGTAAAATTACCGACATGTGATTTTCTACTGTGTTCTCTTGACGTGAAGGATTTATATACATCCATACCACACTGCGAGGGTATTGAGGGTATCCGCATGTACCTCACGAAAGGCACTCTATCCAATCACATGATTAACTTTGTATGCACTTTATTGGAAATGGTTTTAACCAAGAACTATTTCCAATTTGAAGGTGATTTTTATATACAAAGGCAGGGCTGTGCCATGGGTGCCAACATGGCACCCGCTTATGCTAATGTATTTATGGACCAGTTTGAACAAACATATATTTTTGCTAACGGTGAGTTTTCCCAATACATTCACGCTTATATGCGTTTTGTGGATGACACATTTTTTTTATGGTCAGGACCCAATGAGATCTTGGAGAAGTTTTTGGTTTACCTAAATGATATACATCCAACAGTGAAATTCACTATGGAGGTAAATAAGTCCGTGATACATTTTTTGGATGTGTTAGTAAGCCATAAAGATGGGAAATTCACTACTACATTGTATACTAAACCTACCGATCAAAATAACTTGTTAAGACCTACTTCTCACCATCCACCGGGATTTATTAAGGGTCTTCCAAAGAGCCAATTTTTTGCGTGTGAGACGCATTACCTCAGAGGAGGAATTGTATGAGGTTGAGTCTAGGAAAATGCTTTCCAGGTTTGTTGAGAGGGGCTATGATAGAGTTAATTTAGAAACATCTAGAGATGAGGTGAGAGATATACCCAGGGAACAACTACTAACTAAGAGAAGAACTGGTTCTAATAAAATGCTGAGAATTCCATATGTGTCTACATTTGACAGTAATTCTAAGACACATCGGCAGATTGTGATGAAATACTGGGGAATTCTAAGCAGTGATCCCAAATATGGACATTTATTCCAGTCACCACCTTTATTTTCCTATAAACGCGGCAAAAATATTGGCGATTTAATCAAACCGAGGCCAACACAGAATAAGGTTAGTGTAATTAAAAATCCGCATCTTAATGGCACTTTTCCCTGCAGGAATTGCGGACATTGCAATAGTATAATCTTAGGTAATCATGTAACACATCCCCAACAAGGCAAAACATAGCATCAGAGGATGTTTTTCTTGCGATAGCTATGATGTAATATATTGCATCAAATGTCCTTGTGGCCTTGCCTATGTTGGACAAACCACTAGACCTATTAAGCTAAGATTAAACGAGCACAAAAGTAGGATCCGCAATTACAAACCGCAAGTGGTACAGAGTCCAGCAGCAACACACAACACAAAGGACACAGTGACAGTGAAAAGGGAAACTCTTTTGGCACAACATTTTTTTACACAGGGCCATCGTATTTCTCAATTAAGGTGGCAGATTTTAGAAAAGGTGATTACTACTCAAGGACAGGACAAGAAATGCAAATTACTCCAGAGGGAGTGTTATTGGATATGGCGACTACAGTCCAGGAGTCCAAAAGGTCTTAATGAAGAATATAATCTGTCCTGTTTTGTTTAATATTGTTATTCATGTCTATAACAATTGTGTCCCTTTTCTCTTATCTTTTACAGATAATGTGGAATATATAAATACTCCAGGGACAGGTAACTTCCTCAGGGTTAGTTTTTTGTTACTGTCTTGTTACATTGTTTCTGTTTTTATTGACTTCTAGATAATAGTTTGTATGCTTCAATGTAACCTTTTTATCTTTTAGATAACTTTTTTAACTTATGAACACTAGGTGAATTTTGCACTGAGGATCTTCTCATTGAAGTTACAGCTTGCTATGGACTTTTTGCACTTGGATTTTTAATATTTTAATATATTTTAACGAATGTTTCACATGGAATTGCAAGCTTATGGGCGTTGTTTATAATTGTTTATGCTAATGTTTTTGTAATGAGACACGTTTTATATTGTCTGCACTTGGGTCATTTGCGCATGCTTGACAAAGGGGTACGCCCCGAAACGTTGCATGCCTGCACTAATAAACTGCAAGGGGAGAACCCTGCATTAAATCGCCTCGTGTGCCAATGTGTTTCTATTATCATTGATTGAGGGGAGAAGCCGTACTCCTGACATTGTGCACCGGACGTCATCTGTCTAGGACCCTGTAAGAGTGTGCGCTGTCTCATCTGTATCTTGTAGGTTTGATCCTAGCCAGGGTACTAACTGCAAGGAGCTTGTATGTTCTCCTCATATCTGCGTGGGTTAACTCAGGGGGGGGGTCATTAATTAAGGTCCGAATGCCACAAACGTGAAAAATTCAAGTTTTTTTTTTTTACTAGAAAATCTGATATTTAGTGGGAAAAAAAACCTACAATTTTTCAAAATTTATTATACCCCGAGGATAAAAAAAAAGTCAGAATCCAAAAATCCGGCACCTCAGACCTGCTGAGGTTGTATATAAGTCAATGGCAGAGGTCCCTATCCTATTTATAAGTTTCTGTGGTCAGAGCTGAAATTAGCCCGAAAAACCAACTATTTTGGACAAAAATCTGAAAAAAATCAGGCTTTTCGGGAAAAAGCTTGAAAAAATGTGTGATTCTGAAAGAAAGGACAATTCTTGTTTTCACTCGATTTTACAGTGTTTGTCCCCAATCGGATTAAACTGTGCTTCTTTAATAATAAATAAGGTCCAATTGTGGAATACAGTTTGTCAGACTTTTTTTATTCAAATCTTCATCCTGCATTCCAAAAATAGCATGTAATATGGACCTAAGACTGTAATCTCCACCGTGGATAGGACTAATGTGAATAATGTATATTTACTTTAAAATCATGTTGAATAAAATGGCACTATATACATCTAGTTTAATAATAAAGGAAAACATGAAACACTATAGTATTTTTGTACATATTAAACGTAAGCAGCACCTGCCAGAGCTGGTTCACAGTAATGCTTAAAGGGGTAGTTCACCTTTAAATTAACTTATATACTAACATGTAGACATTGATATTCTGAGACAATTTGCAATTGGTTTTCATTTTTTTTAGTGCTTTGGCAGTTGTTTAGCCTTGCTCTCCAGTTTGGAACTTTATCAGCTATCTGGTAGCTAGGGTCTTGTTTACCTAAGCAACCAGGCAAGACGTTTAAAATGAGAGACTGGACTATGAATAGGAGATGGTCTGAATGGAAAGATAACTAATGAAATGTAACAATAATAATAAAAAGTTTTTGCTGTTTTGAAAGCTGGAACAATAGAGACATGGAAGGCAAATCATAAATAATGAAGACCAATTGAAATCTGCTTGGAATATGACATTCTATAACATGCTAAAAGTAAACATAAATATGAACCACCCCTTTAAACAACAGCTGAAAATAACACAAGAGTACTTTAACAAGAATTTGTCATTAGATGCTTCTTGGTGAATAATCCCACCACAATCCTTAAGAGACAAAACACAGTACTGTGCCTATGTCTTTTTGTGTGAATAAATGGTCATTGTGGCTACAATGCTGCTCTCCTGATGTTTTCATTATATCCACAATAAAGATTTGGATTTCATTTACAGCTATCTGAGTATACTGCTTTTATGATCATTTAGTGCTGATCTATTTCTCCCCTTCTATATTTTTGTAGTGTCATGAACAGCAAAATATTTATATGAACTTTATTTATACTGCAGGCATAGGCGGAGGGTGATTTTTTTGCTTGGGGAGGCTACATATGCAGCGGTATACGTAGCCCACCCACTATTAAACCCCACCCATGTTTACTGTTTATTTTCACAAGGTTTTAAAGAGAACATAGCACTAGGGACTTAGAACCTAGGACACAGAGGGAAATGTCACCCCAAGCACATTATATAGTGAAAGTAGGTGGCACAGATACCTAAAGCATATTATACAGAGAGGAAGTAGGTACCGCCACCCAGTGATCCTACCAAGAAGCCACATTTCTGAAGCTAGGGATCTGTATGACTAACTTGTACAAGGTTAAGAGGTACAGTGACTGCATTTATCAGTGAGAAAATCAAATATAAATATTTCTCATATTAGATACCATTTTTGGAATTTAATTGTACAGTTGTACCAACCCTCAGAGCTGCACCTCCAGTCTTTAAAAATTCCACTACACTAGCAATCTGGAACACTAGTGGGCCAACAATTATACCAGTGATTGTACATATACAGTATACTGAATGTGTGTATGTGTGTGTGTGTGCCTTTCTAGTTTCTATTCCTTTCTTGCCTTTTTGATGTCTTGTTGTTTCTTTTTCTCTCCATATATTTTTCTTCTATTCTATTCACTTCTTTTCACCATTCCCTTTCTCTCGTTCTCTCTCTGCCTATTGTTTCCCTGCTACCCTATTTTCCATTTCCTTTTTATACAGTATTAATGATGTATTTTCTCCACTGTCATCTGCCACCCCTTCCTCTTTTTGTTGTACCCCACACCAGCATTTACTTCCTTCCTTAGTAAATAAACCAATATGGAAGGTGCCCATGAAACTATATTCTACCAATATTTTTTTCAAATATCATACCCTGCTGCTCTCTACTTTCCGTGTTCTTGCCCTAAAACATTTTATGGACTCATTTTATTAGTTATAATATAATCATGAGTAGTCAATGAGGGGTTCTATGGCAGTGTGACCATGTTTGATAAGGGATAACGTACCCCCTACTGTAAATGATAAGGATATTAGAAGTCACTGAGGGGTTGTTCTGTGACCATATAAAGGCACAAGGCTGCAGGCTGAGTTATACAGGGAACTCTGAGTATCACTCATGTATTATAAGGGATAATGTACCCCCTACTGTAAATGATAAGGATATAAGAAGTCACTGAGCCCTGAAACATTGATCTAGTTAAATTCCCCACGCCAATTGCATTTGTGTATTAACAGGGCCAGACTGGAGCAGGGGGGCCCACTGGGATCCGAACTTCCGGAGCCCCCTGCGCGCATGCCCAAATACCAGCCGGCTTCGCTAATCTTTTTTTTGGAGCTCGGCAGATTAGGGGAACGGGCCAGTCCAACCCTATGTGTTGGCGTACCTGCACCCCCAGCAGTATAGTACAGTGATATTCCAGGCATTCCAGAACAGACAGATGTAAATCTTGCATGAGAAAAGTTTAACACCCTCTGTACCTTTTTTTTTGTTAGCTGTCCTCCATCACTGAGCTCCGTGGCCTTAGTTAAGTCTTAACTTCAGATGTAGAATTAAGGTGGCCATACACGGGCCGATAAAAGCTGCCGACAGACCGTGTCGGCAGCTTATTGGCCCGTGTATGGGGGCCCCCGACGGGCTTCCCCGATCGAGATCTGGCCGAAAGTCGGCCAGATCTCGATCGGATGGGATTAAAAATCCCGTCGGATCGCGGCCGCATCTGTTCGTTGATGCGGTCCCGCGATCCGACCGCCTGTTTGGTGAACGCTAGGATCCGATCGTTGGGCCCTAGGGCCCACGATCGGATCAGCCCGATATTGCCCACCTCAAGGTGGGCATATCGGAGGGAGATCCGCTCGTTTGGCGACATCGCCAAACGAGCGGATCTATCCGTGTATGGCCACCTTAAGGTGATTTTTTTGCTTGATGATGGTGAATGCAAAAAAACAGTTCTGATCATTCAAGTTGAAGCGGGACACATACATTCCAGCTCGCATACTCCTCTCCTAACCTGCATGACCCATCCGAGTTTCTGCAGCTTGGAATGTTAATTATCCAAGGTCTTTATTGCTATCTCTTCTGATTGCGCGCCTCCTTGCTGTGCTTCTTCTTTGAATTTCCCGCACAACTCAGTGATCATCATAGCTCAGCCAATAGGCGCATGACCTTACAGCAGAAAGAAAAAAAGTGTTCCCCCAACCCCGTTCCGATGTCTGGCAGATTGATGCGTGTTACAAACGCAGAGTTAGCCTAGCCGCAGCTCCTTCGGTCCATATGTTAGTGCAACTAGCTTCTTCCCACAGTGTGTTACCAGCTCTTGCTATATGTGACAGTTCAGTAGCAATCAATCACGTACTTCTGCTGCTGTTAACTGTCTCTGCCCCAGTGTTTTATGGCAGTCCAAAGCAGTGTTTTGATGAGGAAGGGGGTATGTTTTTAGCAGGCTTATCTTGTGAACTCAAGTGCCCACAATCTTTTTCTGCATGGTCAATCAGTTTTGGGGAGGCTTAGCCTCCCCAAGCCTTAATGAAAATCCGCCTATGACTGCAGGGAGTTTATATGTTCACCCCATATCTGTTGGGATTCCCCCCACATTCTAAAAATATGGAATCCCATTTATTGGCTTCTGATGAAACTCATCCTAATATGCATAGCAGGCACCTTTAGATTGATATGATTAATACAGAAATGCTGCAAAGTTATAAATACCTTGTCAGCACCATATTAATAAAGGATAATACAATTACAAAATAAATATTATATTGTGTGAGGCTGGATGTGCAACAATGCTATATAACATTTCACCAGCTACCATCAAAGTTATCCCTGGTCTGTCTGCTCCTATACACTGGGCTCTAGATGCTTTGGCTGCACTTTTGTAATAAGCCATAACAACTGATTTTGCTATATTTTATATTTGATTATTATATCGATATAAGTAAATGCAGAATATCTTTTATTTGCCCTTCTCACAAAAAATGACACGAGAAACAATTTAACCAGCTCCTATGCTAAACTGTTTAAGCATTAATGCACGTTATAGGAAATATACTTTATAATACATCTTGCCCACACTGAAGCAGTTTAATGCATAGCTCTGGGCATATTTTTGTCCCCTGCAGTATGTGTGTGGGAGTAAGATATTGACTACTTAATGAGCAATGCGGAACCAGCTTTGTCTGAGTAATGATGTGTTACAGGCTTTAACTATAGGGTGCTTATTGCCTGGACTTAGTGTATACTATATAAATTTGTACAATCACAGACCTTAATATATCCAGACATGGACCAAGACTGATCACTGTAATTTAATAGTAATATTTTCTCACTGTATTGCAATTATTTTAGTAATATCAAAAGTCAACCCAATATTAAACATCACTAGTAATGAATCGCAATTCAATTCCTTTAAGAACATGTGAGTCATTTATGATATGACTGTGGGCATAGTTAGGTCACATGGACATCCTTCCTACTGTAAAGTTGTAATTATCTTTTTATTATTGCTTACAGGATTATTTATAAGTAATAGTATTTTGCACTGGATTATGAGATTTTCAATACTTATGTTCAGGCATTTCAGCACAAGGAACCCAAGCCAACTGATGATACAACGTGGATACAGGTTTCTTTCATCTTCAGTAGCACAAAATATAGATGCTTAAGTAAGCATTATGTTGGGTCTGTGGTTTAATAGAAAACTTAATAGAAAGCTATTTTTTTTTTCCATGCCACAATTTACAAACAATGTGCTATGCTGTGGTGCGGCACAGTTGAGTATGTGTTCGCTATTAGATTTTAAAAAATTAAAGAAATACCAGCATATTGTGTGCAATGCCAAAGAAAGATCAGGGTGTGCTGGCGAGTTTTGAAAACAAACATTCCCTGTGGAATTGCCTGTAAGACCAGAGAGGTTATTAACAAATGTAGTATGCAAATTGCAATTTGGAGACAAAACGGATACAATTGCACTTGTTTGTTGACTGAGATAAATTGAGTTCAGGTTGTATCCAGCATGTCATTCTACAGTGTACATTCAAAACAGACTTCAGGTCCGATTCAAGGTGGGATTCAAAGATGTTTTTTTTTTTCATGCTCAGAGTGCGTTTGTAAACACTAGGGTTGCACCGAATCCAGGATTCGGTTCGGTATTCGGCCTTTTTCAGCAGGATTCGGCTGAATCCTTGTGTCTGGCCAGATCAAATCCTTAAAATCTTGTGACTGTTACAAAACAAGTACCGGTAAGTAAAAAATGTTTAGCCACGCAGAAGCTCCTTTTTTCCTTCAATACCCTCAAGTGCATATGCAAATCTTTCACGAAGGATTCAGCCGAAATGAATAGTGGATTCGGTACATACCAAGTAAACACACTATAAAAAGCCATGTGTAAGAACAGCCATCACAAGGGAACAGAAAACAGCTGGCCTACATCAAGTGAAAGCACCATATTAATTTTTTTTTATAGTTTTTTTTTTTCTTCTGACTCTTTCCACCTTTCTAATGGGGATTACTGACCCATCTAAAAACAAATGCTCTGTAAGGCTACTATTTTTGCTACTTTGTATTACTCATCTTTCTATTCAGGTCCTCTCTTATTCATATTTCAGTCTCTTTTTCAAATCAATGCATAGCTGCTAGGGTAATTTGGATCCCAGTAACCAGATCTCTGAAATTGCAAATTGGAGAGCTGCTGAATAAAAAGCTAACACAAAAACCACATATAAAAAATGAAAACCAGTTGCAAATTGTCTAAGAATATCATTCACTAAATCATACTAAACGTTAACTCAAAGGTGAACAAGGGTTTCTACAGTGACATTTTAATTTATCTTTGGCATATGCCATAGGCTGAACAAAAGGCTGTACGTTCCTATCCACTCATCCAGTTACAGCGCCCTGTAAAGTAATGAGGCTAAGGCAACAAAACTGTTCTTTGCAATGTGCAGCTATATGAAAAAAAAAAGTGTATAAAGACATGTTCACTAACCTCTGAAAATTTGGCAGACGGCTTCGCTCACAGTGCAACAACTTCACCAGGCGTAGATTTGCCAGGACAACGCTAATTCACTAAAATCTGAAGTTGCGTCCAGGGCGCCGAATGCTGTTGAAGTTGCGCTAGCGTTACTGTGCCAAGCGAATTGAAGTTGGGCTAGCATTGCCTAATTTGCATATGGCGGGAAGTTAAAGTTGAATGGATGTATATGTTGCAGCAAATACATTACACAAGCCCGGAAAACCTTAATAAAATAAAGTTGTTATATTGCGCTGCACATAAGCCCAGTGTATAGTTTATGTGCCATATGTTAGAAAATGTAGGGGGGAACCTGGTTACCCAAAAAAAATTTTACACTCTTTTGCAGCCTATCACCTTGGAAAAAAAGGAAAAGATGCTACTGTTTTTTTGGGAGGAAGTCCTATCCACTCTATTGCACTTCGCCTGGTCTGAGGTGGCGAAGGCAAGTCTGGTGCAAGAGGTAACGTTCAGTAAAATCCACATCTTAGTGAATTTGCGTAGTTACATCCATTCCGCAGAGCGCAGTACCGCTAAAGTCCATCTCCTTCGCTAGCAAAATTCCGAAATGACGTCACGTGAATTTTCGCCAGCTTTAGTCACTTCACCCTTTAGTAAATTTGCCCCACTGGATCTTTGAATACAATCTACCGAGTACTGCACTGTAGTCTGGGAAATCAAGTCAAATAGTTTCTACCTATTTCCTCATTGTACAAAAAAGGTCAGATGAAAAAGGCTTTCTGGCAATGTTTCCATTGGATGCACATAGAGGAAAAAAAAGATAACCAAAGATAACCAGAGACCCAGGGAGGCCAGAACTATTCTGTGAATTCTAGAATATTGAAGGAACCCTTGTGTGTGCTCATCGAATTATGGGACAGATTGGCAACAATCCTTTACAGTCAGAGGTTTTGTTTTCAAGCTTAGCTCTGAAGTGAACTATATTTTACAACCTCTGAAAGCAGTGTCATAAAATGCTTTGTAGGGCACAATAATCTTGCTATATCTGTCTATGTCTTTATTTATTCTTTGTATATTCCTTGTCATGAATAATAGAAAATGCTTTTGTTCCACTGCAATACCCTGGAAAAGCTGCAATACACAAATATGCAATTTATCCCCAGCTGGCATAACTTGACCTAAATGACGGCTGTTATTTGCAACCACTAAATGTTTGTCGAAAGATAAATTAGTAGCACCAGAATTGTGCTTCCCCACTGCATCTTATACTCCATAAGGGATCTTACACACAGGCATTTATTTATGCCTTTGAGATGCAGGTTTGAGCGTACCTAAAAGCATTTGCTAATTGATTCCATTGTATACTGCCTAGTTGTTCTCATGAGTGTTCAGTTTTGCATTTTAGTCCAATTGCATTTTATCACGCAACATGCTGCACTTCCTTGTGCTCAGAAACCAATAAAATAGAAGCTTGCTAGCAAAAACATGCTTAGCTGCATTTTAAAAAAAAAACTTTTTTCATTCTCAGAGTGCGTTTGTAAACACACTATAAGGGTAGAACTACACGAGCGTTTTAAATCACATCTGACACGCTGAGAGGAAACAGATGCAACGAAAATAAATAAAGTAATAGAAATATCAGACCTTGTCTCTGTGTGCATCCGACACAATTGTCGAATGAAGATGCAGTGTGCAGTGTTCGCATCAGTGTCTGATGCACGCAGCGACAAGGTACGACATTTCTATTACTTACCTTATTATTGTTGCATCCGTTTCCGATCAGCGCATCAGATCTGATTAAAAACGCTGGTGTAGTTCTACCCTAAAATGCCCATGGGTAAGACAACCATCACAAGGGAATGGAAAACAGCTGCCCTACACCTATATCAAGTGCACTAACCCGCCATATGTAATAAACCGCACAAAGTTTGCCAGGGTGCAGCAACCAATAAGATGTTAGCTTTTAAGCAGGTGATCAGCTTCCTGCCGATTGGTTGCTATAGGTGACTAGCCTAACAGCACTTTATGCGGATACACTTACCTGCCTCTATATAGAATAATCCAAAAATCCTGTACTACACTAAGCCACAATTTTTATTTTATATATTTAATAAAAGCTATGTTTCAGCCATAAAAAAAAAAATCAAAAAAAAAAATCCGGAGTTCATCTGTAATTTTGGTGAATTGATGATTATATAATATATAGACCTGAAAAGAGCCATTATCACTAGAGGACAAATGACTGGGTGCTAATCAATACTAGAGATACAAAATAGCAGTACTTGAAAAATAAATCAAAAGGTTTTTATTAGAAGCCAAATGTGTTGGTCACAAGCAGTGACTTTTCTCAAGGGTAAAAAAGGTCACGGTTTGTGAAACTGTTTTTAATACAGTCCTTTTGATTCATTTATTAGGTCCTGTCAAGAAATTGTTTGAATACAGCATATACAGGTAGTACCTGGGTCGTTTGCTTCTTGGAGTGGGAGAAAGAAAAGAGAGAGATAAAGGAGAGAAAGAAAGGAGTGAACGTATTTCCATTCCTGTATATACTTTTATACTCACTTCATATGCACTCCCATTAAGCAAGTTTGAGCATGATTTGGTCTATAAACATCCATAGCATATTCTCTCTCATTCTAAGAAACCGTTTATTACAGAAAACTTCTCTTTAGGTTAGTTAATGTTATTCTATTTCACATTAGGATTATCTAGTATTTAAGATGCAGTTTCAGTCAAGGCAGAATGTCAGTGGTGATCCTGGATACATGAACCCTTTATAACACCGTACAGATACAAAAATTGACTGAAACAAGCTGCACTTTTCCACTATGTAAACCAATTATATACATGTATAAAATTAGCAGCCTTTAGCAGATCCAGTGCTACACTTTTTATGAGCATTACAAAAAGGTACAGTACAGGGTCTAGTCAACCTGCACCTATGGATCCTACCTCAAACCCTTAAAAAAATCACACTAATCAAATGCACACCCTTCACTACTTCTTGCAGATGTTACTTGTTTCAGAGCAGCCATGCATCTAAATGAATCTATATTTAGTCCTACAGAGTGTGTAAAACAGAAATCTACCCAAAAATAAATTCTTTGTAAAACAAAAGAAAATTAATTCCAAATGGCTTTCAAATAGATATGAATAAAGTGTTTTCAATGACTGTAAATTCATCTGTAAATGAAAGAGCAATTGAAAACAATGTGTGTCCTTTGCACTGCTACAAAAAAAAACAATGTATCAGGAATCAATTCGTACAATGCCCAATATTTCTGTTATGGTCCTTCTTAGGTCTGTTAATTGCAGAGCATGCAAAGCACAGTGGGAAATGGAGTATTGACTAGAAGAGAGCAAGACTACTGATGTTACAATGGTATAAGTAGTCAGGCAAAAGACAAGAGGGAACAGTAAGAGACAGTCTGCTTTCATAAGCAAATATATTCACAAATAATATCATTTGCTGGATTTACAGCATTTCTTGGTCTACCTGAAGTGTCAAACCCCCTTTTGTGCTACCTGTATGAGCTTGCAAGACTGCAGGCTTATTACGTGCAATGTGTGCTGCTTAGAACAAAACAAAAAATACATTTACAACATGTACCTTTTATTACTTTATAGTTATAAAAGATAATATTACATTTAGTTACCATCAAGGGACATTTGTGAATCTGTAATGCAGTTAAACCAGAATATTCTTACTTCCATAATCTACACAACCACAGGAACTATATTGGAATATTCACTGTTTGGGGGGTGGTTCAACTCAACTACAAATGCAGAGATGCTGGCATTCATAAGACTTCTCTGACCTGCAGCATTAAAGGAGAATACTGTATTAACCATCAATAAGTATACTCTGATTTGCCAACTGGGATTTTTCATTTTCAAATTTCAAAAATTGAAATTGCTTACAAATCGTACCAGAAGAATCAAAGCGTGTGGGAAGGGCTTCATAGTCATATATCTGAACTCTGGGAATTCATAAACTCTGATTGAACACAACTATAGATAGAACTCTGTTTAGTAGAATTATAAAAAAAATTATGACCTCTTCAAAAAATAAGACTGTTAACACTGGAGTGTTCACAGATGCACCTACCTCTAAATGCTAGTCTACAAGGAGCACTCGTCTTGCACAGAATATAGAACATTTCTCTTCTGTAGGTATATATATGTATATGTTGGAGCTGCCATATGCATATACTCCAGCCAAGCATTAACATCTTATGGAATCTGAAAACCATTAAATGCTGACATATTAGGAAGACTGTCTCTGGAACAACAAAATACAGCAGCACCAATAGAGGAAGAATGCAATATACATAAATCATGATATTTTAATGCCATTTAAACATTACAGGAAAACAATAGAGTATGGTATCACTTTCATGCAAGAAAGGAATTTGGTTTGATTGATAGTCGAATGAAACAGGCAGCACCCTAGTTTCATAGCAACAGGAATATTCTCACTGTTTTGCTTTGCAGTGAATAAAGCATTTTATTTATGGACACGTTAATAAGGGATCTGCAGTGATTAATTCCCATATACCTGAACTACAGTGTACAGTATGTAAACATATGGGAAAAACTGTGCCAGTACCGATTTTCATGGCATACAAGAAAAAAAAAGAATAAATGTGACAATATTGCAACATCCAAAGGAATGAAAATACGCTGTTGATTAAAAAGGAACTTCTTTCCAACAGATCTTCACAAATCTCGCACAATCCTAAACAAGGCAACAGCTGATGAATAAAACTATATACACCATCTTTACAGCACATTTCAGAGGGGGTAAAATAAAAAAATAAGGGCAGTTTTTTGACCAAGTCAGAATGGAACACATGGAATAAATAGTAGTCTGTTTCTTTCTGATCTCCGAGGAGGAACCAACAGCCTGCACACTGCAAGCTTCACGTTAATACTCCTTGTTGTACTTCAGTCTCCCATTTTTACTTTAGATGTCTGAAATTAAAAAAATAAATAAATAAAAAATGGAAAATTCTATAAGTCAATTATAAAAAACAGTAAGCATATGCAAGTAGGATTATTAAAGCTCAGTTTAAGTGTACACTTAATATAAATTTTCAGATATAAAGTAGCCCTAGAATATACAATATTAGAAGTCAAGCAGTTTTGTACCCTAAAAAATAATCATGAGAGCTATCCTGCAGATAAAGTTAGGAGTACTCCCACCAAACACCACCAACAAACTATGCATTTATGGCTCTTGAGAATGCATCTCCCCTCCCACCCCCAAGCCCCCTAGCATTAGAGGAAAAGCAGAGGTAAGCGGTGGTACATGTCAGACAAGTCTGACAGGACCCAAGACAGGCTAGAATGCACACAACCGAAGGCTTTCTTCTTTAATATGGTAACATATCTCCTTGTTTATACACATGATGGTGCATTATTTAAAAAATCAAATACCTAGCTTGTGTGTTTTTCAGCGGGTACAGAAAGATGGAGCAGACAATAGTACAGCCTCTATAGTAGCCATATATTAAATATATTTAAAAATGGGAGTTCTCCTATGAGAAAAGGATCATTATCCAAAATTGTTAAGGGTCAAATTTGTATGTTCTGCTGTGTTGCTCTTGTTCCTTAAAGGAGAAATCAACCTGTGGGGAAAAAAACCCCTACGTAGACCTCCCTCCCTCCTCCCCCAGGCTAACTACCCCCCCGGGGAGATACCCCATACTCCATACTTACCCCTCGGCGCAGATTCTTCCAGCGAAGTTCCACGCGTCCATCTTCTGCGTCCTCGGTAAGCTGACTGGGAGATCGGCAGTTTCCATGTAATTCCGCACATACACAAACGGACAAACTGCTCCAACTGCGCATGCGCAGAAATACTGATCTCGCACTGAACTTCACTGGAAGAATCTGCGTCGAGGGGTAATTATGGAGTATGGGGCATTTCCCCGGGGGGGGGAATAGTTAGCTTGGGGGAGGAGGGAGGGAGGTCTACCTGGGGTGGGGGGTAGGGATTTTTTTCCCCCACAGGTTGATTTCTCCTTTAAAGGGATTCTGTCATTTTATGGTGTAGCTTTTATTTCAAATTACACTGTGTAATTACACTGTGTAATTACACGGTGTGAAGGCAGCCATCTCAGATCATTGTGCATGATCCTGTGCTTTCAGAAGAACTTCATGATGGAACTGCTTTCAGACAGGCTGTTGTTTCTACTACTTAATGTAACAAAGAGTCGCAGTGGGATTTTTACTATTAAATGCTTTTCTCATATCTATCAGGGAGCTCTTTTGGTTTACCTTCCCATTGTTCTGCGGAAGGGCTACTGTGGGGGAAGGAAGGGGGGTGATATCACTCCAAAGCAGCAGCACTATTAATGACAATAATGCATTTTGAAAAAACAGGTTTTCCGGTGACAGAATCCCTTTGAGGTAAAACAAACCCCCCTCCTAATGTTATTTAACCACTGGAAACAAAGCTAATGCTGTCTTTCAGTGCCCCTACTCCTGCTCAGAAGTTACTCCCTCTACTGGAGCTCCAAATGGAGAGTTGGGCTGCTGACCTCCATATTTGGTTGTATCACATATGTCTGAGGTTCCTTGGCTTTAACTTCTGAGCAGGAGCACTGAAAGACAGCACTAGCTTTGTTTCTATATATATATATATATATATATATATATATATATATATATATATATATATATATATATATATATATATATATATATATATACATACATACATACATACATACATACATACATACATACATACATACATACATACACACACACAGTATGTTTAGATAATGTTACGTACATATGCAGTATACTTTTATTTATTTAAATAAACAAATACACAATTCTCCTACCACAATATCCTTCAGGTCAGGTTCTAAACTTAAATCTATAAAATGAATCTGCTTGAAGAAATCACAGTATATCTAAAGAGGACTAACAAGAATGCAGAGTCTTTACAGCAACTACTTTTTCCAATGGGAAGAAGTTTTTTTCTGGCATAGGCTTTCAAGCATGCTCAGCAGGGTATCAATAAAATATGTATTAATATTTTAATGTTACAGTTTAGGTTATCAATACACAAATTCATTTATGAGACTAATATAAAGAAGACATGTTCAGCAAAAAAGATAGTTATTGTTTCTTAACAGGACATTTTTTAAGTATGGTTTTTCTATGTAATTCTATTTAATAGATTTTTTAGTGTGGAGTATTTTCAGTAGATACATGCTCAACAATTGATAAGCATATTTTTATTTATTCATACATTTTGATATTTGAGCCAAGAATTGTCCATGTAATTTCTGTAATTTTGATACAGAACTGTATTTTTGCACATACCTGCAAAATAGCAACAATCACACCAAACAATCCGATAGCACTGCCAAAGATTTCTACAATCAGGATCTTGACAAACAAACTGGGGTTTTGGGCATCAGCAAGTGCAGCCCCACTGCCAACAATGCCCACACAAATTCCACAGAAGAGGTTAGAAAATCCTACAGTGAGGCCTGCCCCAAACATGGAAAAACCTACAACAGATCAACGGGAGAAAAACATTAGAGGTTAAAATTGCATTTCAAAAATAGCTATAAAGAAACCCAAACTTAAAAAACTTGGCACTTCAACTTAGCATTAATCTTAACCCAACTCTAAAACTGAGCATACATATGGAGTTCCACTCGTTTGGCGGGGTCGCCAAACAAGCAGACCTCTCCCTGATATGCCCACCTTCAGGTAGGCAATATCTGGCTGATCTGGTTGTGGGTCTGGATTATGGAACAACTGGAACATTGAGAAGCTTAGAAATACGTCTGTAACCAATGGCATCAGTATGTTTTGCAACAATAAGGTAGTGAAGGTCTTGAGAGAGCTCTTTGCTTTTACCCATCATGAGATGCTTCTTGTGCGATACCTTGGTAAGAAACCTTCTTACAGACCATCAATTAGGACTAAACCAGCTGAAATTACTTTGCACTGATAGGAGGCAGGATTGCTTTCTAAAAACAGAGATTTCAGCAGGTTTCTTGGCCTTCCATGCCTTTTTGCATCTCCCTTTCTTCATGTGTTATTCACGTGGTATTTATGGACTTATTTGTTTTGATTTCATTGTATGTGTGGATTACTTGGTTTGTTACCAACATGTAAATTTCATGTCAATGGCCCCATTACAAAAAAGGGGGTTGTGGGAGCACACTTAAGGCTAAATTTTAATACATTTAGATACAATGGAAGTGCTACTGATCCGGCCAGTCAATCAATGCACATTCCCAAATGACCTGTCTGAGTAATTCAATAAATATGCAAGTGCATGTATTGAACAGGGTTTTTTTGTTACAAAGTTATGATCATAAAATTGATAAGCCACCATACCACATCAAGGTAAAACCCCATGGGGGGGTTATAGCCCCATTAGAAATATATTTACTGAGAAAGATTGACACGTTCAATACTTGGTTTCACTGCTGTATGTGTGATTCTACTCTCAAACCTAAACCCAATTACATTATTTTCCTTGACAAAAAAATTGTTTTTAAAAGCTTAGATGGAAAAAATAGTACTAAAAGACTTACAGCAAATGAAGATTCATACAAGCTGTAAACAAAACTCAAGGTCTTATTTTAGGTAGGACAGGAAGGGTCAGGGCCAACTTTGCCAGAAAACTGGTAAAAAGTACAACCATGTATAGCTACTTTACATGAATATTTATTTAAAATAGAATGAAAGTGTCAATTACTCAGGTTGGCCAATTTTGTAGACACCTCCCAGTGATAACTTCTTACCTCAGGCCACAGACCGGTGCTCACTAAAAAAACAACACAGCCTGCAGCACTATTCTATTGAGAGCCATGCCAGTCTGGACTGTGCAAATGTACTAAAATCTTACTCTACGGTACATGTGCATAGCCCAGGACCACAGTAGTGTTGCCAAAAGCAGCAATGTGGTACTCACTAGTACAGTATCGCTGCTTTTTTCAGTGAAGAGAAGCTGCAGTTAGTGATTACGTTATATTATCTGTGGGGTAGCCTAACATATTGGCATCCCACCTAGCTATTAACACTTTTGTTCTTCTTTCAGATACCCAACCTAGGACCCTCCAGCTGTTAAACTAGAACTACCAACAAAGAGGAATTTGTACACTGTAAAATTACACTTCTAAACACAGACTTTCAAAAACGGAGGTAGCTCTCTGTTGTAATGCATATAATGAAAGAATAACGGTCATGAGAAGAAGATGCCAAATATCTCTACCACACTAAGAAACTTTTTTTTTTTTTTTATAACTAATTAAAAAAAAAATTCCCATGACAGTATCCCTTTAACCTTTCTTTTCCTTTAAACATTTCCAACTCACTAGCCAGCTGCAAAGCATTGCTTCATACAAAAAGATTTAGCAATGGATAAACCTTTTATGTCTCTTAATAAATATCTTCTTTTAGTAAAGAATATTAAAAAAATCACTAAAGAACACAGTCTTCTACTGTTTGGTGCATTATATACCTGCATGATAGTTGCGATTTCCAATAGCTTCTGGTGTTGTACCTTTAAATTGCTGAAAAACAAAACCAAGCACGTTCATTACTCGGATCTAACAAGATATAGTATCTTTCTCTGGTATATAATTAACGACTATCACATTCAGACCAATCTGAAAAAAAGCTCTGGACAACTAGATCACCAAAACAATTTGGCAAAACAACTTGACATCTTCCTATTGGGAAAAGCACTCCAAAGCAATGGCAGCATTTCTGGTTTTGGTTAAACAAAAAGGGTATTTTACTCCATATAGGAATTAAGCAAAATACATTTCTATAAATATTTTACTCTGCTTCCAAAGCACATTGAGATTATGAAATATGTTGCATGTTTATAAGTAAGAACATATATACTGAATTTTAGTAGTGCTATTTAATTACTGTTTGCTAGTGTTGTGGCATGGTTAGTCTCTAGCTAGAATATCTATTCAAAGTTACGGAACAAGGAGGCAGAGATGGGTCAGAGTCACAACAATCACCTCAAAGTGTTATTCATTTGCATATAATCGCTTTTAGTATTTGATTTATAGCTTTTTAGCTGAAAAAGAAACTACCAGAAAACACTCAATGTGCTATACGTATACATAACACAACTTAAATCTATAGAACCACCACAGATAACCATATCCCTACAGTTAGGTCCATTAATATTTGGACAGAGACAACTTTTTTGTAATTTTGGTTCTGTACATTATCACAATGAATTTTAAATGAAACCACTCAGATGCAGTTGAACTGCAGACTTTATGCAAAAAGATTGCATAAAAATATGAGGAACTAAAGCCTTTTTTTAACACATTCACTTCATTTCAGGGGCCAAGTCAGTCACCTGATCTGAACCCAATAGAGCATGCATTTCACTTGTTGAAGACTAAACTTTGGACAGAAAGACCCACAAACAACAGCAACTGAAAGCCGCTGCAGTAAAGGCCTGGCAGAGCATTAAATTGAAGGAAACCCAGAATCTGTTGATGTCCATGAATTAAAGACTTCAGGCTGTCATTGCCAGCAAAGAGTTTTCAACCAAGTATTAGAAACGAACATTTTATTTTCAGTTTTTTAATTTGTCCAATTACTTTTGAGCCCCTGAAATGAAGTGATTGGTTTAAAAAAAGGCTTTAGTTCCTCACATTTTTATGCAATCTTTTTGTTCAACCCACTGAATTAAAGCTGAAAGTCTGCAGTTCAACTGCATCGGTGTTGTTTAAAATTCACTGTGGCAATGTACAGAACCAAAATTAGAAATAAGTTCTCTGTCCAAATGTTTATGGACCTAACTGTATATTTCTTGGTATTCATATTTAACATTGTTTTTAAACATTTCTCTTGTGTTTTCCTAATCAGTCAAAAGGTTTTAGCTTCAGTCCTTTTGCCTGGGTGGGGAGAAGCAATTAAGGTCAACTTTTTTTTCTGTTTATAAACTGTATTGGTGTATTTTAATCAGTGCCAAACAATCTTTGATTCAGATAAGGCTTGGAGCAAAAACTAATTTGTGTCGCCTAAATATAAAATTTTATATTTTGCATGTCAAACCAGTTCATTGTAGTTCAAAAAAGGGTTATAAAGTCAGTGTAGAAATAGTTTCCCTACACAACTTTAAAAGATTCTTAATATATTGTAAGCAAACTGGATGTATTGTATTAGTATTGCAGAAAAATTACATAGAAAATCTTACCTCTGCCATGTTGCTAATTACTATAGCCATAATGATGCCATAAATTGCCACAGCTTCACAGAAAATGATACTTTTAAAAAAAGAACAAAGATAGATTTGGAATTATGCAAATGTATAATTAAAATTCAGTTAAACTTTTATCTCAATTATTAAAGAGGCAGCTCTGGAAAACTAGAGGTACCCCCCCGAAAATATATGGATTGCATATATAACAAAATGTACAATGGGCTCCACTATGGTTGACAGAACTTGATAACAACGAACAAGAGACACTATAAAATAAGTAGCACATTTAAAAGTGGGAGGTTACAACTCTTTAATACCTTAAAATCTTAAAAAATAAGTTTCCTTAGGAATATTGTGAAATTGATATAATATACGGAAATATTAATTTCAAGACCAGCACTCCCTTTGTGATTCAGTGTTTTTATTATATACTAATTTTACAGAATGTAAGGACTTGCATAAAATGAGTGTACAATAAAAACAATGCACCACAAAGGGAGTGTTGGGCCTAGAATTAAGAATTCCGTATTTTGTGTGTGCGTGTGTAAAATACAAGGCCTTGAAAAAGGTCCCAACGGGGACCGAAATGTCACGTCGGTTATGCATACAATAACACTTTTTTGCTAACAAAATTCTCATTGCCGCTGGTCTTTTTCTAGACACACACACTATCATACACACATATGAATACAAAATTATACACAATTTTAAGAGGTGCACTACACAATAGTATGCAAAACAAAAATTTTATTTGAGGTTTCGGTCCTAAACCAGGACCATCATCAGGAATGGGGCCTAAGGGCTAGTCCACACGGGGAGATAGCGACGCGTTTGTGGTCGCGGCGACAAAGCGCCGCGACAGTCGCCGCGACCGGCGCAGGCGACAGTTTTGTATGGGCGCCTATGTAAAAACGCCTGTGCTAACCACACGAGGCGATGCGCTTTTCAACAGTCGCCTGAAAAAGCCTGGCGAGGCATTTTCAGGCGACTGTTGAAAAGCGCATCGCCTCATGTGGTTAGCACAGGCGTTTTTACATAGGCGCCCATACAAAACTGTCGCCTGCGCCGCAAACGCGTCGCTATCTCCCCGTGTGGAATAGCCCTAAAAGGAATAAAAATATTCCTTTTTCTCTGTAATAATAAAAGAATACCTTGTACTTGATCCCAACTATGATATAATTAATCCCTGCTGGAGGTAAAACAATCCTATTGGGCTAATTTAAATGTTTAAATTATTTTTAGGAGGCTTAAAGTACGGTGATTCAAGTTGTAGAAATACCCCTTATCCAGAAAACCTCAGGTCCCAGGTTTATTTATCTAGAGCTCATATTTTGTTAGCTTGAAACACTTTTCTACAATTAAACCAACTTGGTTAAGACTGTGTAATGATAACAAAAAAAATAATTATTAAATCAGGCATGTACAGGTAGCAGAATAAGGGGCCAATATAAGACTGCTGCATTTTAGCACAAGCGGTGATTAAAGAAACCCTCATGAATATACTAATTCAGGATTCGTGCCAAACTTTTTTTTATCTTTTTTTATCATTTCACCAGAACAGGCTTTTGAAATGAAGAAAAACATTGACATATAACCTCACGTGATTAGTAAACTCACGCCAAAAGGCACAATGAATCTTAGTAATGTCAACTTCCCCAGGTCAGCAGGAACCTCACAATTATATCTGGCCACAATTTCAAAATACTATATTACATGAAAATATCATATTTAGGCTATTTATACAAGAAATGGTTCAAAGTTGAAATAGGATTGTTTTGGCATAATGGAATAGAATTATGGAATTACGATATCTTGGAATTGTAAGGTACTGTGTTATTATTACACAGAATTTTTTTTTAAAGCATTTGAATTATTTAATTAAAAATGTAGTCTATGGGAAGGCCCTTTCCGTAATTTATAGTTTCCTGGACAACAGGTTTCCGGATATCTGTAGTTTTAGAATTTCTATTATTATTACCTTAAAATATTAAATGCTTAATAAGAAAGAAAAAAAAAAAAAACAGAATGGGAAACAGTTACAGTAAAAGATAAACAGCAAATATAACAGTAAATCTCCACTGTCATGTTTTATGTCCAGCTCGCAGTCAGCAAAAAAATAAATAAAATAAAATAAAGAATAAAGAGTGTTCCTCTGTGCACACCAGCTACAGCATTCACCAGCAATTGTCTACACCAACAGGCATGCATCTGGCAGTGCACCTAGATAGACCCGGATGGCACTTCTGGAGACATTACCATGCTCGCAAAGTTACACAAATAATTCTCTATACCATACATAGAAATTACATATGCAATTATATTAATCCTCTATAGCAAGAATTTACATGATATTACATATGGCTGACATACCTGACTAAGTTTTTGGTTTTAATGCGGGGAGCTTTTACACCACCTCCTAAAATACTGGAACCTGTAATATAAATACCCCTGCAAGACATGTAAGTAAGTAAGTAAGTAAGTAAGTAAGCATGAGTGAAGACTTATCTGTAGGCTAGTGCTAGAGGAAAACCAAGTCATGCAATGAGGCTGTGATCACATAATCCAGGCAAAACAATCCAAAGCGCATTTTTTACAAATATATTGAAGGATACTAAAAAATAGGTTTGCTTCAATAATATACTGTAAAATGGTAGCCTATGAGGCAATACCTAGCTTATAATATAATCAAATACAAACATTTTTTGAAGAAATAAACATCCCTTTAAGAAATAAGCAGCATCTAGGCACATGACAATTGTTCGATATGTTTAGCCGAAATATTGACTTACCATGCAGCTCCTACGACTGATAGAGAAATTGCTAATCCAATGCCAAGATTTGCCCACATATATGGGGACGTTTCAGTGAGGAACCTATAAAAAATAATAATAATAATAATAATTGCTCAAACAGAAAAAAAGGAGAGTATGTGTGTACATCAGAAAGTAAAGTGTCATTTCATCAATTTAAAATAAAAATCCTATCCTAAAAAACGTAATAAGAAAGCATCAGCTAGACCATATTCAAATTATTTTCAGGTAAGTAAGCTTGAAATGTCACACAGTAAAAATCACATAAAAAGGTACAAACATCTGGAAACCATCCGGAACAGGAGTGTGAGCATCTAACCATACTTTACAAAGCACCCGCCATGGGGAAGGAGGGTGCATTTATCAGCAGCATAATGCCTCTGCCTGTAGAAGCCTCTGTACTCTCCATTTTTAGGAATGAATTGCCAGTGAACAATTACCACAACCACCCTAAAATAATACTCATGGCATTTCTATGAAGAGCCATTTCTTAACAGCAACAGTTGAGCCTCTGGGCTGGTAGAGTAATACCGCATATAAAATATGATTTTTAACCATTTTCTTTTGTATGTGTTATTTACCCTTTAATATTACATTTACTTTAATATGAAAAAGTTTTGGAACCCCACTCAGCCTGTATAATAATTAACTCCACTTACAAAAATAAATAAATAAAACAGTGGTATGTCGTTAATTTCCCAGGAACTGGGGGGTTCTCTGAACAAAATTACGTTGTAATTTTGCCAATTTGAATGCATATAGCTGCTCAATACGAATTACTGGAAACATGAAATTGGTTGGATTATCTTGTTAAGCCTTGAACTTTATATGCAGGTGTGTGCAATCATGAGAAAAGGTATTTAAGGTGGCCAATTGCAAGTTGTGCTTCTGTTTGACTCTCCTCTGAAGAGAGACAGCATGGGATCCTCAAAGCAACTCTCAAAAGATCTGAAAACAAAGATTGTTTAGTATCATGGTTTAGTGGAAGGCTACAAAAAGCTATCAAGAGGTTTAAACTGTCAGTTTCAACTGTAAGAAATGTAATCAGGAAATGGAAGGCCACAGGCACAGTTGCTCTAAAACCCAGGTCTGGCAGGCCAAGAAAAATACAGGCACGGCATATGCAAAGGATTGTTAGTGGTTACAGACAACCCAATAAGACCTGCAAGAACATATTGCTGCAGATGATGTATATTGTTCTACAATTCAGTGCAATTTGCACAAATAAAGAACATCTGTATGGCAGGGTGATGAAAAACAAGCCCTTTCTGCACACCACAGATAGTCGCTTGTTGTATGCAAAAGCTCATTTAGACAAGCCACAGTCATTTTGGAATAAAGTACTTTGGAGACAAAAAAAGTTATTTGCATGGCGGAAGAAGAACACCGCATTCCAAGAAAAACACCTGCTACCTACTGTCAAATTTGGTGGAGGTTCCATCATGCTGTGTGGCTAGTTCAGGGACTGGGGCCCTTGTTAAAGTCAAGGGTCAGATGAATTTAACACAATATCAACTAATTCTTCAGGATAATGTTCAAGCATCAGTCACAAAGTTGAAGATACACAGGGATTGGATATTCTAACAAGACAATGACCCTAAACACACTTCAAAATCTACAAAGGCATTTATGCAGAGGGAGAAGTACAATATTCTGGAATAGTCACAGTCCCCTTACTTGAATATCATCGAAAACCTATGGGATGGTTTGAAGCAGGCTGTCCATGCTCAGCAGCCATCAAATTTAACTGAACTTGATAGATTTTGTATGGACGAATGGTCAAAAATACCACCATCCAGACACTCATCAAAGGCTATAGGAGGCGTCTAGAGGCTGTTATATTTGCAAAAGGAGGCTCAACTAAGTATTGATGTAATATCTCTGTTGGGGTGCCCAAATTTATGCACCTGTCTAATTTTGTTATGATGCATATTTTCTATTAATCCAATAAACTTTACGTCACTGCTGAAATACTTCTCTTTCCATAAAGAATGTTATATATTAAAAGGAAGTTGCTACTTTGGAGTTTTGTTTTTCATTGGCTGAGCTTTCAAAGAAATAAGAGGGGTTCCCAAACTTATTCATATGACTGTATGTAGGCCTTTAGTTGTCCCAACAATGTTTCAGTATTTTTAAAAAAGCAGTAGGGATAATTAGACAAAGTGGGTGCCTAAATAAAATAATGTAGGATTGTTCCATTTGTGGCTGCTAGAAAAATAGATTGGAACTGGAACATTCTGATTATGGAGACACTACCTGAATCAGGGTAGTCACTGCTGGCTAAGAAAGAAAAAGAACCTGTATAATCGACAATGCACAAGCACAACAAGAATAAACTAGCAAGTAGCACGCTTTAGGTTTAACTAAAAACAAAGGAATAAAGGTCATATATCAACTGGGGACAGAGAGAACGTTCCAGTCTGTTTAGTAAACAAGGCAATCAGCTATCATCGTAGACAAAACCTACTAAGTGGTTTCAGCTATAGCACCCAACAGCATTCATGGATCAGAGTATTGTAACATGGAGAGCAACCCAAATAGCTAGAAGCACAAAAAATATAAGGCATTGCAGCACAATGGTTAGCATCATGGACTAGCTGCTCTGGGGGGGGGTTATCTTTATATTAATTCCAAACAGGGCACGATCTGCTTGGAGTTTGTATTTTTGCCAACGTTGCAGGGGTTTTCCTTAGGTGTTCCAGTTTCCTACTGCATGCTGGTAGGCTAAGCGGCTTGTGATGAAATTCATGTGTTTGCATGGCTGTGGAAAATTAAAGCCTAAGGCACAGTAGTCACGTGAATGATGAAAGATTCTCTCCGAATTGAGCTGCATAGAGCCACAGAATGTGCTAAACACGGTCTTAAAGGAAAACTATACACCCAAAATGAATACTTAAGCAACAGATAGTTTACATCATATTAAAGTGGCATTTTAAAGAATCTTACCAAACTGGTATATATACTTAAGTAAATATTGTCCTTTTACATCTCTTGCCTTGAGTCACCATTTTGTGATGGTCTGCCTCAGAGATCACCTGACCAGAAATACTGCAGCTCTAACAGGAAGTGTTGAAGCAAAATACATACCTGTCTGTTAATTGGCTCATGTGACCTAACAAGTATAGTTTGTTTGGTATGTTTGTGTGCACAGTGAATCGTATGATTCCAGGGGGCGGCCCTTATTTTTTAAAATGGCAATTTTCTATTTATGATTACCCAATGGCACATCCTACTAGAAAATGATATTATGTATATGGTTTATTTACATGAAGCAGGGTTTTACATATGAGATGTTCTATGCAATCTCTTTTTATAGAGACCTACATTGTTTGGGAGGTACAGTTTTCCTTTAATGTATGGATGGAGATACTTTAAGGTGTACCACCTTATATTTTATTATTTGTCCATTCCCCCATCACAGATAGAGCTGCCCTCTTTAAGTGGGATTTCTCTTGCATTTAATAAAATTATAGAGGGCCATGCAAAATATTCATACCCTCCCCTTAAAGTGATACAGACAGTAAAAATTCTCTTTTCAAAATATTAATCTACATTAAAAGTTACCGATAGGTCACATTGATAATTTTTGTGGATAGATCTGCTTTTGTACAGTAACTGTTACTTGAAGTTCCTAAATCTGACTGTCCCTTCTCAGCCTGTCAGTTACAGTTTCTACTGCTACCGGACTACTGCTGCACAAATATGGCAGCCCCCTCATGGGGGTAAGAAAGGTAAATATAAAAGCATCAGGCGAATACTTTTATGGCAAAATTATCAATAGCATTCAATGATAATGTTATGATGGATATAAAAAAAAAAATATATTTTCAGGTGTCAACATCTCTTTAAATTTTACATGTTGCAACCTACAACTGAGATGGATTAAATTGCAATTTTATCTTTACAAGATACTTAACACATTGAAGGTGCCAAACATGTTTCATCAGCAGGATCAAGGCATCTTATTACCACATTTAACAAGCTGTAATAAATACAGGCAAAAATATGGAAAAAGACCCTCCTCAAAAGATTGCAGCTGTACTTATTGTTGAATACTTATGCAACAACTTCTCTGGAAATAAGGCGCTTGCGAGGGGACATGATTACACTTTACAAGTACATTAGAGGACATTATAGACAAATAGCAGGGGACCTTTTTACCCATAAAGTGGATCACCGTACCAGAGGCCACCCCTTTAGACTAGAAGAAAAGAACTTTCATTTGAAGCAACGTAGGGGGTTCTTCACAGTCAGGACAGTGAGGTTGTGGAATGCACTGCCGGGTGATGTTGTGATGGCTGATTCAGTTAATGCCTTTAAGAATGGCTTGGATGGTTTTTTGGACAGACATAATATCAAAGGCTATTGTGATACTAAGCTCTATAGTTAGTATAGGTATGGGTATATAGAATTTAATTAGAAGTAGAGAGGGGCGTGTGTATGGATGCTGGGTTTTCATTTGCAGGGGTTGAACTTGATGGACTTTGTCTTTTTTCAACCCAATTTAACTATGTAACTAACTATGTAACAAAATAAAATTGTCCCTTTTTGTTTATTTAACTTTTGCATCACAATAAAAAGTATTTTGCACCTTTAGGGTGGTGGCACACATGCAGATTCCGGGGAGATTAGTCGGTAAGAATGTAAATTGCCGCCGGGAAGGCATACATTTCTGAAGCCGCTTCAAAAGGAAACTTTGGGTGACTTAGTCACAAAGTAAACCGAATGCCATCCCGCCGGCATTTCACATTCTTGCCAAAATCTAAGGAAAACTGTAGCACACTTGTCCAGTTTGTGGTGCAAAGAAAAGTGCTTTTATTGGCTCGCGGTAGACATCAAAAGTTTGGCAACGTTTCGGGACACACTGGGCCCCTTTATCAAGCCAGGCTAGATAAAGGGCCCAGTGCTTATTCTGTGAGGCTTAGTAGTAACGATAACCAAATATTCTTTATAAACAACATCCTTAAAAAGCCTAGGTTATAGACTAGGCTTAGAATTTTGCAGAGTTCAAGCATAAGAAATAGTTACATAGTTACATAGTTACATAGTTAAATTGGGTTGAAAAAAGACAAAGTCCATCAAGTTCAACCCCTCCAAATGAAAACCCAGCATCCATACACACACCCCTCCCTACTTTTAATTAAAATTCTATATACCCATACCTATACTAACTATAGAGTTTAGTATCACAATAGCCTTTGATATTATGTCTGTCCAAAAAATCATCCAAGCCATTCTTAAAGGCATTAACTGAATCAGCCATCACAACATCACCCGGCAGTGCATTCCACAACCTCACTGTCCTGACTGTGAAGAACCCTCTACGTTGCTTCAAATGAAAGTTCTTTTCTTCTAGTCTAAAGGGGTGGCCTCTGGTACGGTGATCCACTTTATGGGTAAAAAGGTCCCCTGCCATTTGTCTATAATGTCCTCTAATGTACTTGTAAGAGTACAACAAAATACCAAATGCATGGTATATGTGGTCAGATAACTTGATGCGGCTCTTAGAAGACTATTGTGTGACCTAGCTGGGTTTTTGCAAAAATTAAAATAGATTCCTTTATAAAAGGAACAAGTTGAACCAGAGTGGTGTTGTCAGAACCGCTCTCTGTGTTCATGTAAACAAGAACAGACATATAAACCACTTTTATAGAAGTACACACACACACATACACTATGCCAAGGACTACAAAGAGGACATACAAAAAGCATATCATGAGTATGCAGCTCCTGAGGCAAGAGCCTTCAGGCCCAAATCAACAGAGATTCAACAAAGTATTAGTGAGAAGTCAACTGCCTTTTCTTAATGCTTCAAATTAACTTTTTTCGAGCGAGCCTAAGAAAACCCTTACTTACCAGGCCACATCAAATCGGAAACCCAGATCAAATATTGTATAACAGGTACCTGAAATAAAAAGAACAAAGAATATTACAAAAAAGAACATTTCTTTAACTAGTAAAACCAAAAAAGATGAGTTTCTTTCATTTGACTTAACGTAAAATTACTTTAAAAAATAATTTTGTATTGACCCATACATTTTTTAAACTAAAAAAAAAAAATACAAAAAAGGTGCAACTTGTTTTGTTGTAGCATGTAATTTCATCATTTACTTACAAACATTGTTTGCTACAGGATCAACTTTAAATCCATGATTTACACTGCACTTTAGAGATATTTATTTGCATAGCACCACTAACATTTGTGTTCCTATTCCTTATTTTTCATAGTTGCAACTGAAAATGCTATATGGTTGTTGGTAGTTACAGACCAAGCAACCAAAAAGTAGATAGTCTAAGTTCTTTTATATAATAAATAATCAGAAGTTTTATGTGCAAATCAGGTCCTGAGTTGAGCTTAAGCATTATGGCACATCTGGCAAAAGACAAAAAATGTTCACTCTTGATTATCATGTTTCTTCTAAAAGGTGAAACCCTCTGCAAATGGCAGGCACTGGAGGTGCCAAGCAGAGAAAGCAGCCCTATGCAATAATATTTTATTTTACCTTAGTTTCTTTCATACCTTAGCCTAATATAGATGGGGTACTTTCCAGCCCAGTCTATTTTAGAGGGCAGAAAAAACACCTGAATCAGATTAATGGGAAATGTTTAGAAGTAGTTTTTGGGCTCAACAGAGCACTTTTAGGACACAAAGCACACATACTTGAACTGCAGGGCCTTTACCATTCAAGTAATGGGGTGCTGCAGGAGGCTATGATAATATGCCAGGTTAAAAAGAACCCCATTGTAACACTTGCCTTAAATGCTTTATTTTATCATTGTTTTATTTTTAATGCATTTAAAAGACAAACAACCAACTCTTTATAAACACCATAAAAACATAAAATGTTGGGCAATGTACCACCATGAAGCATAACATTGTTTGAAGGCGCACATCACAATAAGGTGGAACCAGCCAAAAAGATCTCCATAATTTTGGCTCTAATGTTGCGGTCTAAACCAGCATAACTATTTTGGCTGACCATCACAAGTGCAAAATTGGCCTGGGTAGGGGAAAACAAATGCAATTGTGGAGCCAAATAACAGCTAGTTCTACTACTAAGCTGCCACAATTCTGCCGCAATTCTGGATCCCCTTGACGCTATTTCCCACAGATTCTTAACCAAATTGCAACTGTGACACTGTTTAAAGGAATGAAGGGCAATTTTGGCCAGGTGCAGGGGTTAGCCTGTCTGTGCTTGCGCTTTCCCAGGGCCAGGGGATTTGCAGTAACTTCAGTCAAGGTGAAGAAGTTCAGTAGAAATAGGGTTAGATATCAAAGACAAAAAAGCCCATGGTAAAGGTAATGAATATTGCATTGTTTTAGAGCACACGCTTGCCACCATTTCTAGCTCCCCTTGAAGGGCACATGAACCCCAAAAAAAAAAAAATCACTTTTTTCCTAATAAAAGAAAACACAACTCTAAGCAACTTTGCAATATACATTCATTACAATTATTCTATATTTTCTAAGTTGTATTTATAGGTATAGTTACTGAAAGAAGAGTTTATCTGTCCCTTTCTAGTCTTTGTCCTGGTGGCTCAGACTGTTGATACAATGTAAGACAAGCTAGCTCATTAACAGACCTGTCTTTGCTGGGGAACTAAGACTTTTGCAACATTGTTTAAAAAGGAACAACCAGGAATTAAGCAAATGTGGATTTCAATAGCAACTGTTTTTACAAATAACTTTAAAATCACAGAACATTTTTTAAAAATGTATATTGGAAAGTTGCTAAGAATTAGGTTTTCTATTATTAGACGCTTTTTTATTTGGGGCTGACTTGCCATTTAAAAGGCTCCTATGCAGCGCTCCTGCAAGTTCTGAACATTGTAGATGGGCGGGGAACTGCAGTAAGGTGCATGGCACCAATTCAGATGATAAAAATGTAAACTGTTGCACCACACTATAAATACTCCATGATCACAACTTTGCAGGCAGGGGGCTTATAGTGCTTTATCAGTTTGTACAGAAGGCCTAAAACTAAACAATACAGTTAACATTATGTTGGACATTATCCAGATCCCTGACACAAAAGACAGGTCTGCTGTATGTGCCAGAATGTAAGTAGTCACATGAGTAGCAGAAAATACACTTCCCTATTAAGAACTGTGACTAACATTTTAAGAAGTATAGTAAATGATTTCTGCCTACAGCTTTTAACACAATGAGGTAAAAAACACCTTTTCCTTATGAGAATATTCCAATACAAATATCAATATAGCAATCCAGAACAGTTTGTAATGCATGGTTTTGTCTTCTGAGAATTCTCTAGGTAACTTTTGTCATTAATATATGGTTATATATTGCAGCCTCAATTCCCACTGAAATAGCTTTAAAAAAAATTAACTACCGGTACTTGTTCAATTCCTCTGAAGGGGAAATGCAGATTTCAAAAAAGATTGAGTGGGTTGAACCCATATAGATTTAAAAACAAAACGGACAGATTAGTAAACAGCCTACAGTATAAACGTATTAAGTCTTTGATAACTTGATTTAAGGCCACATTGTTAAGAATTGACATGTTTCAGACAGAAAGTACATTTAGAATGTACATTATCAGAACCTGCTGTAAGTATAAATAAGAGAAAAATATAGCATTATATTCAAATGGTTTGCTTTTCACACATTTTAGTTGCAGTGATTTTCACATGTCCCAAAACACTGCAAAATGAATTGGGAAGGCTACTTTAACAAAAACTGAAAGGACTCAAATAACATATTCAAAACAGCAAAACTGGTACAGGTATAGGATATATTTTCCAGAATGCTTGAGAGCTGGGGTTTTGTGGTAATGGGAGTTTCTTTCATTTTAATCTTCACCACCAACAAAAAAGACCTTTAAATATTAAATAAACCCAATAGGATTTTTGCAACCAATATGCATTAATGCAACTTAATTACCATCTAGTACAAGCTACTGTTTTATTATTACAGGGAATTACAAAAAAATGATTTGCTTAAAATGGACTCTATTGGAGATGGCTTTCTCGTAATTTGGAGCTGGATAATGGGTTTTGAGATGAGGGATCCAATACCCATTCCTAGTTTTTACAACAAAATAGTAGAAAAGCAAAACAAATGATGCAGAGAAAAGAAGGAAAATTTAACTGCATCTCTAGTCTTTGATTTTAATGAGCCAGCAATACCAGGGTGTTACATTTTGCACCCATAAAGATTTTCTCATTGGATATTGTGCAGTGCATTGACTTTCAAAACCTCAGCACAAGATAACTGGTATTTTAATTCTCAAAATCTTCTTCCTCTTTCAGTATGGGTCTGAGGAATAGTTTAAGAAATGTGCAAATTCCCCCCAAAAAAAGCAATTATTCTGAGAAGAAAAAAAAAACACTGCTATGTAGCACTTTATCCCACAGCCATTGGTCTTTTAGGAAAACGCTTAAGGGTCTGGCTAAAACGGAATAATATACAAAAGTATCTATTTCTGCATCTGGTTAGCATGGAGTATTTCCTCATAGTATGTACAGGATCCCTTATCCAGAAACCCGATATCCAGAAAGCTCCGAATTACGGAATGGCTGTCTCCCATAGACTCCATTTTATCCAAATAATCCAAATTTTTAAAAAGGATTTCCTTTTTCTCTGTAATAATAAAACCGCAGCTTGTACTTGATCCCAACTAAGATATAATTAATCCTTATTGCAAGCAAAACCAGCCTATTGGGTTTATTTAATGTTTAAATGAATTTCTAGTAGACTTAAGGCATGAAGACACAAATTACAGAAAGATCTGTTATCTGGAAATACCCAGGTCCCAAGCATTCTGGATAACAGGTCCCATACCTGTATAAAGATACGAGTGAAACAACCGTGTAAAATAAATAAAGTCTGATACTTCCAAAAAAAAAGTACATAAAATGATCAAGCTTCGATTTATGGGTGCATAGCAGTCAAAGCAATTAGGTGTACCCAGTGCCAGGCTTTTTAACTGGTTGTATTGCTACAGTGAAATTCAAATGAGGCTGACACAAGCCTTGACTAGGGTTGCCACCTTTACTGGAAAAAAAATACTGGCCTTCCTATATTTTTATCTTTTTTCCCCTATTAATAACATTGGGATTAACCATTATTTTTACCGGCCAGATGGCAACCCTAGCCTGGACCCATGAAGTAGTAAAGCCAGAGTCAGATGATAAAAGGTTAAAAAAAGCTTACATTTAATTTTCCATAAATTAAGAACCAAGGCCTGACGCGTTTCGTGTCTACCAGGTACACCTAGTCATAGGCTGATACTGGTTATATATTAACATTTATATATTAAACGTTATATATTAAGTATGTAAAATTTGTATTGGTACAGTCCCAAGCATGAGAAACCTTCAGAGAAATATAACACAATTAAGTTTTTCACAGAAATGAGACATTCTTCCTGGGGGAGGGGGTGCATTATCCCTTTGCATTTTGCGTTAAGTGCTTGAATGAAGTTGCCTATTTGGAGGGGGGGTTCCAGGTTTCTGACTCTCTTCAGTAGAATTTTCCAATACCCCATGGTTAATGAAAAAGAAAAGGGGTTTTATAATGGGGTTGGAAAAAGGGAAGTTGAGCGCTGTTGAAAATGACTGAATAGAAGATACCATAGAGAGACTGACCCACCCACCAGCCCCAGGGATAATGGGTGACAATGAGGAAGATAGGTTTCAGAGCTGAAATGCGACAGTGCGCGACATTAATGAAAATATCTGCAAGAGGCGAGGCAATTTCTCATGTTTATGTAAAACCAGATATCTGATACAAAATGCAATTGTTCCAATGAACAATGCGTGGAATTAAACCCACAATCGCCCCCCAATGTCACTTACCAACGACGATAAGTGTGGCCCAGAAGGCCAGGGTAACCCCAGAGTAAAGCATAAGATGCCCGTTCATGTTGAACTCGGTTCGTGACCCGTTTAATTCAAATGATTCTTGAAGGTAATTCTTAGGGGGGCCGTGGCTTAAACACCCTCTGCAGCCGCCCCGTGTCGGACTTTATATTTGACAGAAGAACAGATGGTAGATTGCCTCAAACACCGGCCTGAACGAGTCAGCTGACAACCTCCCACCAACCACCTGACTGAAGTACACGTGACCTACACTGAGCGCTCACCCCTCCCGTCTCCTGCTTGGTGCAGTCCTTTGGTATACGCGTTTGCTACGTCACATTATCTGGTCTTGACGTACGACAATAGTGCGCGCGTGCGTTGTGAAGAACAAACACCGCCATATTTATATGGGGCATTATGTTCTCATAAAGCGTAGATAATGGGAAATTTTGCAATAACGTTTTTAATGATTCATTTCGGGGGGGGGGGTGACAGTATCCATTTGAAATATAGTGGCGTACGGTTGTAATGACGGACATTTCGAGATAAAATACTTGATTGGCTCTTATCAAGTGAGGGTCGCTAAGGTCACTTGGAAATCTATATTGTTCTTCATCAAAAGCAAAAGGTCTATGAAAGCTTCCGCGATGCGACCATTATAGCGACAGAGCGTTGCATGTACTCAAGAAATCTGTGGATGACACCTACTATCTTATTACACAAGTAGCACTAGCACTGCAGCCAGTATCAGTATGTGGGACTGGGGACTCGCATCATTATAGTAAATAAGGGAATGATAGGTTCGAACTTTAGTTTTAAACTGTATTAGGTAAAACAGTTGGACGAGTAGGCTTTGTTCCACATAGATACACATTTCTCATAGAAGAGAATGCGATAACGGTTGCAACTGCCGTAGGCAGTTAGGCAATACTGTCACAGGAAGTAAAATCTTACTGGAAGTTCCAGGCACCACACACGGTCACACTGCTACGACACAAACAAACTGAAACACACTCTTGGCACCTAGACTGTGTAGTCATTGTGTGCAGATAATCCTGTCACCTAAACCTGTGAAGTAAATTCGAAACACAGTGCTGTAAATAAATTCTAGGTAGAGAATGAAAATCATAAGGCCGATCTTGTGCTAATATTTTTTCAATAAACCATTTTGTTTGTGCTTGGGTATGTTATATGCCAGTGCCACCCAAGCTGTAGTGTTTTTCTATGTCCAATTACCAGGAAGAGTGCAGACCTTATATTTCACCGTCCCGCCTTGTCAGGTCATAAGGGAGTGTGAAAACTGGATTTTTTATTCTCTGGGATGCATATTCTCCAGGGTCCAGAGAAATCTGTGGAGTCCATTTTCACCAAGATTATATCACATTGAGAGACTGTCTAGTAAGTGTTAAAGGTAACAGGAGGTTCCCAGTGACTAGTTCTGTAGGTGGCTGAGAGAGAAAATATATCTAATTTGCTTAAATAAATCCAATAGGCCAGTGTCGGACTGGGCCGATGGGACACTGGGGAAAAACCTGGTAGGCCCTGGCCATCATGGGCCCCCTGCCGACCCAGACCCTTTCCCCCGATCTACCGGCCCCCCAAATAAACATTTGCACCGCACGCTGGTGTTCTCGTATGCACGCAGGGTCTTTTTACGCTATTAAAAAGACCCTACCGGCGTAAAACGTAGTACCCATGCGCGCCTGTGCAAAAGCGCACACGATCATCGAAGCTGCAGTGCATCAGGGGGATGGCAGTGTGGGCTCTGCAGCAGTGGGGGCCAGGGGGTCCGGAGTGAGGCCCTGGACAGCAGCCCCAGTGGGCCCACGGCCCCCCCAGCCCAAACCTACAATTGGCTTGGGTCAGGTTAATAGTAAATAATAAGGATTAATTATTTCTTACTTGGGATCAAGTACAAGGTACTGTTTTATTATTACAAAAAAAAAAGAAGTCATTTGTAAAAACTTGGATTATTTGGATAAAATGGAGTCTATGGGAGACTGCCTGTCCATAATTTGAAGCTTTCTGGATAACAGGTTTCCTGATAATGGATCACATACCTGTAGTCAATTTGTCTATCAGTCACACTTCCATAGTACTTTGCTTATTTTTTTCTTAGCCTTTGAGTTTTCCCACAACCCCCTTTGTGTATTCAAGGACAGCAGAGGTCATTTATTCAGTCCACTGCCAACGGCATTTCACTTGAAAGTGTGGATATACCATACATGTGGGAATTGGAAGATGCTACTTTTCGAAGGAATCATAGACCAACAAATTGGTGATGGCTATTCTAGTTTGCTTCACATTATGGTTAATAGAAATGACTATGTTTAGCACAAGTGTAATTATCACCTTACAACAAAAGGCAAAATAAAACTTTCTACTAATATATACCTCATGTTGAACTTCTGCAGGACACCTTTCAGCCAAGCAGAAAAAGATCCATATCTTAGTAAAATAAAATGACCTTTATTGATATCCTTTAAAAACATTCAAATGTATATTCAGACATGAAGATAATCAGGCTTGCGTTTTATGGCAGTAGACAGGATGAAAAAGATGCATATCTTAATAAAATCTAACAAACTTTATTGGTATCATTTAAAAATATTCAAATGTATACTCAGACAGGGAGAAACTCAGGTCTAACGTGTTTTTTTGGTAGTAGACAGCCACCTCTTTGGAAGCCACAGAAGTCTTTGGAGGGAAAGTATGTCTCTTGCAGAAGGCTCAGTATAACAGAGATAATGTGCAGGTGCAGATTTACCTCATCGGCGCCCGAGACCCCATGATGCTAGAACCCTCCTGTCCGCCTCCACACGCACCCCCCTGCATGTGAGCGTCATAGCCATGTGGAGCTCTGCGTTCCCAAAGCACGTTAATGTGCGCCCCTAAGATTTCGCCGCCCTAGGTCCAGCCTTTGTGGCCTTGCCACAAATCTGGGCCTGATGTGTATAACAACTGTTACTTCTACTATACGCCAGAAATTGCGTTTCCATAGGGCATGCCAATAATCCCCTCTGCTAAAACACTCAAAGCACATAATCGCTCAAAATGTGGACAAAAGCATTTTTCATTGATTACATATTTGAGTTTTTAGCAAAAATGATACTTTAAGCTGAATTTCCAGTTTTCAAACCAGAAATTCAGCTCTTCTAGTGCAGAGAGCGCAATTATGCTCTCTGCGCTAGCGTTCTGGCCCTCTCTGCCGCCCTCGTGGACCCCCCGCCGTGAAAAAAGTGAGTGCATGGGGGAGGGGCAGCAGCAACAGAAAGCTGCCTCAGGCAACGGAGGGTCCAGGATCGTTAACATCCAGCTAGTATACTAGATCATTGGTTACACTGGACTGTATCACTTAAGAGAGGGTATTGAAGGTGCAGTGTAGTGATACTACAACTCCCACAGTCTACTGTGCTTTAACCAATAAAGAAATGGGCGCCAGGAGGTTCTTGCAGTCAAACAAAACAAAATAAATGTATTTGTCATAGACAGATGATCCACATGTTACCTGCATCAGTAAAGAGGCATTTGCAGAATATATAGGCACACAGGTCAGACCGTATATCAGAGGTAAATACAGGTGCATTCCCTGAGGATGTAGACAAGGTAGTACAACTTCCCTCCAGGCAGAAATACCTCACACGTGGTCTGGATCTCACCCAGTAAAGTGGTCAGGGAGGAGAACCTAAAGACTGACACCTTATTAACTGTGGTTCGTTCACTGTAGGCAAATCTTACAGCCTGGGAAGCTACTCCCTGCTATACCTCCTTGATGGAGCACAAAGTTGCTCTTTCTCTCTCCCCTCACTGTGTTACTCGCCTAGATAGTCCATAACAATTATATTCCTGCCACTCACTAGCCTCATTCATGGGGTCCCTGCTCACAGACTTCCACACAAGAGGTTCAGATCCCTCTCTAGGGCAAACTGGCTTTACTGGGCCTTGGTGTACTCAGGCTCAATGGAGACATGCGGATGGGTCAGACACCAGGAGCCAAAGAGGAAGATGCACCCCTTCTCACTCACTATACCAAAGTGTGACAGGAAGTGGTCACAGCGCCTCCTGGCCAATAATACAACTATGCAAATTTCAACAACATACATGGGCATTTGCCCAGCAATTAGGGAGATCAGGAACTGTAGGGATTTAAAGCCATAGGGGCACTTATTTTGTAAAAAAGAGAACACATGCAATTACATGCTTAAAGTTATCCTGGTTGTCTCCTTTTCACTTTGGAAAAGGTACTACCACTTCTGCCATTTAGGAGATGTTCCACACCATAAAGTGTATGCACCTTTTTTACTTGGCTACTAGAAAAATATTCTTAAAGATTTCTATTTAAACGTGTTGATGCACCAATTGATTTGAAGGGAACTTGGCAGCTTTGAGTTTTCAAATTTAAAAAGCCATAGAGAAGCTTTGAGAAAAGTTCATACATAAATCTCTGGAAGACACATGATTTTTCCTCAATATTTTTATTCTAAACTGTTGATAAATTGCCTCCTTAATTACTGACCATATTGTCACTATAAATATATATAAATATAAACATCTACATGCTAATATACTGTCTCATGTAAGAAGAATTGCCACCCTTGATGCTGATAAAGAGTTCTACTTCATTTAACAACCTCTAGGTAGTGTGAGAGAGTGATCAAATATATACAAGTATGTCAAAAGTTCTCCTTAGTGAGAGATGTCTTTAAAGAATTTTGCTGTCAGTGTGTTCTGAAAGGAAGAGGCAGACCAGGAAATCCATTTCATTGTGCACACAGCTAACAAATAAGGCCCTCCCAGATCTGCTCTCCAACCAGCGTCTCCAACCTGCGTATCTACTCATCAGCGGGCCCTGGTACAGGATGGGCACATGGGACCCCCTGTCAGGTCCTCCCCCTATGAATGCAAGTTTATAGTAGTCATGAAAGTGTTCAGCCCAGATGTGATGTGTTATGTACACTTCCCAATCCGTATTTCTGTACACACACCCATACCTATTGTTTCATTTTAAAAGCAATTAGGGGTATACACAATGAGTAAAAAATATACTCCAGAACATTTACCCTATAATCTTTTAGCAGATGCCAAGCTGATTTCTGTCTACAACCTTGCCCAATCTACCAGTGTCTGCAGTGAACTCTTGCTCTGCAAGCACAGTTCTGAGATACACCTGACACTGTTCAGCCTGACTGCTACTAGACATTGGCCTTCTGGAGCCACCAAAAATGGTGCAGAATTCTGTCATTTAGGGTGTGATTTATCAATGTTTGAATTCGAATTTTAGCAATGATACGACTTTATTTGCGCAAAAACTCGCAAATTTGAGTTGTATTTTCAAAAATTTGAATGTTTGGTATCTACTAAGCACAAAAAACTCAAAAACTCAAATGTAAAAATTCGGCATCTAAAAGCTTGTTAGTTCACATAGAATTTAATGGGAGTTGGCCTAGGCAAAAAAAATTAAATGCAATTTTTTTAAAATTTTCGAGGTTTTTTTGACATTATAAACTCACATTTTCAAATTTTTGAGATTACAAACTCACAAATTCAGGTTTTTGAGCTGATAAACTCACAGATTTGAGGTATTCGAGTTTTTTCCGAGATTGTAGTCAATTGAGTTATTTTTAAATTGTGAGTTTGTTCAAAGTGGAAAAAAACTTTAAAACCTCACAAATTAGATTTTTGATTAATCTCAAAATTGTAACTTCTGCTATTTTGACTTTTAATCCATAGCAATACTAGGGCCACCAAAAATGTGTGCAGAAATAAAGAAATTAAATGAAAATGCCAATTCCCTGTGAAAGGTGTAATGCCCTGCCTTCAGGGACTTCTGCTGAGTTATGCATAAATACACCCAATTTGTATTGCTGCAGTGCTGCCCTATAAACAAGCCAAGCCTTAGTAAAAAGAACACTTACATGTTTAAAATGTGAATTAAAATTGTACATTCCCATGTAATAATCTAGGTACAAAATATTGCATTCATTTTAAAACGTCAGTGTTCTAATTATTCTATGGCTATGTTTCTATCACCAGACTGAACTGATTAGATCACAAGCACAATACTTATTGCTGAGATGCATTTGCACTCTATTAATAGGTTTTGCCCGCAATATAAAACACATACCGGTATATGAACAGAGGTTTCTTAGGAGATTCCACTCCATATGATAGGTAATCTTAATTTTCTATAACTTTGTGGTATAAGGACAAACTACTCTGAAAATGTTATTTATGCCATTATAATTTGCCAACAATCTGAGATACCGTGCTTTGTATACAGTTTTTTTCTTTAATTTCTGCCAAGGGGCAGGGGTATTCCCTTTCTGTGGTTTCTTTTTTCTTTCTTTTGTTGTTTTAGAATTTATTGTGTCTACAATTGAAAACGTGACATTTGTTATTTTTTTTCAGTTTTGTGGCCGTTGAGAAGTTACATATAGCATAGTCTAGGACTAGAGAACAATTCACTCAGGGTATGGTTTGTTTTTCCAGCCGTTAGTAGTGCTCCCTTATGTACAGGCTAACATGGAACTGAAGGGCTTCCAAGGGCCAATGCTTCCTGCTCTCTCTCATATATGTTAAAAAAATATTATGTAAAGTAAGTCAGGAATAAATCTGCAAGATATACAAAAAATGCTCCACACAGTAAGATGTTCAGGTTTCATATTTGCACAAAGCAGCCTTATCTACCAAAGTGTGTGTGCAATTGGCCTTTCATACATTAGATGGTGCTAGTGCCTTTTCTTTGCTGAACAGAAAAAAATTATCTGGGTTTTATCTCTTCTCTTGAAAAAAAAAATATTTATTGATGTATATCAGAGCTTGTAAAATTGCACCGGTAGATTATTTATAATTTCTTATAGTTTTGTTATAATTCTGGATTGCATATATCTCAGCACAACCCTTGAAACTATGTTTTACATGATTACCCAATGTAGGTTGTGCTGTGCAACTGGAATTTCAGTGCTTTTTCCTGTTCTCTGTTTGGAGTCACCTTTTCTACAGTAAAAGGTAACACTTCTAGACAGTTGTATTCAGAAAATCCCTACACTAAAGGTGGCCATACACGGGCCGATAAAAGCTGCCGACAGACCGAGTCGGCAGCTTATTGGCCCGTGTATGGGGGCCCCCGACGGGCTTCCCCGATCGAGATCTGGCCGAAAGTCGGCCAGATCTCAATCGGATGGGACTTAAAATCCCGTTGGATCACGGCTGCATCTGTTCATTGATGCGGTCCCGCGATCCGACCGTCCGTTCCCGTTCGCCCTAGGGCCCACGATCGGATCAGCCCGATATTGCCCACCTCTCTCCGTGTATGGCCACCTTTACTGAAGGATAAAAGGCTAATTACTAGCAGCCTGCTCACTCACAGACCAGTGGGAGATCTAGGATAACTAGAGTGTAATTGAATGATACCCTCTAGTGGTCACTTAAAGCATATTGTGGCTTTTAGTGACACTAGAGGGCACTATTCTATCACTCTCCAGTTATCCTAGATTTCTAATTGGTTTCATAAAAAACCAAAACAGGTCCCTGAGATTTGTCCTAATATTTAAAATGCACAAATAACCATAGATACATGGTACTGTTGTTCCCAGTATCCTTTTTCACAATCACTGTGAATCATTAACAAAGTATTGAGGGCCCCCTAGCAGCCATAAAACCTGATCTGATTGTATCCTTATTTGACAGGAGGGTAATACAGCTAAAGAATTCTTTAATAATCAGTTTTAAAAACCTATCTAAGGGCAGTGGCACACGGGCAGATTCAGGGAGATTTAGTCGCCTGGCGACTAATCACCTCTTCTTCGGGGAGACAATCTCCCCGAACTGCCTTCGACCTGCTAAAATGAAAAATCGCCTGCGCCAATGCACTCGTGGCGCTTTGATTTCCAAAGTCGCCCAAAGTTCCTCGTGAGCCAACTTTGGGCAACTTCAGAAAACGAAGCGCCGCGAGTGCCATTGCGCTGGTGTTTTCTCATTATAGCAGGGGGAAGGTAGTTCGGGGAGTTTGTCGCCCCGCAGAAGAGGCGATTAGTCTCCAGGCGACTAAATCTCCCCGAATCTGCCCGTGTGCCCCTGCCTTAAAAGAGTTATATATTTATTGATCCAAAAGTAAAAAATAGACCCACACCTGCCCTGCCCCTCTGATGTCATGGAAGGGGCCAGGCATGCAGGTGCAAGTGTATAAAAAGTTGTGACTAAAGGGAGAAGCAGGGAGGCACTTTTAGGGTAAGGCCAGACGAGGAGATTCGGGGAGATTTTGTCGTCTGGCGACTTATCGCCACGTCTTTTGCGCGACTATCTCCCCGAACTGCCACAGCGTCTTTTCCCCATAGGCTACAGCGAAAAATCGCCTGCGCTAATGCACACGCGGCGATGCCTTTTCAATAGTCGCCCAAAGTTGCCTCACTTTGGGCGACTATTGAAAACGCATCGCCGCGTGTGCATTAGCGCAATTTTTTTTTTATTACTATCAAAAGCACCGATTTTCCTTGTGCGTTTGAGCGTTCCAGCTGCCTTCAAGGTTCCCGATTGACGAGTACATTACAGTTAGTTATGCAAAAATGTAATGTATAAAGGCTGGAGTGACTGGTGTCTAACATAACAGCCAGAACGCTACTTCCTGCTTTTCAGTTTTCAGTTTACACTGACTGGTTACCCTGGTTACCAGGCGGTAACCAATCAGAGACTTGAGAGGGGGCCTCATGGGTCATATCTGTTGCTTTTGAATCGTAGCTGAATGCTGAGGATCAATTGCAAACTCACTGAACAGATGTCCTATGTGACCCCCCTTCAAGTCGCTGACTAACTCACAGAGCTGGATTTACATAGTGGGCGCCCCTAGGCCTACTGCCGTTCGTCGCCCCTGTCCCCTCCCCTTTATTCGTACAAATTTTCATCATCTGGACTGGAGCAATGGGGATTGGCGCATTGAAAATTGAAAATATGATTGTATCTCCAGCATATCTCCAGTGTTTTTGAACCAATGTGGGTGTGGTTAGGCAGCATGCCGCCCCTCTAAATTCCTGCCACCCTAGGCCTGGGCCTAGGTGGCCTTTCCACAAATCCAGGCCTGCTAACTCAGAGTTATAGAGCTGAAAATCAGGAAGTAGTGTTCTGGCTATTATGTTACACATCCAGTCACTCCAGCCTTTATACATTATATTTTTGGCTAACTATATTAGAAATATTTTTTATTTTGCACAGCTTTTTATACAGTTTTTATTTTCACACTGAACTGTTCCTTTAAGCTACCTGAAATAAAAATGTTCCATTTAGCATATTTACAAACCTGATAGCTTTTTCTGGCTTGGCAACCCCATTACTCCAGGCAATGTCTGGATAGTTGAACTCACTCAAAAAAGTTGACCTACTATAGTTGTAAATCCTCCTAACTTCCAACAAAAATATACTTCCTGGCATATTAACATAAACAGATAACATGCAGTCAGTCTTTTAGCTACTCCTGAAGCCAGAATACTGTAACCTTATTAATTATATCCTAGTACTTGATGTCCAGATCAAAATTAACAGAGACTGACTGCCGTAAATATCCACGTGGCAATAGTTTTAATTTTTTTAATTGTTCCCTCTAAACTCTTCTTCTGCCCAACCTTCTATTTATGCTTGGTTTTTCAAGTTTTAGAGTCAATGGAAGAAACATTTACATCATACATTTATTTTTTTTGCTTAACATGTGTCTCTCGCTTTTTTCAATATTTTATCTGTGACCAGTCTTCTACAGATTTCCTTTTTATACAAACCGTTCTTCACGCAAACATTTCTACAATTAACCTTTCTTCTAGGCCTGACACAAAAATACTAATCAAAAGTGTTTACTCCATGTTGTCCTGCAGCCGTGCCAAATTTCCAAACATACATATGCTACATTCTATACACTCTGTTACATGCACGGTGCTGACACATATTAAGATACAGATTTTCCTCTCAACAGACCTATTCTTTGCTGCACTCCCAGCTGTAAAAACTCAAATACACTATTCACCTCATATCTTTTAACATTCTTTCTTCTTTCTCACTCAATCTTCCCTTTATAATAAAAGGCACATGGGGTAGTAGCCAACATTCACACTCAAGCACACAAATCAATAAAGAGACTTAAAGTAACAGTACCACCAAAAAATAAAAGTCTTTTAAAGTAATCAACATATAATATACTGTTAGCATGCACTGGTTAAAGTTGTATGTTTGCTTCAGAAAGACTACAATAGTTTATATAAACAAGCTGCTTTGTAGGCTTTAATAGTCTTCTGAAGCAAACACACAGTTTTTACCTGTGCAGAAAAAAAGTACATTATATTTTAATTACTTTAAAACACTTTCATTTTATAGTGTCACTGTTTCTTTAAGTACAGAGGGAGAGGGAGACATTTTTCCAGTTTGCTTTGGCCTTGCAAGCCTATGGAACAATTTTAGGCGACATTCTGGCAACAAGGGTTTGCACCTTTTCTGGAAAAAAAAAACGGCCTTCCTATATATTTAAATTTTTCCCTATTAATAACATTAGGATCAACCATAATTTTTACCGGTGAGGCCGGTAAAATACCAGCCAGATGGCAACCCTACTGGCAACTGAGTGTCATAGGTGCTTTGTTGGGCATGATGACAAATCTTTTTATACATCAAAATACAGGATGGTTGCCTGCTTAGTAGGAACAACCTTAGTGAAATGTTGCCCAACATGTATTGCCTTGATTGAAATACTCCTTTGGGACTAACATGACTTTCCAAAGTAGATTTTGAATGGCTTTTTCTTCATACAGGTCATCCCTAAATAAGCCTTTTAGGTTTCCAAGATTATTTCTACATGCTTAAACAAATGTGATTTACTTACACTTTGCTAAAGCATTTGATACAGTGCCACACAGAAGTTTACTGGTTAAATTAAGGAATGTTGGCCTGGAACATATTATTTGTACCTGGATAGGGAACTGGCTAAAAGATAGACTACAAAGAGTGGTGGTAAATCGAACATTTTCTAATTGGACCAGTGTTGTTAGTGGAGTACCGCAGGGCTCTGTACTAGTTCCCTTCAACTTGTTTATTAATGACATGGAGGTGGGCATTGAAAGAACTGTTTCTATTTTTGCAGATGATACTAAATTGTGCAGAACTATAGGTTCCATGCAGGATGCTGCCACTTTGCAGAGTTATTTGTCTAAGCTGAAAAACTGGGCAGCAAAATGGAAAATGAGGTTCAATGTTATCAAAAGGTTATGCACTTTGGCAAAAATAATATGAATGCAAGTTATACACTAAATGGCAGTGGGTTGGGAGTTTCCTTAAATGAGAAGGATCTAGGGGTTTTTTTAGATAACACTTGTCCAATTCTGGGCAGTGTCATTCCGTGGCTACTAAAGCAAATATAGTTCTGTCTTGCATAAAAAAGGGCATTAACTCAAGGGATGAAAACATAATTATGCCTCTTTATAGGTCACTGGTAAAGCCTCAACTGGGGTATGCAGTGCAGTTTTGGACTCCAGTCCTTAAGAGGGATATAAATGAGCTGGAGAGAGTGCAGAGACGTGCAACTAAACTGGTTAGAGGGATGGAAGACTTAAATTATTAGGGTAGGCTGTCAAGATTACACTTTACAAGTACATTAGAGGACATTATAGACAAATAGCAGGGGACCTTTTTACCCATAAAGAGGATCACAGTACCAGAGGCCACCCCTTTAGACTAGAAGAAAAGAACTTTAATTTGAAGCAACGTAGGGGGTTCTTCACAGTCAGGACAGTGAGGTTGTGGATTGCACTGCCGGGTGATGTGATGGCTGATTCAGTTAATGCCTTTAAGAATGGCTTGGATGATTTTTTGGACAGACAGAATATCAAAGGCTATTGTGATACTAAACTCTATAGTTAGTATAGATATGGGTATAAATCATTTGTTTGAAAGTAGGGAGGGGTGTGTCTATGGATGCTGGGTTTTCATTTGGAGGGGTTGAACTTAATCAACTTTGTCTTTTTTCAACAGGTAGGTCACTGACATTGGAAAGCAAAGTATAAAGCTTTTAGGTTTTTTTCTACTGCATCAAAAACTGTGACTTTTTCCACACCATATTTATGACAAATTATAAATGAAGAGTAAGTCACTATCATGTGAAGTTCCTGGTATCAGTTGCTGGAAAAGTCGTGAATACAATCTTTCCATGCATTTTGTAAGTTGGTAAATCTCTAATGGTGCAAAATCACATAAACAGGTTAAGTTTGTAACTTGCTTAAATACTAAATATACTTCCCATTGACATCTATGACATCTCGTCAGGTTTTTGTCATAGGGGCCTATCAGCTCCCAACGGTAGTAGTCCAGACTAAGAAGGAAGCCCAGGGGGTCAAAGTCCGAGTTAGCAGTACAAATAGGGATAAGGCAGAATCGTAGTCAAAGTCCAGGCAGACATTCAAAAAGGCAGGCTGAAAAGTAGCAGAATCAATATCCAGGCAGAGTCAAAGTCCAGGAACAGTTTCAGAACAATTATATGGCACCCAGGAATGTACACAAACAAAACCTATAATCGGGCATTGAACCAGTGACCCGGATGGGTTTTTAACTTTGAATTTCGCACCAAGCGCACAACGTGATCACGCCGGCGTCAAGGCACCGGTGTCCGAGTGCCGCAGCTTACCCACATGTTATCCATGGGTGCCACCATCTTGGATGTGGCGTTGGAGGGAGCGGACGCTTCGTCTGGGGCTCCTGATAGTTTTATGCAGTGTAGTTAAGATTTTTCTTGATTTTTTAAAAAAATACATTGCGGGGAACAAATGCTGAATCCAAACTTGACTGAATCCTGACCACGATTCTTTTTCCAATGCATCCCAACGGTCAGGACTCGCCTGTGCTCGAATTGTGGGCTGTGTGTTCAATTGGTCCTGCATTACCATGTTGAATCACTGGAATCCAAATTGTTAAATATCTAATTGTTACCCTATGTTTACGTTCACCTCCTCCTCTCTCATTAATCCCAGGTGATTGTAATCTGGCCATTAGGGTAGGGGCACACTGGATGATTCAGGGAGATGTAGTCGCCTGGCGACTAATCGCCTCGTCTTTGTGGAGATCAATCTCCCCGAATCGCCCAGTGTGCCCCTACCCTTAAGGAGATTTATAAGCATGTTACAAGCAACTCATGGTTGCTTGATCATAGCCTGAACCTATGTATTGTTTGTCCTGTGATTTTCCTGCCTAGTTCCTGCCCGTGTACCTGCCGAGTCCTTCTGTATTCCTGCCTGGTTCTCTGTTCTGTTCCTTGTTCCTCTGCTCCAGTTCCCCAAGCCTGAATTCTCGTTGGATCTCCTGGTATTTGACCTTGCCCTGTTACACAGACTTTTCATTGTCTTCAGCCTGCCCCCGACCTTAGCCTGTTATACGAACTTGTGATGGTTTGCTGCCTGCCACTGACCCGTTGTAAGGACTTATGCATTGTTATATCTTGCTTTCATCTGTTATAGTGCCTTAATCCTCATAATAAATCATTATTCTACATAACAACATGTTTCCGGCCTATTGACACCTCAAATACCTGCTTTACCCGTGGCATACAGCACCTAGGCTCTTACCTGCTAGCCACTCACTTGTGGCTCAACCTGACGCCAACTATGCACATATACTTGTACTTGTCCTTTCTCTAACTCTCTCTCTTTTTTTTACAGCCATAAGGCAAAGCACAAAGCTTTATAACCCAGATGGCCATCTGGAGTCTGAATTTGCATGACAAGTTCTTTTGACTTTTGTGCTGGGAATATAAACCTCTAACTATTATCTGCCGTGTCCTGTTATAAACATTTAGCAGCTTCCAAATTTGTTGCTGTCAGATGTTTATATTCTGTTGTCTTGAACTAGAATGCTTCCTGGCCTCTTCTAGAGATTCAAATATAGTAACTAATACAGTTCCAGCTTGTGCTATTTGACTTTGGCAGGGCCCGTGTATTTTAGCCTGTTATGCAGCTGTCTATATGAATCTTCAAGAAGGTTCATCATTGAGATGAGGGAAAATGGGCCAGCATTGTGAATGTTGGAGAGCTTTGTGACAGATAAGGTCACAATGGTTTAAAGATTATTTTTTTCCACCACTTTACTAAATAAATAAAATGCCCAAATATAGTAATTCACCAAAAAAAATCTTAAAAAATGCAACTGTAACGTGACTCTACGAGTGTTTCTGAACTAGAGTTTTCAGCATCAGTCATGTAAAGGACATTTCCCAACTCACCATTCATTTGATTTTAGGGGCTCCTGAAAGTCCTATAAAAGTAAACCGAGTGCTGAAGAGCTTGGTAAACTGCAAACTCTATATGTTATATATAATTAACACTGTAATGACTTATCTGCTCTAAGATCATTTAGGGCCTTAATCTCCTGATCAGTTAAATTAGTGGATTTATTACTAAGAGTTCTCCTATGATGCGACTTGCACAGATCATTAGTAACCAACTTTTGAAACAGATCAATGTGTGTGCCCCTACTTTCTACAGGGTAGAAATTGGATTTCTCCCGTAGCCCCATGTGTACAATAGAGGCACAGACACCATCATGCTGATTTGATTCAACTAAAAGGTCCTCCATCACATTAATAGTACATAGATCATCAAAAGAAAAATCAATAGTATTCAGATTATTATATTGATCTTGCATATTACATGTTAAACAAGAAGTAGATGAAATAGATGAGATAGACGAACGACTCATATCATTACTATATTCATCAGAATTATGAGGTATACTGTCACAGGAGTCTAAAGTCCGATGAAAATGCTTCTTTAAGGTGATTCTGCGTATAAACCTATTAATGTCCAGAATGGTATCAAAAGTCTGCATGCTCTTGTCAGGGACAAAATTCAAACCTAGACTCAAAACCTTAAGTTGGATGCCAGACAAGACCCGATGTGATAGGTTAATTACATTACATATAGAGGTTGTAGGATTGTTCAGATCATTGGAGCTTAATTCTGGTATCAAAGACGGCCAATGTTTCCTCTGTCTCCGCTTCCCCTGCGATTCCACATTAGATCCTCTTGATTGACTGGTTGGGATTGGCTCCTGGTTTTTACTCTCTCTCTCTGGGATAGGGGATTCTTGTTGGTCCTTCCTCTGGAGTCAATTGTATTATTAGAGAGCATTACACTGATTAGACATGGGATTTATGCAATTGTGACTACGGTGTTTTTAACTAGATTGATATATATCATCTGGTGTTTTTATCTAATTAATTAATATGTATAAATATGCTGTCAGCAGGGGGCGCACTTGGCTTCTGATGAAGTGACCTTGTAGTCACGAAACGCGTTGAGCCATGCACTCCCCTGCCTTGTACATCTCGATTTTGTGATTTTAATCAAGTTTGATCAATAAAGGAACAAATTTTATACAGTTCTTTTCACATAGCGACTCCATCCAAAGAAGAATCCGACGTATGCGCCTTCATTACAGTGTTTGTCTTATCCACGTGACCAGAGTGGAACATTGGGATTTTGGATAGAGCACTCACCCATTCCCACGTACGGACCCTGTCCATGTACAACTTCAAAATATTATATATAATTGTATGATAAATATGCCCCATATTCTCAGGGCTGTATTTAGGTCCGATGCTGCCCCCTACGTGGTGCATGTGACGTCATGCACGCTATGACAAGCATGGAAGTCACGTGAGCGTGTGACGTCACTTACACCAACCAGCCCGGCCCCCTACCCCTCACCCCTCATCTCTTTCACCGGATTTCCTATGGAAATCCGAGGAAGAGGCTGGGCGATTTTTTTTTTCATTTAAAAAATACATTTATAGGCACCCAAGGGTCACTCCCCAAATCCTGCCGCCCTAGGCACAGGCCCTCGGGTGCCTTAATATAAATACGCCCCTGCATATCCTAAAACTATTTTAGTTCATCCATCTTCACATATTGCAGTTTTACCATATCCAAAATAATTATTTCCCAGTGTCAGGACCATTATAAAGATTAAGGGGCCCATTCATTAAGTTCGAGTGAAGGAATAGAAGAAAAAAAACTTCGAATTTCGAAGTGTTTTTTTGGCTACTTCGACCATCGAATGGGCTACTTCGACCTTCGACTATGACTTCGAATCGAACGATATTCGAAGTCGAAGGATTTTAATTCCCAGTCGAATATCGAGGGTTAATTAACCCTCGATATTCGACCCTTGATGCATTTGCCCCTAATTGTCATTATTATTAAATACATGAGATATAAAGTAGTAATGATATACTGTATCAGGGTTTGATTTATAAGCTTATTTTATTGTAGCTTAATTGTTAGTAATCATGTCCCCATCAGACAGCAGCAGATTTTCTGTCTTTGCTTTCTGTGGAATTTTCTGTAGAAGGTGTAATTAGGTGACTTCTCTCATCAAATACTGGTTAGCCAAGAAAGTACATCTGGAAAGAGAAAAAAAAATATTACATAATTACAAGGGTTTTGTCCTAAGTGAACAATTGCAGTGGTTGATTACTGTACCTAATTACACATTACCTAAAATTTCAGGATTACACAACTTCATTCCTAGTAAAAGTTCTGCTCCTGCAGGTTGTCTTGTCACTGTGGACCTGTCACCTTAATCATAATTTATTTTTATTTTTTTTAACAGATTCTCTTTATTACATTTTAAACATCCATTTATATAGAAAGAGAAAGTATCAAGAGAGATAGAGCCTCAGGATATTCTGAGGAAAAAAGAAAGAGTAAAGAAGGGATGGGTCTCCTTTAGGCGGCTCAAAGTATTGTCGATGCAGGTATGTCTAATTGGGCAGCCCTATGTGGGCAAAAGTGCATTGGTCAGTTTCTGTCCTTATATATCAATAGGCCTCGTCCTTTCACAATATAAATGCAGTTTTCCATGTTGCCTTCTGCAGAGAAAAGGTAGATGTCTTTCAAACATTCTGGCCCACCCCCAACCAGGCATTCCATATTTTCTCAAATTTCCCTGCGCAGCCTCTTGCCATATATGTTAACTTTTGACTGGGAAGAAGTTTAAAGTTGGAGGTGCCGTCACCTTCCAAGTCATCAGGATGTTTTTTTTGGCAAAATGTAATAGTTGCAAAAGGCATATCCGTTCGTTGGAGCTCAAAGCTAGACCTTCAGTTATTCCCAGTAAGCAAATTTCAGGGGAACACACGTTGGGGAGTCCAAGCTTACTCTCCGCATAGTGCATTATTTCTGCCCAGAATCTCTGTATTTCAGGACAGTCCCAGAATACATGTCTATAAGTACCTTGATCACGGTTACATTTGGGGCATACATCAGGGCAACCAGGATAGATCTGGGCGAGTCTGTGAGGTGTCAGGTATACGCGATTAAGAAACTTTGTGTGTATGTACCTATATCTATTAGGAATTTGACACAAAATCTTCTTCCAGTCTCCATCATTCAACTGGGGAAACTCCCATTTCTGGCAGAAATGTTGGAGCGCATCAAAGTCATCCCGCAGGAGAAGGGCATAGAACCAACTAAGCAACCTCACAAGTTCAGGGCCTCTCAGATATTTTTCTAAAGTAGTCTCCACTACCACTGGGGCTCCTTCTGGAAACTGAGCTGATAATGCATGACATAATTGCAAAGATCTAAAGAGCAAGTGGTTTTGCAGGTCAAAGTCTTCCTTCAGCTGTCCAAATTGGTTTATCTCCCCAGACCCAACCACAACCCCCAAAAACATAATCCCCGCTGCTGGGCAGCATCAGGCAAATGCCTTAATTGTATCAGAGTGTCATTCCCCCACAGAGGGGACCACTTGGACCACTGATTTTTCTTACGGCAAGGAGATACCACCATCTTCATACTTGGTGTAAAAATATATATTGAGGCTAGTCCCCTATGCAACTGATTGGCCAGAGCCTCGAATGAGGAGAGTATCCCTGCCTCAAGAACCACTGCCTGGTTGTTTGGATTGGGGTTCAGCCACCACCAGGCATATACCAGCTGGCTTGCATAAACGTATAGTAGGAAATTAGGAAGGGCCAATCCCCCTCTGTTAGCTGGAGCCTGGAGAGTCTGCCACCCAATCCTAGGAAGTTCCCCAGCCCAAATAAAGCCACGTACTATGGCGTCTAAGTTCCTAAACCAATTCCTGGGGGTATAACTGAATAGTTATGGAAGGCATAAAGGAATTTTGGTAAAAAAAAACATTTTCAGTATGTTTATACGTCCAGGTAACGATAAAGGCAGATTTGCCCAATTATGCACTTTAAGTTTGAGAGATCTAATGAGAGGGGCCAGATTAAGGTCAACATATTTTTTGGTGTCTTTGTGTATTTCTGTCCAAGGTATCTGAAACTATCCACCCATTGTAACAGGGGGCCATGTCTTACGTCCCGCTGGGCTCCAGAGTCAATGGGGAAAATTAGGGATTTCCCCCAATTAACCCGGAGACCGGAAAAATCACCAAAGCCAGCTATCTCACTCAATAGCTTGGATAGTGAGTCCCTCGGGTCCGCCAGATAGACATGCATGTCATCCGCGTAGAGTGAAAGTTTTTCCTCCCACCTCTACATCTGTAGCCCTTTAATTTGAGGGTTTGTTCTAAGTTTAATGGCTAGGGGTTAAATTGCGAGGGCAAAGAGAAGTGGCATAATCATCATTTATTAATTGTCGCAGAAGCATCAGAGTTGAGGTATGTTTCACTTTAAAATCTGGTCCCAGTAACTCTGCCTCCTATTGCAGAGGTCTATGACAAGATCCTTATTGATTTATAAGCTGAATACATAAGCACTCTAGTATTAATGAACTGCATCAAATCTGTATAAGTAGTTCAGCTCATCTGACTATTCTGTATCTGTTATTGTCACAAAAATAATTGTTTGGTATTTCATGGCTTCCAGGAGAACTACCTAGCAATTTGTCAGGGGTTTCACTACACAACCCTTAAAGGACAAGGAAAGTGCAATTCACCAAGGATGCTGTGTTTTTAAGCACCCCTTAGTGAATACAATTGCTTACTTTTTATCCTGGGATGCCACTCCTTGTTCTGGAAAAACATGCATGGCAGTATAGTAAAATCAAATATATGCCAATTCACAGTAGAGTGTAAAAAATGTACTCTACTGCACATGGAATGTTTCTGGACAAATAAAGCAGTAAAGATGGTGACGCAGCCCTTAAAGGGACAGTTAAAAGTAAACAAGTATACAGACCTGCCACCCTGAATTAACTCCCTCAACTGGCAAGTGACTAGGGGTTCATCCACTGCCAGTAAAATGCACCTAAAATCTAACTTATCCACTCTATTGAAATGCATAGAAATGCACCTGAAATGCAGTAGATGCAGTGGACCAGAGAGTATGATCGGGGCAGGGGGCAAAATGCATCTGAATAATTTGGGATCTGGGTTTTTATCTCTGATACTATTTACTGGGGGGTTGCCTAGCAGATTGGCACTCCCAGTTAAATTCCATTATTTTCTTGTCCTTTAAATGCACCCAAAGAGCATTATACTTGCTGTAGATGGAGTGCCTCCATTCTTTTGTTTCTGTTAAGAGGTGTCTGTAAATTAATTTGGTTAATTTGCTTTCTGTTAAGAGGTGTCTGTAAATTAATTTGGTAAAGGCCATATATATAAAGCTATAACTCTGATATATTGGATGGTCTATGCCAGATTGTAGCGTGTTTTTCTTTTTCTGCAGGTGGAAGACAAATTCTTCTCTTAGATCATCAACATATCAACTTCCTAGTTTTTGAAATATTTCTCTAGTATTTTGGCTGTGTTGGTTTGTTTTTCATGTATAAGAAGCAAGTCCTGTTAGTATAAAAGGCAGTAGAAAGCGGTAACATTTGGTTTACAGCATAACACAATACTTGTAATTCTGCCTAATACATGTCCTTGGCTAAAATCAACTTCCTTCTCAGTACAAAAAAATCAAATGGGATTTCTTCACCAGGGTGGAGTAACAATTTTTTCATCTATTTATTTTTATGTTTAACAAAAATGATTTTCCTTAAATGGAAACACCACACTTTTTAAATTAAAGAAACAGTAATTCAAAGCAATTTTCAATATACATCTATTTAAAATCTTTAGTGATTTTAGCGTTGTTAGTAAATTAAATTGCTATTTAAATATTTAAAGAATGGTGGAGGGTGCAGAGCGCAACAAGGTCTTGTCTTTACTGCCTGCCCTATGGCACAGTAAGGACAGGGGTCCCCAGATTTCTTAATCCAGTGATAGCGATGCCGTGCAACATTTTCCAGGCAATAAGTGATGTACTATGTTCATAAGTAAATGTATTTCTCAGTTTTGATTTTCTACATCTCCGTTTATGTAAAGTATGTAAAGATACCCAATGCACTCATTATGCCGCCTGCAGCAGAAGGCTATAGGAAATTGTATCATTAATATCATGGTATATAACAATAATTGATTTCCAAAGTAACTTTTGTATTATACTTAAAAACTTTCAAGTGAAACCCTTGGAAAAATATAACTATGTTTGTTTTTGCACTGTGCAGCTACTTTTTTGCTAGTATCCCATTAGAATACATTTCTATTGTACTTACCAGTCATGCTCCTCTGAGTCTGCAGCTTTTTTGTCCTCAGGCTTCTTTAGTCTCGGTTTGCAGGCCTCCTCCTCACCACTCTCTGCTGAGTTGTCTCCCTTAAAGATGTATTTTATCACCTTTTTGTCTGTCTCTGTGAAATCCAAGCAGCGGCATGGAGAGGAGCTGGTTACAAATGAGACCCCCCAGGCATTCAGACAAAGGTCAGTGCCATTTGCATACATCTGTAATAAAAGGGGATGCGCTGTGTTATAACTTTCAGTACAGCAGCAAAAAAACACAAAATTGTAGTAGAAAAGAAATGATACCTTTAGGGCTGTCTTAACTGGAGCACATTGCTTGCTTTTGGGGCCCTCAAGCCACTTTCTCTAGTATTCACTGACAACTACTGTACATCTGGCATAGGTATTGCTGTGTTAAAGGACCAGTAACATCATGAATGAAATTGTTTTAAAGTAATAAAAATATAATGTAGTGTTGCCCTGCACTAGTAAAACTGCTGTGTTTGCTTCAGAATCATTACTATTGTTTATATAAGCTGCTGCTGTGTAGCCATGAGGGCAGCTATTCAAAGGAGAAAAGGCTCAAGTTACACAGCAGATAGCAGATAAGCTCTGTAGAACATAATGTTATCTGTTATCCATTATTTATCCTGTGCCATATAGCCGTTTTCCAATTTCCGCCATTGCTACTCAGCAGCTTGTTTATATGAACTATAGTAGTGTTTCTGAAGCAAACACATCAGTTTTACCAGCGCAGGGCAACACTAGATGATATTTTCATTACTTTAAAACACTTTCAGTTTTTGGTGTTACTGTTCCTTTAAGTATTGTCAATAAATCAACAGAACAGCGATGAAGAAAATTGCCCTACTTCTCCTGGTGATGCCTGGACCAGATTAGTCTTCTTCAGGTTTTAATAACTGTAGCTGTATTTAAGGTGGCCATAGACACACAGATCCTATCGTACGAATCGAGGATTCGTACGATTTTTGGATCGTGTGTGGCGTGTGCCGACATCTTTCGTCCGGCGGAGATCGGTCGTTTGGTCGATAGGTCAGGGTTGATTTTGACTCGACCGATCTCGCCGGAGCCCATTGCTCATCGTAATCGGATCGTTCGGCCATACGGCCGAACAATCAGATTACCCCCGATATAGCCATGCTCGTTAATGGCATATCGAGGAAAGATCCGCTCGTTTGGCGATGTTGCCAAACGAGCGGATCTTTGCGTCTATGGCCACCTTTAGTCTTATATTTGGCTACCAACAGGTCTTGTTCTCTATGGTTCCAGCCTTCTCTGATAACCCACTATGCTGGAGTGATGCATGCTTTTATCAGTACTATGTCTTTGTATTCGCTGTTTCTTCACCTCTGGCCTGATTAAATTCACTTCTCGAACCACATTGCCATTGGCAATTTTTGTTTTTCTCATTGCTCACTGGTTTTTTTCTTCTGTCATTTCTCTTATAATAATGTTTCTTATTATTTTGTGTGTATCATTTTGTATGTATAGTTTCCACTAGATATTGATAAATGCCCCAAACCCCATCAATATTCCTAAGCCCATCCTCTTTTCTGCACAGCTATTGTAAGTAATTGCAGTCCTTACAGGTATATTTCTTTCAACAGTAGATTCAGGATGAAGATGAATGTCAGTGATTCAAAAACACAATACTGGAGAGCACAGATTTCAGCACAATTCTGCCCAATGCCTTGTGTGTCTATTTAAAGTTGGAAGTTGGGAGTTAGGGACTGCGTAGGTGGCCAATTAATGGTAGGGAAAGAGTAGAAACTGATTTTAGCTACAAAACAGTTACCTGCTTTTTACATGCTCACCTTTCTACATAATGTACAATGGATCTATTTGTGAAATAATTTTTCTTTGCTCAAATTTTCTAGAGAGAGATTTTGTTTCTAGTGAACATAAAAGCAAATCAATCATACACTGAATATAAAGGTAAGAAGACATTATTACCTTGAGAATTAAAATGTTATTTATAGTTAACAACCTCACAGTACTAATATGCAGGTTTGTTTCAGGGGCTGCTGCCCTCCCGCTCCGCGCTTCTAACTTGTAGGGGCACATTTACTAAGCTCGAGTGAAGGATTTAAAGTAAAAAAACTTTTTTTTTTTTTGGGTACTTCGACCATCGAATAGGCTACTACGACTTTCGACTACGACTTCGACTTTGTTTCGAACTAAAAATCGTTAGACTATTCGACCATTCGATAGTCGAAGTACTGTCTCTTTAAAAAAAACTTTGACTACATACTTCAGTATTTTAAACCTACCGAGGTACAATGTTAGCCTATGGGGACCTTCCCCATTACTTTTCTAAGGTTTTTTTGATCGAAGGAAAATCCTTCAATCGATAGATTAAAATCCTTTGAATCGTTCGATCGTAGGATTTGCGGTAAATCCTACGAATTCGATATTTGAATTCGTAGGATTTTACCTCGAGGGTCGAATTCGAGGGTTTATTAACCCTCGATATTCGACCCTTTGTAAATGTGCCCCGTAGTGTCAGAGCGGGTAATGGAGAGGCCACATTGCTAGTGCAGTGAGTGCTACTGCGCTAGCTGCACTAGAAGAGCCTAATTTTCATTTTAAAAAACGGAAATTCTGCTCTTGAAGTTACCAGAGGTGGCTTTTTGCCGTCCCTGGTAACTGGCCACTCTGTGCCGCCTGAGGCATGTTTCTCACCTTGCCTCATGGCTGGAGCGGCCCTGCTAATATGCAGAATAAAAGTTTGGATTTGTTTGTTTTGTAATTTTGCTAATCCCTGCAGCAAGTACAAACTATCAATGAGATTATTGTAAACAAATTCTACATAGCAAAATATGATATAAACAGCAGTAATTGTAATGATTTTAATAGCTATTAGTAGCAGCTACTTGTTGTGGCTACAAAAACTCATAGGCAATACTGAGAATTGCCTCGGCTAAGTGTTTCGGCAAATCCAATTATAACTATAACCCTTAGAGTTACTGCCTTGCAGCACTGGGATCCTTTGACTCCAACTAGGGCATGGGGTCTGTATGTTCTCCCCTTGTTGCATGTATTTACTCTGGGTACTACAAAAATGTACAAGCAGGTTAACTGTCTTCTCATAAAAGTAACCATAGTGCTCATGATAAGAATTTGGTTATATGTTGATTCATATAAATAAAGTATCTCCAGTCTGGTTGCACACCATTTATAAAGGGCTACATGCCCAAGTGATAAAGCCAAAAAACTGCACTGTATATTCTAGATGAGGCCTTACCACTGCTTTATAAAGTAGACTTACCAGATCACTTGAACATTCAGAAAATCCTGCCAGAAGAGATGCCCGGATTGCAATTTAAACTAAACCCTGCAACATGCATTTATTAGATGTGTCCTTGAATTTTCAAGTGATCTGGTAACCCTATTATAAATAGGGAGAATAACACTCTCCTCTTGTGAATCTATACCCCTTTTAATACAGGGCAAGACCTTGATGGTCCTTTCTGTTGACGTCTGCCATTGCTTGCTACAGCTATGTTTATTATCCACAAGTACCCGATCCTTAAGACAGTTTTCTATCCATGTACAGCATTACTAATACCAACATACCTTAACATAAAAACATATATGTGACACTGTAAAAAAGCTTTGGCAAAAAAACAAGAAAGTCACATCTACTGCAATCCCACTGTCTACATTCCTACTTATTTCATCATAAAAAAAAAACTATTAAAGGGGAACCATTGTGAAAATGAAAATTTAATATAAGCTTCATACTAAAATAAGAAACTTCCTAAATGCAATCAATTAAAAATTCACCATTTTTTTAAAATAATCATGTTTATCTTCACTATCCCTTTTATTATTTAGAAAGTTTCTTAATTCAGTATGATGAAGCTTATATTAGATTCTCATTTTCACGATAGTTGCCCTTTAAATATGTCTGATATGATCTGTCATTCATAAACCCATGCTGATTACTAGTTATAATGCCATTTTCCAGAACATAATTTTTAACGGTATCCCTTAACAAACCTTCAAATAGATTGCCCACAACAGATAGACATACATGCCTTTAATTTCCAGGCTGAGATTGAAATCTCTATTTAAATATTTTGTTAAATATTTAATAAATGCTCAATCTCTACTGATTATAATGACACCGTTAAGAGACTGTATAAATACACACTTTTTACCACTGCAGCTTGACAATACATTGTATTTAAATGCACACAAAGCCCTTTGGTATTTTGTTTTTACTTTTCCTGAACTCTTTCAGTATTATCTAGCAATATTCCAGGACCACACCCTAAAAAGCACATCAACTATAGCTGCCACTTTTTCAGAAATAGATTCCTGCTTTTTCTGGCCTTTACTGATTCTACTCATAATTAAGATACTGCACTAACCTGTGCTAATACATGTAAAAAGCCAATTCGGTTTACGGAATAAAGAACAGTGAAAGACATCTAAAAGCAAAATATGGAGGATGCTGTACGTTCTCCATTCTAGATTACCCTGATCATTGTCATTTATCAATAGTGACAAACAAAACCGCCTTCTACAGCAACAGATCTTTATTCATGGGGCAATTTATGCTTTTCTGACATTTTGTCCTGCTGGATTGGGATCAGTCAATAGACTGCTGGCAGGAGCAGTGAAAGAACAAACAAATCTGTACATTATTAAAATAGGAGAGACAGCCAAGATGTAACTTCATGTGCTTAGAATTAGTTGACGAATAATTCCTGTGTGATGTAAACAGCAGGGGGTATGCTAAGGAGCAAATTAAAAATTAGTATATTATTATTTTTGTGTTGAAATGTATTGAGTCAAAGTTGCTAATTTATTCCAGAAGTAAATTGAACTAAGCAAGGGCTTTACCACAGATCCCACCAGTTAGTACTGTGTATCTCTCACAAAATCAACCTTCTGGCAACTTAAGGCAACTAAGGAATATATGTGGAACTTCTGAAATAGCTATTTGCCATTTTTTTGGTGTTCATTTTTTTTTTACTCTTGCTTTATCTCTTCTCCATTTTGGATTCATCCTATTGTGATACTAGAAGAGTTCTGCAAAAGGTATTAAAACACATCAGTAATGCTAGATTGAAAAGTTTCTCCTCAATGCTGTATTATTAATTTTTATATCACCTACAAAAGCCTTTTGGTAATGTTTGGATGTTGCAACATTTGGAGGGTTATTTATCAAGGTCTGAATGTATTTCAATATCGGCTGCTACAAACTCTGATCTAAGCCGATCGGGTTTTTAACAATTATTTTTTATTACATTTTCCTGAAAATTTGCGGGAAAAGCTCAGATTTTCACAATTTTTTCGTGAATTTTCACCCGAAAGCTCCAAAAACTGAAATTGCCTGAAACTCCGACACAACCAAAAATCAATGGGACTGTTCCCATTGACTTTTATGCAACCTCGACAGGTTTGAGATGCCGTGTTTTTATATTCGGGCTTTTTAGCCCTCGGGGTTTAATAAATTCCGAAAAATTTGTGATTTTTTTTTTAAAAGCCTATTATAACACAAAAAATCAAGAATTTTTTAGGATTTTGGGGAATTTCAGTTATTCTGAGCTTAGTAAATAACCCCCTTGGTGTAATTCCTGTTTACTTTATCACTGAATTCACTAGAAAATCCACTGATTTGTGGATATGATGTACAGTTTATTCTGATTCGCATTTAATTCCATAGTCTGTCTTGAATTGCAGAATCTAACTCCTAAACACTGACAATTACTCTACTGATAAATTCATTGGAAGTTTGGAGTTAAAAACAACAATGGGAATGGAGAGCAGGGGTATTCATTTTCACTCCAGCTCTGTTATCTGTACCCTACTAGTATGTCCGAAATAGAAATAATATATGGACAACATTTTCAATAGCGTTTGTATAATATATAATTTGTCCACTAAAAGATGTTGAATAGTGTGGTTTCTAATAATCAAAGGTTACTAAAACAATTAAATTATCAGACCCATGGTGGACTATGTTTCACTGCATTAATAATGTAGGCTCCAGCATTAATAAATCAGCCCCTATGTCATCACAATCTAGCAAGATTGGCTTTGCAGACTTTGGTGAATTGACTGAATCCCAATTGGATTCATTGAGAGACCTAGGGGCCTATTTATGATTGGTCAAGATTTTCGGCTGAAGCAATCATCGAGGAAGCCCACCGTTCATTTCCATGCTCATCTAAAAGCTGCAAAAGTTTTTCTTTGTTACAAAAGCCCATTCAGTGAAAATTATGGAAATTGCCCCAATCAATCTGTAGCTTAGCACTACTTATTAATTAAAACATGGTAATTGAAGTGTGGTCTGTAGTACCAAACTCCAGTTTTCCATCTCTTGCTGAAGTACAACCTCCCGTGTTCAATCCTCTATTCAGATGCTGATAGTTGTAATCCAACCACTGTTGGAGGGCTGCAGTATGGACATCCATGATGTAAACACTAAAGAAGCTATTTTGAGGCTTACTCCCAGCATACATTCATTTATTTCCCTATCACTAAAGCTAGGCTTGCATTGGTGAATTGATTTTTGGACTCCAATAAATTATCCTAGTACTGCAACTGTGCAAGATTCATTTTAAACTGACTATTCATATCTGTAAGACTCAATAGCCTTATGAGAATAGAGTCTGTGAAGAAAATAATTAACAAAGAACTGAGAGGAAATACACGTTTTCTTCTGAGGCCCAGCAAATTAGGAATGTCAAATCATTTTGGGTGTGGAGCAAGGGAAAGTTCTTACACAGGGAAAAGAAATGTAAGCTCTGGCACTTGAATCATCCACAACAATGTTGTTAGTCATTTCAGCCTGTGCAGAGCTTAATAATACATTGCACCGTGGGAATGGCCTTGACATAATGTAACAAAAGCGTATGATTAGAGGATAACTTACACTGGTTATCATCCATAAGTCATCAGAGACCATGTATGATAAACCTATGAATCATCCTACTGCTGACCTGAATAGAAAGCCCCTTAATCCTCTCAGCCTTATTATACCATTTACATAGCTGGAGAAATGTCACTTGTCACTACTTGTTTAATTCAAATTTGCCAAATATAGTAGCAAGAATCTTCACCCACACCTTAGTAACCATGGTCAGTCTCTTGTGGGTGGATCACACAGTTGTTGGAAAAGAAAACCAAAAAAGAACAAGAAAGTTTGGGAGAACAGTATGTGTGTGTGACTGAGTCACACACAGAAGGACTGACCAGAGAACTCTATACTATAATTACTCTGTATGCACATGGCTATTTATGTACGTGTAGCTGTCTCTATGGATTGTACCATCTACATTACAAGTGCTTTACATATATATATATATAATATGCTTACTTAATACATATTGCATAGCTGGTATGTTTGACTGGATGAGGGAGCAATCATTTAACAGGGCTACCTTGTAAGTCAAAAAGGGACTCAAATGGTAAAGTGACTGCTATATTTGCACAGCTCATTTGTGAAAACTCTATACAGTATAGATGCAACACCCAAAGGTATGTCTGTATTTACATCCCTATTGTTACTGGACCACAACTCCCAGCGTGCATTAACTTCTATGATTTCAGTGGCTGTGACAAAATGTTTTTCAGATAGTTTTTAGGGCTGGTGTTAAACACAGGAACAAGATGATGATGGGAGCAAAGAGTAAACATGAGGGAAAGCATTGGAAGGGTTATCCTGCACATATTTCACATTCATTTGTGATTACTAGTTGCTTTTTCGACTTCTTTTTTTTTTATATATATATAAAAGTTCAACATTAACATTTTAAAACAGAGGAGACACATAATCTTTGGTTTAATGTATGCTTTTCTTATTTTATTTGAGTCTAGGAAGGATTGTAGGCCTATCCTGCTGGTAAACTATCCATTTGAGTAACTTGTAAAACAACAGGCCCTTTAAAAACTCACTGCACTGATGCATAGCACACGCAGCTACATTTTTGACATTTGTACACCCTAGAAAACTCAGGAATTATTTAAATTAACCTGCTCTTTAGTTCTTACAAATGCTAAAGGTTTTCTTAATGGGATTCTGTTATGATATTTATGGTGTAGTTTTTATTACTAAATTACACTATGTACATTGAAAATGATTCTTGAACCAATAAATGTATTTTATTTATTTATTTTAATTCTGGTGTGTAAGCAGGTATCATTGTGCCTGATCCTGTGTATTCAGAAAGACTTAACACAATAGAACTGCTTTTAAATAAGCTATTATTTGGCCTACTCAATGTAAATGGACAAAACGGAAATACTGGTTGGAGTTTTTTGGGCAAAATATTGATTTTTTTTGTGGGAAAAAAACCCTCAAATTTTTCGATATTTATTATACCCCAAAGCTACAAAAAATCTGAATCCATAAATCCGCCATCTCAAACATGCCAAGGTCATGTATAAGTCAATGGGAGATCTCCCTTTTACATTTTGAAGATATTGTGGTTTGAGTTGGGTTTCGTCTGATAATTGAAAAATATGGGGTTATCAGGTTATAACCTGAAAACATCAAGCGATTCAGGCGTCAAATCCAAAAAATTTGTATGATTTAGGTTTTCAATTAATTTTATCTAGTTTTTTCAGGACCGGATTTTTCGAGTTATTTTATTTATAAATAAGATAAAATCATAGATGGGAGTTTGGTCGAGCTTGGTTTAATAAAAATATGAGATAAATTCGAGCTTTAGTAAATAACCCCGTATGTTTATCCCCACATCCAATTTTAAAATTAATAATCATCTGTTTTTTTTTATTTCAATGCAGAATTCTGCTTGAGGTATGCTATTAACTGATGCATTTTGTACATGTTTTCCTGTGATAGAAACCCTGGATTAGATTTGTATTTCTTCTCAGCTCATGAAAACTCCATGTATTTCCATGCTCATTTAAAACTCTCCTTTTTATTTTATGTTTTTATTTGTTTGTTTTTCTCTCTTTTTTCTCCTCTTTTCTTGTTTAACAGTGTACTGTGCTAGAAGTGAGAAAATATAATTGCATGATGAGTGGCGAGTGCTGTGTGGTGAATTGCCTGAAAAAGCAGTACAAAATAATGGTACAATATATAATCATGCATTGAAGTAATGTGCATATTAATACTTCTGTCGTCTAATAGCATAGAGTACAGTTATCTCTGCTGTGGTTAGCAGCAAATTATGCCTGTTAATTAAAGACAAACTTGAAACTCCCAATGTTCAGGAAACACTACAAGTGACATTATCATTTATGGCAACCCACTGTCAATACTGTTTAGACAGACAGTTCAAAATAGGAGCCTTGGAATGCTCACTCAAAATGTCAAATGTCAAATAAAACTCATTCTGAAGCATGTGCGTCAGGAGTTAACTTACCTTATGAAATGGAATGCAGTCATTTTTACAGTGGTTTCCAGTTTCATCAAATTCCCAGTCCGATATCCAGTTGTAAGTACAGGTCAGGTCAGAATGGCAAGCATCAAACCTGGGAAGAAAAGAAGATGCCTGAGTTACCTAAACATTTTAGAAACCATGGCCTTTATGTGGAAGGAGATGAGATTCTTTATCTATTGTGGGACTGCCCAACAATAATGAATATTGTCACTAAGTATATGCAGAATCATACAGACTTTCCTATTATGTTGGACCCTAAGATTCTAATGGGGGCACTTTTGGTAAGGCCCTCTTTACCCTTTTGTATCAATTATTGTTTTTTTTTGTATGTAATCGGAATGTTCAATTTATACATTGATACAGTATATTGTATAACAGTGCATAATGTGTTAGTGCTTTATAAATATGTGTTAATAATAGTGAATTAATCAGATAATACCAAAGAAATATTCCAGGATACCCTGGGACCCCACCAGTTGCATATAGCCGGATGTTCTTTAATGAAATTCAAAATAATAAGGGATATCTGGACCGATTCCAAAAGGAACATATTATTGATCCAAGCTGTGATCTAATTCTTAAGCCTGGACATCTGGCATACCACTTAATAAAACCAACAGTTCTGTGCTTTAATTCAAAGCTTATTGGATATTAACTGTACTGTGATATAAGTCTTAAAAAGGTTTTTTCCCTTTAAAGGTTAAAAGACAGCGATATTCTGAGATTAGCTGCAATTGGTCTTATTTTTTTAAATTTTCTAGTTATTTAGCTTTTTGCATTGCAGCTCTTCAGTTTGGAATTTCTGGTTGCTAGGTTCCAGTTTACCCTACTTGCCAATCGGTGATTTAAATTAGAGAGTGTAATATGAATAGAAGAGGTCCATAATAGAGAGCTAAGCGGTAAAAAGTAACTAACGATAAAATGGTAACCTCACAGAGTAATCGTTTTTTGCTGCTGCCTGAAAGCTGGAAAAAGGCAGAGGAGGAAGGCAAATAATTCAAAAATACTAAATAAATAATGAAGAGCAGTTGAAGTTGCTAAATATATGTTAAAATTAACTTAAAGGTAAACTGAAAACAACTGAACTGAAAAAAGTGTTTGGAAGATGAACAGCCTATTTAAGGCTACTAGAAAATCATTCAGCCATTAAATAACCCAAATAGGCTGATTTTGCTTCAAATAAGGATTAATTAGATCAAATTTAAAGGAAAACTATACCCCCAAAATGAATACTTAAGCAACAGATAGTTTATATCAAATTGAATGACATATTAAAGAATCTTACCAAACTGGAATATATATTTACATAAATATTGCCTTTTACATCTCTTGCCTTGAACCACCATTTCGTGACTCTATCTGTGCTGCCTCAGAGATCACCTGACCAGAAATACTACAACTCTAACTGTAACAGGAAGAAGTGAGGAAGCAAAAGGCAGAACTCTGTCTGTTAATTGGCTCATGTGACCTTACATGTGGTTTGTATGTGTGCACAGTGAATCTTACGATCTCAGGGGGCGGCCCTTATTTTTTAAAATGGCAATTTTCTATTTCTGATTACCCAATGGCACATACTACTAAAAAAGTATATTATTATGATATTGGTTCATTTACATGAAGCAGGTTTTACACATGAGCTGTTTTACTCAGTATCTTTTAATAGAGACCTACATTGTTTGGGGGGTATAGTTTTCCTTTAAGGTACTGTTTTATTATTACAGAGAAAAAGGAAATAATTTTTAAAAAATGTCATTATTTGTATATAATGGAGTCTATGGGAGATGGCCTTTCTGTAATTCAGAACTTTCTGGATAACGGGTTTCCGGATAATGGATCCCATGCCTGTATTAGTAGAATCATATTCTACTTACCAGTTGTCACAGAAGGACTGGCACACAGGCACATGTTGGATTGCTTCTGAAAAGTTAGGGTGTATCCAGTGACTGGCCAGTGGAGAACAATGATAGAAACATTCTGTTTTCTTCATATAATCTTCACACCTGTCAGATTAAAGATACCATTAACTGCTGGTGGTATTCATGTATGAATGATAGGAAAATGACAGTCACAAAATGGTGAAGCTAATACAAAAGCATATAGGTCCCCAAGTTGGCCACTACAGAATTTTTCAGATCCTGGCATATTCCTTCTCTGCACTATGTGTCATTCCAGAGTAAATGTTATGAGCAATTGGTTTAAACAGAATTATATATTTTCGTCAAATTAATTATCAAAATGAAACATAACAACGGTGAGAGAGCATTGGTGTATATAGTGCAATAACACATGCTAAGCCCAGTGATAGACCACCACTAAAGAGCACAGCCATCCAGCTGAAGGTCCATCAAGACCAATGTTGCCATACAAATTTTTTTTATGGCCCTTGATGGATTAAGAATTAGAAAGATCTTTTTGGATGACATAAGAATTTCTTTATAATCTGGCCCCTAAACATAGTAGAATAGTAAATAACTGGGATTCTGCAAATAAACAGTTGGCCAGCACTACTATAGGGCTCAATAACACATGATGAGAACACCCAGACAGCATTAATAGATATAGCACAATAACTCATATGAGCAATGAACCTTTAAGGTGTCATGGTGGTTCAGTGGTTAGCCATGTTGCCCAGAGGTGCCAAAAGTGTGACTGGGACCTCATGTCTTGGTGTTGGATGTGGGTTTCATTTGGGGACTCCAGTTTCCTCCCACACTCTAAAAACATACAGGCACGTTAAAAGAAACTGGCCCTAATGTGTATCCATGGACATATGTGAAGGATGAACAATCGCATATTGGCTCTTTATCAATAAAAGAGAATGATTATTTAGAACACAACGCAGCAAGACAGTAACACATGCTAAAAACAGAGGGAACAGGATGAAGACAAGAAAACCCTAAGGTTCTTTTATTTTCTGCTGGAGATCAGGATCTTGGCTTTAATCAGCTGAGTGACTGTTTTTCCTGCATATTATGAATTACAAGTCACTAGGGAATTATTGCTTGCATGACTGGAACGTGATCCCAACACTACAAATGTTTATCTTACCCATGTGCTGTTGGCTACGCTTAACAATATTTATAGCTTTCCAGTCCCACAGTGGGAGTTGCAAAGAGAAACCTGAGTCCCTCTGGGAGGAGTATACCCTGCACGCTTGGATACACATTATTACTATGCCAGGAGCTGCCTTCATCCTGCCAGATTCACAAGAGCGTTGTGGTGTCACTTTAACCCATTAAATACTTAAATGCTGTTTTTTGGTCAAATCTAATACTCTATGTAGTCTACAAATCCAGCTGCCTGATATGCAGTTTCACTGCCAGTAGATCTCTACCAACTGAGGAAGCCGTTTTATTTTGGCAACAATACTTAATTTTTTTCCAATAATGCCAAAACATACCAGTTTAATACCTAAAATACAGCTCTAATACCTTAAAAGGCTTTAGGGGCAGATTTATCAAGGGTCGAATTTCCTCGAATTGAATTGAAATACTCGAATTGAAATACTTCGAATATCGAAGTTGAAGTATTTTTCACCGAATTTGGCCATCGAACGATCGAAGTATTAGCGTACGATCGAACGATTTTACTTCGATGTGTGAAGACTTAGAAAAATGCTCTAGAAGGTCCCCATAGGCTAACATAGTACTTCAGAAGGTTTAATTTGGCGAAGTATTGAAGTCAAAGTTTTTTTTAAAGTTTTTTTTTACTTCAATTATCGAATATTTGAATATTCAAACTATTTTACTTCGAATCGAATTCATAGTATCCTATTCGATGGTCGAAGTATCCAAAAAATTACTTTGAATTTAAAATTTTATTCCCTCGAATTCACTTCGACCCTTGATAAATCTGCCCCTTAGTGTTTGTTTACACTGTATTCACAAATGTGCCTGCAAAGTGAAAAGCATTTCTCAGCGTGCCTACCCATTGACCTTTGTCCTAGATGCATGTGTGACCTGAAGCAGTGTATCTCCTTCCTATGCGCCATAAGGCTGTACATTTGTTAAGTTGCACATTTTGCCTTGTATCAAAAAGAATTCACATTATGCAGTCACACCATTCATTGCACATTTCCTCCACTCAAATTTATTCTTCCTTAGAGAATATCCTCTTTAAAAGGGAACTATAGCAAAATGAAAATTTAATATAAGCTTCAGCATACTGAAACTTTCTATATACAATCAATTAAAAATTCTGTACCATTTCTGAAATTTTCAGATGAATGAATCCAATATATCTTATAGAGGGGCTCCTTTTACCTAGCAGATGTATTAGAGCTCATTATATTAAAATCACCAGACATTAGGTCTCTCTACATGCAGAATTAGTGCAAAAGGCAGTTATTTTGATAGATTTTGTTTGTACTGGAATCAGTTATTTGAGTGAGCTCTAACACATCTGCTAGAAAAGGAAGCCCCCCTATAAGATATATTAGATGACTCATCTGACACCCAACCGCTGCAAGACAGAATGAAGAGCGACAGATGCTGAGAGAGGAATAGTGAATATAAACTTGATTATTTCAGAAACAGTGCAGAATTTGTAATTGCTTGTATTTAGAAAGTTTCTTATTTTAGTATGAGGAAGCCTATATAAAATTTACATTGTCGCGAAAGTTCCCCTTTAAAAGCCCATGTAAAGGTATTCAGTTGTATTGGTGGCCTTGACTTTTCCCACACACAGCTCTTTTCTTGTGCAAGTAAGCAAGTATGTGTGCATTGGTCAAGGGGTGGGGAGTCATTTATCCAGAGACCAGTGACAGGTAATGATTTATTCCACCATCTGGGGTCTTTGGTTGAATGGAAAGAAAATGAGAACAGAACAGAAAACATTTTGAATAAGCATGCAATACATACATTGTATTTTGTCTGTGATGAGCCCTATGTCAATTCTTTTTATATGCTGATTTTAGAATAGGAAAGAAAGGGCATTTGCCTTGGCCCCTTGGCATCAGAGAGTGACCCTTACGGGAAACATTAACAAAAAGTACACTTCACATATTTTATTGTGTGAATTCAATTCAATTAGATATTTCCTTCAACTGCAGTTGAATTGCAGTCAGCAGCTGTAGATCAACAAGAGCTGAAGGGACTTACGGTTGGGCATTCTGATCTTTTATTTCCCTCTTGGATTGCCAGGGACCCCTACTCTCTGGCTCTGCAGTTGTTTGCCATGTATACATTGTCTAATGTTTAATAAAGGACATGAAAGTATTTTCTGAAAACTCACTCCTAAAAGTCCAAACACAGCTGTATCACTCTACTGTATTGTTAGTTAAAAACTCAATACATGACTTCTCCCTGTATCTTGTCACATGACAATCTGGGTATAAAAGGGCTTATGTTGGGGACATCTGACTTGTTGGCTCCATGGGTGAGTTATGTTTGATGATATGGTGATATTTGGGCAAACCCAAATTGCACTAGTTGCAGGGAGTTTAAAGCCAGACAATGGGCCTATCAGAGATTATCAAGACAATTTGCAATTGGTTTTCATTTATTATGGTTTTGAGTTATTTAGTTTTTTATTCAGCAGCTCTCCAGTTTGCAATTCCAGCAATCTTGTTGCTATGGTTCAAATTACCCTAGCAACCACACACTGAATTGAATAAGACTGGAATATGAATAGGAGAGCGCCTTAATAGAAAGAGGAGTGAAACAGTAAAATAATAAATGTGTAGCTTTACAGAGCATATGTTCTTCAGGTGGGGTCAGTGACCCCCATTTGAAACCTGCAAAAAGTCAGAATAAGATGGCAAATAATTAAAAACCTATCAAAAATAAATAATGAAGATCAATTTAAAAGTTGCTTAGAATTGGCCATTCCATAACATAATAAAAGTTAACGTAAAGGTGGTCCACTTTACATGTTCAGCCCTTTAAATAACAACATGCTCTTACTCAGTAGTTTGTTTTTCCTGAATGTTCCCTAACCTAACACAAGATCAGTTGTGTGCAAGATTAGTTGATTAGTATGAAGTGCTTACGTTTTACTGAGGTTACCGCATCTGTTGTAGTAGTAATTGTTCACCTCAATCATAGGTGAACGAGAGAGTTTCTCGGTGAAGTTGGCATGGCAACATGAAGCTGATGGGAAAAAAAGAAGTGTTTAGTATAACAAAATGTAATAAAATGGCTAAAATGGGAATTGCACACAATATGACAATTATAGCATTAAACATGTTCTGTTGTCTTATTCTTTATTTTTATTTAATTTATTTGAAAACTCTGTCAAATGTTAAATTAATTCGATTTTTTTTAAAATAGTAGTGAACACCATAATGGCATAAACCTGGCTGAGAGGGAACTTATGTGCGATTACGCAAGTTACTAGTTTTACCGGCAGCAATTCTCATTTATTTGAATAAAAAGTTATTTTCAGATGTTTTTTCACCTGCACTAGAGATGATTTAATGTGAGGAATAAAATGTTGCATTCCATTACCATAAAGCTACTAAAAGGCAATTAAATATATATATATAGGATTTGTTATTTGTTAAGAATTGTTTCTTTAGATACTTATATTTTCATGGTTCAATTTTGATGCGTTCTGGATAAAATCAGGCTATCTATTTAGATTTAAATTCAATGTTTCTGCTTGTGTCATAACAAAAATAGACGCAACAATTAATGGACTTTTATGTCCTGAAAAGTGAAATGCAGACAATATATTTTAAACACAGGTGCAGTAGCTAGCAAAGCAGGGACTATGGGTTTCATATACCAATGAGGGTAAAGGAAATATCACAAATAAATCAATACAATCTGCTATTGCAGGTAGCATACAGGCAATGATTTTATACACACTAAAAAAGAAAGTGATGAGTTAATTGTGGAAATGGAAGCTTGGAGTTAAAGGAGAACCAAAACCTGAATTATAAAAACCCCTACACCCCTACTCTACATAGACCCCCCTCCCTGCTCCCCCATAGCCCAGGTGTTGCGCCTACCTCTTTACTTACCCCTTGGTGCAGATTCTGTGCAGCAGAGTTCACAGACGCCATCTTCTCTTCTGTAATCTTCGAGTCTTCTACTGGCGCTTTCGCAATTTCCGTCACTTTGGCACATGCCCAGTTGTTACGAAACGGAAGATTGCTCCAACTGGGCATGCACTGATACACCGCTCTCTTCCCAAAGATTACCAAAGAGAAGAAGATGGCGCCTGGGAACTCTGCTGCACAGAATCTGCACTGAGGGGTAAGTAAAGAGTTAGGGGCATTTACCGGGGGTAACACCTAGGTTGGGGGGAGCAGGGATGGGGGTCTATGTAAGGTAGGGGGATAGAGTTTTTATAATTAAGGGTTTGGTTCTCCTTTAAACCCTAGGTGTAAATTACAGAACTGCTTTGTATCTTTGCACACTATTTTCTGAACTTTGCCCCTCAAACTCAGTAACAGGTACAGTTGCTGCATTTTGAAATGCAATAAGTTGTCGTCTAGTTTTTTGCTGTACCCCTGACAAGTTTCAATTGTGAGTTCCCTGAAAAGAATTGCTGGTGTCCAATGTAGTGCTGATGTAACATTCCAATAGAATAAGTAATAAGACAGAACTGCCCACTAGAAGATGTTTTGGCTATAATAAATACTCTGTTTCATAGCTAAACATCCTTTGAATTCCCTTTGTTTTGTATAACAGTCCAGGAATTAAAGCAATTACTTTTGGATGGTAGTTGAGTTGGGGCCTTTTCTAGTAACAGTTTAATAGGCATTCAAGGTCAAGAAGCAACACCAGTTTATGCTCATATAAGACCTGAGTCTCCAAGCTAATCTTCACATTAACATAAACTAAACAAGATCCCATGACTTCATATCTCCTTCCTCTGGCTGCAATGTAAAGTCTGGTTGTACAGCTGCTGGGGAATACATCTCCCAGTAGCTTTATGCATGACAGTGGTGTGTTGAAAGCTAAGCTTATAATGAGAGTATATTTTCCTCTTAAAGTCTCCTATCTACCCCAGGCACAGGATGATGTTTTGCAATTAAAAGACAGATGGAAAGCTGCTGGCTGTATAATCCTGTTCCAGAATCAGAAATAATTGAACTCAATGTTCTCTTAAGTATATTTTTGCAGAGTCTAACAAGTCAGATAATGATAGATATGACTTCATTGCATTTTAAATTGGTATTGTGCTATAGCCCAGAGGATGGCTACACAGAGTCCTTTAAAGGAAGTCACCTACATTCAGCATATAGGAGACATTCCTGAAAGTTGGTCTCAGAACTTGGCGTTGATTTGTGATGTGGCCCTCCTAGGCATTGTAGCTGGCAAGAAACTGCTGAGACTAAGCCAACACAAAAGATTGTAACAACAAACTTCATCTCTTCAGCTTAATACCTAAAAGAACAAAGTACATTTCTGTTAAAGCCCATGACATAAAATATAATTACTTAAAGCAAAAGATTAGTAAAGGTTAAAGCAAAAGATTAGTAAAGGTTGATGAGTGAGAGAGCCTAAATGTGATAAACTTGATGAAGCTAAATACAAAAGGAAATGTTTTGCAGGAAAGTTTCTTTGTCTGGGCATTTTAGTATCTCAGGATAAACCATTGACTGGAACCAGGTTAGAACACATTTTCACTGTGCTCTTGATGCTTTAGTAACTTGAGAATTAAATGTGTGAGGACATAAATAAGAAAGAAGAGCCACAAACATGAATCACACCCAAAAAAAGATAAAGCCTATGCACAGCAATGTAACAAATATGTATTCAAAGTTGACAAACTTTTTACTTTTACTAATTATATTAGAATTTGCCCATGACACTAATAGAGGCAGGTTTTGAAAATTTCACCTGCCAATGAACCATGTCAGCCAGTGCATGGGTGGCCATCCCTTATTTTCAGACCCTCTTACAGTTTTTCTATGTTCACAGGCAAATCAGTCAGTGTATTATATACAGTATACATGTTGATAATAATAATAATGACACCAGCATACGGCATCAAACAGTATATAGACACCTATAACAATACTTAGCAATGCTTAAACCTTTTATGTAAAAAAAAAGCTGTCCTTCCTATTCTTTTTAGCTTTCTTCTTTATTAACAACATGGGTATCAAGCATGATTTCCCAGGTGGGATCCCTGGCATAACTCCTGCAACATAGAGGATATATTTGCAATGAATACATACTTTTATACATACATGTATAAATTTCACTTATACATGTAATTTCATGCAATTGCAGTTCGTAGCTATAGCTGAACTGGTAACTGGCAGCTGCTATGATTTAGGTTGCTGCAAATAAAACAAAGTGTGAGTGTGTTGGGGGAAGGGCATCTCAGTTATTTTATGCTCTATTAATTCAGAGATACAAGGTACCTCACAGAGCAATTTAAGTAATATAAAACTGAATTTCTGATGTTAATGCTTGACATTATTATTCCACTATTCTACATAGTACTGGTTGCCAACTTGAGACAGGAGCAGGATGGCACATGTATTTCTCTTTTGATAAGTCAAATTAACCTTTTGGTTCAAATGTATGTTGTATCTGTTGGTCTCCCTCTTTCCTTTTATCTGCTACCAGAACTGGAACATTGCTTTATTTATATACATATGCAATTATGTGAGTACTGCTGAGATTATTGTTGCTTACATTTTGGGCTGGTTTTAGGGGTGAATTATAGGAGTGCAACAGTCAGTGAATATAATTTTCTATTGAAATAAATGTTTTTTATTGAATTTTTTAATTGTTTAAATAATCTTTCCTTTTTACTATGCATGACCCTCATGAGCTAAGTTATAGAAGAGCTTTCCCAGGATAATTGACATGTAAATTACAGCATATATGACTACATTAATTAGTTTTCCACAAAATCTTGTGCTATTGAAAGTAGTTGCATAAAAAATATTCACTCAACATCTGCTATCTCTTGCTGGATCGCACAGAAGATAATAAACCAAAAGTCAGTGCCTGCGGCCTTACCTCAACTCAGGATGTGCTCTAGGGGACTTTGCCAGTTCAATGTGCAGATCTCTGTATTTATAGGTTTCCAGCCAGACTCTGCTATGTTTGCTTTCCTTGACGTCTTTTACATATGATTTTTTTTTCAGTTGCTGTCTCTAGCACTGGTATACAGCCCTTCAGAGCTACACTTAGGGGCTAATTTATCAAAGGCTGAGTGTTAGAGTTTTTCTTACCTCAAATGAACTCGAATGAAAGAAAAAACATGAATGTGAAAAAACTGATTCTGCGAGTTCGAGTCCAGCAACCCGGAAACTCGAATCATAAGAGTTTACGGCAAAATACTCTGAAAAAAACTTGAACATAAAGCTGGGCTGTTAACCTCTTCTGCCATTGGCTTCTACAGAACCTCAACAGGTTTTAGGTGGTGTTTTATCAGATCTGAGATATAAATCTCGAATATTCAAGAAACTCGATTGATTCAAGCTTTTTTTAACCCGAAAATGTAAGTTTTGACCAAAAAATACAACTCGAAAATTTGGAAAAAAACAACCCCATCCTTAATAAATCTGCCCCTTAGTTGCTAGTTTCACCAGTTTCTAGCAAAAGGAATAGACACTCAGATGACAGATTTTACAGTAAAAATAATCATGAGTCTTCCTATTATACTTAGGCAAGGGTTAAAATACATTAAAGGCACCCATGCCTGATATAAAGCTATCAAATTTAAGATGCACAAAAACACTCTAGCAAATTTTTTAATTACTGAATAATTTGTCTGGAATTGACTAATGTGTTGAAAAAAAGATTTGGAACAACTCAGAAAGGATCTTTGGAGGCTCAGAGGGTGTGGTAGCCTTGGGCTGGTACCGTATCATTTATAGGTTATTTATGCTGCCTGACCATCTGTGTAGGTATGGCCAGTCAGGGGGTTGTTTAAACTAATTTTCAACCCCAATGGAAAATTTCTGTTGGCCTACTGAAAGGAATGGAGAGGAGCAGCAGATCTCTAGTTTCTGTTCACTTCCCGTTGTTCCATTTATTGCTGGTTGCCCTGAATTCATTAAACAACTCAAAGGTGGTCATACACTTATATGGCCCTTTGTAGAGAATTCTTCAGTTGACCAGTGTAGGTTGGTGTACCATTAGGGTACACCATACGCCCACATTAATTGTTTGTTGAGCTTTAATTTTCTGTTAAAAGGTCAGTGTATGCTATGTTAGCCTTGCCTAAGCCACATTTATACTCAGGCTGGCTGTTCGCTTCCCAAAACGCTTCCTTTTGTGTTACAAGAAGAGGATATGGCACAGAATTCAATAATATGTTTTGGAAATGGTGGTCAAAACATAAAATAATGCAGCATAGTATATTCTAAAGGTTTTCCCAAAGACAATTAGTCCCAACAAACAAATCACTGTGCATAAAACTCACAGTGTCTGCACAACAAGGAGAAAATTCTGCATTTTCAGCATTTTTGGAACAGGAGACAATTGTTTGTCTTAGTGCAAGAGACAGTGCAACTGAAGTCTATTAAATGTGTAACGGGACATCCAGCATGCTCGTTAATTTGCTTATGTTGTAACCAGACCAAAGTCTTGTTGACAAATGTCTGGCACCATTCCTGAGCATACAAAGAAAAAAAGGGAACAGAGGGACATTTACAGAAAACAATCTTTGAACTACAGGACCTTGCCTCATATATACTGTGCTCTCACCTTTTAAAGGGATACTGTCATGGGAAAAAATGTTTTTTCCAAAATGAATCAATTAATAGTGCTACTCCAGCAGAATTCTGCACTGAAATCTATTTCTCAAAAGAGCAAACAGATTTTTTTATATTCAATTTTGAAATCTGACATGGGGCTAGTCATTTTGTCAATTTCCCAGCTGCCCCTGGTCATGTGACTTGTGCCTGCACTTTAGGGGGCAAATTCACTAAGCGCCGAAGTGCCGAACGCTAGCGTTACTTCGCTAGCGTTTGGCATTTTCGTTACTGCGCAAATTCACTAACGAACGCTGGCGTAGATTCGCTAGTGTTACTTCGCACCCTTACGCCTGGCGAATTATCGCTACGGACGTAACTACGCAAATTCACTAACGCGTGCAGTGTACTGAACGCTACCTTTTACGCTAGACTTCCTTCGCCACCTCAGACCAGACGAAGCACAATAGAGTAGATAGGGATTGCTTCAAAAAAAGTCAAAATTTTTTCTAAGTCCCAAAAAACGCTGGCGTGTTTTCTACATTATGGGTGATAGGCTGAAAAAGATCGCAAATTTTTTTGGGGCTCACCTCCTTCCCCCCTACATTTCCTGACTCATGGCAACTTACCTATACAGTGGGCACATGTGTAGGGCAAAATAAAATTTTTATTTGATGTTTTGAAGGTTTTCTAGGTATTTGTAGAGCTACGTATTCCTCCATTGAAATTTGAATTTGGCGCCGTATGCAAATTAAACATCGCTAGCGTAACTTCGCTTCGCTTAGCGAATCAACGCTAGCGCAACTTTGCAACCTTACACTACCCCTGAGCGCAACTTCGGATTTTAGTGAATTTGCAAAGCGCTGGCGAAACTACGCCTGGCGAAGTGTGGCGAAGTGCGGCGAAGTTACGCCTGGCGCAACTACGAATCTTAGTGAATTTGCCCCTTGGAGAGAAATGCTTTCTGGCAGGCTGCTGTTTTTCCTTCAAAATGTAACTGAATGTGTCTCAGTGAGACATGGGTATTTACTATTGAGTGTTGTTCTTAGATCTACCAGGCAGATGTTATCTTGTGTAAGGGAGCTGCTATCTGGTTACCTTCCCATTGTTCTTTTGTTTGGCTTCTGGGTGGGAAGAGGGGGTGGTGATATCACTCCAACTTGCAGTACAGCAGTAAAGAGTGATTGAAGTTTATCAGAGCACAAGTCACATGACTTGGGGCAGCTGGGAAATTGACAAAGTGTCTAGCCCCATGTCAGATTTCAAAATTGAATATAAAAAAATCTGTTTGCTCTTTTGAGAAATGGATTTCAGTGCAGAATTCTGCTGGAGCAGCACTATTAACTGATTCATTTTGAAAAAAAAAAAATTCCCCATGACAGTATACCTTTAATTATCTTTTCAGAAGAATTTTAGAATAATTTTTCTGCAGAGGGACAGATGACTGTATCATTATATAGAACAGATCATCTCATCATCATCAACATTTATGTATATATCACAAGCAAGTTACTAAGGGGTATATTAATCAAAGAGTGAAGTTAGAGATCTCCACAGTCCGCAGAGTGAAATACCGCCTCTCTCCATTCATTTCTATGGGATTTTTAAAAGAGTATTTATCAAATGGGGAACTTTCACTATCAGTCAAATACAAGAGTCCTCTGCACTCAACCCATTATCAATATATTTAAGACAGCGACATTTTGTGCATACTGCTACTAAAAAATGCCTTACCCTTTAAACAAAACAGGGATTGTTTGTCCATATATTGCAATATATTTAAGCTGGCCAACTACGTCAAAGTCATCCCATATCTGGCCAGTCCTATGCTCAATTTTATCTGATTCATTAAGAATTCTGTTGCTTCATTATACATTTTACAAAGGGACTTGGTTTTACCTGCAACTTAACTTGCTGCTTTCAAAGTAAACCTCCATACTTGGCTGCCCTTTTATTAGACACCAGTGGGATCACCTGACTATAGCTGGGAAGGGTGGGAGCTACAACATGGAGCTGGTCACTGCTCCTGTATAAAATATAACAAACAAGGGAAAGTTGTGCTCACCACTATTTTTTAAAACCATTAGGCGGGGGTGCAATGAGGGTGTGACCACAAAATACATATAGTCAAATACAAGAGTCCTCTGCACTCAACCCATTATCAATATATTTAAGACAGCGACATTTTGTGCATACTGCTACTAAAAAATGCCTTACCCTTTAAACAAAACAGGGATTGTTTGTCCATATATTGCAATATATTTAAGCTGGCCAACTACGTCAAAGTCATCCCATATCTGGCCAGTCCAATGCTCAATTTTATCTGATTCATTAAGAATTCTGTTGCTTCATTATACATTTTACAAAGGGACTTGGTTGTTCCATTGTTCTTTTGTTTGGCTTCTGGGTGGGAAGAGGGGGTGGTGATATCACTCCAACTTGCAGTACAGCAGTAAAGAGTGATTGAAGTTTATCAGAGCACAAGTCACATGACTTGGGGCAGCTGGGAAATTGACAAAGTGTCTAGCCCCATGTCAGATTTCAAAATTGAATATAAAAAAATCTGTTTGCTCTTTTGAGAAATGGATTTCAGTGCAGAATTCTGCTGGAGCAGCACTATTAACTGATTCATTTTGAAAAAAAAAAAATTCCCCATGACAGTATACCTTTAATTATCTTTTCAGAAGAATTTTAGAATAATTTTTCTGCAGAGGGATAGATGACTGTATCATTATATAGAACAGATCATCTCATCATCATCAACATTTATGTATATATCACAAGCAAGTTACTAAGGGGTATATTAATCAAAGAGTGAAGTTAGAGATCTCCACAGTCCGCAGAGTGAAATACCGCCTCTCTCCATTCATTTCTATGGGATTTTTAAAAGAGTATTTATCAAATGGGGAACTTTCACTATCAGTCAAATACAAGAGTCCTCTGCACTCAACCCATTATCAATATATTTAAGACAGCGACATTTTGTGCATACTGCTACTAAAAAATGCCTTACCCTTTAAACAAAACAGGGATTGTTTGTCCATATATTGCAATATATTTAAGCTGGCCAACTACGTCAAAGTCATCCCATATCTGGCCAGTCCTATGCTCAATTTTATCTGATTCATTAAGAATTCTGTTGCTTCATTATACATTTTACAAAGGGACTTGGTTTTACCTGCAACTTAACTTGCTGCTTTCAAAGTAAACCTCCATACTTGGCTGCCCTTTTATTAGACACCAGTGGGATCACCTGACTATAGCTGGGAAGGGTGGGAGCTACAACATGGAGCTGGTCACTGCTCCTGTATAAAATATAACAAACAAGGGAAAGTTGTGCTCACCACTATTTTTTAAAACCATTAGGCGGGGGTGCAATGAGGGTGTGACCACAAAATACATATAGTCAAATACAAGAGTCCTCTGCACTCAACCCATTATCAATATATTTAAGACAGCGACATTTTGTGCATACTGCTACTAAAAAATGCCTTACCCTTTAAACAAAACAGGGATTGTTTGTCCATATATTGCAATATATTTAAGCTGGCCAACTACGTCAAAGTCATCCCATATCTGGCCAGTCCAATGCTCAATTTTATCTGATTCATTAAGAATTCTGTTGCTTCATTATACATTTTACAAAGGGACTTGGTTGTTCCATTGTTCTTTTGTTTGGCTTCTGGGTGGGAAGAGGGGGTGGTGATATCACTCCAACTTGCAGTACAGCAGTAAAGAGTGATTGAAGTTTATCAGAGCACAAGTCACATGACTTGGGGCAGCTGGGAAATTGACAAAGTGTCTAGCCCCATGTCAGATTTCAAAATTGAATATAAAAAAATCTGTTTGCTCTTTTGAGAAATGGATTTCAGTGCAGAATTCTGCTGGAGCAGCACTATTAACTGATTCATTTTGAAAAAAAAAAAATTCCCCATGACAGTATACCTTTAATTATCTTTTCAGAAGAATTTTAGAATAATTTTTCTGCAGAGGGACAGATGACTGTATCATTATATAGAACAGATCATCTCATCATCATCAACATTTATGTATATATCACAAGCAAGTTACTAAGGGGTATATTAATCAAAGAGTGAAGTTAGAGATCTCCACAGTCCGCAGAGTGAAATACCGCCTCTCTCCATTCATTTCTATGGGATTTTTAAAAGAGTATTTATCAAATGGGGAACTTTCACTATCAGTCAAATACAAGAGTCCTCTGCACTCAACCCATTATCAATATATTTAAGACAGCGACATTTTGTGCATACTGCTACTAAAAAATGCCTTACCCTTTAAACAAAACAGGGATTGTTTGTCCATATATTGCAATATATTTAAGCTGGCCAACTACGTCAAAGTCATCCCATATCTGGCCAGTCCTATGCTCAATTTTATCTGATTCATTAAGAATTCTGTTGCTTCATTATACATTTTACAAAGGGACTTGGTTTTACCTGCAACTTAACTTGCTGCTTTCAAAGTAAACCTCCATACTTGGCTGCCCTTTTATTAGACACCAGTGGGATCACCTGACTATAGCTGGGAAGGGTGGGAGCTACAACATGGAGCTGGTCACTGCTCCTGTATAAAATATAACAAACAAGGGAAAGTTGTGCTCACCACTATTTTTTAAAACCATTAGGCGGGGGTGCAATGAGGGTGTGACCACAAAATACATATAGTCAAATACAAGAGTCCTCTGCACTCAACCCATTATCAATATATTTAAGACAGCGACATTTTGTGCATACTGCTACTAAAAAATGCCTTACCCTTTAAACAAAACAGGGATTGTTTGTCCATATATTGCAATATATTTAAGCTGGCCAACTACGTCAAAGTCATCCCATATCTGGCCAGTCCAATGCTCAATTTTATCTGATTCATTAAGAATTCTGTTGCTTCATTATACATTTTACAAAGGGACTTGGTTTTACCTGCAACTTAACTTGCTCCTTTCAAAGTAAGGGCAGCCAAGTATGGAGGTTTACTTTGAAAGCAGCAAGTTAAGTTGCAGGTAAAACCAAGTCCCTTTGTAAAATGTATAATGAAGCAACAGAATTCTTAATGAATCAGATAAAATTGAGCATAGGACTGGCCAGATATGGGATGACTTTGACGTAGTTGGCCAGCTTAAATATATTGCAATATATGGACAAACAATCCCTGTTTTGTTTAAAGGGTAAGGCATTTTTTTAGTAGCAGTATGCACAAAATGTCGCTGTCTTAAATATATTGATAATGGGTTGAGTGCAGAGGACTCTTGTATTTGACTATATGTATTTTGTGGTCACACCCTCATTGCACCCCCGCCTAATGGTTTTAAAAAATAGTGGTGAGCACAACTTTCCCTTGTTTGTTATATTTTATACAGGAGCAGTGACCAGCTCCATGTTGTAGCTCCCACCCTTCCCAGCTATAGTCAGGTGATCCCACTGGTGTCTAATAAAAGGGCAGCCAAGTATGGAGGTTTACTTTGAAAGCAGCAAGTTAAGTTGCAGGTAAAACCAAGTCCCTTTGTAAAATGTATAATGAAGCAACAGAATTCTTAATGAATCAGATAAAATTGAGCATAGGACTGGCCAGATATGGGATGACTTTGACGTAGTTGGCCAGCTTAAATATATTGCAATATATGGACAAACAATCCCTGTTTTGTTTAAAGGGTAAGGCATTTTTTAGTAGCAGTATGCACAAAATGTCGCTGTCTTAAATATATTGATAATGGGTTGAGTGCAGAGGACTCTTGTATTTGACTATATGTATTTTGTGGTCACACCCTCATTGCACTCCCGCCTAATGGTTTTAAAAAATAGTGGTGAGCACAACTTTCCCTTGTTTGTTATAGTTATACAGGAGCAGTGACCAGCTCCATGTTGTAGCTCCCACCCTTCCCAGCTATAGTCAGGTGATCCCACTGGTGTCTAATAAAAGGGCAGCCAAGTATGGAGGTTTACTTTGAAAGCAGCAAGTTAAGTTGCAGGTAAAACCAAGTCCCTTTGTAAAATGTATAATGAAGCAACAGAATTCTTAATGAATCAGATAAAATTGAGCATAGGACTGGCCAGATATGGGATGACTTTGACGTAGTTGGCCAGCTTAAATATATTGCAATATATGGACAAACAATCCCTGTTTTGTTTAAAGGGTAAGGCATTTTTAGTAGCAGTATGCACAAAATGTCGCTGTCTTAAATATATTGATAATGGGTTGAGTGCAGAGGACTCTTGTATTTGACTATATGTATTTTGTGGTCACACCCTCATTGCACCCCCGCCTAATGGTTTTAAAAAATAGTGGTGAGCACAACTTTCCCTTGTTTGAACTTTCACTATCACCCTTTGATAAATACACCTTTAAGAATCCCATAGAAATGAATGGAGAGAGGTGGTATTTCACTCTGCGGACTGTGAAGATCTCTAACTTCACTCTTTAATAAATACTGTATACCCTATTAGTGTTTTACATTAATTTATAACAAACAGTGCTCTTACAATTTAACAAGGTTACAGAGTAAAAAATAGGATCAGAGGGCTGTACTTACATCACTTACTCAATCCCACAAAAAAAGATGCCACCCCAGCTGGTGATATGAGATGATGAATAAAAAGGTTCTTGAGGTTTTCACCAGTGTAAACACCTTGAGATCAGGCTATGAGACTGGATAAATATTTCCAGAGGGATGACAATCGTGATTTTGGTATGGGGGTAAAACCTCTGTCCCACTACCATGAAATACATCACAAAAACCTTGATAGTGTTCAGGAACTAGAGAAAAGTCATTAGAGGATATATGGCATATTATGATATACATCATGCTGACAAACATCTGATCTGAATGTAACCTCACTTGATCTCCAGTCAATTGAGGACAAATATTGTGGAAAAGTTGTGGGACTGCAACCTCGTGCCATGACAAGCTTACAACACATAAAGGTGTCATACCCATGGCAAAACATACTGTGAGATGCCCTGGGAGACCGACGCACCTCCTTACATCTTGGCGTGATGGTCCATGGTTCAGTGTGTGCATGTGCATACTATGACATGTGTCCTAACATTGCTGCGTCTTGATTCGAACACATTGTGAGGACTGTGCATATTCTGATGCACATTGTGATTTCACTGCCCACGCGTTATATGAATTGCCCCTCCTGTTTTTTACTTTGTGCCTATTTCTGGCTTCTAAATTTTCACTGATTGCACTGACTCCAAGCCTGTTTATTGATCACAATTCTGCCTGACCTTTCATTGTGCACAAATTGGATAAATCTCTGCTGTATTCAGGTTCACTGTCAGTCCACAGCAGAAAGTTCTGCAGTCCCAAAAGGACGTGGTGAAGACCAGCCCTGGCAGGGGCCTCTTGCCCAATAAAGACTAGCAGACCTAGGATTCCTGCTCTTCAGATTGTGAGAGTTAGATTGGGACAAAGATTGATTTATGCATGTATTGTGGTCAGAGTGGCCATCGCCTTAAGATGTGCTCAATTAATTGTAAGTGTCAGGGAAACACTACCATCTATGTCTGAGTGGGGCGACCCCTCTAGGCAAAGCATTTTTGCTCTCAGATAAGTTACTTTCTAGAATATTTGTCCCTCCTTCCCTGTCCTTTGCTTCTAACTCACACTCATGCTAATCACTCCTGGATTCTGGAGAAACTTGTAATTCCATTGACCTCTGTAATGCCTTTCCCTCTACACTTTTTCAGGTTCCACTTTCTGCTCAAGAAATGGATGGCAGCCCTGTTAGTTTAGGACTTTTGATTACTGTCACTGTCCCTCTTCTGATGCAAGTAGGTTGCCTTTATTCCTGATGATCAGGAAATTTCCTGATCATCAGGTCTCCTACTACTCCTGTAATCCAAGGTTAAGGCAGCACAATCCAGTTAATGTTACTCCAGTTACCTGCCGGCTCCTGTCCTTCTTGTTCCAGTTTCGTCTGTTAATCATGATTCATCCCTTCTGCCTGAGTGATACAAGGACTTTCTGGTCATCTTTGAGAAGAAAAATGCAGAGATCTTGCCTTCTCATAGGTTCTATAACTATCCCATCAACCTTTTGCCTATACCCTTTGTCTGCTCTTGAAATCCAGGTTCTAAAGGAATACTTTAAAAATATATTTTTTATTAGGTTTTAAAAGATCTTTAGAAAGCTAACACAGAGAGGCAATTTGCACTGAAGCATTTATCTGGGGTCGACAGAAGGGGCAACTGCAGAGTTTATACTAAATATTGCAGCAGCAGGAGTTTGCAGACAGCTCAGGCAATGTAGGGTTTTCTAGCAGAAGGGGCTTGGGAATGAGGGTCAGCCATAGCAACATTATTATTATTTATTATTAACATGGATTTATATAGCACCAACATATTGCGTAGCCATGTAAATGTGATTATACAACTAAATCACATGAATTATATGCATAGAACATATGGAGTTACATACATCACAACCAATACCGGTACAAAAGGTGAGGAAGGCCCTATGCAGAAAGAGCTTACACTCTAAAGGGAAGGGAGTAATACACAAGGTGTGGGAGTGGGCAAGATCGAATTAAGTTAGGGTGAGAAATGTGGTACTGTATGTGGTGTTGCATTTGGTAGTTAAGCAGAGTGGCTTCTCGAAAGTGCGTTTTAAGAGATTTCTTGAAAGCAGAAAGGTTCGGAGAAAGTCGGACAGACCATGGGAGAGAGTTCCAGAGGAGGGGTGCAGCCCTTGCAAAGTTTTGAATGCGAGCATGTTAGCAGGTAATGAGAGAAGAGTTGAGTAGTGTCAAGGGGGCCTAGCGACTCCCAAAGGGAGTAGTCCGGACCAAGGAGGAAGCCAGGAACAAAAGTCCAAGATCGTGGTATCCGAGGGGTTAAACAAGAGAATAGTCAAATTCCAGGCAAAGTTTCAGGAGGCAGGCAGATCAGGTTCAGAGTTTCAGGCAGGAATCAGGATCAGGATAGCAATGGCAAAACACACCCAGGTTCTATAGCACAAGAAACCTATAATTCGGCAGGGTTTCAGTGTCCAGGGCGCCCTTTTATGACAAAATCCCGGCACCAGTGATGACGTCATCATGCAGCGACGCTGCACCAATGTGTTCAACATGGGCACCGCCATCTTGGATTTTCATCGGCATCAGTGATGATGTCATCAGGCAGAGACGCTGCACCGATGTGTTCAACATGGGCACCGCCATCTTGGATTTTCATTGCGATCGCCAGGAAGGTAAGCAGCGCCGTCGGGTGCTTCTGACAGTAGAGGAGCATAGTAAGCGGTTGGGTGAGTATATAGAGATGAGTTCAGAAATGTAACATACAGACTTGTTACTTTTTTGTTATCTATATTTATATCTTCTCCTATGAAGCTGTTTTTACAATGTAGTTACTTTTTCTAGTATTGGGATTCTTAAATACTGCTATGGAGATGAGTGATTGGTTACTAAATACATAGTAAGTACATTAAAACAAAGAAAATACAGTTTTTACAGATGTGTATTATAGTTACTAGAACCAGCTCTAAAGTTACACAACTCAAATCAGGTTTCCTTTTTCCATTGAGAGAAATAATTGGTAGACTCTTACTGAAATGATACAAAACCTCCTATGTATCTAGTTACTAATGTATTCATAAATATTATAGGGTTTTATCTAAGTTTACTTTTTCAAAGAAAGAAAGTTACATTTGCCTTATATACTGTAACTAAAACAATACTTTGCAGCAGGATTCATAAGTATGACATCTGTACAGTGTCTGGAATATGTAACAGATGCCAATGTCTGTTTTGTTATTGTTGCTAGAATATGTGAAATTACAAGCAAATGACATAACATTACACTTACGCTAGAAAACTGTTCAGTTTATCTTATGTAAAGGTTTACATTCACAAAACTTGTTGCAGAGCAAATTTGCACCTATATAGTAACCTGTCACAACCAATCATCGATTCATTTTTACAGACAGCTAAAGGTAGAATACTGAAAGCAAATAAAAAAAGGCCTGTAAAAGCTGCAGACCAGACAAAGTGGACATCTTATTGGCCCATCTATGGAACCCTTCCGCTTGCATGTCAGACTGATATTTCCTGGTATTCCTGGAACTTACTATCTAAGATCCCTAAAACATTTACACACACTCTGGTCAGTTTTATTATGAGCTAATTAACCTGATTGTATGTTTTTGGAATGTAGTACCTAGAGAAAACCCACACATATGTAGGTAATTGACCATATATCTGCTAGGTTCAAAAATCCCATTGGCATCTCCCATTCCCAATAAGTCTCCAAATTAATCTATTATGAACATTTGGCCTGAGGGCGCAAATGATCAGATCATCCCAATTTGACCCAGTATGTTGGTGGCCAAATTAGATTAAGATCCACTTGTTTGACGACCAGACAAAATAACAGCATCTTAAAGCGTATGCCCAGCTTAATGCTTCAAGTTGGGAAGTATGCTCAGTAGGTGTCCCTGTGCCTAACAAATTGTCACCGCCCCAATCATTTAAGCTTCAGTTGTCAGTGGAAAATTGGACATACATCTTTTAAATGCTTGCCCTATCAGTCAAAAAACAAATTATTACTAAGCTTTAGTTTTACACAAATGTACACACAGTAAAATATGATGACATCACCTTGTATGCATAAAGTATTCCTTCTCCGCACAGGTGCATTTTGAACAAACAAGTTGAAGCTGTTTAGGAGCTACTGCAGGAGACTCTATAGAAATTATATTCCCAAACTACTACTTTACCTGCCAATAAGGGCACTGTTATTGTGGATAATGCTCAAGCTTTCCACAATAGTGGCAGCAAACACTGGAAAGTTCTGTGTCTTATAACCCCTATTTTGAAGTCAGGTACATTTTACCTGATAAAAAAAAAAGAGTTATGTATACAGCACCACCTGCAGGAACAGAGGGCAGAAAAATGATTGTGCCTTTTTACAGTAATTATGCTTGATGATTAAAAACCTAGTCAGATGATTTATTGAAAAAAAAAATCAGATTTATGTGAAATTTGATTTGGTTGCCCATAAACCAATGACAGTTAGTGTTCCCTCTGTTAAGCTCTCTGCTGCTTAAAAAAAGAGAGTGATACATCTTTATGATCCACAGTTTAATAATTTCCATTTGGGACCAAATAATAAATTATATAGTGAATAATGTAGCCCCATTGTTACATATAGGGATAGTATAAGTCTCAGGCAGGTGGGTCAGTACCAGAGAAATAACCACGGAGACATGAGACAAATTCTAGGTCAGGAACAGACTGGGGTCAGAACCAGAAAATACCACAAGGAGCATGGATCAGCAACAGGAAATCAGGAGCAGGAAATCAGCACCAAGAAACAATTAAGCTTGACTTACAGAAGGCTATGTGTGAGTGCACAGCAGGGGTTTTATAGCCACGCTGATTACAAACTTTTAGGACCTGTGGACAAATTGACTACATCTAAATTCACTAAGCCTACCTGGAAACTAAAGGTGACCAAAGGATAAACTTTGAGCCCGCCTGTCTGCTCAGATAGAGCAGTAGCAAGTAGGCTGCATAGAAGACAGCAGGTCACAGGTCCCCACGCACTTGACAGTATGACTTCTGCCCTATTAGCACCCTCTGCACTAGTGTGGTAGAGACCCCCCACAAAACTCCCTCACCAAAGGAAGTGGTAATGAAGGTGAGGAATGGTGCTGAAAGGAACTACAGACAGAAACATTGCAAGTAATGGACAAGGAGACAACCAGAGACAGGACGCAATGGAAGTAAAGGTTGAAGGGATACTGTCATCGGAAAACATGTTTTTTTCAAAACGCATCAGTTAATAGTGCTACTCCAGCAGAATTCTTCACTGAAATCTATTTCTCAAAAGAGCAAACAGATTTTTTTATATTCAATTTTGAAATCTGACATGGGGCTAGACATATTGTCAATTTCCCAGCTGCCCCAAGTCATGTGACTTGTGCCTGCACATTAGGAGAGAAATGCTTTCTGGCAGGCTGCTGTTTTTCCTTCTCAATGTAACTGAATGTGTCCCAGTGGGACATGGGTTTTTACTATTGAGTGTTGTTCTTAGATCTACCAGGCAGTTGTTATCTTGTGTTAGGGAGCTGTTATCTGGTTACCTTCCCATTGTTTTTTTGTTTGGCTGCTGGGGGGGGGGGAAAGGGAGCGGGTGATATCACTCTAACTTGCAGTACAGCAGTAAAGAGTGATTGACGTTTATCAGAGCACAAGTCACATGACTTGGGGCAGCTGGGAAATTGACAATATGTCTAGCCCCATGTCAGATTTCAAAATTGAATATAAAAAAATCTGTTTGCTCTTTTGAGAAATGGATTTCAGTGCAGAATTCTGCTGGAGCAGCACTATTAACTGATTCATTTTGAATTTTTTTTTCATGACAGAAATTGTAATTTCCAGGACTGGGCATCAAAATGACATCTTTGCTCCATTCTTTAGCCACAAGTTTGCTGTGTCAGTTGTCATGTGGGAGCATATTATTTCAACATTGAAATTAAACCTTTCTGCTTCTCTGTTGCTCCCAGCACTGCAGAAAGTATTTTTATGGCTCTAAGAGGGCCAGGGAGGCTTCTAATGGCAACCCTGTGTTCCATCTCTGTATACAACCACCTCTTCAGCTTATAATGGTCATGTTTCCTATATAAATAATAATTTTAATTCCCTGGGTACCTGTGTGTGTGTCTGTGCTTTATGTCCAAAACATATTGCTGACTATGTATGTCACTTTACATGAGACTTGGAATGCTGTGCAGCTAACGTGTGCCTATTTTGGGGACACTTGTATTTATAGCTCATGGGCCTAGGTAGGAGTGTTACTGGTAGGCCTTTACAGGCGGATACAGGATCATTTGTGGGGTAAAGAATATCCTGACGTAAATTAAAAACATGTTTATCAAATTTTAAAAAAAAACATTCCTATCACGTCTCGTACTAAAAACATTTCAAGACACTGCTTTTTCACAGGAGGACGTAAAGGACACCAAAGAGCCCTGATTAGCAGAGAGTGAACCAATGAGGAGCAAGAACACATGCCGTAATCTTTTCAGGATGACTGAGTGCAGTTTTTAATGACGTAGCATTACAAACGATTTCTCACCCCCGAGGGCACGCCCCTATTCGTCACTAGATACGCCCACATCTGTCGCGGTGGCTGGTTGCAGCGGCGGGTTTGACAGGAGACATTGGATGTAGTTCCGGCTGGCGGGCGGCGCACTGATCGCTGCGGCCGGAGGTTGCGAAGGGGTCGCAAACTGCATTGGTGCCTATGGGGTTGGTGCAGCGGTGAAACCGGCATGTAAAAGCTTACGCTTGTCTGGAGGGTCGGGGAGACATGGTGCAGGTATCCTTTGAGAACCCTGGCTGACCGCCTTGATTAAAGAAATGAAGCGAACACGGGGGAACGCAGAGAAGCCGCAGCCCACCGTGGGCGCAGAGGAAGCCCGGGTTGCCCCTGTGTTACGTAGGAGAACAGCTGGACCAGAAGAGAGAGCTGGAAGCAGAGATCAGGTGATGCGCTGCTTAAAATATATCCATTGTCATTGATAATCCGCTGTATTGCCTAATTATGTATTTGCCTAATTAACTAGCTAATCATGCAGTGCCTTGTTATTCCATGAAAGGAATGGGGGTGGGGGGGTCTGACTGGAATCAAGGTAGCTAGGGAATTCCTCCAGGTATATTTCTGTGATACTAATACTGAGCCCATGTTACTAATGCAGCAGACACAAGTCACACCTCAGGCAGTGTATGCACTTTACATGAGCCCAAGAAACCCTCTAAAGATGGCAGTTTGTTGATCTAGCACTTAGGTTTCTTTGCCATGTGCGATCTATTAAATTCTCCCCTAATATATTTGTGGTTATGCCAATATGGGCTAGCTGTCACATTGCTGGACGCTACCTATCACTTAGAAATGTATCATGTTCTGCTGATGTTTACTTTTCATAAGAATAAGGACCGAACACGTTTTTCCATACACCGTGAAGGATTTGGTGTTGACGGAGATCAGTGTTCCTATGCTTTGGTTTCTCGCTTAACAGTGTACAGGTTACGCTATCTGGAAACCCGCTATCCAGAAAGCTCCGAATTATGGAAAGGTTGCCTCCCATAAATTTCTTTTTATCCAAATAATAATCCAAATGTTAAACAATGATTTCCTTTTTCACTTTATAATAAAACAGTATATTGTACTTGATTCTTACTAAGATATAATTAATCCTTATTGGAAGGAAAAATCACCCTATTGGCTTTATTTACCGTTTACATGATTTTCTAGTAGACATAAGGTATGAAGATCCAAATAATGGAAAGATCCATTATCCGGAAAACCCCAGGTCCCGAGCATTCTATACCATACACCTTTACTGAATAGAAATATAGGTGGATTTTAATGATGGTTTGGGGAGGTTAACCTGCACCAAACCACCATCAATGAATTGATGGAGGTAAGATACATGAAGTTGGCACGGCATTTGTCTTGCTATGTCTTCATGGATTGTACCGTGAAATTGACATAGTATTTATATTACCATCTGCATGAGCGCTACACCAATAAGATAAGTTGGGAAACTCCCATTAGACGGCAGCGCCCCACCAGTGATCAGGGTGGCAAAAAAACTGCTCTTCTGCTTAGAATTTCAGCTGTTATCTGGTTGCTAGGGTCAAAATTACCCTAGAATCAGTTAGTGGCTTGAAAGCAAGACTGGAGTATGAGCTGAAAAGTACATGAATAGAAAGGTAAGAAACAATAAATAACAATAAAATTGTAGTCACACAGATCAACTCTTGTGCTACGGGGGGATCAGTGACCCCCATTTGAAAGCAGGAAATAGAAGAAAAAGACAAATTATTCAAAAAATATCAGTTGAAAAGTTACAAAGAACTGGCCATTCTGTAACAAACTAAAATTTATCTTGAAGGTGAACCACCCCTTAAACAAAATAAACATTCCACCTATGTATACAGAGTTAATATTTTCTTTAAAGGGCATCTTTCTTAGGAAAAGCACCCCCGGTGCTGGCTAATAGAGCTTGCATTCCATTTGGAGAAAACAATACTGTTTTGCTCAGAAAAATTCACTTAAGTCACCTGCACCTGGAACTTTCAGTGATAAATACATAATGTTTAGAGTCCCAACATGGCTGCCTACACTGCAAGCTACCTCCCGACGTATGCTTTATAGAGCATTTGCTAAGCAAAATAGTATTGTATCTCCTAGAGTGTGGTGCTGTTAGTCAACACTTTCTGTGGGGGTAAAATTTTCCTATGTTAAGTGCCTCTTAGGGCCATTTTCAGCCTGACAAGTTACCTAGAATATCTGTCAAAAATTTCATATAATGAGTGATGCCATCTTTTAACAGCAGAAGCGCTACTGAACATGCTGCTGATTAGAAGCTTTACTATTTAGTCATTGCACGCTTACTAAAAGTAGTTCAATGTAGTTAAAGTTACCCTTGCTTGTTGAATTATTGTAAGAGCCACTATTCGTTATTTAAATAACATGCGCCATATAAGTCAATAACGATTATGGTGGTATTGCATAGTTGTTTGCATACACAGACAGGAAATAAACCTTTTTCTCCAAGTTGGAGAAAGAAGTGGGGGTGGCAGAATGGTCGTTTTGCAGTAAGATAACTTAGTTGACAGTCAGAGGCACAACATGTGGGCAAGAAGAGAATGCATCACAACTGTTAAGGCTATGGGAGGAAGCTGAGATTGTGTAAATGGTAAGGCTTTAAGTCTTGGGTTATCATGATAGGGGCTATGGTGATTCACAAATCTGGAAATTCTAGAATTTGTAATGTTTTGTAATTGTAGTATGCCGTTTCAAAACCAATGTATTGTGAATGTGACTTCCTCCTGTCATTCAGAGTGAGGATTTATGAGTTTTAGGGCAGTGGCAGATGGAATGTTTTGATTGCTGCAGTCCTTTCAGGAAGAACTTGAGCTGGCAAACTGTATATCTCTGCCAATGGCCACTTCCCATTTACATAGTTCTAAAAACAAGATAAAGCTAAACACTGTTAAAATCTGGTGCTACCATATTTGGATGAGCAGTTTGGCTGATTTTGACCATACTGTCCGCCCTTCTGGACATGTATGCCATTTTAACAGATCTTCTTGTTGATGATTAGGAATGCTTAAAGATTTAATCTTACAGAAGAGGAAGTGAATAGCCACAGCTCCTTTCTGTGCAGTACTTTCTGGCCTTTGGTCTGAGCAAACAGAACAGAACAATAGGAAGTTGTTCATATATGTATATGGCCACGCATATGGTGTTAATGTGTTTGCCCGGGAGCTGATTGGTCAGAGTATTGGCCAGTGTAATATAAAGCAGCCATTTTTAGATTAGGTTTAGAGGTACATAGTTTTTCGGAGGCAGAAAAAATGTACTTTTTGGAACATGGTCCTGCATTTTTATGTCTTAATTATACGTTTGTATTTTATAATACATATATCTTAAAAATCAGAAACATTTTCAAACAATAGAAATTAATTTATAACTAATATTTATGTTGTAAAAATAGATATTTTTTTGGCTGTTCAATTTTAGAAGCGTAGTGGTAGCCAAGTCTGGCATTTAAAGATTTTCAGTACGCAAGTGCTTTGCCCTGAAGGTGTATTGGGGATAAATGTTCAGATTTATTCTAAAGTGATTGTAACTGATTACATTTCATTTTCAAATTATGTATTTGATTCTTCTTGATAAAGTCAATTTATATTTGTATGAAGATTTTTCTCTAATTAAAACCAACTAGATAGCTGCCTGTGCCACAACCACCAGTGCCCACTCCCTCTTTGAGTGAGTAATTGAAAAGGTTTTTGTGATACCATAACATCTTACCCATTATAAAACATAATGGAGCACAATGAGACATTTTACCACTATAGTTTCACTTTGTTAAATTGTTGCAGAATAATAGTATGATGACTATTATATTATCAAGTGTTAATCTAACTGCTGTTGATGTAGCAACCACTACCATAGGGCACAAATTTAATATACCTCACAGTTAGCCAGATTACAAAATGTTGCAGATTGATGGAATCAATCAGTTTTGCATGAAATTTTCAGAATCTAGGGACTCTGCAAGAGAGGTTATGTGAAAAGGGGGTGTATAGAAAAGCTATTGTCATTAGAATGATGATATTAAGAGCTCACTCGATTCCATTCCATAGAGAGTTGTGTATATATTCGATGGCTAAGGGGCAGATATATTAAAGTGTGAGTTTGGAGTTTAACATATAAAAACTCACCCAAGTTCTACTCATTCCTATGGGATTTTTAGAACTGTATTTATCAAACAGTGCTTTCTAACTTTCACCCATTGATAAATACAATTCTAAAAATCCCATAGGAATGAATAGAATGTGAGTGAGTTTTTATTTATTAAGCTCTAAACTCAAATTTAAATAAATCTGCCTCTAAGTGTATTTATTTATTTTTTTCTCAGAAGAATATGGTGGTGGCAGAGAGCCCAAATGACTGTTCATATTGTGTAAGCAAAATCCGGATTATTAAAAAGTACTAGATGATTTAGAATAAATGAGAGGCCAGGAAATTATCGTATGCCTGGTTAGTCAAGGCTCCCATTAGCGTGACTGACGTGTTAGCAAAGGATCTTTGCTTTTTTGATGTTTGTCAATGTTGTCCAATTATACCCCTCCCCAGCACCAATGTCTACAGTTGTAAATAGGCAGTGTATCTTAGTGGCTGCTGTAAGGATATGGCCAGACGATTTGGAACTGGACCTGCAGAGAAACGCAGGCCAAGAATCCAGGTCTGGACTGGGAGTCAAAATAGGCCCTGACATTCCAAGTACAAAGAGGCCCTAACAGGTCCTAGCAGCCCACTAAGTAGTGTCTTTCTATGGCATCTGATCGCAGCCCCTCTGGCATTTGCCTGAACCCACAGATTGCCAGTCCGGGCCTGCAAGAATCTGCTCCTCTGCGGCTGCCCTTCTGTCCAATGTGCCTGTACCTGGGCACATTACCTCTGCTGAGGTGCAGGCCTAAATTTTCACCTAAGTTGAGATTGCAGAAAGGCAATAGCAGACGAGCAGATTCTCAGCCTGCATTTCTCCACAGCCTGAGATCCAATTCATCTGGCCCTAGCCTAGGATTAGTAAAGAATTTGGTTAGAATGAGTAAGTCTTTAATGCAAGGCTTTTGGTTTTAATTTTAACATCTGCAATCTGTAAAAAGATGGTGAGGGCTGTCTTTTCTTGCTTTTAGGATAAATGCTATCATTTTCTCATGCAGGGAATCTGAAAGTTGTCCCAACCACCCATCCCTTTTAACCGAACGTTTTAAGGGCATTTTATCTGCATTATTAATGTACAGGTTTGCAAATAATCCAAGTTTTTAAAAATGATTACCTCTTTCTCTGTAAAAATAAAACAGTACTTTGTACTTGATCCAAGCTAAGATATATTTAATCCTTATTGGAGGCAAAACCAGCCTATTGGGGTTGTTTAATGTTTACATGATTTCCTAGTAGACTTAAGGTATGAAGATCCAAATTACGGAAAGAACCAATATATGGAAAACCCCCAGGTCCTGCGTATACTGGATTAAAGGTCCCATACCTGTACCAATTTGTGGGGATACCAAATTGACTTGGGGGGTCTAACTTCCAGGGAATGATTAAAGACGTATAGAGCCTCACCCAGACTAAAGCATTAGTCCAAATTGTGCACAGTGTTGTGGTGAGAATGCTGGGAGGTCTAAAGTACTAATTTTGGATATATCATACTATGCGGAAGCAGGGGCCTAAGTAGTCTTGAAAGCTTGCATTTTGTAATCTACTAATAAAGGTATCGCCTAATCTATATTCTGCATTAACAGAGGAACAAGGAAGGTTTAACTATATGAACTTAAGATATGTATGCCACCCACCCACTATTCTGCTCCATTTGTATTAGGAATGCCATTTAACTTCTTTCTGGATTAGCCCCACCAAAATATTTTTCCAGCTCATTACAGTTGTTTTTTCTTTCTTTTACTCTTCCCAGACAAATTGCTGTCTTTAAGTCTCCAGCCTGTGCCTTCCCATTGTAGTGAAAACACCATATATCTCATCATTATTATTTTCCTGCATATTTTATCTGGGGTTATTTTTTTGTATGCTGCCAGTTCTGTGGGTTCTAGTTTTAGAACTGTACCTGCAATAGGTTTCTGTTGGTTGGTCACTGATATAGAGGACCCTGTGCGGGCTTGCTTCCATTGATTAGCTTATTACAGTATTTTAAACCGCATTAAATCACATTGGCATCTGCTAAATTAATTTTAGGGAAAAAAAAGTAATTGAGTAATATTAAGGGGGTTATTTATTAAAGGACAAGCTGTGTTTTCCTAAAAAATTAGAGATTTTCAATGGTAGTTTCACTAAAAAACTTTTGTAATATAAAAAAAACCTCAAATTTTTTGACACTTATTATGCCCCGAATCTGCTAAAAGCCCAAATCTTAAAATACTCCTACGTTCATGTAGAAGTCAATGACAGAGGTCCCTTTAACCATTTGAAGGTTTTTTGCCTTCATGATTTTCCGGTTATTTTTTTTAACGGTGGTTTGTGCTATAAACTCGATAAGTTCGAGTTTTTTCAATGATTGCATTCATTCAAGGTTTTACATTTGTGTTTTGTTTGTAAATATATATATATATATATATATTTGTATAGAAAAGACAGCATAGTGGCAAATTTTTAAACAGAAAAACTAACTTTGAAATGCAACAATATCCCTAGATTAACTTCTGTATGCTAAAACATGTTCACATGTGGCGAAAAGTGAGAGATTTCTACATGTGAAAGTAGTGGAAGGAAATGGTTAACCTGTAAGGGAAGCCTTATTCTGAAATGATATATCATCAGAAGTTGAAGAACTGAGCTGTGTCTCTGTAAAAGCTTATCCTCTTAGGCTTTGGGTCTTGACTCCAGCACGCAAATAGATAATCTATGTTCTTAGAAAATGCTCCTGGGTGTGTTTTAAAACTAAGCACATGTATTAAATTGTGGGAAACGAGTTTAGTGATCACATTTTAGCATATGTTTCAATTGAGGGCCTAAACTGTTTGCATATTTGTTTGGCAAACATGTCTGAGAAAAAAAGGAAACAATAAATGCTCGACAACTAATTCTTTATCTGAGTTTTGGCTCCATTTAAAAAAAGAAAAAAAAAGAAAAGGGTGCTGATATTCTCCTTGTTGCTGCCAAATACGGGCAGTAATTCTGCTTTTCATTCCATACAGTGTTAGCCGGAAAGATCTTTAGCATTTAACAAGTGTGACCAGATCTATTTGTTCCAAGATGTTTTGCTCATGGCGCAGCATTTTGTGGGTAGGCAAACTGCACATGATAGGACATTCAGCACAAAATTTGAAGAAATTGGTTACTGCTTTTTCTTTGAAAAACAAATAAAACCAACAAGATGATTTTGTAATTGTTAATTGTGGCACTGCTTGGTGCATGGTGCTGTTTCAATGTGTTGAGCCTGAAGAAGTAATCTAATGGACATGCATTAACCAACCCCCCCCCCCCCGATATTTTGAGCAATATGCAGAGTGCTCAGTAACCGTAACAAAATGCAGAGTGCTCAGTACCCTTTAATATCTGTAGATCTGTCACTAGAATGGCACATCTTTCTTAGCAACTCTTCAGTTGGTCTTCATTTTTTTAATAATTTTTCTTTGCCTCTTTCTAGCTATTAAATGGGGGCCACTCACCCCTGCAGCCAAAAAAACGATTGCTGTGTGAGGATACAATTTGTATTGCTTCTTTTATTACATTCAAAAGATAAGTAGCTGCTGTTATTTCAAACTATAGAGCTGCTGATAAAAAATTAATTCAAAACCACAAATGTAGAAAGTAAAGACCAGTAGCAAATTGTATGAGAATATCACCGTTACATTATACTAAACATTAATTTTAAGTTGAACTATCCCTTAGGGTAAGGCCAGACAAGGAGATTCGGGGAGATTTTGTCGCCTGTCGACTTATCGCCACGTCTTTTGCGTGACTATCTCCCCAAAGTGCCTCAGCGTCTGCATTAGCGCAGGCGATTTTGCGCTGTAGTCTATGGGGAAAAAACGCTGAGGCAGTTCGGGGAGATAGTCGCGCAAAAGACGTGGCGATAAGTCGCCAGGCGACAAAATCTCCCCGAATCTCCTTGTCTGGCCTTACCCTTAAAGTTATGTGTGGCAGATTTAATTTACTAAACACACATTTTAGATATATAGTACTGTGCCAAAAGTTTATTCTGAAGTTTTTACTCCATTTTATAGTTCCAAGTGCTATTTAAGTGTGACAAAATACAGGTTTAGTAATTCTGGTATGAGCCAGTCTCAGCTTGTGATTACACCCAGATTTTTAAAGTGCCTTATGGTGAAGGGACTGGGGATCTCACATCAATGTATATACACTATAAAAGCAGTTCTCATTTACTTTAAGGTTATGTTTGGTGTCCGCCACTAGAAAAGAGCATTTAATTGAGCAGTTTTTTCTTTGTTATAAAATAAAAAAAACTCTTTGTTATTTTTTCTTTGTTATAAAATACTGTTTTTCATTGCATTTGTGCATTGTGCCTTTCTGTTTTGTAGTGACCCATTCGTATAGATGCTATTTTTGATCGATATGGTGGGGAGGGTTAAAGTAACAGTTGCACCAAAAAATGAAAGTGTTTTAAAGTAATGAAAATATCATGTAGTGTTGCACTGCACTGGTAAAACTGATGTTTGCTTCAGAAACACTACTATAGTTCATATAAACAAGCTGCTGTGTAGCAATGGCGGGAATTGAAAAAAGGCTATATGGCACAGGTTAAATAATGGATAACAGATAACACCATTATGTTTTACTGCTTATCTGCTATCTGCTGTGTAACTTGAGCATTTTCTCCTTTGAATGGCTGCCCCCATTGCTACACAGCAGCTTTTTTATATAAAAAATAGTGTTTCTGAAGCAAACACAGCTGTTTTACCAGTGCAGTGCAACATATTTGCGTTACTTTAGGGTAAGGACACACGGGCAGATTCGGGGAGAATAGTTGCCCCGGCGTCAATTCTCCTCTTCTTCGGGGCGACAATCTCCCTGAACTGCCTTCCCCTACCTTCCCGCAGGCTATAATGAAAAATCGCCCAGCTAGATGGCACTCGCGACTATTTTTTTTCCGAAGTTGCCTCGCGAGGAAACTTCTGGCGACTTCGGAAAATGAAGCGCCGCAAGTGGCATCCCATTGAGATTGCGCATACTGTATGCTAATTTGGTAAACGTAGCGTATTGCTTAGAGTAGTTCGGCGCTGCTGGGCTCAAAGCGGTGTTTTTCCCTTGCGGATTGGATGCAGTTTTTATCCCGGGGATGATCTGACGGATATTTGTGAGCGTTCCACACCACGGACGATATCCACACAAGGGCAAGTATAGGAAACCTTTTGCTGGCATACTGAACTGGGGTTCTGCATATATAGCCTTTAGGCTACTACATTGGATACAGCGTTTGCTACAGCTAACTCCTTACTTACCCTGCATTTAACCTCGGCTCAAGGGGCTTCCCCTGAGGGACTTGCAAGGGGAGCCAGCCCCTACCCTGCTTGGGATATAGTTCTTATACAGAGAAGAAGGGACATTTTGGCACACATGCCCTTAATGTGGTTTCTGCCGGGAGTTCACATCTAATACGCTTTACCAAACTATCTATACTGCTCCAACCACATTTTTTTACCTACGCAAGGTTTTTCAACCAGTATAAAAAATAGTGATCACTAATTAACATCAGGGTATTCCCCGTTTTTTGTTTCCAGCAGCGCTGTTGGTTTTTTTTTTTTAAATATGTTTTAATTTGTTTCACTAGCATGGTTATTAATAAATATTGCTTTTTACTGTAATACATTGTGTCTAATTTTCCACAGTGCAACGGGATAGGGGGATAAGTCCTCTTTTGTATATAGGATAATTGCTTTAAATGTGGCGGACACCCCTCCCCCCTTGCACTGATATATAATTGAAGGCTGGCGCAACTGTGGATGTCTGCTTCTTTTTAACCCGGCGTTCTAATGTATTGCTTAGAGAATAACTACCAGGACTAGCAATGTTTTAAAGAAGAGGATCACTGGTTTTATTGTAGTTGTAATTACATATGAAAGCAGCATTATAAAAGTCAGAACCACCTGTTCAGAGGGTAGGAATTCTACACAAATGGTGTTTAGTAGCAAATGCATTATAAATAACCCCTAAACCTTTGAAAAAATATAAAAAATTGTAGTTGGAAAGGTAAGTTTATAATTTGTATTCTATGAAAAATAAAATTTTATGTGGAATTCCCCATTAAGAGATAAGTGCAAGTGTTCTGAATTTGGCAACTTTTTTTTTCTAAAATGTTTTTATTCCTTTTAGGATACTATTCACCCTCCTGCTCCACTGCTGTTCAGAAAACTGAGCAATCCTGATCTGTATTCATCCACAGGAAAGGTAAAACTGCATCGTCAGCTGAGCCAGGATGACTGCAAGCTTCGTAGGGGAAGTTTAGCCAGTTCTCTTTCAGGTGAGTGGTCCTAATCTCCATCCTAAATGTCCATCCATGTCTCTTAAAGGGATACTGTCATGGGAAAAAAGTTTTTTTCAAAACGCATCAGTTAGTAGTGCCTGTGACATGCACATGCTCACTGTGCTTAGGAAGTTGATGAGAGGCTAAGCTTAAAGGGCTTTGCAAATTAAGTAGAAAATTAGGTTTGCCTGTCTTAGAAACTGATGCTACAGAGCTGATTATTAAATTGTGATGCTAATTGCAATGGTTTCTGAGCTGCCTTGTAATGAACACTGAAGGAATTATGAATCAGCCTTATATTGTGACAATTCTATTCTATTTATGCAGTATATTGTGTATTGGTCAGTAGTCTCAGGTAGCATGTGCAATGAATTAACAGAAAAGAAGAACTGGAACAGGCATCTTTTGGGGGCACAGAACTTCACTGCTAAAGGACTGTGGTTGCCTTGGGCTGGTACAGAATCCCAAAACATAATGTGCAGCATTTCTACCCTTTTTCTTTAAGATTTAGTACTCCTTTAAGTAACAATAAGGTTAGTGCATTTGCATCCCTTAAGGTGGCCATACACTATAAGATTTGACATCGCCAAATCAGCGGATCTTTTCCCCGATATGCCACTAACGGCAGGGCTATATCGGGGGTCATCTGAACGTTCAGCCCTATGGCCGAACAATCGGATTACGACGAGCGCAATGGGCTCCGACGTGTCGGTCGGGAGAAAAATCAAACCTTCCCGATCAATATCGTGTCCAGATATCGATCGCAAAGACCCATCGAAAGCCTCCTTACTCGCAGATTAGCTGTCAAATTGGTCTAAACGACCGATATCGGTAGCTTTATCTGCCCGTGTATGTCCACCTTTAGGGTAGGGACACACTGGGCGATTTGGGGAGATTTAGTCGCCTGGCGACTAATCGCTGCGACTTTCCACGACCAATCTTCCCCGAATGCCTCCCCTCGCTCTGCGCCTGGCTAAAATGAAAAATCGCCTGCGCTAATCACACGCGGCGATTCGTTTTCCGAAGTCGCCCGAAGTTTCCTCGTGAGGCAACTTCGGGCGATTTCGGAAAACGAATCGCCGCGTGTAATTAGCGCAGGCGATTTTTCATTTTAGCCAGGCGCAGAGCGAGGGGAGGCATTCGGGGAGAAAAGTCGCGGCGATTAGTCGCCAGGCGACTAAATCTCCCCAAATCGCCCAGTGTGTCCCTACCCTTAAGTGCTATAGCATTTGCCCCCAGGGTTATTGTAAATTACCCTAGTGCCTTTTATCAGATAAGAGGTTTATTGTTCTATTATTGTTTCAGTGTATAAGTTTGTTTAGAACATATTATGTCTATTTAACCAATTTTCAAACCTGCCTAACTGATTGGCCAGGTGGGCCTGTTAATCTTTTTTTTATCACAAATTAACTGTTTACTTATGTGTATGGCCACCTTTATTCAGTTTGTGGTTAAATAGGCTGGGAGAAGTGTGAAGTGAGAGTGCAAGGGCCAGAGTATAATGTGAAAACAGAACGGGGTATAAGGAAAGGAGGGAACAATTTGTAACAGATAATAGATTTAGTGGGGGACAGAGAGAAACAAAACAGAATTTTGGGGAATAGAACAGGTAAAGTGTAAAAAGACAATTAGGAGAAGGAAAAACCATAAGGTTTTTGCTGTAACAAACACATTTTCTCCTGGTCTTGCTATAGTAGTAGAGTAAATTTAAAACCATGTTGATGTAACTTTGTTTATCCCCTTTTTCATTGGATTTGCTTCCCAAAGTACTGCAAGTTTGATATTTGATAATTTTTTCTCTATCTTAAAGGAAAGCAACTTCTTCCACTATCTAACAGTGTTCACAGTGGTGTTGGTCAGCTGACAACATGGCAGCCATCAGCAGAGACGTCCAATCTGGTCCGAATGAGAAACCAGTCTTTTGGCCAGTCAGCACCTTCCCTTACAGCTGGATTGGTAAGTTGTTTTTTGCTGTCCCGTTTTCACAATTCAGCAGAGCGGTAAAGGGGATCTGTCAAATTCCAAATCCTGTGCTATCATGCTAAAGCTAAATAAACTTTACTAACAGTGGGGAATGTGAGGAGGGCAGTGACATGAAGGAAGTGCAGAAATGAAAATTGGTGTTTCATGTTTAATTTGAAAAGGACTTTTTTTATACAGCTTTTTGTGTCTGGGTGCTGTTCCCCTTTAAGTGTAAGCTTTGAAGCAACTTTATAAGAAAATACATGTTAAAATAGAGGGCATTTGTGTTGTATTCTGTGTCATTTACATTTATTTTACTCCTTGTTCTTATAATGTTTCTAGTTATTTTTAAAGAGTTCATTACCTTCCCTTTTGGCTTTTCCAGTGTTTTTCTGCGTTAGGCTGCTAAGTACTTTTGAGAAAAACATTACCAGTATTTTGGCATTAACAAAGCTTCTTGGTTATTGTCCATGTTTTATCCCGTGGAAGCCATGTTTTGTGGTATCCTTGTTTCTAAGTGATCTTGGTTTGGCTGTAAAAAGCATAAAATGTTTGTGTCTTTTAATGTGTTTCAAGGGGTTTTTGACATTACTGACAAGTTATCAGAGGCCAAGAATCCTAGGATCTTGGAACTGACGAGATGTGTGCAGCTGTTTTTCTCACCATGTCCTGTTTATCACGATGTTAAGCCTTTCAGCGAATGAGCTGCCTTAAATGTATTCAGGATTATTGCTAAATTTTATGTATCCTCTTCAGTTTGAAAAAAAAAAAAATGGAAACTTGTATTTTGTCTTCATAGGCATAATTGTTAAAGGGAAGTATCAATTACATTAAATTGTATTGTAAATTATACTGTTTTTAGAGGTGAAAATCTAAGCAACTATCCATTATACATTAATTACAAATTTTAAAATGTTTGTTATTAATAGCAGTATCTGTCTGACTGTTTATATTATCTGTACTTCTGTCCCTGTCTCCTGAAACAATGTTGCAAGCCTGCTGATACAATCTGATTAAAAGAACTTGAGGAGACCTGTCTCCTATTACATTGTTTAGAGCAGTGATCCCCAACCAGAAGCTTGTGAGCAACATGTTATAACCACTTGGATGTTGCTCCCAGTGGCCTCAAAACAGGAGCTGATTTTTGAATTCCAGTCTTGGAGGCAAGTTTTGGTTGTATAAAACCAGGTGTACTGCCAAACAGAGCCTCAATGTAGGTTGACAATCCACATAGCAGCTAAAAATGGCCAAGCAGAGCACTTATTTGGCACCCCAAGAATTTTCATTTTAGTGTTGCTCCTCAACCCTATTTACTTATGAATGTTGCTCGCAGGTTCAAAAGGTTGGGGATCCCTGGTTTAGAGAGTCATACCCAGAGAACAGAGAGGATTAACAAATACAATTTTTTTACTAATTACATTTAAAGGGGATCTATCGCGAAATTAATAATTCTTGAAATAAATCATCATGTCATATTATAAAAGTTCCTAAATATAATGTATTAAACATTTTGTACAGTTTTCAAAATATTTCACCTTTTGTAGTGAAGCCTGTGGAAGCTGCTTCTCTTCAACCCGTCTCTGGTCAGCTCTGAGGTCGGGTCGGATTTATTTGCAAGACAAGTCTACCCTCACTCTCACTGGCTGCTAATGCTGTCACTCAAGAACAGTTTACTGAACAGCCAGCAACTTTCCCCTTGCATCCCGTTAATCAGCATTGGCAGTGCAGTGGCTTGAAAGGCTTGCTGTTCCCCAAACTAAATACACACAAATCGCCTGCTTTCTGTTTTGACCACCGCTCCCCCAGAGAGGCAGGTGAAAAAGCGGCATAGTAAAGTGACTTCTAATACTTCCTGACTATCTCACGTAACTGTGTCCTGCTCTCTCCTTCTAACCCTCCCCCCTGCACATTCAATGCTTGTGAATGTTATTTAAGCTTTGTGAAAGTGAAAGTGCTGCAGGGAACACTGAAGGGAGCATGTGACAAGTTACCGATTCTGCCCTTCTGTGAGGGGGAGGGTTTGAAGAAGGAGAGAGCAGGAGCCGGAGTTATGTGAGTCTGGAACGGAATGAAACAGAGGGGAGGGGGGAACAGAGAAGGAAATCTTTACAGCTTACTAATTTACTACTGCACTGTTTTTTCAAATGTTTGCCAAGGGTAGTTTGGGGACATAGAATTGAAGACATTAGGAGCTGTGTGTGTTTAGGTGGGGAAATGGATAAGTAGGATTTCAAAGCCAATGTACTACCATACTTTTTAAACAATACTTTTATACTTTTATAAAAGTGCATTCTTTGGTGCAGCAGAGTTCTAGTTCTGTATTAGTTTAAGCACCACCAATGCTTCCATCACTGCCTGAAACTTCCTGCTGCATAAGACATTGTACATAGGGACTCTACAGATCTGCCAACAGTCTTCCTGCACAGGTAACACACATATTTCTACACACACACATTTTACAAAAGTTTTGTCTGCTTTTTTCTTTTGCCCACTTATGCACATATATTTACACACTTATAAACCAAAACACATATTTAGAAGAGTGTACACATGCATATACACACTTTTTATTTGTATTTCTTTATTTTATAATTTTGTGTTTTTCTTCACCAAAACCTGTTTATTTGGCAGCATGACAATTGGATCAAGTATTCTGACCACTAATCATGCTGTTCAGCCAGTTATTTTGTTTTTTCACAATTGTATTTGATTTTTGTGATTTTATTGCAGCTTTATGCTTGCATTGTTTGTTGCTACTTTTTTTAGCATAGCTCTGCAGTTCGCAGTAGAAAGATGTCTTCACACATCTAGAATTGGTCAGAATCTGTATTATCCAAAAATATAACGTTTTCTGGGGTATGTACAGGTATGGGACCTGTTATCCAGAATGCTCGGGACATGGGGTTTTCCGGAAAATGGATCTTTCCATAATTTGGATCTTCATACCTTATGTCTACTAGAAAATCATGGAAATATGAAATAAACCCAATACGCTGGTTTCGCTTCCAATAAGTATTAATTATATCTTAGTTGGGATCAAGTATAATAAACTGTTTTATTATTACTACACAGAAAAACGGAAGTAATTTTAAACCTTTAACTGCTAAGCACATAGGAACTACGCAGTCAAGGGCTTCCTAAGCCGCCATGCAGACGAGTCTGTTGTGTCCCCAAACCTCTAGGCAACGAGCCAAGGGGGCTGCCACCTAGGTCCTGCGACACACATCATCGCAGGACCCGACTTTAACAAGACTTACATGCAGGCACATGTACACTCACATACTTTTGCACATATTTACACACTTACATACACATTTACACACTTTTTAGAGCTGTACACACATGCATACACAAGCACACATATATTTTATGTTAATTTATTTTTTTTCATAATCTTATCAGTTTTCCTCTTGTTATTCCGCTATTGGATCAAGCATTCTGACCGCTAACCACATTGTCGGATCAGTTATTTTGTTATTTCATTAATTTGCCTAATTGTTTTTTATTTGGGGTCCACACATGTCGGCTGCTTCGGTTCATCTACATATGCATATTGGGCATCAAACTGTTCAGTATACCCTTGGTGTCAATATCTATGGTGTTTTCCAATTGTATGTAAGAAATTGGGTGAGATAAATGTGGCCAATTGCAATATTTTTAGGTGTTTTCAGAAATGTAAAAACCGCCAAAATTTAGGATGATACGGCTGTATTTTTTGCCCAATTATCACTGTCCACCTGCCCAATTTTCCATTCCCTCCTGCCCAATTTTCACTGCTCTCCTGCCAATACACTATATTTATATTTTTCTCAGTACAATATTTACCAGTATCTCTGTCTGTACTTGACTGAGAGAATGTGCAGACCTGACAGCCTTACTTTTCTCACAAGGAGCTTCCAGAGTAACAGTTGGTGTGAGGATGCTATTCAGCATGGAGAAGGGTGGGACTTTGCTAGTTGCTAAGTGACGTCATAGCTAGTGAGAAGCCACTCCCATTCAGCAGTAGCTTGAACTGTCTCTCAGAGAAAGCACCCTCATTGCATGTATTAGTATTTCATTTTACAATAAAAGTAAGCATTTCTGCTAAAGAATTATATTTGAAGATTTTATTATTTCCACCTCAACTATCCATCAGTAGAATTTGATTTTCACGATAGATCCCCTTTAAAAATATCTGTAAACCTAAAGAGACAGAAGACAGGAGAACAAACAAAACATAAATCCAAAAGTCATTTGGTTTGCTCTTGCTACAGTATAATAAAATGTCAGAAGTAGTGTTTTCTCCACTGAATTTTTGGTAAGAAAATCCAAAGAACTACCCATGTTTCATGTCATTGACTCCAGTGGTATTCACTTGCCGCTCAAACATGGCAGATTGCCCTAAACCTGTTCCGTTTGAGATATAGGAGGTGGATGCTGTTGAAGTCAATAGCATGATGCATGTACAATATTTAACAAAAAAATAAAATTTTACAGCCGACAGATTAAAAATTAATGTTGAAGAAACCCCCTTAGGAGAATGAAAGCCTCTCTAGAGTTGGCTTATATTGTTTAAAACTTGTATATGCTCCTTGCTGTGCTCTTTCCTGCTTCTGTCAGCGGTTTCAGATCTTTTAGTTGTAAGCTGTAATGTATAAGGCTTTCATTACCTTCTCTGTCTCTCAGTATTGATGTGTAATTCATATGCTTGATGTATACACACTTGTACAGCACTGTAAAATGGGTACTGTATGTGTTAATAGTGGTAAACAGACAGTTGTACTGAGTAATGATAAATGCCTTATCTCTGTACAACTGTAGGATAACTGATCATGTAGTGCAGCCTATACCAAATGCCTTCTCATTAGAGAGAGACATTGAGTATGGGCATTAACTTCTTAATCGTTAACCCTACAGCACCAGGAGGTCTCACAGGGAAGCATTTTACCTTGAAAATGTTACCAAAAACTGTCAACAGCAGGGGGCAGCATGGTAGTTCGGTTGGTGGCACTTGTTCCTTGCAGCACTGGAGTCCTGGATTTAATTCTGGCTTGAACACTATTTGTAAGGAGTTTGTATGTTCCATCAGAATCTACATTGGTTTCTTCTTTGTGCTCTGGATTTCTCCCACACTCCAAAAACTTACAGGGAGGTTAACTGGCTCCTGATAGTGAAGTCATTTTAAATTGTAAGCGCCACTGGAGAAGGGGCCGATGTGAATGATTTATAATCTATGTAAAGTGCTGCATAAATGTGTGCTATAAAAATAACGTAATAAAATAACAACAAAAGTAAATAGCAGAAGAGAGAGCTTTAACGTAGAATCTGCAGTAGAATCTACACACAGTGTCCACTCTAACTTCCATAGATAGGTTCCAGGTTCACTTTAAAGATAGGCGGAACAATTGCTGTGTGATTTGTTTTTTTAAAAACTTTTAGCTTAAAAGCCTTCTATTTAAATAAGAAATTGGTCAGGCAGGGTGGGTTGTGGACTAATTGGCAATCTGTTCAATCTCCTTCTCTCTCTTCTGTTGTGGTCCCGCACTGACATTCCCAAGGGACCAGTGGTTTGTGGTTTTTTGAGGCGAAGATAGTTCTTACTAGTTAGGGCAAGTTAAAATTTGAGACCACAGTCCTGGGTACCCTGCCTTCTCCATCTTTGTGGTGTCCCAGGATTAGAAAATAATTAGGCAGAAGTATTGGGGACAACTCCACCCTCTCTTTTTCCTTTTCTCACTATTTTCAGTTGAGTCCATTGGAATTAATTTATCCTGAAATACTTAATTGGTCACAATGAATTTTACTATTAATTACTATTACATGGGACAATTATTTAAATGCACTGCACTTTAATAATTTGGAATCTGTCTGTTATTAACTGATTTATTGATATTTTATGAATCGATTTAACTAAAAGCACTGCACTTTATAAATTATTAATTGTCTGAACTTATTAATTATCGGGTTATAATCAATTATACCCAGCACTCCTGATACATAATGTTTTTCAAAATACGCTTCACTTAGTTTTTAGATATTTATTAATATATATGCACTAGCACTTTAATACAAAATGGGCTAATTGCAATATTAATATCAAGTGGGAGCAGCATTTATCCTAATTGAGTTGTACCTTATAGTAAAATTTTTTAGATATTGTGTAATTTCAGCACTGGTGGAAGAGGGGTTCTTCTTTTTTCTTTTCTTTTTCACTTTTAAGATATGCCATCCTGCATGTTTATTGCAAGATCCTGTGGCACTGAAAGGGTTTAGGACTTAAATTGTCTGAAGACTTTAGGACTTAATAACTGCAGAAACCCCTGTATTCAGCACAGAATATGGGATGCTAGAAAAATAGCTTGTATTCCAATCTTAAATTTCTGCTAGCAGTCTGAAGGGAAAATGTAACCCTCAGTGTGCAAATCTTCCTCAATACTATTATGTAGAAAGACATTAAACTTCTCTACCATTTGCTTACTGAGAAAAAGAACATTGGAACACTGTATATGACTCCTGCAGCACCTCCGCAGCTTACGGTCGCATCTGGCTTTACATGTACGATCAGTGAAGCAAAGTCTACAGTTCTTGAAAAGTTCACGGCAGCCATCTTCTCCCGAGCGCTCTTCTTCCTGTATTGAGCGACGTTTGGTGGGCGCATGCGCAGTAGGAGGCATTTTCCGGTAAGAATCTACTGCGCATGCGCCGAATGTCACGAAGTTTCTGAAAAAAGAAATCGGAAACTTTGTGACTTTCGGGCGCATGCGCAGTTGGAGGCATTTGCTGGTACAGAGCTACTGCGCATGCGCCTGAAAGTCACAAAGTTTCCGATTTCTTTTTTCGGAAACTTCGTGACTTTCGGCGCATGTGCAGTAGATCCTTACTGGTAAATGTCTCCTACTACGCATGCGCCACCAAACGCCGCTGAATACAGGAAGAAGCGAGCTAGGGAGAAGATGGCTGCTGCAAACTCCTCTGGAGAGGACCTAGAAGGAGTGGTAAGTAACAAGTTAGGGGCATTTGCCCGGGGGGGGGGGGCTATGCATGGGAGAGGGGGAGGGATTTTTGCACCCAGGGGTTGAATTCTCCTTTAAAGAAGAAGTAAACTTTTATTTTCTCAAATTGCTCTTAATAGTCCCCTAGAATAACCAACCTTAGTCCAAGCATCAGCCTGTGTGTAAGCACCTGCACTGGAATCACAAGATTTTCATATTTACTGATTAGTGATACAATTTGCTGTATTTATTGACCAGTTTCTTGCACTTGCATCTTAATTAATTCAACTGTGGTTTTGCACTATAACTCTCTGCACTTCAAGTTTAACCTTTTTTTGTACATTTTTAAAGAATACTTTGATATTTCTATTACGGTATTGAAAATACCATACCATTCTGTTCAGAGTTATAGCTAGGACCTTTATCAAGGATAACAAATAGTTACTTGTGCAAATCTTAAATACCCATAGCCATTGTGAAAATGGAGCCAGAAAGAGATCAAACAATCAATTAATGTATGCCTTAATGAAGATAAGTTGAATATGCAAAGTGCCAAACATATTGAAGTGCATTTCACTAATCTATCCACTAGGTGTCTCGCATATTGATCATAAAGTGATATCATGTTGCTATACCATATATCAACCGTGCATTTTAGCAACCATGTATTTTAATAAAATGCAGAGTTGCTATGGTATATTTTATATGACAACATGATGGAATGCACTGTCATTTTATGATTGATATGTGAGACACCTAGTCCTCTGAAAAGCAAAAAAATGGGGTTTGACTATATTTTCTCTCTGTATGATTGTATTGATATGAGCTGATGCTACAGATCCAAAGCTTGCTATCTATAAATCAAAAAAGGTGCACTACGGTGTATGCTTGAAATACAGACCAAACCAGTCATTTATTATTGCATATTTGACTTTTAACTGACCGTAAGCAAGGTTGATGCTATCAAGACCGTATAAAGAAAGATGCACTGTAGTTTCTAGTATGATAGAGCTGCAATTTTTTTCCTGCAAATAACTTCTAACAAAAATTATTAGCCCCAGAGGCGGACAGGAGATGTTTGTGTTTGCATACCTCCTGTCATCATTTTTTCTGCTTGTTAATAGACTACCGTGTTCTTTTGTTATTGTTTGGACATATTGGTATTTAGCTAGCTGCAGTCATTTCAGCGTGTTCTTATTTTATTAAAGCCTATGAATCATTCTATTTATTTTATATGTGTTTATTTGGTATCAGAGCAAATCCTGAGTTTTTTTAACTTTATATATTTAAATAGATTTATAATGTGCACAATGTTTTAAAACCCATAATTCTGTGCTTTTACAAACTGGTATACAAAATATCATGAAGCAGTAGGGGGCAGCAAATGGTAGTATTTTTTTCCCCTGTACTCTTGTCAGACATCTATGAAGGACCTGTATTCTGCCATGCAATTAATTAGTCTACGACAATACAAAAGACAGAAAGCTGCTTGCTTTTACAAAAAAAATTGCTAAATATATTTGGCCATATTTGCATTTCAAGTCTGCAGGCTATTTTTCAGGAAAGTGGGGAGCGCATGATAACTGAGGGCATTAAGAAACAACAGGAAATACATACAGAAATACATTTCAGAAAAATAAAAATAAACTACAGTAATGTCCAATATGTTCTAAAACCTGCTGCAGATTTGAGACCAGGATGGACATGTAGCCCATGTGTCTGCACGAGATACACTCGGCAGCCCATACAAATGATATTCTTCTGCTGATAATATTTAACAGTATTTTTTTTTAGCTCTGCAGCAGCCGTAGTTGAGTGGAGCACATTCACTTTTTCTCACACTTCATTTTTTTGTGTGGAATACCCAGCCAGAGGAGGGTGCGGTGGCTTGGATGATTTATAATAATTTGCCATCATCAGCCTGATTACGGCTCGAGTCTAAGACCCGAAACATTGAATAAACCCATTTTTTTTTCATCACAAAAGACCTATGAGTGCGGATTTCTTTGCTATATATATATATATATATATATATATATATATATATATATATATATATATATATATATATATATATATATATATATAGATATAGATATAGATATATATATATATATATATATATATATATATATATATATATATATATATATATATATAGATATATATATATAGATATATATATAGATATATATATATATATATATAGATATATATAGTTCCCATTTACTCAGGTACATACCTGGGTGCCAGCCAAGAAAGGTAAGTATATATGCACAGAAAGTGTTTTTTAACTTGCCTCATAGTGCTCTAGCACTTGCACAACTTGGGAACCTTTAGTAGCCTGTTTGCAGTGTAACATAAAATATGCTTATTTCTAGAGCAGTGCTTTGCAAATTGTATTACTGTGCGTCATGGCAGGCAGTAAGAACAGGGCTGATTTGCACTTCCTGAGTATACATGTTGTACTTCACTCAGATTTTTTTATTACTTGGATGAGGTGCAAAGCACAGGCAGAAGTACTGTCTGCATAAAGTTGTCTAGGACTTCTGGTCTTGGTAAATTACCCGTTCTCCATTTCTCTCTGTCACATCTGCTTTGGTTTGTTCCATTGAAATTAGATCTGGGTTATATCCCTTTCCAAAATCTTCATATCCAATTCCATAAAAACTGTCTATAAGGAATATTATTGACGCAGTATTCATTCATACTTTTTGTTCTTGGGCACCTTTTCCACAAAATGTGTAGAGCAGTGTTTTCCAGTTTATATAGTGTAATATTCCTGATTATTTGATTGAGCACATAACCAAATTACCTTATGATTATATTTTGATACAAAGACATCTGTGGAGGCCTTCAGTCCGCTTTTCTTGGACTGCCCCATTTGGCCCACAAGCCTTTCATTTGACAGCTTTGGCATACAGATAAAAATCCATTATTCACTTCAGCACAGTGATGCGATAATTTATAGCAATTAGCTAAATGCAGGCTGTGTAATTTTGGCCACAGCTCCGATCACATATTTTCAAGCATATAGTGCCAAATATTTGGCAGTCAGAATAAAAGGCATTTTCTTAATGAACGCCTTTAATAAAAACTCCAAACTGTACATACAGGGATCAAAAAAAAGGATTGTGAGTAAAAGGTTCTGTGTTTGTTCTCTTTTGATGATCAAAAGGCTTTCAATAAAAGACCTATCAGAAGAGCTATTCTTCTCTGAAAAATTGAACTCTATAATCAACCTTTTATCTCTTGCTTCAATTGGATATACCGCATATGTGTCTGTGCATGGTTTGTTAATTTTCTTACGTGTCCCTTCATAACCTGATGTTAGGAGCCAAAGGGATAGGAGTCGTGGTTACCTGGTTCCTGGAAAGTAAATAGTCATAGCCACCCTTTTCCCAGGGATTTGTGAAGCTCTACTGGACCTGATATAAGGCATTTAGTTTCTTGGTAAAGTCATTGTTTTACAAAAAGCATGTATCACTAATTCAACTTTAACATATATACAGTAATACTCGCAGAGAAAGTTTTGTTCTACAGTGTTTCAAAATGTTGTATAGAAGTAGTAGAACACATTAGAGAAAAACTATATACAGTTTAGTAAGTTAATACATTTGTGTAGGTCTACTACTTCTATATCAGATTTGGGACTCCTGAGTGGATGTTTCAGGAAGCTGTAATTCTCTAATTAGATATTGGACATTTGATTGTGAAGATCAAGTTGCTTTCACAATGTATGAACAGACTTTGTCTATATATATATATATATATATATCTATATCTATCTATCTATCTATCTATCTATCTATCTATCTATCTATATATATAATTAGGGATTATATATATCCAGGGACTATATATATATATATATATATATATATATATATATATATATATATATATATATATATATATATATATATATATATATATATATATATATATATATAGTGACACCTAGGGGCAGATTTATCAAGGGTCGAATTTCGAAGTAAAAAATACTTTTTCTATTTTTCACCGAATTTGGCCATCAAACGAAAGGTTCTAACAATTTTAGCGTACGATCATAGCATAGCTAACATAGCACTTCGGCAGCTTTAATTTGGACGAAATATTGAAGCCAAAGTTTTTGGCTATAACCCAGATCTAATTTCAATGGAACAAACCAAAGCAGATGTGACAGAGAGAAATGGAGAACGGGTAATTTACCAAGACCAGAAGTCCTAGACAACTTTATGCAGACAGTACTTCTGCCTGTGCTTTGCACCTCATCCAAGTAATAAAAAAATCTGAGTGAAGTACAACATGTATACTCAGGAAGTGCAAATCAGCCCTGTTCTTACTGCCTGCCATGACGCACAGTAATACAATTTGCAAAGCACTGCTCTAGAAATAAGCATATTTTATGTTACACTGCAAACAGGCTACTAAAGGTTCCCAAGTTGTGCAAGTGCTAGAGCACTATGAGGCAAGTTAAAAAACACTTTCTTACAAAAATACCCTATTACTAACCCCATTGTTAAATTTCATATGCAACTTTGGAAATTGCTTAAACCGAGATTGTTACCAGTGGCTACTAATAGTTACATGCAAGCTCTGGTAGGAAATCCAGATTTCCCCCCAGGGATGGTTCATAGCGATTTTCAATGGTGGGCCTCTCAAAATTTCAATAAATTATATGATCTATTGTCCCTGCATGGGTTTAGAACTTGGAACTCATTAAAAGAGTCGCTCACAATCCACCCACGAGAGTTTTTACGTTATTCTCAACTTTCCCACTTTTATTTCTCACAACTACAAAAGAAACCTACATTAACTGGATCCTTATTTGAAAATCTCTGTAAAAATGCCCTACGAGCTAAAGGTCATATTTCCACTATATACTCCATATTAATTGAGGCTCCACCTTCCTCTTTACCTATGTATATGAAAGCTTGGGACAGGGATTTCAACCTATTATGGACTACAGAGGATTGGTCCAAAGTAATGGAATTCTCTCATAAATTTTCTCCCAATGTTGCCATACGGGAAATGGCTTACAAAGTAATTTCAAGATGGTATTACACACCAATGCGTAAACACAATTTTTCTCCTTCCTCTTCTCCTTTGTGCTTTAGAGGCTGTGGAGCACTAGGTGATTATAAACATTCGTGGTGGTCCTGCCCAGTAGTAGAGCAATTTTGGAATAGGGTAGTCCAAATTGCAGGTGACTTAACTGATTCCCCTATTACACGAACTCCTGAACATCTTTTACTGAATCACCCTAATCCAGATTTTAATAAAGTTACCAATGCTTTGCTATTTCAGATATGGGCAGCGGCGCGCTGGGTTGTTGCACTTAACTGGGTTTCCCCTACGCTTTCAATAACTCAATTCATTTCTAGACTCAACTACATTCAGGAAATGCATTTATTAACAGCCATTGCAGATAACAAAAAAGAAGTTTTTGACGATATATGGCAACCTTGGGAGAACTTTAAGAAATCCTCTGGTTTTTTGCTTTTGTTTCCTTAACTTAATTTCTTCCCACGAGTAATTCTACTTTTTCAGAGTCATTGAGAATACAACCTGTCATAACACACCGGTTTCCCAGTTAGGGAAAACTTAGCAATTTGAGAGCCACCCGTTTATTCTCTTTGTAGTCGCGCTATTGCCTACCCTGCTCTATTTAACTATGCAGGTTTCCTTACTCTTCCCCTTTTTTTTTTTTTTTTTTTTTTTTTTTTTTTATTATTTTACTATTGGTTTTGGTTTATATTCTTTGCCTTCTCCTGTTGTTTAAGTGAAGTTGTAATACTTACCTTATGCTTTTGCAAGTTCATATTGTTGTGATGTCTTTCAATGTCTATTACATATGAAGCACCAAATGTGAAAAATGACGCAATGACAAGATTGTACTGTTACCATTTTGTTCACGAAATAAAAAAAGATATGTTAAAAAAAACACTTTCTGTGCATATATACTTACCTTTCTTGGCTGGCACCCAGGTATGTACCTGAGTAAATGGGAACTATATATATCTATCTATATATATATATATATATATATATATATATATATATATATATATATATATATATATATATATATATATATATATATATATATATATATATATATAGTGACACCTAGGGGCAGATTTATCAAGGGTCGAATTTCGAAGTAAAAAATACTTTTTCTATTTTTCACCGAATTTGGCCATCAAACGAAAGGTTCTAACAATTTTAGCATACGATCATAGCATAGCTAACATAGCACTTCGGCAGCTTTAATTTGGACGAAATATTGAAGCCAAAGTTTTTTTTAAAGAGACAGTACTTTGATTATCGAATGGTCGAATATTCAAACTATTTTTACTTTGAATCGAATTTGAAGTAAATTCAAAGTCGTAGTATCCTATTCAATGGTCGTAGTATCCGAAAAATTACTTCGACTTTTCGAATTTTATTACTTTGGAAATTCCCTCGAATTCACTTCGACCCTTGATAAATCTGCCCCCTATACTTCTAGGGGTACCTGGGTCAGTGTCTTGGGGCCACTTTCCACAGTTTCAGGGTAAACAAAGCATTTACAGAAGCCTCTCTAAGGGTAAGGCCACACGAGGAGATTCAGGGAGGGTTTGCCTCTGAGGCAACTTTGGGCGACTATTGAAAATGCATCGCTGCGTGTGCATTAGCGCAGGCGACTTTGCGCTGTAGCCTATGGGGAAAAACGCTGAGGCAGTTCGGGGAGATAGTCGCGCAAAAGAGGTGGCGATTTGTCGCCAGGCCACAAAACCTCCCCGAATCTCCTCGTGTGGCCTTACCCTTAAAGGCAAGTGCCTGCAGTTTATTCTGTTACACAGTCTTTATAACAAGCTCACAAAAGAAATGTAAAACAAGGAAAAATAAACCCTTGAACCAGGGCGCTGGCCAAACACAGTTGGCAGCCTAACTACAGCTGGGTGGCTTTCCCAACAGCAAAAGAACCAAAGTGATCACAATTACTGGTAACCAGCACCTGCTTTCTCTCCCTGAAGTCGGAGAGCCCCTCCTTAAATCCTTTAAGCCCCTCCTTAAATCTGAGTCTGGTACTTCAGCTTCAGTAATTACCTTGCAGCTCTGTTCTGTATTAATTATTCTATGTTCCAGGGTGCAATATATTACCCATGTGCAACTAATCCAGCTACTTTGTTGCAATACGCACGCACGCACGCACACACACACACACACACACACACTGGTGTGAAAAACTATTTGCCCCCTTCCTGATTTCTTATTCTTTTGCATGTTTGTCACACTTAAATGTTTCTGCTCATCAAAAACCGTTAACTATTAGTCAAAGATAACATAATTGAACACAAAATGCAGTTTTTTAAATGAAGGTTTACGTTATTAAGGGAGAAAAAAAAACCTCCAAATCTACATGGGCCTGTGTGAAAAAGTGATTGCCCCCCTTGTTAAAAAATAACTTAACTGTGGTTTATCACACCTGAGTTCAATTTCAAAGGTTATAAAGCCATTTCTAAAGCTTTGGGACTCCAGCGAACCACAGTGAGAGCCATTATCCACAAATGGCAAAAACATGGAACAGTGGTGAACCTTCCCAGGAGTGGCCGGCCGACCAAAATTACCCCAAGAGCGCAGAGACAACTCATCCGAGAGGCCACAAAAGACCCCAGGACAACATCTAAAGAACTGCAGGCCTCACTTGCCTCAATTAAGGTCAGTGTTCACGACTCCACCATAAGAAAGAGACTGGGCAAAAACGGCCTGCATGGCAGATTTCCAAGGCGCAAACCACTTTTAAGCAAAAAGAACATTAAGGCTCGTCTCAATTTTGCTAAAAAACATCTCAATGATTGCCAAGACTTTTGGGAAAATACCTTGTGGACCGACGAGACAAAAGTTGAACTTTTTGGAAGGTGCGCGTCCCGTTACATCTGGCGTAAAAGTAACACAGCATTTCAGAAAAAGAACATCATACCAACAGTAAAATATGGTGGTGGTAGTGTGATGGTCTGGGGTTGTTTTGCTGCTTCAGGACCTGGAAGACTTGCTGTGATAGATGGAACCATGAATTCTACTGTCTGCCAAAAAATCCTGAAGGAGAATGTCCGGCCATCTGTTCGTCAACTCAAGCTGAAGCGATCTTGGGTGCTGCAGCAGGACAATGACCCAAAACACACCAGCAAATCCACCTCTGAATGGCTGAAGAAAAACAAAATGAAGACTTTGGAGTGGCCTAGTCAAAGTCCTGACCTGAATCCTATTGAGATGTTGTGGCATGACCTTAAAAAGGCGGTTCATGCTAGAAAACCCTCAAATAAAGCTGAATTACAACAATTCTGCAAAGATGAGTGGGCCAAAATTCCTCCAGAGCGCTGTAAAAGACTCGTTGCAAGTTATCGCAAACGCTTGATTGCAGTTATTGCTGCTAAGGGTGGCCCAACCAGTTATTAGGTTCAGGGGGCAATAACTTTTTCACACAGGTTTGGATTTCTTTTCTCCCTAAATAATAAAAACCCTCATTTAAAAACTGCATTTTGTGTTTACTTGTGTTATCTTTGACTAATAGTTAAATGTGTTTGATTATCAGAAACATTTTGTGTGACAAACAAGCACAATAGGGCACACAACCCACTCTTACCATTTGTAGAATGAACTTAAAAAGAGCCCTCTGTAACTGTGGCATGCTCGGAGCTTAACACTTTTCATACCAGCCTCCAACAGCCAGCACAGAGTCCCTGATAATTATTCCTTACATACTAGAAATATGTACTACTGGTTATTGCACTGGTGATGGTCATTGCCAATGTTTTAGGGAGATAGGCTGAAGCAGTGCCTCTAAAATGCGGCCTTAATTGCAACTGCATTATCTGTTGTAATTGTGTACACTTGATTAGTTTAACTGGGTCTGTTGAAACAACTTCAGTAATTAGAAAAAAAAATAGCTTGATGATAATGTTATGTGCTGAAACTGACTGAAACCATGTTACATCCAGTTCATTAGCAGGTATTCATTTTTCTGCAGCTACTAAAGTCCCTGTAGATTTACTTTGTTCTATTAGCGCACAGATAACAGATTTGGACTTGTATTTGCTATTTTACAAACCTATCTAATCATTTTTGCAGTAGAAAGCAGTTATTCCACACATAGCATTTTCTCTGCTTTATTAGCATTGTGTATTACAGTATTCTAGTTTATACAGGGAAATGCTGATAACAAGCCATATGAAAAAAAAATGCTCATTCTTAACATTGAAAACCTGTAGAATATTAGTATTCACTAAGCATAAAATAGACCATTATATAAATTGTTTTTTTCTAAGGATTCTGATTTCTGGGTCATCTTAGAAACAACTGACTATTTAAATTGAAAAGGAGCAGCTGCTGTACAGCCCTTCGATATCCAATGTCTGGTTTTGTTAAGGGTAATTATGTCAAATTTGAAGTGATTATAGCCTGGGGTATTAAGCAAGGTTTTTCTGCGTTGTGTAACAACCTTTGTAGCTCTTTAGGGTGAGAAAGATGAGATTTTCAATTAATATTAGTCTTCCTTGTAACCTTTCTAATTAATTTTGAGCTTTATGTAAAGCATACAATGCAGACACTTTTAATAGACAAATCGCCCAAAAAAAAAAACCATGATATTTTTTTAAATTGAGATACCATTTATTTGTCTTTTGCATGTTAATTTATTATTAAAATCCAGCCATAGTGTCACATTTTCATACTTGCTAGAAGTCTATAATTGTAGGCCTTTTCACCATATGTATCTAAATTTAGAATGTAGCTGGGGGTATCTGCTTCCTTCCTGTTTTTAAGATTTTTCATATATATTTTAAAAGAGGGAGGAAAGGCAATACAGGTACAAGATCTATTATCCAGAATACTTGCTTTCTGTAATTAGGATCACCATTCCTTTAGTCTGCAACAGATTATTTATACCAGAAATAAACTTAAATGGGATTGTTTTGTCACCAATATGGATTCCTTCAGCTCAGCTAGTATCATGTACAAGGTACTGTTTTATTATAACAGAGAAAAAATTGAATTATTTGCTTAAAATGGACTCTGGGGGAGATGGCCTTCCCATACCTGTGTCACTAGGGATGCCAAGTTGTTATGCACCCTAGTTATTCTACTTCTTTGCCTGCTATACCTGGTGGTGCGCCTTTACTTCAATAAGTTGCCAGCCATTTTCTTCCAGTTTCTCAGGTGTCCTCATTGGGCTTGAGTACAGACTTCCCCCCCCCCTCAAACTTTCTGTGCTGTCTATGCACCCTACTAAAAGTCACACACAGGAACATTAGGAACATCTGAACAAATATTTTTATGTCGCCAAACGAGCGGATCTCTCCCCGATATGCCCACCTTGAAGTGGGCAATATCGGGCTGATCCGATCGTGGGCCCGAGGGCCCAACGATCGGATCCTAACAGTGGCTTTACTTGCGGTCGGATTGCGGGACTGCATCAACGAACAGATGTGGCCGCGATCTGACGGGATTTTTAGTCCCATCCGTATCGGTGAAGCCCGTCGGGGGGCCCCATACACGGGCCAATAAGCTGCCGATCCGGTCTGTCGGCAGCTTTTATCGGCCCGTGTATGGCCACCTTAAATTGAGAAATAGGTTATTTCTTCATGCAGATCAGTTTAAAGGACAAAGAAAAGCTTCTTTTCTAAGTCACATTATATTAAAGAGGCCCCTTGTGTGTACCTAGGGTTGCCACCTGCCCGGTATTTTGCTGGCCTGGTCGGTAAAATTAAGCTTGATCCCAATGTTATTAATAGGGAAAATGCATAAAAATATAGAAAGGCCGGTATTTTTTTTCAAGAAAAGGTGGCAACCCTATGTTTTACCTGATCGCTGGATTGTTTTTTTTTTAAAATACAGCTCCTTTCTCCTGTGGCACCCTCTCCAAGTTAACAATCTCTCTCCTTTGTCGCGGCCACCATTTTATTTCTGATGACAAATGAAGGTGGTTCCTGCGCATGCGCCAATGCTTTTCTAGTTTTCTTCCTCCTGGACACCAGCATGATTAGAAAGCTTGCAGACCTGATAGAAAGTGAGTGCAGCAGAGGAGAGTTGTATAGGCAGGGCTGGCAGGACACCGCAACATCACTGAATGAGGCAGGAGTAATACGCACTATTCGGCTAAAAGCAGGAGTCCGTAATAAGGACTTTGTGTATTTCTTCCTCAGTAGGCTGTTTTGATTGGTGTGTGCTTCAAGAGTGCAGACATTTTCAGGGGTAAGCAATCGTTCTCTACAAGGGCACACTCCAGAAGATTTGTGTCCCGTCTACTAATTTAATGTTCTGCGCATGACCAACAGTCTTGGTCTTGCTGCAGTAGAGATGCATCACGGGACTTTATGATAATGTAATTAGTGGTTTTGCCTAGATTGCAGGGATTGAACTGCAAACAAGCCTATTACAGGGGGGAACAACAAGGACTTACTATAGGTAGACCTTTTGATAGAACATGACTATTTTTATATCCTTTCATTGTCCTTTAATTAGAAGGTGTAAATGGGTTATGAAGTATCAAAACTAATAGTCTTACTGTAGATAAAATTACATTCAGATCACACTCTTCCTTCCTAGATCAACGTTTTGAAACTGAAATAAGGGAAAGATTGTATACTTTGCATGTACAGATGAAGGGAATAGTCTTCAAAGTCTGCCCTGTAGAGCTTGCATTCAAAGGTTTGATGGCTAAAACGTAATTATAATTCTATTTTCTAAACTACAAAAACATATTTGTAAATAGTAAGGTTTGTGGATATGAAGATTAATAACACGTTCAGCTCAAGAATTTTGTAGTACGGTATGCATTGAGTGGCTTAGCCCTTACTACTACTACTACTACTACTACTACTACTACTACTACTTTTTTACTACTTTTTTACTACTACTACTTTTTTTACTACTTTTTTACTACTACTACTTTTTTACTACTTTTTTACTACTACTACTTTTTTACTACTTTTTTACTACTACTACTTTTTTACTACTTTTACTACTTTTACTGTTACTACTACTACTGCTATTATTACATCTATTACTACAGTTGTGCCTCAATGGTTTATTGGGAACTTTGGGCTAAGGGTCTTACTGTTCTACATGATAAAACAGACATTGTTATGACCAAACAGAAGTACATTTTTCTGTATAATTATCAGAGATTCCCGTTCCAGGTATCCAACTGTTCACATGCTCTTCACATGGAAGTCAGCCTATTATTGCCCTGGAGCAAAGGCACATACCAGATTTATGTGACCATTAACAGTACAATTAACTACTTATAATTATATACAGTGGTATAACTAGATGTTACTGGGCCCTACAGCAAAATAATTTGAGGGGCCCCAAACTCTCCAGAGGTTGTCCTGTTTTACCAATATATATTAAAATTACTCATTAATTAAGGCCTCATGGGACCCTAAACCTCCTGAGCCCCCTGCAGCCGCAGGGTCTGCTTCCTCTGTTGTTATGCCCCTGATTATATATGCATTTGTGGGATTAAGGCTATATAAATCCTCTTGTTACTATTGCACCAGTTGCAAGTTTCAAAGCCTTAAGGGGAACAATATCTACAGTAGGATATATTTCTTCCGTTTTGAGTCCTTTTAAACATTTTTATTAACCGTAGCTGATTTTTCTAAGGAAGACTAGCTGTTTTATATTACATTTACAATATAAATTTACAATATAAATTAAATACTTTAAGATTGGAAGCTCTAGTCTTCCAGATAAAGGACCTTTCAGTAATTTGGATCTTCATATCTTAAGTCTACTAGAAAATCATATAAACATTAAATAAACCCAGTAGGCTGGGGTTGCCTCCAATAAGGATTAATTATATCTTAGTTTGAATCAAGTACAAGGGTTTGTTTTATTATTACAGAGAAAAAGGGAGCGAAAAAAGTAAGCATTTGGATTGTTTGGATAAAATATAGTCTATGGGAGACAGCCATTCCGTAATTCTGAGCTTTCTGGATAACGGGTTTCCGAATAACGAATCCTATATCTGTATTGGTTATTAGTTGTACTTTTATATGTCATTTGTATATTTGATTTATACACCCTTCTGTTGCTCAAATCTGTGGAATAAGTTAATGCTTTATAGATACATGATAATGATGATAATAATTACAGTAGCATCTCAGCTACAAGTTATTTCGTTGCTGCTATATTTGAAAAAATATAAGATATGATGCTATTGCATTTGTTTTGACAATGCTTGCAGTATGGCAGCTTCCCTGCCAAACAATAATCTTTCATGTCATCTTACTCTGTGGTGTTCTTTCAGTATATTATAGATTTGTAAATAGGATATATTTCTGTTAACGTATGCAAAAGCTCTGAATGTTTTCAGGTTTACTGGATCATATCAGTGCAGCCCAGCTCACCCTCTACCTATTATGTCACTGATTTTAGATTCTCTAAATGATCTGCTAATCTTGACATTGTATGCATAGCATATTGTATGCATAAATATTCATTTATAAGATTTTATTCTCGTCAAAGGCTGTTTATGTTAGACATTTTCTCTCTGTAATGATAACTGTGCCTTTAAAAGCAAGCTGCATAATAAAAGATGTTCTCACCAGTTCTGTGCTTTTATGGCTCAGGCCCTATGCAAATGGTTCTTCTTTGAGCATGCTGGTTGGTTGCCCTGCCCGGGAGCGCTCTAACTGCTTTGCTCCCTGATGTGATGTCAGCTTCAGTTGTCTAAACAGCAGATGGAAGGAGGTATCAGGCAAGGTACTGTGTGGATCTTTTCCTTTCCCAGTGTTTAGCTGATATTTTAACAGTGCTTTTGTCTCCTACTCATATGCTATAAATTCAGCAACTGATTTGCTTTGAGTCAGAGCTTTCATTTTTTTCTTTTATCTTAACGGTGCTTAAAGTCTCATTGCGTATTTGATATGATGAAGAATATTGGTTGTCAATATTCTGCATTGTGTATCATTAGGAAAATGCTCAATGCACTTGCAATTTTATGACGTTATCATCCTATTTTTTCAATCTTGATTTTTTTTTTTTTTTTTGCACACTGCATCTGTTGAAAGTCGAATGTACCAGCTTGTTTTTCTAAAGGATTCATCTGTAGCTGCCTGTGTTGTCCCATTGTGAAACAGAACTAAAATATAGAAAACACTGCTATTTTCTGGAATTCCCTCCCCCCCACTTCAAATGAGCGGTATTTTTAACACTGGCATAGAGATTGGATGGATGAATGAATACATACTGACAATGACATGGCTTGTCTCAGACTTATCTTAAATGTATATGAGCATTTTGCTAGGATCCCTGGAAGTCCCTTCTATTGCAACAGTTGGTCAAATTGTACAAGCCCTTTGAAGGAAACAGAAGACAACATGCTCACCAGAATCAAAGTGGATCTGTTCTTTTCAAAGGAATCATATCATGTCTTCTTGCAATGATTTTGCTTGATTCTTAGGAGTTTTACAAACTGAATAACGATATTAATGCCCTTTAAGGCTCTTGCCTTATGTGATGGACAGTTTTTTTGTTAATGATAAAATTCTCTCTTGCACTGAACCTTCTATCTTGAACTGAAAAGAGTATATACTGCTTTCATTTCTCTACCACCAAGATTGCTGCTGAGTAAAATATGTAAAGGTTTAGCTGGCAGCCCAGTGCTCAAGCCTGAATGATTAAATGCAGAGAAAGACATTATTTTGGAAACTGCATTGCAAGAAGTTTATCAGGGACTTGTAGTTTGGTAACTCAGCAGAGGTTTTACTTATGGATGACTCAAGCATTTTACGGCGTAGAGGACTCCAGGTATGTTAACGGAGCTTTTTTCCCCTTTTCTGGTACTTTTAGGTGTATACTATTATAGTAATTGCCCATCACTAGTTATTACTACAGATTGATGGGGTCAAAAATAAATTCAGCTGTTCAATACCTTTGTACAATAATGTAATTGCCCACTGTTTCATAGAATTTTTAGCTTATAGAGCACCTGCAAATATATTATCCTTAACCAAAAGTGCGGTTGGGGTAGCAGTAGTTTTTTTTTTAAAAAAATGTGCCCCCGCCAGCGCAAGGCCACTCAAACTGGGAGGGAGCTTCCGGTGCAAGTGGCCATGTCGTACATAGTGCATGCGCATAATGGATAAGTCACAGCATTCGATCATTATGTGTGTGCCCCAATATTTCTGTTCGTACCAGTAGCTCCCTCCTGGTACGGATGACCTAGTGCTGGCTGGGGGCAATTTAAAAACAAGAAAACAAACTACTGTTACCTCTAATTGAAATGCAGGCTCTATTAGTCCACACCTTTTGGTTGGGGATAATATTTTTGCCCAACAAGGGTTGTTCACCTTTGAGTTAATGTTAAGCATGATGTAGAGAGAGTGATATTCTTAGACAATCTGCAATTGGTTTTAATTTTTTATTATTTGTGGTTTGTTTTTTTTTTAGTTATTTAGAGTTTTATTTAGCAGCTCTCCAGTTTTCAATCTCATCATTCTGTTTGTTAAAGTACAAATTATCCTAGAAACCATGCATTAATTTCAATAAGAGACTGGAATGTGAATAGAAGAGGGTCTGAATAGAATAAAACGTAGTAACAACAATAAATGTGTAACCTTCCAGAGCATTTGTATTTAGATGGGGTCAGTGGCCCAATTTGAAAGCTGGAAACAGTAGAAAAAGGCAAATAATGAAAAAAAAACCCCACTATAAAAACTATAAAAACTAAATTATGAAGACCAATTGAATAGCTGCTTAGAACTGGCCTCTATATAATATAGTAAAAGTTAACATAAAGATGAACCACACCTTTAATCTAGCAATCTGATTAATTTTACATTTAATTATTGTTGCTGAGGGAACCCGTTTGTAAGATATTCTTGCTTTGCATTAAAAAGATTTGACAACTTTGTTTCACTTACAAACTACTTTTGTCATCTCTGCCATGGTTATAACTTTTAATTGATACATTAAAGTTACCTTTTAATTTAGTGTTGGATTACAGAGATAAAATATTGTTTTTGAGTAAGTTTTATATGCCGAAAATACTGAATATATATTATACTATTTATTATATTTTAATTTGGCCTTTGGTTATTAATCCCACTGTCCCTCTGTATAAAGCATATCCGATTTACATTAAACATTATTCGGTCTCTTAGTTACACTGTTGCAGCAGATATATAATTGTACTTGCACATCACAAATACACACCATAAAAGGGGTTTTTCACCTTCCAACACTCACAAAATAGTAAGGAGGCAGGTATCTCAGGAAAACACATTTTGTTGATGCAGGAGAAAATCTGTGGGAGGTAGTTTTTAAGCAAGAAATAGTTTCTTCCAAGGGGGTAGGCCCTTCGTTCTCAGAGTCACCCATCAGATCTTTGTATGTTTTTGGGTACTGGAAGAAGACCTTGTGATTTTGTTTGTGTTACACTTCTGCACATAATAATTTTCACTCTATTGGACAACAACAGTTTGCCATGGATTTACTAGTTCAACATTGGAACTTTGCTTTCGTCTTCTTTTTTAACATTTTTACCTATCATAGTAAGAGTAATTATCTTATAGATGGGCTTTAATTTTGATTTTACTGACATAGGCGTATAGACAGTTTTTCACAGATCTTCTGAAAAGTTTGTCATTATGGCAATTGCCTCACCATCAGAATCTTCTATTGCAGTGGCCAGCCATCCATCCATACTGCGTGGTCTTCAACTGCATTTTAGAAATCTTAAAGGAAAACTATACCCCCCAAACAATGTAGGTCTCTATTAAAAGATACTGAGTAAAACAGCTCATATGTAAAATCCTGCTTCATGTAAATGAACCATTATCATAATAATATACTTTTTTAGTAGTATGTGCCATTGGGTAATCATAAATAGAAAATTGCCATTTTAAAAAATAAGGGCCGCCCCCTGAGATCGTAAGATTCACCGTGCACACATACAAACCACATGTAAGGTCACATGAGCCAATTAACAGACAGAGTTCTGCCTTTTGCTTCCACACTTCTTCCTGTTACAGTTAGTGTTGTAGTATTTCTGGTCAGGTGATCTCTGAGGCAGCACAGATAGAGTCACGAAATGATGGTTCAAGGCAAGAGATGTAAAAGGGCACTATTTATGTAAATATATATTCCAGTTTGGTAAGATTCTTTCATATGTCATTCAATTTGATATAAACTATCTGTTGCTTAAGTATTCATTTTGGGGGTATAGTTTTCCTTTAAAGAAAAGTAGTAGACTCTTTAGGGATCTAAAGACCCACAAAGGTCATTAATGCAGTATTCATTTATCAAAACATGCCAAAGAGTTTCCATTACCTCAAAAAGCTGGCAAAGAGTTCAGTGTCTTTCCTGAAAGTACCTCAATTCTAATTTTTCTTTCTGGTGGTTTCAAAAAGCTTCTCCCATCTGACCAAAAAAAAAAACACACACTCACTCCAAACTTGCATGCTATTCTTAAGCAGTAGCTTTTTGTTTCTTGTTTTCTTATAGGCAATTGTTATACTGAGCTCTAAATATGGTTTGCCCATGCCTACAGTGAAAAATGGTGGCAGCTAATTATTAGCAGGAAGTGGACAAAATGCTGAAAAATACTGCTAAAAATTGCAGCTTGAGCAAAACTCATCTTTTAGCAGGATAATGTGGACTGATGAACATAGGCCAAAGAACAAAGGCCAAAGAAGCCCATTCAAAGCTTTCATCTCAATCCAGTTGGCAGACCGAGACACTATTTAAATATTTAAATTTTCTATACTAACCTTAATTTGGAATATTCTATAAAGAATTAAAAAAAAATAATTTGAGATTCTGTGCATGTGTAAACTGTCATTGTAACCACTTAATCACATAAGTGATTTCCCCTTTTGTATCACAAAATGTTTTGTTCAGTTGGGGCTGTCATGAATACACACTGTCTAGTAAAAATTCTGACAAAAGAAAAGTGCAACTGAAAGCATCTGTATGAGAGCTAAAACTGTGGATCATGACTTTTTTGTTTCCATTGTTATTTGTGAAACATTTTATATTTTTATGTTGTGACTTCATTTTAGAAACATGGCATACAAAAGATGTTACACAGAAATTACTTAACTTATGTCACTCTAAAAAATAAGCACTATATTATTTTATTGTACATTTTATCTGTGATTGTAGACCACAGTTTTTATTATTCTTTTGATGTGTTACATAGTGGGCTCTATGAAATGAGAATGAAAAGTAGCTGTTGACACAAGGAGCTCATCTTGCATCTTAAATTTAAGTGAAATGATGTTAAACTGGTTCTAAATAGTTAATTAAATCTATAGGCAGCCATATATGGTCCGCTATTTGTTGCAGACTTGGCACCTTCAAACTGAGTTGGCAGCTAACTGGACTGTCTGTGGGGCATTGGCCCACGAATGTGTTATTTGCTGAAGGGGAAGCAGAGGCCCTAAAGGTGGCTATAGACGTAACAATTACGATCTTTCTTGGAAAAGATGTTTCCAAGAAAGATCGTTAATTTCAAGACACACGTGTAGAGCTGAATTGTCAGATATACAGGTAGAAACAATAGAATTCTACCTGTATCTAAAGATTCAGCACTAACAATGGGCGATGTTTAGTCTGATATGATTGCCCCAGGACCAAATGATAGAAAGCACCTGAAATGGCTCATCACATGGGTGAGCAATTGTGAAAGGATCCTTTTATTTGGCATCGTGACCAATCAAGTGTTGCATTATCCTAATCGTGTCCAGGGGCAATTTTGACATGTGGCAGGGTTAGAACCTTATCTCAAATGGTATTTTATCAGGCTGCACATTGTTTTTGCTGGCAACTTTATAATATTCAAATGAAATAATCTGCATCTTAACATAACAAATTTACATGTATCATGAATAGAGTGCTGCATTCAATGGGCTTTCTTAAAATTCTTTATAAGTGACAGGTTAACATTTTGGTCCTTTTTTAAGTCTTGATATTATTTATATTAGAAACATTAACATGCTTTTGTCCTGTACATCTGTATTACCTACCACGATACGATGATAGTCATGAGAGAAGGCAATGACGTCCGTTACCATACCAATCCGGTATTTTTCCCCTTCAACTGATACCATGGGTAGAAATGAATGAGTTTTTCTAATATGGGTATTGTATAAAAAAGGCAATTGGTTCAACTCTCCTTTGTGTTTTCGTGGTAAGTATGTTCAGTACCAGCTTTGGAACTGATTTTGGCCTATTATTTCTGGCAGATTTATACCGGTTAAGGATAGTTGGATGATAGGGCACCTTGGCAATAACTGCTATTGGTTTAGCTGAATTGAACACAGGTCTATGACTAGGCCATTGTTGGACATTAGGATTTTGTTCTTGAGCAAATAAAAATGACTGTTCTTGTGTTGTATATAATTGTCCTAATGAAAGTTATTTTGACCACGGTTCAGTTTTTTCAGCAATCAAAACAGCTTCTCATACATTTTACCCTATATTTTGCCTCATTTATTCTTGCCATCCTGCCCCTGCCATCTGTTCTATTTTAAATTGTTCCCTCCTTGCTGATTAAAAGTAGCCCTGCAGCATTAGATTTACCACCACCAGAACAACAGCTAGAGTGACATTGGTTAATAAGCTGCTGACTTGGCATGGAGGGGGCCAAAAAATCACACCATGTATGGCCAGCTTTTAGTTTCTATACCCATGGTGCTATCAATGTACCGAGATATAAAAAATCACACAGTAGTGAGATCTGGTTGTGAAAGTAAGGGCATGCATAATGTGCTTTGCTGTGGAAGTGCTGTATAGTTGAATTAGGGCCACGTATGCAAACATACTCTCAGAAATCTTCCTATATCTGCAGCTTGTTAGCTGCTTAATAAACTGGCTATTATAAAAACATATGAATTGAGTTTACATCATATAAGATGTATTGCTATAAATCCCTGAAATCTCCCTGCTCTTCCTCTATTTTATTAAGCCTGCTTCCCATCTGTTTATAAACTCCCCCAGTAGGTTTGTATTAAGCATCTTATTTATATGTGGGTGGTGTTTATATTTCATACTTTCTACAAATTCATTTTAAATAACCATGTATGCAGTTTTCTAAATTAATTTCTCTGGGTATCTCTTAACTTTGAACTTAAAAGAAGAAATGAAATGCTCTGTTGTTGTTGTACAGCTGTTGTATTCTGCTGGGTTTAATTTCCACTTATTCTGCTTCTAGCAAAGTAAACACACTAGTGGCAGGATGTAGTGTATGATCTATCCGTAGATTACTGCCAGTTTTTTTTTTTTTTCAAAACCAAACCGTTATTTAGATGCATAGTATATCTAGCACCGTAGGTCTCAATTAGATCACAATACTGTGGTTTCCTTAAAAATAATTGGTGTCTGATTCTGAAAGACTATGCTAATTTGAAAGTAAAGACAAGTATCAAATTATTGCAAACTGTTGCTATTTCTGGTATAAGATATTTTATCTAGGAAGTTAAAAAAATACAGCAATAATATAACATTGTCTTTGCATGCTATTTATAATTTTGCCACCAAAGTATTTGCCCAATGCTTTTACTTTACCTTTTTAATCCCTATGTTCCCTTATGAGGAGACAGCCATATTTGTGCAGCAATAGTCCTTTGGCATTAGAAACTCATAACCGATTAAGAAGGGACAGTCAGGTTTAGAAACTTCAAGTAACACTTACAAAAGAATCCCTTTCAGTGAAAAACAATCACCATGAACTAAAGGTAATGTTTAGGGGCTTATTTATCAAAGGTCGAGTTGTGTTTTCCACGAAAAATTTGATGGAATTTTTTAGTCAAAAATCTAAACTTGAATTTTTGGAGATTTATTATAAATCGAAGCTGGAAATAGCTCAAATCTGAAAATACACCATCTAAATCCTATCTTGGTTATATAAAAGTCAATAGCAGAGGTCTCTTGAACCATTTGAAGATGTTAATAGCCTTCATGATGTTCGAGTTTTTTCCGGTGGGTTTCGTGAGAGAGATTCAAGGGGTTTTTAATCACTGAAAACTGAAAACTTCAAAACTTCAGATAGAGTATTTGAGTTTTTCACCCCTGATTCGAGTTTTTTATATTCAAGTTTTTTGTCAAATCAGAAAACATCTGAGATGTGAGTTCAATCAAAAGTCTAAAAAAACCTCATAAAGCTCTAAAATTCGACCTTTGATGAATAACTTCCTTAATGTACATTTAGGGTAAGGTCACACTGGGCGTTTTGGGGAGATTTAGTCGCCTGGCGACTAATCGCCTCGTCTTTGTGGCAACCAATCTCCCCAAACGCCTTCCCTCCCTCTGCGCTGGCTAAAATGAAAAATCTCCGGCGCTAATCACACGTTCGTTTTCTGAAGTCATCCGAAGTTTCCTCATGGGGCAACTTCAGGTGACTTGGGAAAACGAATCGCCGCGTGTGATTAGCGCCGTCGATTTTTCATTTTAGCCAGCGCAGAGTGAGGGAAGGCGTTTGGGGAGATCGGTCGCCACAAAGACGAGACGATTAGTCGCCAGGCAACTAAATCTCCCCAAAACGCCCAGTGTGACTGTACCCTAATATTTTGAAGGGCATTTTTCTAATGTCAGTATCGCTTTAATGCATGTTGATCATGACAGAACTATCCCTTATGTGGAAAACCCCAGGTCAAAAGTATTTCTGATAACAGGTCCAATACTTATTGTAATCCAATATTTATGCAGTACTTTTCAGAGGTTTGTCATTATCATCTCTGCCCCAGTGGTGCTTACAATATAATAATAGTACAGGTATGGGATCCGTTATCCGGAAACCCAATGTCCAGAAAGCTACAAATTGCAGAATGACCATCTCCCATAGACTCCATTATAATAAAATAATCCAAATTTTTATAAATGATTACCCTTTTCAGTGTAATAATAAAACAGTACATTGTACTTGATACAAACTAAGATATAATTAATCCTTATTGGAAGCAAAACCAGCCTATTGGGTTTATTTCATGTTTACATGATTTTCTAGTAGACAAGATATGAAGATCCAAATTATGGAAAGATCCGTTATCCGGAAAACCCCAGGTCCTGAGCATTCTGGATAATAGGTCCCATACCTGTATCATTTTATCATATATAATTATATTATTACTTTGATGTTATAAGTGCAATGCCATACAATATGAAATAATCTGTATGGAAGACTAAATAACCTAGTGGGCATGTGAATTATCTGTTTTTCCCTTAACTATAATGTCTCTGAAGGCAATTAAGCGAGCCCCAAGAGAGAATATGGTGCAAGAAGCGAGTATAGCACTCGTTTTCATAGTATTTTATAGTATCCCTCCACATCCCTCTTTGAATAGGATCATTTGGCTGCACCATCTTAAACCACACATCTAAATTAATTCTGATTTCAGGTGTTAACCCTACATTAATTCCATTTATGAAAATTGTATTGTGCAAGGGATTAAATGCAGCCCCGTGTAAACCATTATTCCTAAATCTGTGTTCAACTGGAATTCTGCCATGTATATTTACATTTCCTGATTTTCCATGGATTGGGTATACATACTGATAAAAACAGTATGTTTAGATTAGCAGCATGATTAGCAGAAAGATGTTGAGATTACACACACTTAATTCTGATTATGGAATATATGATAATTAACTTCCTTTAGACTGATCCTTGTGAGGGGAGGACGGAACGTTCCAAAGAATAATAGAATATCATTTTTTTTACGCCATCCGCAGTCACTGGGTAAAGCTGTTTTTTTCTAAACAAACAAAATATCAACTAGCATAACTCAGATGTTACAGGGACCCACTACATTTCCCAGTCCTCTTTCCTGATGTGAAGAGACTTGTAAGTAAATGTTGCTGTGGAAGTTTTGGACAATAGTATTATTGCTCCTTTTTTCATGTAATTTTAAAAAGCCACCCTGTAAGGAATACAAAATTGTGTGATCCAATATCATTTTTGTTGATATAAGTATTTAAAGTCTAATGCACATGTTTCTAAACTATTCAGGGAGGTTTGAAATAAGGACTATTTTTACAGGGTTGTCAACTTCAGGGTAAGGAAATTTTATCAGGAAAGCTGGCAAAAATATTGCACCATCTGCAATATTACTTGCCTTACGGCATCGTTTCTTAAGCCATTATTAATTCTTTCTTATTGTACCAGATGGTGCATTGACTGCCGTGGCAATGAAAAAGCACCCCACAGTTAATTATTTTATAATAAATCTATAGAAAAATCTCTTAGGTAGTGTTTCAGTGTTTCAATTACAGCCACATTAAAATCATATTAATGCATTATACTGTTATTTCCTCGATATTCGTCTTGGCGTACATTAATCTGTTTTAAAAAAAAAAAAAAAAAAGTTTCCCCAAGTTCTTTCCATTTTAGAATAATCTTTTACAGGTATTTATAGAAGTACTAACACATCACACATGTTTTGTGCTCATAATCAAGTTACCTTGATGCAACTAGCACCCATGTTTGTTAATCAGCTTGGAGTTGTTTTACTGCATTGGATCTATCTGCTTTCATGATTCTGTGCAGTTACATACATACATACATATGCATGCACTGCTTCTCAAAAGGAAGGTTTGTTCTCTTATTTATGGGTACTTTCAAGCAAAAAAAAAAAAAAAAAAAAAAGCCTCTACTCAATCCACATTATAGTGTCAGGACAGGAGAAGAGGTATATCGGTAAAATCTACTTTAATCTATTTATTACGTATATAAAATCAGTTAGGTTTGGGATTGTACAATTTTCTTTATGATACCTGTCATATTCAAATGTTTCTAGTTCATATGCCTTCACTATAAATAAAATTGTAAATCCATAATGGATTAGAATTATAGTTATTTATAATAAATTTTAGGGTGGGATCTGACTGGCTATGAGAACCCTTGCCCAATTTTTTCCCATTTTTCCATTATTTTCCAAAGTATATTTAAGGAGAAAGTGATTCTTTGTTATTTAATAAGTCATTGTTACCTACAGCAATTTACACAGGAAGCAATTAAAACTTATTTTGGCTACTTAGTTCTCCATTTCTAGTGTTATTTCCTTTGTGCCCCATGTGCTACAAGGGCTACAGCATATGGAGGTCATAGGGGGTTAGACTGCTGCTATTGTCCGAGAAAATCAGCGGTGTTTAAAATGGCCCACCCTGGCTCTGTGTCACAGCCTCTGATGCAGAGTTGACAGAGGCTGGCATTTTACTGCTCCATGTTTGCCAATGAAGGTGCTTTTAATGTAATATTGTGGTAATATTGTCCACTGGCGAAACAAAAAAAAGTGTGCTTGGATTCCTTTTAAGGGGCAAAACATAATATTGGGGAAATTGTGGAAAGAATGACCATAATAAAGAATGGGTAAAGAGAAGAAGTTGACTAGATGTCAGACCTGTAATAAAACAGCATGAAGAGGAGAAGTGGGAAGCTTAAAAATGCCCCATGAAAGCTGACATAAAACTTTATCTAACCATTAACAGGATCTTATATGAGGAAGAAGTAGGTAAAATATATGGGCATATATACATAGGATAAAAGTGAGATAGATAAGGAACACATAATGAGTAGGCATCAAAAGGCAAAATCAGTGGTTAAAATGAACAGAAGGAGAAAGGGAGAGCAGAAGAAATGGGGTGGTAGAGAGAAAAGAACAGTTAGAAGGTTGGGCATAGAGGTGATCAAGAGGAGAGGTGTTGGAGGTATTGTAGTAACAGGAGGGAGAAGCAGAGATTGGGAAAAAGAGGGAAAACAGTATATAAATAAGAGAGCAGAGAGAACTACTGCAAAAGAGGGAGTGTGGCATGGGGAAAGGAGGAGTGAGATACAGGGAAGGGATAGGGAACATATGAAAATGTGACTGTTTCTTTTGTCAAGCTTTTGTTTTGGATACTTTGCAGCTCTAATGATTTCATATTTAGAAGGCAGCTCACCACTAAATTATATCTGTATCTATGTTTTGCCATTAAAGCATGATTTAATTTGCTTCTGGTAAATTGGTTTACTGAGGATCTGTGGGTTTGTCTCAGCTCAGTCATATCATTTGAGCTTCTTGCAGATATTTATTAATATTATAAATGCAGAAGGCTGTTATAATGTCATTCGCTAAAAGGTTTTATAGCTTTCATTCTTGAAAATGAATAGCACAACCATGGTTCATTACTGGATGCAGGCATGACATCAGTGATTATTCATCATTGGTCTTCTTGTTCAAAGACACAGTTGTACAAACCCCAAATTGTAAATAGCTTCTTTAGTAGGTTTGCACTTAAAATATAGAACCAAATTGAAGCTCTTGGAATCTACAAGTCCTTAGTTTGCATAGAGGTTAAAGGACCAGTAACATCAATTTTTTTCTCTCAAAAATTCGTTAGTACACAACGAAAAAATAACACCAACACAAATTAAAATTTAAAATAACAAAGCCTTTATTAAGAAATAACTTACAGAAACTCCACTTCCTGTCCTCTGCAGAAACGGCGAAAGGGCGACCATTCTTCCTGCAGAGCTCGATTTGTCCTCCCTGGTTAGCTCCAACATTCTACTGACAGCGTGTGAAGCGAGGTGAAGCGAGTTGAAGCTGCGGATCAAGACCCTGCGGGACCGACACATGAAGCCCTTGCTGCTGTAGGAGTGCGGGAAACCAACTGGTGCAGGCAGCCTAAGATGCAGGCAGTTTCCTGGGAGCAAGCGGTTCTCCCTCCACAGGCAGCTGAGGCTCGGTATCTCCACAGCTCAATGCGAGGCAAAGGACAGGGGAAGACTTACGGCCAGTCTGGAGCTGCCTCAGTGCAGCAGTGCAGCGAGACGCCATCCAATTTTAGATGTGCGGGTGGTTCTGCAAGAAATAATCGGCTGTCGCGGTTTGCTTGTCCTCTATTTAGCGCCGCTTCCCACTTGACGAAATTTGTCCCAGCAGTGTCGGACAGGAGGGAGGTGCGGGACTGAGCTGCATGTGCCCTCCTCAACTGAGTCCGAATCACTCACTACTCATCAATGAGAGCCGCGCTCCTCCGGCCCTAAGGGTTATGCCTGCTGCAACACGTGACTGGATAGTAGCGCTCCTCCATGCCCGGCTCTCCCTGACTCTGGACTGAAGAGCTGAAGCCGGATAGAACTGCAAGTCCTGTGCGGGGTCCTCTTTTGGCTCCTTCTGCCCGGCTCCCTCTTGGCAGGTGAGTACATACGGACACACAGGCTAATAATGACCAGTGGGCTAAATAGAGGACAAGCAAACCGCGACAGCCGATTATTTCTTGCAGAACCACTCGCACATCTAAAATTGGATGGCGTCTCGCTGCACTGCTGCACTGAGGCAGCTCCAGACTGGCCGTAAGTCTTCCCCTGTCCTTTGCCTCGCACTGAGCTGTGGAGATACCGAGCCTCAGCTGCCTGTGGAGGGAGAACCGCTTGCTCCCAGGAAACTGCCTGCATCTTAGGCTGCCTGCACCAGTTGGTTTCCCGCACTCCTACAGCAGCAAGGGCTTCATGTGTTGGTCCCGCAGGGTCTTGATCCGCAGCTTCAACTCGCTTCACCTCGCTTCACACGCTGTCAGTAGAATATTGGAGCTAACCAGGGAGGACAAATCGAGCGCTGCAGGAAGGATAGTCGCCCTTTCGCCGTTTCTGCAGAGGACAGGAAGTGGAGTTTCTGTAAGTTATTTCTTAAGAAAGGCTTTGTTATTTTAAATTTTAATTTGTGTTGGTGTTATTTTTTCGTTGTGTACTAACGAATTTTTGAGAAAAAAAAATTGATGTTACTGGTCCTTTAAGTGATAACCCTTTGATGCAGGGAAGCAACTCTCAAAAGATCGAAAACAAAGAGGTTTAAACTGTCCGTTTCAACTGTAAGGATTGTAATCAGGAAATGGAAAGCCACAGGCACAGTTGCCAGGTCTGGCAGGCCAAGAAAAACACAGGAGTGGCATATGCGGTGGATTGTGAGTGGTTAAAGACAACCCAAAGATCACCTCCAAAGACTTGCAAGAACATCTTGCTACAGATGCTGTATCTGTACATCATTCTACAATTCAGCGCAATTTGCACAAAGAACATCTGTATGGCAGGCTGATGAGAGAGAGAGAGAAGCCCTTTCTGCACTCACTCAAACACAAACAGAGTCGCTTGTTGTATGCAAAAGCTCATTTAGACAAGCCACAGTCATTTCTGAATAAAGTGCTTTGGACTGATGAGACAAAAATTTAATTATTTGTTCATAACAAAAAGCTCTTTGCATGGAGGAAGATGAACACCGCATTCCAAGAAAAACACATGCTTACCTACTGTCAAATTTGGTGGAGGTTCCATCATGCTGTGGGGCTGTGTGGCAAGTTTAGGGACTGGGGCCCTTGTTAAAGTCGACGGTCAGATGAATTCAACTCAATATCAACAAATTCTTCAGGATAATGTTCAAGCATCAGTCACAAAGTGGCCTAAACACACTACTACACTACTACAAAGGCATTTATGCAGAGGGAGAAGTACAATATTCTGGAATGGCCGTCACAGTCCCCCGACTTGAGTATCATGGAAAATCTATGGGATGATTTGGAACAGGCTGTTTCCATAAGGCATGTTATATATTTAAAAGAAGTTGCTACTTTGAAAGCTCAGCCAATGATAAACAAAACTCCAAAGAATTAAGAGGGGTTCCTAAACTTTTTAATATGACTGTATGGTCGCCAATTCCCAGAACCATCTGTATATAGTATATAAATATTGGGCTTTTATGTTAATGGCTAAACAATCCTAATTTCATTAAAAATAAATGTTTTTTTTAAGCACTTGTAGCAAGGTGTTTCATGTTATAGAAAATCCCTTTTTTAGGACAACCCCAGTTCCCACATTGTGGATAACAAATGCCATACCAGTTCACCATTTCAGGCCCACACATTGTGTATCTTAATATGATTGCAAGGGTGGAAATTTAAGAAGCCTTTGAAATGTGAGAGTTGTGTGCCTGCATCAAATGATGAGATAGTAATGAGACCATAACAATTAGAGTTCATGTAGAAAGAAGTTCAGCTGTCCCAAGGTCCCCATTTCATAGTTGGAAAACAGTATTCAATAGAATGTCCAACCTTCTAAACTACAGCTGTTGAACAGCAACTGCCAGCATCCCCATCACTGCCTTCACTTTTGGATGCTTTTGGTTGTGTTTTGGCAACAGCTAACAGGCTTCAGGTTGGGCATCCCTGATGGTATATTGTAATGATATCTGTGTAACCGAGAATATAATGTCCTTTGTACTTCAACAATGTTTCCCAAAAGCTCCTAATAATGTTGTCATCTCAGGACAAGCACTCTCTCTGTTCTAATTTGAAATTAGCGATGGAAATAGACACGTATTTATAGGATTATGTAAGTGACCTTGAAGCTATGTGTCTTTCCAAGTGAGTGTTAATCTGAGGATTAATATCCATTTATTGACAACTTAAATGCATAGAGTAATTCAGGTATGAGCAGTTATGGAACACAGAACAATGACTGGTCCATCCATATTTTTGAAAGCATAAGTATGGGATTGCCAGGCTGATTCAATAAGGTAAGAAACACTTTGCCGTAGGAAATATTTAATTGTATATGCCCTCTTATTTTTTAACCTTAGTATACAATCTTTCTCTGTCTCTTACTGTACTGGGTAGTGCCAGTGTAAAACCAATTGCTGAATACAAATCGTCGTACTAAGGCTAGCGATATTAAACCTCAATTATATGTTCTTGCTATGTGTGTAATTTTTTTGCAGTTTGGCTTAAATATGCCATTTGTTCTCTGTGTATTTTTATGAAATTTAGGCATTTAAAATTCGAAGCGCATGCATATTTTGCCCTGGGTCATTCTGTAAATAAGGAATTACGTTTAGTTAGTATCTCATGTGCCCAACAACTGATTGCTTATTGCTGAATATTGGAGAGATGTTGGAAATACTGGTCTAAAATGGGCTATATTATTAATACTGCACTGCATAAGCTTGTCACTAATAGAGAACTAAGCACTGCATTACAAAGAAAACTGACTCCAGTGTTTGTACCTTTTGAGTATTTGAAACTTGAGCTGCTTTAACATAGTGATCACTGATGAAGGGCCAAGAGGTCCCAAAATGTTTGATCTGTTGAATAATGTCAAGAACACGATGGGTTAAAACTTGGGATCACCCCGTTTGTTGCATAAAAAGGTATCGGCTTTTTATTTATTATTGGATCAACACAGTTCCTGCAGTTTACTTTTTAACAGATTTTTACACCAGTTATTTTAGTCCTTTGAAAAACATAAAATGGGTGCTAGGTTAGCTAGGTCAGTTTTGTTGCAACTTCTGCGCTGGCAATAAGCCATGCAATGTCCAGACTAAGAATAGAAGTGCAATATCAGAGTTGGTGACTCAATCCATGTCCTGTAATCATATTGTGAATCTTCTTGTTCCAGTTGTGAATTGATAAGCATGACCCATGTCGTTAATAAAGGATAAAAACAAAACAAAACAAAGCACACTATATTGTATGTATTGTGTGTTGTATGATTTGTGAACATCAGGGCGAGACAGGTTCCAGGGCTGGGGACTTGTGGAAGAACAAGTTTATTTATTAAGAATTGCATCTCATCTAGCACCACCAAAACAAGTCTAAATAGCCTCTCCATTCTGCGCAAAGTCTTGAGGAAACAGAAATGTCTCTTTCGATGCGTTTTTGTATCGAGTCATTTTGATGTACTTTATGCAGCTGACATTTATTTTTGGGTTTGATAAGGGGTTATATTCACAAATAGCTACCAAATAAGACAGGATGTATGCGTGAGTGCGGCCACTGTGTGTAGTTGTGCACGAAAATAGCGTTTACAGTAACTTAAATTCACAATTTGCAAATATTTGCCAAAATTGTGGCGTAACTCTAACGCGCATAAATAGTTGCAATTTGTGATTATGCCATGTTTAGTCCCGCTGTAGTCCCGTTACATTTGCCTTTGTTTATCTTCCGGTGTAAGATCTAAAACCATTGTATGCCACAGCACTCTGCTGTCTAGTTTATATGCTGTGTAACCTGTGCCTTTTCTCCTATCAACTGGGCTGCCCCCATGGCTAGAGCATCTTGCTCATATAAACTATAGTAAACTTTCTGAAACAAACACAACATTTTTTTACCAGTGCAGCAATATGCTATTTTTAAATCATATGAAAGAATTCATATTTTTTGGCGTTACTGTTTAAAAGCCTGAAGGTTATGTAAGACAAGGTTTGTTATTTCTGTATGTCTAGCTCTGGTGCATTGGCTTAGAAGTACTATCTCTATAGCCACCAAATTCCAATTACTATGCAGCATATTCTGAACTAAATCGTTACTATTTGGAAGGGTCCTTTGCTTAAAGTTGTCAGGTTTCCTCCTTTTAATCAACTTTTATCAGCTGCCTAAACTAGATGGAAATATACTGCTTTTATAGCAATTACATTTACATATAACTTTAAAACCACTAACATTTATAATGTGTATAGTGGAAAGATGCTTAGAACTGTATTTTCATGATAAAAATGGTTTTTGGGTGGAAGACCCCATTAAGTGTTACAATGGCGCCACCTAGTGACAAATAAATAACTGGCTTTTGAGATATATATGTATATATATGTATGCAAAGCATGTATTACCACACCAACTTACTGTAAAGGACTTGCTACAAAATAACTTTATTAATTATGTTTTGGTCATATAATGTATTTAATCTTTAATTTAGCAAATTCTGTGCATTTAGATTGCATTTTGTGAAGGACTTTCTGTTGCTATCTTTGTATTTGAACATGTCTTATGTTTTTCTTTTTGCTATGTATAATTTACTGGAATGCCCTGGTTAATTATATGTTATTATGTGCAGTTAAACACTGCATTTATATATTTATATGCAAAATTGCTTCCACCTAATAATAAAAAGAGAATTTTAAATTTGGTTTCAGCTATCCCTCACATGTTTAAATTAGCATCCAATCAAACAAATTAAGGGTCCGGGCACACAGGCAGATTAAGGCAACAAGTCTCCTCTTCTTCGGGGCAACTAATCTCCCCGAACTGCCTCCCCTGCCTTCCCGCCAGCTAAAATGTAAATCGCTGGTGGGATGACACTCGGCACGATTCGTTTTTCGAAATCGCCCGAAGTTGCCTCACGGGGAATAGTCTTTTCTTTTTAAAATTGCCTCCTGCCATTGCTAGAACACTCGCACTGGGAGCTCCCTCCCAGTTTGAGGCGCCATGTTGTGCAGAGTGCTTACATTTAATGCGCTTCTGACGTCACGTGCATGTGTATAATGAACAAGTTGTGGCATTCACTCATTATGTGCATGTGTGTGCCCCAACATTGCTGCTCGTTCTGGGAGCTCCCTCTCAGTGTGGGTGTTCTTGCGCTGGCAGGGAGCAATTTAAAAAATGTATATGGTGTGTAATCACAGTATTCTTTTAGTGATCAAGTGTAAAATAATGGTTGTTGGGTTTCCTGTGTGATGTCTGCACTTAATCTTTTAATTTCATCAATATTATAATTTAATAATATCGTACCATTATAATTTTCTAATAAGTACTAGAAATTCCTTATTTAGAAACTTGCAGAAGAAATGTATTTTCTTTAACAGAAGAAATACAAAAATTATGAACAAACGTTTTCCAAAGTGCTACTGAATGCCTTGGTCTTGTTGTAAGACGAGCCTTGGTCTTATCGCTAACTTTCATTTTTTGTTAATAATTTGCTGCAAACATTTATTGCATTTTTATTATTTCTTCTTTTCGTGTTTCTAATTTTGCTTAATACATTTTTTTTTCTTTGTAGAAGGAGCTGAGCCTCCCAAGAAGAGGAAGTTTGTAAGTAATATACATCTTTTAAAATATGAATAGTGTTTTCTAAAAAAAAAAAAAATATATAGTTTGTTTTCTGCAGTATACTGATATGGTATTTGTTTAATTTAAGACTATGCTTACACAGAAGTGCTATATAAATAAAAATATACATATATAGATACACACATTGTTGTTTCAGCTTGGCTTAGATGGCCCTCCCTTCACACCTCTTTGCAACCATTTGTCTTGTTTGATCTTGTTGCTGTTTTGACAAAAGCCTGGTCTGAATATTCAGAAGCTTTTAAATCTCCTCCCAGATGTTTGTACTGTATTCCTTGATATTAGGCTCCACATTGGTTGCCCAGTGGTGTAGACTTTTGTCAATCCTCAATTTACATTAAAGCGGTTTTTGCAAGTCAAACAGCAACTAATGATCCCTATTATTTGGTTTCCTGGATACTTCAATTTTCAGTTTTTGCTTTTCTTAAATGTATATCTCATATTTGCTAGCTGTAATAGTTGTTTTAAACTTATTATTAAAGGGGAACTAAACCCCCAAACCAAAAAGCCCCTCTTAACTGCCTGCACAGTGCGGGGATGGAGGGGTGGGGAATGCAGGCAATGCCAGGCTGTTAAGGGGGGCTTTTTTGGTATGGGGGGGCTTAGTTCTCTTTTAATAGATACACAATGACCTAAACTGATGAAAACATTCATAGATGCATGAGCTAGACAGACATGTGGCTGGTGATACGTTTCATTAAAAATGTTTTTTAAAAAAGTGAGTTTCAGATGTACTAGCAATTTTGGCATGTTTACATTTTATAATGCTTTCCCCCTTTAATGTTTCTTGCTACAGACAATGGTTGCATTTTGATACAATGATCTGCATTTTAAAAACAATACTGCTAAATTATTTACAGTGGAAATGTTTGCAAAACGACTATAAATGTGCAAAAATTCACATAGGCCAATTATATAATTTAGCTTTTGGTTGTGAACATCCACAGCTACATTTGTTTTTGGTTTTTTTTTGCCAATAACACTTTTAATTGAGCATCTATCCCTTTTGTGTACAAAAAGGTGATTATTTGAAACTGCTTGGATCAGGAGAGGTCACATAAGGTTTTAGTAGGGAATGAGAGATGAGATTAATGGAAAAAAAAGACTTGTTCTGAAATAGTAATAGCAGGGAAGTTAGATGTTATTAGCCATAAACCTTTATTAGGATTACTGTTAATATTTTGGTTTACTGGTTAGTAGCAGAGCAGTGGTTATATTTGTTATATTTCTGCTGAGTAACTTCAGGGCAAGTGAGGAAATAATTTTTATGTTGCGTTTCTAAAAACGTGCATCCGAACATACATACATACAAAATAAAGCCCTATTGAAAAGAATGGAATACAAACTATAGCAGTACCCACAGGGTGCTTGTGAGCCAACATCCGCTATGCAATGCCAGTATTTGGATTTTTCAGCAGTAACGCCACTACGTGAAGGAACGCCATATAATTGAACAATTAAATATTCAGCATATTTTCAATATGATGGCCATAATGTCATGAGATGGATTGTGCACATGCGTATTGCAGTGTTGTATGCTGGAGTCGTAATTAGTATGGCTACATTTTGCCTGTAAATTGCTTTTCCGCTTGATTTTTTTTCACAAAAATTCTTCCAAGTAGAATTGTGGGGAACGAGGAAAAACAGAAATGCATGTTGGAAAAAGAAAACTACAGCTTAAAAATGCATATTTTTAAAAACGCAAAGTAAAAACACGACGTGTGAACTCGACCTCTGGGTACTTCACATCTAACCGTGTCTTGAGGGTGCTGACCATGAATGCTAGACTTCTCCCACTGGCAATAAAGAAAGCATTTCAGGGAGAGTTGTCTCCCAAGGTAGCGAAGATTTAAATGTGGACAACAAATCTTACTGTGTGTCTGTACCCTTCTTGTTGTGCCCGTTAATGTTACTCTTGTTGTCTTTTCTTTAGAAAGCAATTTACTTAATTTTTCTCATTTAATATCACAATTCCTTATACACTAAAACACTGAGGCTTATCTTAGATGGGCTATGTTGTTGGCATGATAAGGATAACATTCAAACCGTGCTTGCTCCAATCTGATCTGCATTACAAAGTGTGCGCCTTTGTTGGGAGATCGGCTTTAAGATGCAGTGCATAGTTCAGTGGAGCCCTATGGGTTTAAAGGAGAACTAAAAACTAAAATTGAATGTGGCCAAAAATGCCATATTTTATATAATGCACTTATTGCACCAGCCTAAAGTTTCAGCTTCTCAATAGCAGCAATGATTCAAACTTGTCACAGGGGGTCACCATCTTGGAAAGTGTCTGCGACACTCACATGCTCAATGGGCTCTGAGCAGCTGTTGAGAAGCTATGCTTAGGGGTCGTCACAAATTATCAAGCAGAAAATTAGATTGGCCTGTAATATAAGATGATGATACGAGGCTGATTATTCAATTATGATGCTAGTTGCACTGGTTTGTGTGCTTCCATGTAGTATTTACCTGTATTAATTACTGATCAGCCTTACATGTGTACTGTGTATTTTGAGTCGAACCCTAAGCTCTAAGTAACTGACCGCAACACAGGGCGGGCATGTGCAGTGAATCCGCAGAAAAGAAGATGGAGAGCTACAGGGGCATCTTTGGAGGCACAGCTCTTCACTGCTAAAGGGCTGTGGTTTCCTTGGGCTGGTACAGAAGCCCAAAATATAATGTATAACATTTCTAGCCTACTTCTTTAGTAATGCTTTAGTTCTCCTTTAATGCTTCAGGGCAACTAATGCGGAGGGGCAATATTTGTGGCTTACTGTGGTTTAAGCAAGAGTTTGAGCAGTGTGGACAAAAACCACAATCCTTTGTGTGTGTTTTTGCACTTTATACCTTGCCTCATGTTGTGAACAAGCCATTATTACTGATTGGGATAGAATGCTTTCCTGCTATCCAAGGTTATGTGTGCGGTTTCTTTTGTTCCCAAACTTAACATCAGATGCTGTGTTATAATAAATGGTAACCAGAACCTACAGCAAAGGACAGAGCTGCCTTTCGAGTGTGTGAAGATGAAGAGTATCCAAACATACTTTATGAGCCTTCCCAGAAACATAGTAGGCAATGCCACTTTCTTTTTTTGCTTCTGCATTCATAGGATGAGTTTCTGCAACTTTTCTGGCCGTTAATTCATGGTGGAGGAAGCTTGCATTGCAAAACCAATTCAGCAGCACTTTTATAAGCAAGGATTCAATAGAAATTGATACCCCCCCAGCAAACTGACTATGAACATTTGTTTCTAGGATTAAATGTAGTTAACCCATAGTGAGTGGGGTTAACCCGTTGTGAGTCTTTTTTAATCCATCTATAATTGGTTCTAAATATGTGTATGACAGGAGGTTTTGTGGCTCACTGGAAGTCACCCTTGGATATAAGCTGTAAATGCTTAAATTAATCATTTCCGTTCTGCCTTAGATGTAAGTAAATCTTACATCTAAAAATATATACAATGATGAGGCTGGGGTACACAAGCACTCACAGTTTAACTGTGCTCACTGTGGACTGTTTCTATACAGCTAACTTGACAACCTTGCTTGATGTGCTATTTATATGACCTACCATTTATATGTGCCCATAACACTCTTAGCATCCCAGTGCGTGGAGGACAATATACAGAAGAAGAACGTGATATAATATGATTGTTTCTACTTCTGGCAAAGATACCATGATAGTCCTGTGCCATCACTATGCCGTCACTGCACCACTCACCCACCCTCCCAATAAACAGTGTAACAGTAGCAGTGGCATAACTAGGGGTCCACAAGCCAAGGTGCGAAACCAGCGGCTGCCCCCCTTCCCCCAAGCAATACCTAAGGGGCCCCCCTGTAATGCACTAAATTGAATCTCCAGTAGTTACACCACTGAACAACAGTGCAAAATGCCAGTTTAGGTCAGCCGTTGGTTAGAAATAGTGCAGGCAAATCATTGAAATAGATAAGAGGCAGTTCGAGTGGGGAAGTGTAGCATATAGTAGGACGATGCAACCTCTTCTGAAGTAGACTTTATTGTTGAGTTGTTAATAATGCAGGGTAAATCATCCTCTGTCACATGCTACATTCTCTTTTCTACAGCTGTTCCACAAAATGATTATAAATAACTCATTTGGTTTGGAGTCATCAAAGCTTAAGCTTCCCCACTGGTGTTACACATATACGTAGGTATTAATTAAGCCCAAATTACTGTCACGTTTGTCTATATTTATCTGTACAAGCTCAGTGTTAGCAGGCTTTATTGTACTTGCTTAATTCCAGGTTGATTGTACTTAATTGTGCCAGTTCCTGAAACCACAGTATGCATTAACAAGTCATTATAAAACAGCTATTATTTGGACTGGGGCCATCTTTGCTTTAAAGGAAAGATTACAATATCTATCTAATCTGTCTGTCTGTCTGTCTGTCTGTCTGTCTGTCTGTCTGTCTGTCTGTCTGTCTGTCTGTCTAGATAAATGTAGGGCCAGTGCACACAAATCACAGGTATATGCCTAGGTGCTGGAATACTCAATCTTAGTATAGAACAGCAAAAAAAACGCACTCATAGGACTTTAAATGCAAAGCAAAAAGTGTTTAATATATATATATTCAAACCAAAAAAACATATTTTATGGTGTGTATACATAAAATATAATTCTTTGTAACTTTGTTTTTTTCCATGTAAGGGATCCTTACATACCATACCTTGTATCTCCAGATATCTTAAGTCTGCTAAAAAAAACAAAAAACATTTATGGATTGCATTGCTTCCAGTAAGAACACATTTTATCTATGTTGGGCTCAAGTACAAGGTACTGTTTTATTACTCCATAAAAAAGGGAAATCAATTAGAAAAATTTGAAGGAAAAAAATATATAAATAGCCTCTATTATTTATATATATATATATATATATATATATATATATATATATATATATATATATATATATATATATATTATAAAGATGGAAAAAAATTCACCCTTAACAAAAATTAAAGTATATCCAAAATTTACAGTAAAACCAATTTCCCCCAAACTATCCAGGCACATAATGTTTTTTTTTTATTATATTGTTGCTTAATTGAGGGAGTTTAAAATTCAATATTCCTAAAATGGTCCCTTGGGCACTTTGGAACTTAATGTTTTTTTAAATGACAACTATACCTCCAGAATGAATAATACTAAAGCAACAGTTTATATCATATTAAGTGGCCTGGTAAAGAATATTACCCAACCGTATTATAGATATCTGCAAATATTGCCTTTTTACATATTTTATCTTGAGACACCATTTTGTGATGGTCTATGTGCTCCCCCGGAGATCACCTGGCCAGACATAATGCAGCTCTGACGTTAACAGGAAGAAGTATGGGTGTAAAAGACAGAACTTTTACCATTTATTGGCTCATGTGACCTCTTTTGTTTTTTGTGCTTGGAGAGTCATATGGTCCTGGGGCCATCCTTTGTTATTAAAATGGCAATTTTCTATTTAGGATTTTCCAATGGCACATACAACTAAAAAAGTATATTTTTATGAATATCGTTTATTTAGATTTTACATATGAGCTGTTTCATGCCATATACTGTTGTAGAGACCTACATTATTCGAAGGTATAGTTTTCCTTTTTGAGAGAGACTTTAAAAGATCACAACAACAGGAAAGCTATCTATTGGGGTAAGGACTGCTCCAACAATCCGATGCTGTCCTTAACCAGACAGAATTTTCAATCCTGCTCCATCAATATATGGCCAATTTGCATCCAGATATCAGTCACACTGGCCAGTTGGAGGTCCATATACATGGGCAAATAAGCTGCTGACTGAAGGGGATAACTTTGCTGCCATTTCAAAGGCTGAATTGAGCTGATCTAATGACTGTGGGAAACTCAACTTGATATGGAATAAATGACAAGTTTTATATACATTTTCTTGTGTATTCTTTGCATGTACATTTTTTTGGCATTACAACTATTATTGGCAACAATTTCTTCTTGCACACAACCGCTACAGAAAATGATTCTTGCCAAGCAGAAATTCACTATAGATTTCTCAGTTAGCTGTTTATTCCGCTATAAAGGGAAAATAAAATTGTACAACATTTTGAGGCCAAATCATACATACAAGTTAAGAAGAATTTGTAAAGAGTACATATTTGTTTTTCTGCCTCAGTTACCTTTTGGAGCTCTGAAATAATTCCCAAACTCTACACCTCAAAACTAATCCAGTCAGAAAGGGCTTTCCTAAAATGGAATGCTCCCTTGGTGTAAGAGGAACAGCTGCTCCCTGCTCTCTTCATGACTTTCTCTGGTGTCAGCCAGCGCACTGCCTTGTGCTCCTATCACACACACAGTTTTTGAGTTACAATGTCAAATTTTTGCATGAGTCTTTTCATTGTGCCAGCTCTTTGACCTCCACCCCCTCCTCCCAAACAGGACCCTGGCTTGCTCTCTCATTTGCTGAAACTGTTGCTACTCTGATATCTGAAGCCTAAGAAAAGATTCTGTTCAGTGTCGCTGATTTGTTGTCACCCATATCAGGCGTACATTGCTATTTATATGTCTGCTGAGTGTTTTCAGGTGGAGTCAGTGCACTGTGTTGCAAAGAGTGGAAGTCCTCTTGGATACCATTGCCATTATTGCAACTAAATAAATCCTACTTTGTGAGTAAGATGTGCTGGCTACGCAGTTCAGATCATCCCTGTATCTCTGTGACTACGCTGGAATAATGTGTGTGCATGGCACTTTTTTTCTGGCCAGTTAAGCCGGATTGCTGCCAGGGGCACACACTTCTCTGCTGCTGCTGTTCTCTTTTACTTTAACAGCAACTATGATGAAAAGAAGAAGAGAAAGATTTGGAGCTCCGAACTTGCGCCTCCAGTAAGCACAAACTAGTTGGGGTACTGGGCATTTGTAATCTTGGCTAAGGCTAACAAATGGCAAAGATCTGAAAATTAATGAATTTTTGCCTTTTTTTGGGATTTGTTTTTTAATATTATTACAATTTTGCACAACATATTACTCAGTGCTGTACAGAATAGCGGATGTTAATAACAAAACACTGTTACATGAGATGTAAATTAATGAGGACCCTACCCCTGTATGTAATAGAGTTTCAGTACTGATAAGTAAGTTATAGAGGGCATTGTCCAGTCACAAAATGTACATTTTCACCAATCACAATTGCCTCTCGCTGACAAACTTAGAAGACCATATATATTAACTTTTAATATGTTGTAGACTGTAAGTATCTAAGGTCTTTCTTTGATTTCTTTTTTTTTTCTTTCTTTACTTACCGTTCAGTCAGCCGACACTAAACCATGTGTTGCCAACACTAAAAAAACACAAACTTTAAATTGTCACTTAAAACTCTCCCTGAGTTTTGACAAACAAGTCTTATTTTCCCACTTCCATGTTTCCCAGTAGCAGTAATTGAAGCCTAGTCACCATCATGTCAGCAGCACCATGTATCAATGTAACAGCTACTCTGGTATTTCTACAAGTTGTGGCGTATATGTCAAACAGTTTATAGACCAAGTAATTAATATAGTTCTGGTATGCAGGGTCAGTTGAAGATCCATAGATATTAATTATAGGCCATAGACTTACAAGCTGATGTTTTTCTTTTTTAAACCACAATATGTTTTTAAACATTGCATTTACATTTAAATGTGCAAATTCAGATTTTCGTTTCTTACTGGGACAGATTTTTTGGCAGAGTATTCTGTGATTGCCTGAATTGAAAAATGACAGATTTGGTTTGCTTGTATAAATTTTAATAATAAGGACGGGTTTACTTTACACCAATGTCTTTTTTGAAAAGGACACACCAAATAGATGGCTATATCCCTATGATCAAGCCAGTTGGATCTGATTGATTTAATGAGTCTGTGTATTGATCACAGTGACCTTATTAAGGCCCTTTTATGCTGGGCTCTTTTATCTCCTTCTTTGTGACTGTATTCTAATTCTGGTTGGTCTGACAAAACAGCATGGCAACACAGTTGTGGCACTGAAGTCCTTGGTTTGTTTGACAAGTGAATATGTATAAGTTGTGCCTGTGTCTGTGTATATTCCTCTGTGTACTCCAGAGGAGTAGGCAAAAACCTACTGTCAGGTTAAACTGACCCTTGTGTGAATGTAATGTGACATGTAGCTTATACATTCCTCTGAGGCAGGGACTGTTGGAAATAATGAAAATTTGTGGCCACTATGTACTTTGTGAAGCACTGAAAACTTGTGGATATTAGGCACACAAAAGGTAGTAATAATATGATGACACTACTTTCTGAGTGATTATATTCATTTTTTTAATTCTTGTCAGAATCTTCTCCCCTTTGCACGCTCACTGCCGAGGAAACGATGTGCATCAGCGGATGCTCTCGCCTTCATCTGCTCCAAACCTCCAGCACTTAAAAATCCCATTAAGTGCCGACTGCACACTCGATACATCTCCACTTGCTTTTTTCTGCAGTCCTCAAGCACAGAGTAATCCAGGTAGTCCTTGCTACAGTGCGCCATTGCAGTGGAGGTAAGCTGGAACTGCATGAGGTGTCTTGAAAATCTTGGGATGAGTGTGCTTCACTAATACTTGAAAACAAACTAACAAACTAGAAAAATGCAAATCGGCATTGGTTTTACATCTACATTTCTTTTTTGGTACAACTCTGGACAATTTATTAACCTGCCAACTAATCCGAGAAGCTCATTAGATTGTTGGCATGTGAGATTGAGAGATGGGAGTGGTGTTGACAGAACTTCCCCAGCAACACATAGGAACACTAATACTAAACGTTATAACGCATGGGTTGTATTCTGCATATTTCAGCTGCCTGGAAAGTGCCTGGAACCAACTCTGCCGCCTACAGTGCTGGTGATTTTCAGCCAAAAATAGTTTAGGTGCACCTCTGAGCAAAACTTGTTGTCTCTGCTACTTTTATGCAATGTATCTATTACTTAACTGTTTTGGCCAACTCCACATCCTATTACATCAGACTATGCCCCAGTTGGTTTCTGGATTAGAGACCCTTCTTTGCAGGATGGTTGTTGAATACAGAGTACTTGAGAAACATGAAAAGGGTTTAGCGCAATTGCTGTTTAAATACATATTGAATATTTTTGTCATATAGTTTTTAGTTTTACTCAAAGCTGTAAGTGGTAGGACTTAGACAGACTAGGTAAGAAGGAAATTATTATATATTTACCTCATAATATTTAAATACTAAAAAAGTTATCCCTATTAAAATGAACCTATTACAAGAATGGTGTTTGTGTTTGGGAATATATGAACCACTGTAATCTGATATCACCTGCACATATTTTTAAAATATCAACCCCAATATGTAATAAAATTGTCCAGGAGCAGTAACCCATGGCAACCAATAAGATGTTTGCTTTTAAACAGGTGACCATTAAATGCTTCCTTCTTCTGCTATGGGTTATTGTTCCTGGGCAAACTTAATGTATTTTATTGCATAACCCCCCCCCCCCCCCAAGTCATAGGATTGTGCCCTATTGGGCAATATAGACTGTTGTGCTAAAAGATAAAAAAATACTTTCAGGAACAATTAATGTAGTTTCCAGTTTGCATGTTTAAAAAATACTTTCAGGAACAATTAATGTAGTTTCCAGTTTGCATGTTTAAAAAATACTTTCAGGAACAATTAATGTAGTTTCCAGTTTGCGTGTTTATTATGCAGGTCTGTTTTGAGTGATCTGGATTTTGGTGCAATGTAATAAGTGGAATAAAAAGTTGCAATATTAAAGATACTAGACGACTTTATAGCATGAGACAAAATACAGGGTTACTATAATTAGCTCTTAATTTAAAATTGAACAAGGTGCTGGCCCAGTTGCAATTTGGTCCTAGGAAGGATTTTTATTGCCATCTGAGGCAAATTCAAGAGGCTTTAGATGTTTTAGATTCTCTGGATAAATAAGCAGTTAGGTTTAATTTAGATAAAAAGGTTGAACTTAATGGACCTGTGTCTCTTTCCACCACAATTACTATGGTGCGTTTCTGAGTTCACAAGCTGTAATATGAACAGAGGGAAAACTGTTGGTGTTGTGCATATAATTCCATTAACAGATTTTTATACATAAATCAAACATACCATAAACAGCATTGCATTACAGAATGTAATGTACTGTATAGTGCAGATGTGACTGCAGGAGACTTTTGCATTCAACTTTATGTAATGAATGTTTATGTGCTTTGCATTTGTCTCATCACTTTGAACCAATAATCTTGCCATGTTTGCAAAGTGTTTTTGTATGAGTTACTTTATTCTGATGTATCTACGGAGTGCTACATGGATGTAACAGGGTCAGGCATTTAAAAAGTGAAGGATTAAACTGCAGCTTATTCTTGTATGGGTCCCTCACAACAATGCACCGAACTAATACTCAAAAATCGTCCACAAATCAGTTAGTGCAGGTATAAAACTCCCAAAGGGCCAACACTGGAATTTGCCGTAGTTGTGAGGGTAGCCCAATCAGGCAAAGGTCTTCCTGTTTAACAATCTAATGAAAGTGTAAGTGTATGGTTTGTTTTAGACTTTCTTCTGTCTAAATATGATTTTCTTTACACAGCTGCAGAGGAAACCTTATTCAAACGTGCTCATTAGTGACTTTGGTGTTATCTTTAAAAGCCCAGTAACACCAGGAAATGAAAATGCCCTTACACACAAAGCCCAGTTAGCCTGCACTTTTATACATTTGCTGCCATTTGAAGAATTCGTGATATTTTTATTTAGAAATTCCTGTAGTTTAAGACTTTTAAGAGCATGTCTGAAATGGTATTAGTCCACACAATATGGTTTGCTATTTATTGTTATCAGATTTCTCCTAGATGTGATGTAATGTTACATTGAAAACTAAATGTACATGCAGTGGTGCCCAGTGTTGTATCAGCTAATTTGGTCATCTCTGTGATTGTAAATCGTCTCTCATGAGGGCAGCAAATGTCTGAAAATAAGTTGATTGGAATTGCTTCCTTAAAGCGATACTGACACATTCCTATAAAAATCATAGGAACGTGTCACTATCAAGTAAATGCTGCACCTGGAATAGTTCACCTCAAAACCGCCGACCCACTGACACTACTAACGGATCTTCCGCATTTCTTCAGTGACGCTGAGACTGTTGATAAAATGTAAGACAAGGCAGCTGATTAACAGACCTGTCTTTGTTGGGGAACAAAGACCGTTGCAACATTGTTTAAAAAGTAACAACCAGGAGTTTAGCAAATGCTGCTTTCAATAGCAATTCTTTTTACAAATAGCTTGAAAAGTATTGAACATTTTTAAAGGGGAACTCCGGTTTCCAAACCAAAATTTGATAAAGAGGCCCACATAACACAGAAACCCCTAATATACCCATCACAGTTACCTGTTTCTTCTATGAATAAATTAAATTTTCTATGCTGAAATCCAGCTATTTAACAGTTCTTTTCTTTCTGCATCATTTGAAATCCTGGCAGGGAAAGAGGGACTAAACACTGATGTTACAAATTGTAACAACTTTTCCACAACTTACAGACAGCATGCAAGAACTACATAACCCACAATACATTGCACTATGATGTTCCGTTCCTTATTGAAATCACGTGTGCAGGGAATTGTTGGGTTTGGAGGATGCAGGCTGAGGACAGCTGGCTGTTGATACAAAGTAACAGTAGTCAGCCAGCTCAGCAAAGTAGTCAGAAAGATCAGGGGGTCGGCTTAGGGAACTGTCAGAAACCATTAAAAATCATGTAAAGTCTACATGTTTTTTTAACTAATGTATATTGCAAAATTGCTTGAAATTATGTTTACTTTTCAAAAAGCTTCAGTTATATTTTTGTGGAGTTCCCCTTTAATAAATGTATAATGGAAAGTTACTCACAATTAAGTTTTCTTTTATTAGGCAAATTGTTATTTTGGGCTCAGGCTTATCTCAGGCTTTCAATTCATACTGCCAGCTATATGGTTGCTAGCAACCAGGTGGCAGTATGGAAGACAGAATGAGAGCTCAGTAGTAGAGGGTCCAAATAGAGATAAAAACAACTGAAATAATAAACCTTTTAATGCAAAGAAAAAACACAGAATATAATTATATTACAAATATATTGACCTATATCATATAAAAAGGAGGAATTAAAATAGGGAATTCCAAGCTCTGCAAATTGTGCAATCTTTATTATGTTTAGTCAGCAGTTACCTTTTACAGTAAAGCTCTTTCCACCAAGCTTATGGTATAATGTTACATTGATATTTTAGCTGGCTTTTTTTGACAGCTGCCAAATGACTTTCTGGAAGCTAGAGGGTTTGTCTATAACAAAAGCTATTTATGCAGCAAATACAACCTCTGTGGAATTGTTTTGACTCCAGTAGAATGTTGTAAACTCATGTAGGATCATAGAACTGGTGTTTGCATTGAGCATATGCAAATTAGGGTCAGGAAAGGAAAAAGTGGGAGAATTTTTTTTTACTTCCTTGTTTTGTTAGGAAAAGTCACGTGATTTCCCTCCGCCCCTAATTTGCATATGCAAATTACTATTTGATTCAGCCAAGCACAAGAATTTGCCCGAATTCTGCTGAAAATATAGTTTATTGGATTAACAGAAAATATGCAATATGTGTCATAACAAAATTAGACAGGTGCATAAATGTGGGCACCCCAACAGAGATATTACATCAATACTTAGTTGAGCCTCCGTTTGCAAATGTAACAGCCTCTAGACGCCTCCTATAGCCTTTGAGGAGTGTCTGGATTCTGGATGGCAGTATTTTTGATCATTCGTCCATACAAAACCTCTCCAGTTCAGTTAAATTTGATGGCAACATGATTCAAATCATCCCATAGACTTTTTATGCTATTCAAGTTGGGGGACTGTGACGGCCATTCCAGAATATTCCCTCTGCATAAATGCCTTTGTAGATTTCAAAGTGTGTTAAGGGTCATTGTTTTGTCGTAATATCCAACCTCTGCATAACTTCAACTTTGTGACTAATGCTTGAAGAATTTGTTGATATTGGGTTGAATTCATCCAACCCTCGACTTTAACAAGGGCCCCAGTCCCTGAACTCGCCACACAGCCCCACAGCATGATGGAATCTCCACCAAATTTGAAAGTAGGTAGCAGGTGTTTTTCTTGGAATGCGGTGTTATTCTTTAGCCATGCAAAGCTTGTTTTGTTATGACCAAATAACTCCATTGTCTCATCAGTCCAAAAGTACTTTGTTCCAAAATGACTGTGGCTTGTCTAAATGAGCTTTTGCATACAACAAGCAACTCTGTTTGTGGTGAGTGCAGAAAGGGCTTCTTTCTCAATACTCTGCCATACAGATGGTCTTTGTGCAAATTACACTGAATTGTAGAACGATGTACAGATACACCATCTGCAGCAAGATGTTCTTTCTGGTCTTTAGGGTTGATCTTTGGGTTGTCCGTAACCATTCTTACAATCCTCCGCATCCTTCCATTTCCTGATTACATTCCTTACAGTTGAAACTGACAGTTTAAACCTCTGAGATAGCTTTTTGTAGCCTTCCCCTAAACCATGATATTGAACAATCTGTTGCCACTCTTGAGAGGAGAGTCAAACAGAAGCATAATTTGCTATTTGCCACCTTAAATACCTTTTCTCATGATTTGACTCACCTGCCTATGAAGTTCAAGGTTTAACAAGCTAATCCAACCAGTTTGGTGTTGCCAGTAATCATTATTGAGCAGTTAAATGCATTCAAATTAGCAAAGTTATACTATTAACAAAATGTCTATTATTTATTCTGTACTGCTCTTCCAAAATCTAAGATTAAAGTTGAATGTTCCCGTCGCTGGTGTTTCACTCTGGCCAATCAGTAATTCAGGTGCAGGTTCTGAGCTGTTACAATTTTGCAACATTTAGTTGATACATTTCTCAGCAGCATCTCTGGAGTATTAGCAACTATTGTGTCAATTCTAACAGCAGTAATGAAACCCAGGGATTCTGCTCAGCAGGGTCAAAGATAAGAAATATATCAACTAAGGTCAGAGACACGTGGAGATTCGGGGAGATTCAGTGCCCAGCGACAAATCGCCTCTTCAGTGACTAATCTACCCGAACTGGATTTAGAACCTAAATCGCGTGCGGGATGGCACTCGGATCGCTTCGTTTTCCGAAGTCGTGCGAAGTTGCCTCACGAGGAAACTTCGGGTGACTTTGGAAAACGAAGTGCTTTGAGTGCCATCCTGCTGTCGATTTAGATTCTAGCCGGTGGGAAGACATTACGGGGAGATTAGTCGCTGAAGAAGAGGCGATTTGTCGCCGGGCGACTAATCTCCTCGTATCTCCATGTGTGTCTTTGCCCTAAATGTATCAATTTAGAACAGTTTACAGGGTCGGCAACCCCCCCCCCCCAGAGCTGCTTTAGACGGTGAAAAATGACACTTTACATTTCAAATATTAGAAAAACTGTGGCACATAGAAAATAAAAGGTAGAACTTGTTGTTTGGAGGTGAACAACCTGTTTAAACAATTTTACTGTGCCTTTGGCAATAAGCATAGATTGTAAGGTATACTAACAGGTACTATTTTTTTCCTTCAAAGATTTTATATACAACTACAAGTAATATATTCTCATCATGATAATGATACCAAGTGTTTGCAAATGTTCCATCCTTTCCTGTGTTTTTCAAAATAGTGTTGAAGAGATTAGACAATGTTCACTGTCCTTAAATAACACTTAAGTCTTATCTCTTTCAAACTGATCGTGAGCCAGTCTTCAGTTGTGTCACACCTTCACTCGTCGGTAAAATTAAAGTATGAAAGCCGGTAGAGTTGGAGATTTAGCGAAACAATTAGTAGACTATATAGTATGAATGGGCTTGTAATTATTTATCACCCCACTGGAGTATGGAGGAGGGATGAACAGAGGGGAGTGGTAGCTGAAATCGATACAAAGCAGAAGCTGGGGGAACAGCCGGAGCACTCCTTTCTGCTTCTCGTGTATTAATGGAAAAGCATGATAAGGTCTCCAGGGAATACATATTGTCTGCATCTCTTTCTGGATACGCTTTCTTGTTTTCCAAAGCTGCTGGCATCTTGGTGTAGGTGTGTGCCAGCCATGAATGCTCAGCTTTACAATGTCTGACTCCTTCTGGACTGTTTTGTCCAATTTCTCTCTCCCTGAAACAAACATGCTGCGAAGATCCAAAAGGTAAAACATATATGATATACACAAGATATTGTCTAATGGTGCAAAATTACTGCTTAGAAAATTATCTCTTTTGTGCTTTAGATTTTTTTTAAAAATGTTTTACACTTTTATCTAACATTGGAGTTGGTTAAATCTGTAAACTGCATCTTGTTCTTGTAATTATTTGTTTTTGGTTTATGTACAGCATACATCTTATTTTATGTTACTGGGAAATAACTAGATGAGGCATTAAACATGTAGTACAGTTCTGCACATGTTCACTACAGATTATTATAAGGTTTTTTTGTTCTTTTATATAACTTTTTTTATCCATGTATATATTTGTTTTTCTTTAAATATTTCACCTTGTTTAAGTATTAAACTCCTACCACAGACTAGGAATACATTTCTATATATAGAGGCTATGTGTACATTTAAGGGACTGTGTTTTAAGCTGTGACTAACCAATAAAGATTGAGTTCCTGCCAAATTATTAGCTGCACAACACCATCTCCAGGTAACTGCCAGGTTTAAAGAACACCGTGACCCAGCACTGCTTGAATATTCAACTTATAAATACAGTATACATATTTCTCTTATTTCTGTTACATGGTGATCAGTATCATTATAGATGGCTATTTTATATATCTGTATAGTTAGTACGGTTCATCTAGGACTGGCTTTTAAATCTCTTGTCTTGTCTTAAAGATTCAAAGCCTTCTAAATGGGCAGGAAAGTGGCAAAGAGGCTTTTTTTTTTAAATGACATGTTAGAAAAATTAACAGTCAGCCGTCATTAACTATTTTTAAAAAGGAAAGGTGTATTGATTGGAAGAGCTACACCATATCAGTTTACTTTATTGACTCTAAGGGCTTTAGCACACGGGGAGATTTAGTCACCTGCGGCAATGCACTTGCGGCGCTTTGATTTCCGAAGTTGCCTCACGAGGAAACTTCGGGCGACTTTGGAAATTAAAGCGCCGCAAGTGCATTGCCGCAGGCGATTTTTCATTTAAGCAGGTGGAAGGCAGTTCGGGGAGATTGTCGCCCGAAGAAGAGGTGATTAGTCGCCATTCAACGAAATCTCCCTGAATCTGCACGTGTGCTAAAGCCCTAAATAACCTGTATTGTACAATGTTTATCTCACCCAGCATGTTTATTGAGCAGTAATATGCTATCAATCTGTCTGTTTAGAAGTTAAGGCCATTGGAATGTAATTTTAAGTAACATTTTATGGGGACATTTTATTTTCTGACTGAAAAAAAATAAGACTGCCATAAAATGTAGGAATTATAGATCTACAAAGGGTTAACCTGAAAGACCTTAGAAATGAAGGATAACAAGCATGAAATATACTCATAATTATGTATGAGAAGGTTTTCAAAATGGGTGGAACAGTTAAGTACAGTTGGAACCTACTTAGGAAATGCCTTTGCACACAAATATAGCTCTTGTTCTAGTTAAACTCGCACAAACATGGGTATGATGGTCCTTGCTTAATTTATTTTATAGATATTTTCATGTATGTTATTGAAAGGGCAATGCAAGCATGGGAGTTTCTTTGAAGGTGATAAAAACGAACTTTTTTTGGGGGGTAGCTGTAATTAACCTGCATTACCGTGTCATGAAGTTTCCTCCTATTTCTGACCTTAGGAATTGCCCTTTGGAATTATTAGATTTTCATATTACTTATTTTGTTAAACATAATTTGCCCAGACCCCCTCTGTCTGAGTAAATGGTTACAGAGAGGATTGACTGAGTGGGAGCAAAGCTCTTCCAGGAGCTACACTTTTAAGCTTTTCTTATCTCACATTGGTCAGGCTTTCCACCCATCATGTACTTAAAGAATAGATTAAAAATAATCCCCATACCCAACATAATATTTGTCTTTTCAGGCACCCAGATGTTTATATCCTTGTGAGAAATCATCTTTCCAATTTCTGTTTAAAAGACTTATCAGCAGAACTATTCAAATATACAGTTTTTTTCCCCTTTCAGTAAAAACACTTCCTGACATATATGCTGGAAAAATCTGTGTACAGCCCTGCATGCTAACTGTAATCTTGTGGGCCTCTTATCATTATCTTATTTCAAGTAATGTCTGCTGTAATTGAACAGCAGAGCTATCAGCTTAAAGGAAATCCATCATGTCCCAGAAGTAAATGTGCATAAGATCTTATTCATACTTGTGGGTTTTTTTAGTCCCTGGCATTAGATTTAAAGGATTAAACATAGTTGCAATGTTACTACTTATAAATAGGACAGTTTAAGGAAGAAATTAGAGGCACTGTATTTGTGTAGTTTCTCAGCAAACCTAACTAATGTCAGTGGTGTAGAAATACAGATCCAACTGCAGAATTATTTGGTAAAAGAAAATTTCAGCATAAAATGATTGTATATAGCACTCATTTTGTGCAACCTTTATTCTGCACATAAAAAAAGTTTTTTTCTGATTATTTACTGTAAGTAGCATGTTGCATTTTTATTGATTTTTGGGATTTAGTTTTATATTGGTACGCTGGTACAGCTATGGGATCTCTTATCTGGAAGCTAGAAATAGGTAATAAGAGTTGTTAGCTGTTCTTCTTACTGCAAAAATAACAGTTTGTGAGAAGTAGCTGATTGGCGTATTCTGGTGCTGTTTGTCTGATGGCAAATCAATACCCTGATTATAACACTGTATGCACTGGACCCTTGATTGCTTTGCCTGTAATACAGCTTAGAAGAGACTGCTGAAAAATGTGGGAGATGAGACAGGTCTGAGAGTGAAAAAAAACCCAATTGTGATTGTTATAAAGCTAAAGCTTTTTGGGGTTTTGTTGTTGTTTTTTTAATATTTAGGTTGTGATGCCACAGATTGCCCAAAAAAGTAACTTGTGGGAAGAATTGAAATGGCCCTTGGCACCTACCTATACCGTGGCTGGGTATAATCCTGCATTATAGAAAATAGAGCGTTGATTGTCTAAATATATCTTAATATTGTCACATCAATTTCTTTAATAACATAGGGTACGTGAGAGAAACAGATCTTGGTTATTCTATTTCAGCATGACATTTTTCCTCCATCAACTGGCTTTGAATCCTGTGTTATTAATAATTAAGGCAGTCTTGTCATTTAGGCAAAGCAGCTGGTACAGCTGTGATCAGTTCAGTGAATTAGCTTTAATTAGGTTTCTGTTGACCTTAACAGCTTTGAAGTTTGACTGTGGATTTAAGAATAAGTTTGGTTGCATTAACGGTTTCTGGCCAAGACATGCTAATTATTTGCGCTAAAGAAAGATTACACAGTATGTAGCTTCTGGAAGCAGACACACGAAAGAGTAGTGCAGAATTTAAGGCATGGTGCCAGAAAGACATATTTTATTTGTAACACTCCAATGTCCCAAGCATTCAAAATAATAGATCCCATAATAGTAGTTATATTGGGGAGGTAGGGGTAGTATGGGAAGTTGCAGCTGAACTTCAGTTGGATGGTTTCAACACCCATTTATTTTCTGTTGGTGTAGCGCCTTGCCTGGAAACTGGCACTTATATGGCAATGTCACATATTGTAACCTGCAGCACTTAATACCTACGGCAAAAGGTTGTGGCAGTGAGAGCAATAGCGTGTCACTAAGGGGCAGATTTATTAAAGTTCGAAGTGAACGTTCGAAGTTAAAAACTTCAAATTTCAAAGTAATTTTCGGGTACTTCGACCATCGAATAGTCCAACTTTGATTCGAAGTTGAAAAAAACTTCGAAATTCGAAGGCCGTCTGTCTCTTTAAAATTTCAACCATTTGCCACCTAAAAGCTGCCGAGGTGCTGTTTTAGCCTATGGGGGACCTCCTAGAACCTGTATGGAGGCAATTGGGGGAGCTTGGGATATCGAAGGTTGAAGTTAAAAAAACTTTGAATCAAAGTAGATCGAAGATTTAGTTTGTGAACTAGAATATATATTTTATACAGATCGAATGATTGCCATGGAAGCCTGTAGTTTCAGGTGAGAATCCTGCCCATGTGCCAAGAAGAGTGCAACCCTCACAGACTAAAACGATAAGTGATTTGTGGCAGCTCTTGCCATTTAGTCTCTTTAGTGGTAGTCCTGAGAGCAATTGCAGAGACATGCACCATATGTGCTTTTGTCCTTAGTTAAATAATTCATCAAAGTGTACAGAAGGGACGTGTCAGTTAGTGTGACAGTCAACCTAAAGTGAATCGTTTATCTCAGATTTTATGCAAAATCAATTGGTCTCTTCAGTGCAGAATTTCTTGCCTTAAGAAGCTATATCTCCCATAACATTTTTAGAAAATTAATGGGTCGGTGCATAATTCTTTAAGCAGAGAGAGGAGATGAAATATACATGTTAGGTTGTTTATTTAAAAGAATTTATCAGTTTCATTACTTTAACGTATTTGGAATTTTTTTTCCAAAATACTACTACAGTTTATATTTATTTATTCATCTGTCACCTGTCTTTTTTGCGCTGTCACCCGTAGTTATATCTCCATGGGTATTATTAACATTTATTTTAAGAGCGCTAACATATTGCACAATGCTGTAAAATAAATGTAGCAGAGCAAGGGGTGCTGTCATTTCATACGATTTACAAATCCCCTGGATTCAGTTCCCAGTTGGTTGACATCTTTGTTTGTTCTCTCTGTCATTCCCCTGATTCCTAACCCGCACCTTTCTTCTTTTGCTATGATGTACTTGTTGGATCCACAAATCACCTTCCAGAGAAGTCAATAGAAAACTCATAGAAAAGCTAGAATGGGTGATTTCTCCTTTGGTAACATACACATGCTATGGCATGCAAAATGTATGTTAGTTGGCATGTCTCACTATTATCAAAATGGCATAAAGAATTAGGATAACATTACATTACGTTAGCCTTGTATCTTTACAATGAATAATCAATGTTTACATGCAGTGGGTGTAGGACAGTTCACATATACCCACCCATAAATACCAAAACATCTCATTTTATTTGCTGGTAGTCTCATAGATGCTATTTGATCTGACACCAGATATCAGCTTCTGTTCATATTTGTACTTAAGATGAGTGACTGTATATTTGTTATAAATAAATGGTCATGGTGAGTAGGGCATTAGGAAATAAGGTGATGTGTTGTTTATTATACAGCTCCTTCTTATTGCATATATTGAGATAGATTAAAGGGATGGTTTACCTTTAAGTTAACTTTTCATATGTTATGGAATGGCCAGTTCTAAGCAACTTTTCAGTTGGTCTTCATTTATTTCTAGGTTTTTTAATTATTTGCCTTTTTCTTTTCAGCTTCACAAGTTGGGGTCACTGACCCCATCTAAAAAGCAAATGCTCTGTAAAGCTACAAATTTTCTGCCACTTTTGTAAAAAACTCATATTTCTATTCAGTCCCTCTCCTAATCTAATGCCAGTCCCTTATTCAAATCAATGCATAGTTGCTAGGGTAATATGGATCCTAGCAACCTTCCTAAAACTACAAACTGGAGAGCTGCTGAATGCTTACATTGTGCACTGCTGTGACTGTTTTTCCTATTTTTGGTGTGAGATGTACATTATTAATAAATGGCGGGTAACATAGATTGGTGTTTGTATGAGTGTGGCCACTGTGTATGGGGTTTGTGCACGAATATAGTGCTGATGGTCATCTTGCAAATATAATTTTGCAAGTTTATGAAAACTGTTAAGAAAATATTTTTTCTGTCACCAAAGTTGTGGCTTAACTCGACTGCAAAGTGTGAGCACAAATATTTGCAATTATGTGACTATGAAGATTTTCATTCATCCAGGTCATGGTATATCTAGTATAGTTCAATCTAAAAACAACTGGACTTGCTGAGTAATCAATGAAGACGTTTCACTACTCATCCGAGCAGCTTCTTCAGTTCAACTGACTGGTGTGGGAAGTTCTCGTCATATATACTCTTCCACTAATCCAATCATAATGGCACATTGTAACTCTTCAAAGAGGTGACATCTCAAGAAATTCACAGAGGTGTTGATTCTGTGTAGTTACTGTGATAGGATTATCCAATGTGTCATGCAACTCCTAGAAAGAGGTGTTACTTGTGAGAGTTGCATGAATGGACGTGTGAAGTCTTCTGAAACCGCTGGGGTACAGATGTTAGAATAGCATTGTATGTAGCAGACAGGTGGTAAAAAAAGGAGCCCCACTAAGACCCATTGTCAGCAGCATAAATTCAGTGACATACAACATTGCAAAATTCTTGGCTAACATTTTAGCCCCGTTGGTAGGCAATACAGTGCATCATGTCCAGAATGCCAAAGAGTTTGTAACCAAGATTCACGGCGTTACACTAGAGGCAGAAGAAACAATGGTATCATATGATGTCACTTCATTGTTCACATGTATACCTACTACAGAGGCAATTGAGACTGTAAGAAATCGACTGCAAGAAGATAATACCCTCAGCAGCAGAACGAAGCTCAGTCCCAACCAAGTATGTTTGTTGCTAGATTTGTGTCTTAACACCACATACTTCAAGTACAAGAACCTTTTTTATAGACAGAAACATGACTGTGTAATGGGTTCTCCAGTCTCTCCTATTGTAGCAAACCTGTACATGGAGGAATTGGAAAGGAGGGCCTTACTTACTTTCCAGGGAACTATACAGAGTCACTGGTTCAGGTATGTGGATGACACTTGGGGGGTAACTTGAAGACGGAAGTATACAGGAAACCCACTCATACGTACCAATATCTGTTGTTTGATTCCCACCATCCGCTGGAACACAAACATTAGAACTCTGCACCACAGGGCGGAAGTTGTGGCAACTGATACAGAGTCCAAAGACAAAGAGCAAAAACATCTCGGAGGCAGGGCCGCTTCTGCCATGAGGCAAGGTGAAACCCTTGCCTCAGGCGGCAGTGAGCGGCCAGTTACAAGGGGTGGCAAAAAAAGCCGCCTCTTGTAACTTTAAGAGCCGAACTTCCGGGTTTTAACCCGGAAATTCGGCTCCGCTAGTGCAAAGAGCGCTATTGCGCTCAATGCACTAGCGATCCTGCCCCCTGAAACCTGCTCCGACGCTAATTTTTAAGCGCGGAGCAGGAGAGGAGGGGGGCGGCATCTGGGCTGCTGCCTCAGGCGGCAGCAGCCTCAGAATCGGCGCTGCTCAGAGGAGCCTTGAAAGCGTGTGGCTACCCAGACTGGGCCTTTGTCAAAACAGCAGCAACCAAGCCCAACAGGAACACCAATGGAAATAACTGCACGGAGACACATAGTAGGTGAAACATAGTCATCCCATATGTAGCTGGAGTGTCTGAGAAACTCAGGAGGATTTTTAACAAACACCATGTCCCTGTGTTTTTCAAACCTAGCAACACACTGAGACATAAACTGGTACACCCAAAGGATCCAACCCCTAAAGAAAAACAAAGCAATGTGGTATACAGAGTCCAGTGTAGCGAGGAGTGCACAGATCTATACATTGGGGAGACAAAACAACTATTCACCAAGCGAATGGCTCAGCATAGGAGGGCAAAAGTCAGCTGTCTTTCTACACTTAAAAGACAAGGGACACTCCTTTGAAGATAGCAAGGTCCAAATCTTGGATAAAGAAGACCGCTGGTGTGAAAGAGGCGATTCATGTCAAGGTGGAGAAACCATCCCTAAACAGAGGCGGGGGCCTTCGACACCACCTGTCTATTACATACAATGCTGTTCTAACATCTGTACCCTGACGGTTTCAGAACACTTCACACATCCATTCAGGCAACTCTCACAAGTAACACCTCTTTCTAGGAGTTGCATGACACATTGGATAATCCTATCACAGTAACTACACAGAATCTACACCTCTGTGAATTTCTTCAGATGTCACCTCTTTGAAGAGTTACAATGTGCCATTGTGATTGGATTAGTGAAAGAGTTTATATGCTGAGAATTTCCCACTTCAGTTGAACTGAAGAAGCTGCTTGGATGAGTAGTGAAACATATTCATTGATTACTCAGCAAGTCCAGTTGTTTTTAGATTTACCTATACTAGATATTTGCAATTATGGCATATTTTAAAAGTTCTTACAGGCAATCGCAGAACAAGTACAACAAACTTGCCCAGCTTTATAAATACAAACACACACAGGGCAAATATTTCAGCACTGCTGAAAGTTTATAAATTAACCCAAGTGAAAGCTACATTGTACATATCCTGAAGTTTTTCCTTATTTTGCACTGTTTTTTTGAGGTCCTACCAATATATAATGTACCCCCTGTTGCAAAATATATATAATGTGGAGTTCCATGACCTGTATAAAAACACTCAGCCTTCAACCATGTGCTTTTATATGTTCATGGAACTCCTTGGCAATTTATATTATCCTTATATTTTACAAGAGTAAACTCTCTATATAATCTCTATAATTCACTATATAATGTACAGTATATTCATGGCTCTTGTATACTATACACAAACACGCTATATGTTATCTGTGATCCAATTTTTTTGTTTGTGTGGTTGTTACCTTAATGTTCTGAAGCAAATGCACAAGAGAAACGTGCTCTCCACTGCTCTTCCACTGAAAAAATCCCTGTAAAGCAGATGCTTGTTAGTTCTTATCTTTTGAGGAGCTAATTATTGCTCTTGCCTGTTTTGTGTTACGCATTTCAAATTCACATCCATCTCTAAATTACTGTAATTAAAGCTACAACATTCATATCTGTTTTACTGTGCCATGCAGCTGGGGGTGTTGATCATGAATGAACATGGATATTCCAGACATCCACACATTGTGAGCTGAAATATCTTAAATATTTGTTTCCTCCCCAGTCAAAACCTTTTTTTAATGAATTGATTCAGATTGCTTAAAGCATTTAAATATGTAAGGGTGGTAGGGGATGTAGACAGGGGATAGTTTGTCTGAGAATAGTATAGGTAGAAATTTGACATATACGTGGTTTTCGGATATCGTGAACTCCAGATACTGTCATGTTTTCAGCACATTCTCTTTGTATAGACACTAAAGCAGGGCATAGATGTAAAGATTTTTAAAAGATCTGATTGTCATTGTGAGAACACGATTATCTCAACGATCGTACGAATTGTCCATCAATTAAAAGACCAATTTGCCAGGAAAACAAAGGGGAGCTGCCTGCTTGGCCCTGCAAATATAGATTCTAACCGCACCATAATTTCAAAGGATTGGTCGGACTTCCCTAAAATCGGTCGTTCGTAAAAAATGTCTTGAATACTTTTAGGGGCATATTTATTATGCTGTGTAAAACATAATTTGTGTAAAAAATTGTGTTTTTACACGGTGAAGCCTGGTGATGTGTGTTGTATTACCCACTTTTTTTTTTACATTGCATAATAAATATGCCCCTTACAATCTCCCAGTACCTCCAACCCCTTTTTGCGTATAAAGTATGTGCTGTTTGAGTATCCAGATTTTGCAAATACACTACAAGTGCACTGTAGACTTTAATGGCAGTTAAGCCTGTTCCACAGACTTAGTATAGTGAAAATAGAAATAGAAAGAGCCAGAGGAATTCTAGTATAGTTTTCCTGGAGTAGGGGAAAGTGGGATAGTGGCAGGCAGGACCATATGGTATGGTCCGCATTTGACGTGAAATCTGTTTTAAACTTAAAGTAAGTTAAAGGGCAACTATTGAAAAACAAAATTTGATTACGATTTTTTTTTTTAAATATAGTCTATAAAACATTCTGTTTTTTTTAAATAATTAAGATACTCTCTCTCAAGCAGCTGTGTGCCAGTCCGTTATTTTGAAGGACGTTTAGCTCCAATACATTGTTTTGGAAAAGGGAGCACACACCAATGTATGTGGCCTGGTATAGTTTTAGCAATTCGTGCGCCAAACATTCATTTACAGAAATAAAGAAGACTTGAAAAAAACACAGTGTGATATCATAATAACCATTCAATTGCAGGAATGTGAAAACCTAAGAAAGTTGCATAAGCTAGAATGCATTGAAAGTTACCACCGACCTTACACCAACCATAGTGAAATGTAATGGACTGTGAAAATTTCTTGGGAAATGTCATGTCATGGACAGTGTTGGACATAAACTACAGTAGTTGATAGTAGCAGAACATCCTCATCTGTATTATGTGTAGAACTGTCTGGTAGTGGTGGAGACTTGGTCTACTGGCAATATAATGTAGAGGGTTCCGACTGTGTTATCTGTGCATATCCTAATAACTAAGTAATGCACACTCTCAGTTTGGGTTGTAAATTTATGTATCTTAGTATATTTTTATCTATATATCACTACTTATGCATGTAGCGCTGTACAGCAAAACATTGCTGTATGAATGAATTGCTAGAAACAAGCATAGCACAATGTTGACAGTGACCTGCTTTAACTTTTGCTTATTGTTGCTTGTTTCTCCCCAGAAAAGTTGTATCATACCCACAATAGATAGCTTAATGTTGCTGTATTGCTGGCCTTAGGTATTTTCAAGAAATTAGTAAAAGGGATTGTTCACCTTCAAACAACTAGTTGTTTTCAGACAGATCATCAGAAATAACAACTTTTTCCAATTACTTTATATTTTCTATCTGTGACCGTTTTTCTAAAATCGAAGTGTAAAGTTTCATTTTTCACCTTCTAAAGCAGCTCTGGGAGGGGGGGTCGCCGACCCGGTGAACTGTTCTAAATTGATACATTTAGTTGATACATTTGTTATCTGTGTCCCTGCTGAGCAGAATCCCTGGGTTTCATTAAAGGCAGCTGTTAGAATTGATACAATAGTTGCTAATACTCCAGAGATGCTGCTGAGAAATGTATCAACTAAATGTTCCAAAATTGTAACAGTTCAGAATCTGCACCTGAATTACTGATTGGCCAGACTCAAACACCAGAGACAGGAACATTCAACTTTACACTTAGATTTTGGAAAAACAGTAAAAAATAAAGAATGGAAAGTAATTGAAAATAGTCTTTATTTCTGGGGAATGAAAGGTGAACAATCCCTTTAAAGGGGTGGTTTACCTTCAGGTTAACTGTTATATATAGAATGGCCAATTCTAAGCAACTTTTCCATTGGTTTTCATTATTTATTTATTTTTTTTATTTTTTGAATTAAATCACGACATACTAAAAGTTTATTTAAAGGTGAACAACCGCTTTAAGCACTTGCTGAAGTATGACCATTTTGTACCATTTTTAAAACATCTTACGTTTTAGAATTCACAAATTCTGTATAATATTTTGGAAGTTGAAATTAATTATCATGAAGAATAATGGATATACTGCATGCTTTATTGAATCGTTAAACTTCCGTAAAGGATATTTCTTCTGGGAATTGATGGGAAATTACACAAATGGACTTGAATCGGATTTACATGATATTGGTTTTAGCATTGAGAAATTGTACCTGTCCCTTGAGGATCATCAGTCATTCTGCTACTGTTGTCATGGAGAGATTTATCAATTAGAGTTTAAGCAATGTTTGAAGTGGTGGGATATACCCCATCTGCAATATGGCGATAGTGCCTGTATATCTGAGGAAGATGGGATTCATTTCTCATCCCTAGGGGGTGTCTAATTTCGGACCATTATGCATATGTCATTACATGAAATGGCTTTGGTACAAAATCAGTCATATTTTAGAAAGGATGCTCTCATGCATTCTATCGATTAGCACACATATTTAGTTTGGATCAATGTTTTGCTCAAAGTGAAAGAAGGCTATTCATAATCTACTGAACAACTGATCACATAGACTTGCTTTATAATGACCTTACTCGGCTCAACTTGAGACTTTATTAGTTACATTCTGAATGTAAATGGTAAATACATAATAATGATACTGAAATGAAAATAAAATATAGAAATCATTGTTGTGCACCAATATTTCCATTACATACACATCTGTACATTTTTCACAATTCTATCTTCATTTCAGAATATCTAGCATCTTGCTTCATTTTGAAATGTGGGGGTTAATTCTTGAAAGCTGCCTGTCTAGTATAAGATTTGAGCTCTAATTTTATTTTTATTTTTTTCCCACAGCTGTCGTTCTAGTAATAGAAAGAGCTTGATTGTAGCTTCCAGCACATCCCCAACTTTGCCCCGTCCTCACTCTCCTCTCCATGGACATACAGGTAAAAATCCAGCCCTTTGCTGCCATTCTGACTCTACATGATTAATTGCTCATATTCCTTCCATTAGGGGGTTATTTATCAATAGTCGATTGTTAGTTTTGTGAGCTTTTTTTATAAACTTGCAACTCGAATGGTTTCTGATTTATGAAAAAACTCAAATGTAAAAAACTTGAATCAATGAAAACCAGTGAAAAAAACCTTGAATCGCTGGTATTAATCACATTTTCGAGAGAAACCCATGGGAAAAAAACCCGAACATCATGAAGGCTGCAAACATCTTCAAATGTTTTAAGGGACCTCTGCCATTGACTTCTACGTGACCTCGACAGGTTTTAGCTGGAGTATTTTTGGATTCAAGATAGTTCAAGGTTCTGGGTATAAAAAAATGTTTCAAACCCGAAAAATTCAAGTTTTTTTAAACCTGAAAATTTGAATTTCCCAGTTAAGCCTTTATGTAGCAGACAATGTTATTTGGCACTGATCTAAGGTACATTTTGATAAGATTACTCTGTCACCGCATTATATTGTGCCACATAAATATTTCTAATATTGTGCAACCTGTAGTGGAACTTTGTAAACAAGCATCAGGTGTCAATATAATGCAATATGCAGTGATGTCTAAATAAAAGGATTTCATACATTTTGTAAACATTTTTAGAATTTTACCCATTTGAAAGATATATCCAACAATAGCAACAATCAAACAGATGATAAAAGACATATTTAGGGGCCTATTTATTAACTTGAATTTTTACTGGTCCAGTTTTCGAAGGGGAAAACGAAGCTGCTAAAAATCCAAATCCAAAAATACTAAAACCTGTTGAAGTAATGTAGAAGTCAATGGCAGATGTCCCTTTTACAAAAGATGTTTCTTGACATTGTGATCTGCGCTGGTTTTTGTAAAATAATCAGAGAAAGTCGAGTTTATCTGGCAACAACTCGAAAAAGTACTACTATCTGAGCGTCGAGGCAATGGGAAAAATTATACCCTCCTTAGTGTAAGATGTTTTACACCAAAAAAAAATTCGTTTTTCTCCTTACTTATGCATTACTATCAGCATTTCTGAAATCAACAGGCAGAAACAATTAACATCATTTAAAGAAGTTCCAGAGTGAAGCACAGGGAAAAATGAGTTACAAGAAGTGCATATTAACCCCAGGTTTTTACACAGCTTTTTACACCAGAATTTTACACTCCGCTACACATTCTTAGGGTAAGGCCACACTAGGCGTTTTGGGGAGATTTGGTCGCCTGGCGACTAATCACCTCGTCTTTGCGGCGACCAATCTCCCCAAATGCCTTCCCTGACTCTGAGCCGGCTAAAATGAAAAAAACGCCGGCGCTAATCACATGCGGCGAATCGTTTTCCGAAGTTGCCTCACGTGAAAACTTCGGGCGACTTCGGAAAATGAATCGCCTTGTGTGATTAGCGCCGGTGTTTTTTCATTTTAGCCGGCGCAGAGTCAGGGTAGTTGGGGAGATTGGTAGCTCAAAGACGAGGCGATTAGTCGCCAGGCGACCAAATCTCCCAAAAACGCCCAGTGTGGCCTAACCCATAATGTCATGTGTTGCCTCATTTTTTTCTACCAGTAGCCTAACATGACTCATCATATATACGGTAGTCTCACCTACACCCAGAGAAAGTTGTGCTGTAACACAGAGATGATAAACTTTTGGCCTCTCCTCTCATGTTTTATTGCCTGTTTATTCAGGTAACCTACTGTTGCTTTTGACTGGACATATAAAATGTGCTTTTCTTGACACTCAATCACCTATGGCTGCCATTAAATGCAAGGTTTGTGCTGATGGACCATTCCATTCCATGGGGAGCTGATTAAGAACATGCTTAATCACATTTGTAGCGTTTGGAGGAAGAACATTTAAATTTTATATCACTGCTTTTTCTTTCTGTCCAGTACCACAACACCAACGTTAAATAGTTTATTGCAACGTTTTCTGTCACTTAATCCTTACGTAACTATAGTATTTATGCATAAGAACTGCAGTAATGGTATTAAAAACTGGCACAAACCAAAACAAATCTTCTTTTAGGTTCTGTGTGCAAAAGCTTTTGTTTAGCAAAGTGGCCTGGTCCAAGTCTAACTGTGTACCACATTATCTGAGTGCTACATTTTTTGTTCCCTTTACATTTATAAATGTTGGTCCAGTCTGACGTTGTATAAAATGGTGCACCTTAAATCCATTTACATGTGTGAAAGGAGAGAGAAAATGTCATTGCTCTTACATTAATAGCTTACATCATTTAGGCCCATAACCTGTGCCACATAGTATAAGCAATTTAATTGAATTGAAGCCATATATACACAATCAACGGGGAGGTAACACACACACCCACCTGTAATTGCAAGTATTAAAGCTTCTCCTTGATCCTATAAAATAAATAGTTTAATTCCTTCTAGCCTCCAGTCGCCTCACTGTCTACCAGTGTCATGAGTATTTATTTGTTGAACAGCATGGCTGACAAATCTAAAATATTGTTAATTCTTTATGACACATTTTTGAAGAATTTTAATATGAAAATCCTCTTAATACTTAAGCTTTTCTTAGCCTTATGTTTGAGGAACTGCCCTTCTGACAAAACTGGAACAGGTTGGATTTAGTTTGACATAAATTCGAAATCTGGCATTTATAGTCAATTATATGTCACTGTTATTAATCTGACTCTGTGGATTTGGATAATTATGTGCGGGTGATTAAACATTTTAGTAAGCTTTTAAAATAAACAAACGGAATCAGTCAGTTTTTCACGTTTCCCTCTTAAAAGCCAACATTTCACTTTCACAACTCTATTAGTCACAGCTTGACAGATCTCTGCCACAAGGCACTGAATTAGAATAATTTTTGAATAGAAGATTTCCATACAAATGACTTCATTTTTTTAATATTTAGCGGCACCGGAGTTTAAAGCATTGTCTTATTTAAATATTAATTAAAACATTGTGCCACTTAATCCAAAACTGTTTAGTGTACGTTTTGTGTAGGAATGCACATAAGCCAGCATTCATTTGCAGAGTTTAGATTTGGATGAATCATGAAGTCATGCGACTTTAAAGCTTTGGACAAGATTTAAAGATTTGGATTGATATTTGGCCAATTTTTTTTTTTTTGCTGGCTGAGGGTTCAGTATTTGGCCGATTCCGAAATAATCAACTTGGTGCGTCAATAGTTTTGTTGAGATTTTATGTATAGCAAAACATGCCCATACAAAATAAATTATACACATATTACACACAAATTTGATATTTATGGAAGCATAAAATAAAGATATATTTTCAGTGTTGCCCATGATTGCAGTGATGTGAAAGTGTATGAGTATAATGACTCTTGAGTATTTATATATCTGAATTAACATCACACTAGAAGAATTGATCACATTGACCTCGTCAGAATTAGAGTAACTGCATTTAGATAATCAGATTGATCACATTGCTTTATTTTTAAAAGTTTGAGGTTATTCCGTATTGAATTGGAACAAGCTGATTAGAGGAGAATCGGAGAGCAGCCTCCTGTGCAGTTGGTCATGATTCATGGCCAGGAGGGAAGAAAGACTATTTAAATGTCATTTGTATGCACCACATACTCCAGTGGACTTCTCTAGAATTATTTGAAAGGCATAATCACTTGTCCCACTTTCACAAGAGATTATATTATGTAGATCTCTGGGTCAGTCTGCCAAAGATTAGTCATTATCTTCAAAAGAAGTAATACGATGTACTGAATACATTTTGAGCTAAAAAAAAACCCTTTGGAGAACATAAGTATTAGTACCTAAATGATAAAATGAATATCTTACCATACTTTGATTGCTAGGGATGCTACAGTGTGGGATTCCATGTGGTTTTAAAAGCTCACTAAATGTAAAAATGGTTTAATTTTGTTATTCCTTGCATGTAATAATTCCCTAATGATGGCAATGACTGACCCGTATCTCTAGCCATACCAAAGATTTGTTGTACAATGAATGAATGGTCAGGCAGGACTAAATGTGGCCACACACTACTGTTTGAAAAGACAACTGTCCAACTACCTGCTCACCTCCATCAATGGCCAATTGCTTATTTGCACTTATACACTCTTGGCACTTTAGATGAACAAGCACAGTGGTGTAACTTTAATATAGCAGAACCCACAGTTTAGGAAGGGCCGGGGGAATAGGAGACGTGCTTACAGGGTCTTTTGTATTGTAGTCCTCCTCCCGTTCCACTAAAGTTCAGTATCCAGTGCAGGTAAGCGAGCAGCGCGTAGGTGCCCAATCACTGCTGAGGATGGGGAGGAATGCTCTGCACTGCCCTGAAGATTTTTTTGCAAGATGGCCTAGTCATTTGTATTTACACCACTAAACAAACAGACTGTAAGGAAAGTGGGAGTGTGGTGTGCCACCTGTCACAGGTGTGTGGATGACCTCCTTTACTTGCCAGTGAAAGGCATTATCACCAGACCATATTTTTTTTTTCTTCTGAACATACGAACTGTGATGGGATCATAAAACACGTGTATGGCTTCTTCGTGTTGGCAAAGTAAAATTATTGGTGTGACATATGATTAGATTCATTTCATTTTTGGAAAAGATAATTGTTATATGTAAAAGCATAGAATTATTTTTCACTGTCACTATATGTCATGCGGTTGTGTGCATAATTACTTCTCTCTTTGTGTATATGCTCTATCTACAAATACTCACACATTGTGTATGTATACATGTATAAACACACATATATATATTTACAGTTGAATGGAAAAGTTTGGCCATCCCTGGCAAATCTACAAATTGGGTTAATATTGTAAAACGTAGTAAATGGCTACTGCAGAAATCAGTGTGTTAAGAAACATCTGCAAATGTCAATGCAAATGTTTATTTTCCAAACTTTAAAACACAGGAACAAATAAAAGAGTACTTAAAGGGATTCTGTCATGTAGTTTTTATTCCTAAACTACACTGTTTACACTGCAAATAATTCACTCTGCCATCTAAAAAATCATTCCCAATCCAACAAGTGTATTTTTAGTTGTTATATTGGTGTGTAGGCAGTCATCTCACGTCACTTTGCCTGGTCATGTACTTTCAGAAAGAGCCAGCAGAATGGATCTGCTTTCTGACAGGGTATTGTTTCTTCTACTAAGTGTAACTGAATTTGTCTGAGTTGGACATGGGTTTTTACTATTGAGTGCTATTCTTATATCTACAAGGGAGCTGTTATCTTGTTACCTTTCCATTGTTCTGCTGATGGGCTGTTGGGGGGGGGACGGGTGGAGGGTGATGTCACTCCAACTTGCAGTGCAGCAGTAAAGAGTGACTGAAGTTTATCAGAGCACAAGTCACATGACTGGGGGCACCTGTGAAACTGACAGTATGTCTATCCCCATGTCCGATTTCATAATTAAATATAAAATAAAATCAGTTTGCTCTTTTAAAAACTGATTTCAGTGCAGAAGTCTGCTGGAGCAGCACTATTAACTAATGCTATTTGAAAAAAACATGCTTTCCTGCAATAGTATCCCTTTAAGGCAGGTGCAAAAGTTTGTGGGATCCCCTCCACTTGTCCAGTAATAAACAATGCTTTTGCAAGGATCCTCACCCTAAATACCTTATAATACCTTAATAGCTATAAGGAGTTGTGACCTGTTGACTATTTCTGAGCTTAAAGGAAATGTTCAGTGAAAAAATAAAAACTAAGTTAACAGATAGTCTGTGCTAAATAAAAAAATGTTTCTTATATAGTTAGCCAAAAATATAGCCTATAAAGGCTAGAGTGAGTGGATGTCTAATATAATAGCCAGAACACTACTTCCTGTTTCTCAGCTCTCTTGGTTTCCACTAACTAGTTACCAGGCAGTAACCAATCAGTGACCTGAGGGGGGGGGGCACATGGGTCATAACTGTTGCTTTTGAATCTGACCTGCATGCTAAGGATCAAGTGCAAACTGAACAGTTGTGTCCCATGTGGCCCCCCTTAAAATCTTTGACACCAAACTTTTGGCTGTCATTCAACTATCATGTGCGCCCCTAGCAACAGAGTGAATATTTGAAATGAAGCTAATTGATGCCTCCATAGCAAGGTAAGGCTATAAAAAGATTTCAAATCACTTCTAGCTCATAATTTCCCACTGTCTGTAATGTCATTAAGAAATGGCAGGAACTATCATGATTTTTTTTCTCGCTATTAGTATTCCATTTATTGAATAAAATAATTTTCTAAATATAAGCCATTAAACATTTCCTACCATTTTTAAATTCCTTTACAAGCTGTTATCTGTGCCAAAGGGGTGTTACTAAATATCAACCTACGGTGTCCAGCTGTATATATTCTCACACACTGTATTGTAACACAAGGGTATTTGAAGCCATTGAGCTCCATAAACATATATAAGAAAGAGCGCCATCCAGTGGTAATATGATCTAATTGTAAATCAATTTTAAAATCACATAAAACAATAAAATTAAAACACATCAACCTCTACACTAATATACTATACACTCTCTACACTATATATACACAATATACTGTATATACAATATAGTATAGCCTATATAACATACTCTATATAGGAACTGAGAGTCGACCCTTACTAAAATTATCAGATAGTAATTGAGTGAATAAATGCCTCCAACAGCCATAAACCATTTAACATATATAAGATCATCATACTAGTTTGATTTTGAGTTCAACATTTTTCACTTTTTATGGTTCTGATGAATAAATTACAATCTTACAATTATTAACTGGTTTCTGATTATTTTTCAGATCTTTGTTCCTATACAAAGTTTGTTATATTTGACCATAGCATACTAATGCTTATCAGTTTACATTTGCTTTGATTTTATTATTTTATGTGATGTAATTTAAAATAACTTTACTATTAGTTAATACCACCACTGTATCCTTGCAAACACAGCTGCTAAATGCACTAGTGCAGATACCCTTAGCAACCAATTATTATTTAACTTGTGGTAAACTGTTTAAAGCTAATTATTAATTGGTCACTATTGGCAACAGATCTGTTAAATGTGCGCTAATGCCACATGGGTCAGATTTAGGCTGGTATACACACAATTAGTATGCATTTTGGCTCAGAAATCCATACCTCCCAACATTTTTTGAGGGACAGTCAGGATTTTGACAGCTCAGCACATAGTCCCGGATTGTTACTGAAATGTCCTGACTTTCTCTTTGATTTCCTGCACTGAACAGCCAGAAAAAGATACAATGTTTCTAACTTAATTGGCTTTTGGCAGAGAGCCCAGAGCAAAGAAACAATTGTAGCAATTTAAGATAAACAAGTCTCTTGGGGAAACTGATGTGCATCTTAAAGGGCAATTCGCCTTCATTAGCAGAACTGTAATAACAACCACAGAAATGTTTTCAAACTTTCATAACCTGCCAAATATTGTAGAATGAACATGATACTTAGGGGGTGTGACCACAAAAATGGGCCTGATCAAAAAATGTGCACCACGATCTGCTCATCAAATCTTTTAGTCCCTCTTTCTATTTCCAAAATGCTGAGAAGTATGGAAATCTGTTCCATGTGACTGCACCCAGTCTGACTCAGTGGCTCTGGGTGCAGGCACTTGAGAAGACTGATGCAAGTGCAGGGAATGATTCTCAGCCTACGTTTATCCGCAGGTTGAGAATAAGCGCTATGTGGCCATGACTTTAAAGTGGTAAAGACTGCCAGCACCAAGTTTCTAACCCACAAGTGCCATCCCCAAGTTATCGAACATCCTGGAAATGGCACATAGTTTTATCCCTCAGCAGAAGTGAGAGGAACCACAGTTCTTCCTTCACATGACAAGAACAAGTATGGGATCCGTTATCTGGAAACTCGTTATCCAGAAAGATCTGAATTACAGAAAGGCTGTCTCCCATAGACTTCATTTTATCAAAATAATCCAAATTTTGAAAAATGGTTTATTTTACCTTTGTAATAATAAAACAGTACCTTCTACTTGATCCAAACTAAGATATAATTAATCCTTATTGGAAGAAAAACCAGCCTATTGGGTTTATTTCATGTTTACATGATTTTCTAGTAGACTTATGGTATGAAAATCCAAATTGCCGAAAGATCTGTTATCCGGAAAACCTCAGGTCCCGAGAATTCTGGAGAACAGGTCCCATACCTGTAGTTATTCATACTGTAGTCATTCTGCTAATTACCCTGATCATGAGGAGTTTGTTTCCCTAGTCATTTGTACATATATAATCGTGGTACTCTTGTTAGTGCCTTACAATGTTTCTAATGTTTATAATTAATACCAGTAAAGGTACCTGTATATATGGGTTCAGCCCCACAGGGCTTTTATTTCTTGGGAATTTTTGAAAGCATTGTGGGTAAATTCAAATTCATAATGTTTCTGAACGGAAACATCATGGTTGTTTGATTGTGTCTTCACTTCAAAGGTTTTAGTAGCAGGAGAGTTTGGCACTACTGGGACTTATGAGCTGTAATTCTTCATGTACATTCATTGTGTAGGATTACGTAAATACACTTGTGGTTTGCGCGATTACTCAGAAACCCTGTACTCTGTTTATCATGTTTTGCTAATATAGCAGAGTATGTTTTGCTAAATCAAAATAAATTGTAATAACTTACTAAAAATACATAGATTAATTGCTAATAACAATCATAATCTTAATCATTCCTAAATACTTGAACAAAACAGCTTCACTCTTCATCTGGCTGGAGCGGAATCACTTCATTAATAATTCATTCTATATATATATATATATATATATATATATATATATATATATATATATATATATATATATATATATATATATATATATATATATATATATATATATATATATATATATATATATATATATAATTTTTTTTTTTTTTTTTTGGCATATACAGTGAAAACAATTCTGGTTTCCCTTGTCAGACCAAAAACATGAAAAACTGTTAGATCATAAGCTTCTAACTTGTCATGTTACTGATTGCCAAGCGGGTCTTATCAAAGGCTTCACAGGGGGACTCCAGATATTTTACTTATAAAGGGCCCAGGGGACCATTCAGACTCCTCATAGCCTTGAGTTGAATTCTGATAAATAAATGTCATTATCAGTAAAATCAAAGCGTTACTTAGACAGGGTGCACAGAAATGTCCCTCTAATATGAATTATAGCTACTAAAGGTGGCCATAGACGTAACAATTACGATCTTTCTTGGAAAAGATCTTTCCAAGAAAGATCGTATTTTTTTTTACTGAAGAAAAAAGCCTTGGGACAGATATCTTTTGATATAGGAATTTTTTGCATATGATTGCCTGTGAACTGGGGCGAGTCCCTTTGGCGTAATTAAGGCAGAAATCCGATGTGAAAACAAGAAGTCACCTCGCACACCCTGGCCGTCCGAATTTTGCGAAACCTGGTGCTCGATGAAGGAGGTATTGGCAGCCTCCACAACAGACAGAGAAGTAGAAAATCACCGGCACAACAGGATATTTCTAGCAGGGAAAACCCTTGCTCGTTTATTTGCGGATGCAACGTTTCGGGGCTTACCCCTTTGTCAAGCATACACGCACCGAATATCGTACGAACATTTGTTTCGTACGATATTATCCGTGCGTCTATGGTCAACTTAAGTCTCTAGAACTATAAAACAGCCCTTAAAAGAAATGGGCATGTTTTAGCAAATAAAAGTGCTGCTAGTGTTAGGTGATGCATGTAACAGTACACTAGAGTGATAAGGGAGCATGAGACATAGCCATGCATTGCTTTATCCAGGCCAAACCAATTTGGAATTACTGTGAAATGCTGCAGTGCACTTTAATGAGATGCCGAACACAAAAGGGAAAATGTAAATTTCTATTCATACTTCAGACTTCATTTCTGTAACACATAAAAGATTAGCCCAAACAGTGCTTGCCTTCACTACGATTTCCATGAAATCTACATCACAATATGTGTCTGACTTTATAGTCTGCAATAATCTCAGCAGAAATAGATCTGCACCTGCAAAGGATAGAGACACAGCTGCACAGGATCCTTTCATTGCCCTAACTTTATCTTTGGCTAATATTCTAGTGTCAATTGCCTTCCCAAGGAGTCATGAATATCTCCACCAGATGGACGGTACTTTCCAAAATGATTTCACTTTCACATGATGTTTACTGTTAAATGCTTTGAAATTGTCCATACATAGATATTGCTCTCTGGATAATTAGGCTTCTGTTACAATGGGGAGGTTTTTTGTTACTACTGGTATATAGAAACAGGCATTGGTTTTTCCCAAGGGGGCAAAGACATTGAAACTTATATCTAACAAGCTATATAAGTAGTAAAATCTGCCCAATTATCCAGTAAGTCTCAAATTTGTTTTTATTGAATTTCTGCTCACTCCACAACATGAAACTAGGGCAATGCTGGGAAGACCGCAAGTATAATACGGAAGACCAGGACTTTCAACATATGACAATTTTTAAATTATTTCTTTTCATGGCAAGTGTCAGAAATACAGTTTAACGTTAACATGCGAAGTTTAGTAAAAGATAACCAAAGTGGAACCAGTGCCTAAGCAGAAATTGGTATTTGTAATCGATGGTACTCCACAATGGTAATACAGGTATGGGACCTGTTATCCAGAATTCTCTGGACCCGGGTTTTTCCGGATAATGGATCTTTCTGTAATTTGGACCTTCATACCTTAGTCTACTAGAAAATCATGTAAACATTAAAGAAACCCAATAGGCTGGTTTTGCTTCCAATAAGGATTAATTATATCTTAGTTTGGATCAAGTACAAGGTACTGCTTTATTATTACAGAGAGGAGCTTTAAAATTCTTGATTATTTGATTATAATGGAGTCTATGGGAGACATCCGCTTTGTAATTCGGAACTCTCTGGATAATGGGTTTCCAGATAACTGATCTGTCCCAGGTTTGAGACTAGTCAACAGATGACAGTACTATATATAGTGGCCAAAGGTCAGCATTTTTGCATGGCTATTATTTGACATTAATGTAACTGATATTTGCATTCCATTGGCATTTTTCACTAATCGTTTGGATTTGATTTTTTTTTTTTGCACAGGTAACAGCCCGCTTGATAGTCCACGTAACTTCTCTCCAAATGCTGCTGCTCACTTTTCATTTATTCCCGCTCGGAGGTAAGCCATTTTACATATATACACTGTAGGATTTGTGTAATCCAATTTTATGGTGCGTCAGTGACTTTTTATACTGTAAAATAATACAAGAGGACCATTCCATGGTACTTTAAGACTTTTAAATGATGGGCATATAATAATGAACCTGGATAACTATAAACCAAAGCTGCATCCCCGTTCTTGCATGGGTTTCCTCTCTCACATACAGAATCATTTCGGTCTTGGTAAAAGTGACCATTGTATGGATGTTTGATAAGCACCTTAGCTACCCAGCACCTGTGTGAATGATCTGTAATCTGTATCAAGAGCTGTAAAATATGTTGGTTTCTAAATTGGTGCAAAACCTAATTATAGTAAAATGAAGTACCATTTAATAACTTGCAATTAGGGGTTTTTCTGCCAAGGAGACCCCCAGCAAAAAATGTATATGAGAAAATATATCTCCCTTCATATGTATGGTTTACATTAATATTTATTTTTTCATAAGCGTTATCTATATGCATTATATATTACATTTATCAGTATTGGTAGCTGTACTGGTTACTTTGATGTGTGTCATTCTTAGAGTCTGATTAAACAGCGACCTCCAGTGGCCAATTTACCTAAATGTTTGCCTTCAAGTACATGGGAGTGCGCATGGGAATACAATAGTAATCTGTTTGGTAACATATAAGCACATTTTTATGTTTATTTAAAGCTCATCCTAACAACTCACACACATTGTTTATTTCTATGGGATTTTGATCAATGGGCGAAGTCTTAACATTGTTAAATGTTTAACATTGTTAAATACACTTCTGAAAATCCCATAGGAATGAATAGGAAGTGTATGAGTTTTTTTGGGGTGAGCTCTAATCTCACATTTTGAGATCTCTGTCCCATAAATTCTGTCTTCTTTTGCAGTCATATAAATGAGAGTGAAGCTATGACAAAGTGTTTGTGTATTTGTATCTGAGATGTGTACAATTCGACTTTCTCATGCAGCCCTACAACAAAAATCACAAAATATTTGTGATTTTCTTTTAATATAAAATCGGACTATTAAAAAATCACAAGTTTTTTGCAATTTATTAAACCCAGAGGATGGAAAAGTCAGAATAAAAAATCTGGCATCTCAGACCTGTTGAGGTTGCATATAAGCCAATGGGAGAAGTTCCAATGATTTTTTTTGATGTGTGCTGGGTTTTTGCCAATACCCTGAAGTTTTCGGGCAAAATTCTTGAGTTTTCGGGTGAAAAAAATCTTGAAAATCGGATGAAAATTCAGAAAAAAACTTGAAAAACTGATTTTTTTTCCCCCCACAAACATAATTTTTTGGAAAGTGTATTAATAAATAAGCCCAAAATACTTGTGCGTATTTGGTCAGAGTTTTTTTCAGAAAATACTGAGATAAATTTGGACTTTGATAAATAACCCCCTAAATGTTCTGCTGCACCTTCTTCTAGGCTGACATTCCTGGACTTATATCTGAAGATTTATGTGCGAACAATGACCTCTTGAATATTTTTAAGCCAGTATATGTATGCATATTATATATGTACATATTTATTTTTATTTCCAGAATATTGGGAGGCTTATTGTAGTTACAAATGAGGCACTGGGGATATGTAGCGCAAGTTGACCAATATACTTGCCTAGAGAGGTCCTTTTTGTATAAAAGGATGTCCCAATAATAATTACTTATAAAGTGGGGGCATGTGGTTTGATAATTTTATTTATACAGGTATGGGACCTGATTTCTATAATGCCCGGCACCTGGGGTTTTCTGGATAACTGATCTTTCCATAATTTGGAAAGTCTAAAATATTAAGTCTACTAGAAAATCATGTAAACATTAAATAAACCCAATAGGCTGTTTTTACTTCCAAGGAGACCAAATATATCTTAGTTTGGATCAAGTGCAAGGTATTGTTTTATTATTACAGAGAAAAGAGAAATCAATTTTAAATGTTTAAATTATTTGGATAAAGTGGAGTCTAAGGGATGGCCTTTCCGTTATTTGGAGCTTTCCGGATGACGGATCCCATACGTCCTACCTCTTGCTTTAACATATGCAGGGCTCACAAGGGGGCACAGGCTTGCTTACTGTATGTAATAGAATTAAAGTGATTTGTTTTATGATTTATAAACAGATATGAGATGGCGGGCAGATTAACTGTGGGGCAAAATATGATTGTATAAGGGCTGCTGTGGGAAGTCACAGACTTAAATTTGTATAATAGTGCATATAAATATTTTTTTCTTTAATTCTTCAATTAAGCCACGGACACAGAGCAGACAGGTAATAATAATAGCTTGGGTCTGTTTCTCATTCCCATTACGTTTTGCATGGTTGTTTTTATATGAACCCTCTGGCATTGTTTTTGACACATCTTTTTATTGCTCCCAAAGGCAATCATTCCTCTACTCTTGAGAGATTCATACAAACAAAATGCTTAAACTAGTACACACAGTAAATCAATGTGTCCTGTTGTAGTTATTACTTGTAATGAATGTTATCCTCAAATGTGTATTTTTTTCTTATGCAATTTACAGATTATAGTAAATAAGTCATTTTCTCCAGCTTCCTTAGTGCTACCAGAAAAATGCTACTGTAATATCACTTACAGTTATTTATTATTTTTTCACAGAAATGTTCTAGTTACAAAATGTTTTGGGGATTGTTTCCCATGACATTGAATGGCAATCTTTGTTGACATAAGCAAGCCGTTATCTTTTAAAAACCCTCCACCCAGGACAATGAATTTTCGTCTTTTTGACGGAGACCTTTAATGTGGACAATCACATTAACGTGATGCTGCCTCTAAAATATATTTTTTAAAAAAGTATACATTAGAGGAAAGAATGAAAAACGGTATGATCCCAGCTTCTTTTTTGATACTCTTTCCCGTCTTCTATGTATAAACTGTCATATAATGTGGCTGCTCGCTTTTGCAGTCAGCGAAGCCAATTCTTGAGCAATGAAAATACTGTGTGTGGCTTTGCCCTTAAAAAGGGACAAAAGTCATAAACAGCAAATTAATAAATTTTTACCCTTTTCTTGCTTAAAGCAGTTCTTTCCCTTTTACCCCCCCCCCTCCCCCCGTTAATTCCGAGCAAGTAAGAGCTGCCAATCCTGTATCTGGCTACTGCTCTGCCAATTAGACAAAGGGTAGTGAGCAAGTGTTGATTTATATTGTACACTGTACACTAGCTGGAAAGGGGGGGGGGGAAGTCAAGTATTAGTCAATTTATAGAAGTACAGTCTCTTATCTGAAAACCTGTTAACCAGAAAGCTCACAATCACTGTAATCCCATAAATCCATTTTAAGCAAATAATTAAAATTTTTTAAAATTAATTTCTTTTTCTCTGTAATAATAAAACAGCACCTTATACTTGATGCCAGCTACGCTGCATGAATCCATACTGGTGAAAAAATAATCCTGTTGGATTTATTTAATGTATTAATGATTTTTAACAGACATGAGGTATGGGGATCCAAATTACAGACTGATCCCTTATTTTAAAAACCCCAGCTCCCAAGCCTTCCTGATAAGTGATCCCATACCTTCATATTGCAAAGTACTTTTATTTTGAGATGAGGAACCACATTGGAGTTTTAAACCTCACTTGTAGTGCACAAGTGTGTAACAGCTGTAAAGCATTGCATGGAATTAAAAGATCAATTGTTGTGTTCTAGGGGCATATTTATCAAGGGTCGATTTTCGAATTGAAAAAACTTTTCAAAATTTGAATTCAAAAAGACCAACCAAAATTAAGTTGAAGTTTTTGGTTGAATAGGTCCGTGGTTGAATAGGTCCGTTTCTGATCGAATAGGTCTGTATTCGGCCAAATTCAAATCGTACGAATAGAAGGAACCGCACATTCATTCGAATTCGATTCAGAGTTTTTTCCACAAAAAACTTCGATTTTTCAAAGTCCACCAATTGACTCCAGGTAGGTTGTAGGAGGTCCCCCATAGGCTAAAACAGCAATTGGGAAGTTTTAGATGCCGAATGTTCGAAGTCGAATTTTTAGAGACAGTACATAATAAATTTCGATATTCTAATATTCGATTTTTTTTTTTCAAATCGAATTTGGACTATTCCCTAGTCGAAGTACACAAAAAATAGCTAGAAAATTTTTTATTCGAAAATTCACCTCGACCTTTGATAATCCTGCCCCTAAGTGTTACCTGGCACTAGGGATGCACCAATCCAGGATTCGGTTCGGAATTCTGCCTTTTTCAGCAGGATTCAGATTCACCTGAATCCTTCTGTCTGACTGAACCGAATCCGAACATATGCAAATTAGGGGCAGGGAGGGAAATCACGTGACTTTTTGTCACAAAACAAGGAAGTAAAAAAGTTTCCCCCTTCCTACCCCAAATTTGCATATGCAAATAAGCAAATTAGGATTCGGTTCGGTATTCTGCCAAATCTTTCGCGAGGGATTCAGGGGTTTAGCCGAATCCAAAATAGTGGATTTGGTGCATCTCTACCTGGCTCATAGGGATACAATGAAATTAGGGAGTGGGGGACTGCAAATAATTCTGTTTTGAAGTTGCATTTTGATCAGGAAAAGCACTTTGACTTGTGTGACCTAGTCCATAAACCAAAGTGAAGTACTTGTAGCTGCCTGGAAATAAGATTCTATAAGACAAATAAAAGATAATTGAAGAACAGTAATAGTACATAAATAATAAATACTGGACTATAAATCTTTTAAAAGGCTAATGTATTACATAACGTATGATTAATTTCTTGAATGGAAACTGCATAATAATGCCATCTGATTGCAAAAATCCAAACCCAAAGAGTCTAGAAAAGCTAGGGGGCGTTTCACTGAGAGGCAACTTCTGCTTATAGATGTTTCCCATTTGCAGGGGTGTAACTACAAAGGTATAGGGGCCCCATGAGGCCATGAGATCATATACAATTTCAATAAATACTGGCAACACAGAGCAACCTCTAGTCATTTTAGGGGCCTGAAAAATAATTTGCTGTGGGGCCCAATAATATCTAGTTATGCCACTGCCCGTTTGGTTTGGTAAATAGTGAAAGCAAAACAGGAGCCAACATCAATGAGATCACACATTTTTATCCATGGTTTTCCCTTGTTTGTGAATTCTTTTGGCCCCATTACACACATAAGCGGTCTATTTATCATGCTGTGTAGAAAGTGCGAGTGAAACACTACCGGTGATGTTACTCATAGCAACCAATCAAATCTTTGCTTTTGTTTGTGGAAATCTGATTGGTTGGTCTGTGCAACATCATCGGTAATGTTTCACTCCACTTTTTACATAGCATAATAAATAGACCCCTATATGTTGTTTTTCCTGCTTGCGCTTACATGTCTGCTTCGAAGGGACTTAAAGGAAAACTATACCCCCAAACAATGTAGGTCTCTATAAAAAGATATTGCATAAAACAGCTCATACGTAAAACCCTGCTTCATGTAAATAAATCATTTTCATAATAATATACTTTTCTAGTAGTATGTGCCATTGGGTAATCATTAATTGAAAATTGCCATTTTAAAAAATAAGGGCCGCCCTCTGGGATCGTAGGATTCCCTGTACTCACAAGCATACCAACAAACCATACATGTTAGGTCACATGAGCCAATTAACAGACAGAGTTCTATCTTTTGCTTCCACACTTCTTCCTGTTACAGTTAGAGTTGAAGTATTTCTGGTCAGGTGATCTCTGAGGCAGCACACAGACCATCACGAAATGGTGGCTCAAGGCAAGAGATGTAAAGGGGCAATATTTACTTAAATATATATTCCAGTTTGGTAAGATTCTTTAATATGCCACTTAATATGATATGAACTATCTGTTGCTTAAGCGTTCATTTTGGGGGTATAGTTTTCCTTTAATATTTTAGTGAATTGCTTTGATACATAGATTCAATAATGTTCCTTTTTTACCACTGAAGTTGTTCAGGTTACATACATTTATTTATTTAAAGCAGCATAGCTTTTTTTAAATTTCTTTTTCTTATATAATATACTTCTTGGAACCCTAGCTACCAGAATAAATTGCAAGAATGCTTTTTATCCACATTCTTAAAGCTAACAGGGATCCTTTAATAGTGTACTTCATCATATTGTGAGACATTCATTATATTTCATAAGTAGTAGGTAATGAGTGCCCTGCAGCAGCCACTTCTTCAATTCAGATAACCATGTGTAAGCGCCTGCCACTGTATTAGTGTAAATGTTTTACCTGTTGACTGTCCGCAGCACTGTTTTTATTTTCAGCCATTAGGATATGGTAATAAACTCTTCTCATGTACTGTGTTCTCTGTTATTTTGTATCAGAATCAGTGAAAATGTATAATTTCAATACTGTCAATACTGTCTTATTAGTATTAGTAGTACAATACATATGATATACTTTTTAGGACGGATGGACGCCGTTGGTCTTTGGCATCTCTACCTTCATCTGGATATGGAACGAACACTCCTAGTTCCACAGTTTCAGTAAGTGCCGGCTTTATTGTAGTATGAACACAGCAGTACAGCAGTCGGGCAGCAAACACTGCATTCAAATCTGTGTTTCAAAGAAAACATTCCTACATTAAAATAATAATGTTAGGGCTACATAAAACAAGTATGCTAAAGACTACACATAACCAACTTGGCTCCTATCATTAGGAGTTGAAAATATTCTTGTAACAGATAGCTTTATATTTGGGGACTGTTCTTAGAAAAGAAAAAAAAACTTCATGTTTAGTGTGGCTTTCGGACTAACTAAAATGCCATACAGTTGGCCAGAGGACCAATCGGAACACTTCATGACCAGAGCCCTGCCTATGTTATGCCTCATTTTGGCCAGTTTGGTAAAAATGTCAGTATTGGCATACCTGGTTGGTTTTACAGTAGTGCGTAAAAGTTTGTGAATTCTAGTTAAACAAATGAAACAAAAATTATTATATTTAGTCATGTATTTATTAAAAAAATGATCCAATAACATATGTGCATGTGGCAAAAGTAAGTGAATCCCTAGGATTATCGTATAATTAGTTAAAATCAGAATCTGATGTTTTCAGTCAATGGGATGACAATTAGTGTGAGTTAGATACTCTGTCTAAAGAATCGGGATCCAGCAAAACCTGATCACACATACAACACATTTGTTGAGGTGTATCATGGATTGAACAAAGAAGGTGTCTGAAGCTTTAGAAAAAGAGTTGTTGATGCCCATAAAGATGGAAAAGGTTACAAGACTATCTCTAAAGAGGTTAGACTCCACCAATCAACAGTGTGTATAAATGGAAGAAATGCAGGACCTTTGTTACCCTACCCAGATATGGGCAACCATCAAAGATAACTCCAACCGCAAGGCATCTGAAGCTTTAGAAAAAGAGTTGTTGATGCCCATAAAGATGGAAAAGGTTACAAGACTATCTCTAAAGAGGTTAGACTCCACCAATCAACAGTGTGTATAAATGGAAGAAATGCAGGACCTTTGTTACCCTACCCAGATATGGGCAACCATCAAAGATAACTCCAACCGCAAGGCATCTGAAGCTTTAGAAAAAGAGTTGTTGATGCCCATAAAGATGGAAAAGGTTACAAGACTATCTCTAAAGAGGTTAGACTCCACCAATCAACAGTGTGTATAAATGGAAGAAATGCAGGACCTTTGTTACCCTACCCAGATATGGGCAACCATCAAAGATAACTCCAACCGCAAGGCATCTAATAATCCGAGAGATTACAAAGTAACCCAGGGTAACTTCTAAGCAACTGAAGGACATTGTCGAATGTTGATGTTCATGAATTCATCATCAGGAGAACACTGAACAGCAATGGTGTGTATGTCAGGGTAGCAAGGAGAAAGCCACTGCTCTACCCAAAAATTAGTGGACTGATGAAGCCAAAATAGAAGTTTTTGTCTTAAATGAGGAGCCTTGCATTAAGAGAAAGAAAAACTCTGCATTCCAGCATAAGAACCATACCCCATCTGTGATACATGGTGGTGGGAGTGTTCTGGATTGAGGCTGTTTTGCTGCATCTGGGCCTGGATGGCTTGCCGTCATTGATGGAACAATGAATTTTGAACTATACCAGAGAATTCTAAAGTTAAATGTCAAGACATCTGTCTGTGAACTGAATCTCAAGAGACAGTGAATCATGCAGCAAGAGAGCAATCCTAAACACACAAGTTGTTCTACCAAAGAAGGGTTAAAGTAGAATAAAGTGAATGTTCTAGAATGGCCAAGTCAAAATCCTGACCTTAATTCAATTGGAATGTTGTGGAAAGACCTAAAGGGAGCGCTTCATGTGAGGAAACCCATCAACATCCAAGAGCTGAAGTTGTTCTGTATGGAGGAATTTTATTGCTGAACAAGGGGGTCTAAGAGCATATTTCACTTGCTTTTGCCACACACTGATACGTTATTGGATCATTTATTTTCAATAAATACATGACCAAATATAATATTTGGTTTCATTTGTTTAACTAGGTTTTCTTTACCTACTTTTAGGATTTGTTTGAAAATCAGATAATGATTTAGATCATGTTCATCTAAAAATGAAGTATTTTAAAAATGAGTAATGTTTTGAAAAACGCATTTGGAACGTATAGTTATTGGCATGATTTTAGCAGCAATGATGCTATGCACCTAATTTTTATTAGCAGCCCTCTTCTAGCTCTGATTTGTCTTATGTTTCAATTTTCCAGTTCTTTTTTTTTATTGCTTTTTAGCTGTCGCTATAGTACAGATTTACATTTGGATTTAAACTAGCAGTGTCCAGCTCCTGTATGTAGCTCCCTTGATTCCCAACTCCTTTCAAGGGATACCTGTGGTGTTCAATGTAAAGGCAACTGGTTGAGGGGTATTTTTATTTTTGTGAATGGTTTCCATTCTCAGTGAATGTATGTTTTTTTTAAGTGTATTTTTTTTGTACTTAGTCGTCCTGCTCATCCCAAGAGAAGCTGCACCAGTTGCCATATCAGCCAACGGCAGATGAGCTTCATTTCCTGACCAAACACTTCAGCACCGAGAACATCACTGATGAGGAGGGACGTAACTCACCAGCCATGCGCCCTCGTTCTCGCAGCCTCAGGTGATCTTATACTACTTTTTTTGGGTAACTCTGTTCCCTGACAATTGCTCCATTAGTTGCAAAATTATCATCATAGTTTAAATAATGTGAGATTTCTTTCTGCCCTCGTGATGCAAACCGACAAGCCAGGATTTGGATGGGTAGTGCACAGAACTGAGCACCATAACCCCCATAGATCATTCCACTGCTCAAAGCAGACAGACATATTTTTCCGATTTGAATTTCATAAATGTGTTAATTTGTTAAAGCTTTCCTTGACTGTCTTCAGTATTCTTCTTAGATTCATTTTCACTTTGTACAAAATCTAGTATCTGTTATACATAATTTCTTAAATGACAGAAATAATAGCAATGAGAAATACACACATTTTAGGATTAAGACCCAGGTACAAAGGTTATATGTCACAAAGTATACTTGTACATGGCTTCAAAAATGTCACTTTGCCTAGTTAACATGGCAGTTTGGGTTTAAAAGGCCTGAAGCGAATTGCTTGAAGTTGTCAGTACCAGCAAATACACTTGAATCCTGGTCCAGTTCAGCAAGCCCTGATCCGTAACATACTGGGTAGACAGCTGTAAGAAACCATTGTACTGCTAATATACTGTGTCACTATAAGTAAATTTATATTATGCTTTAATACATCAGATTTTTTGTAGATAGATTATTTTAACATAATTAAAAATTTTGAAAATGTGCCCCCCATGTTTATGTTATTCTTCTGTCCATTCAGTTTGTTGCTGGGACAAGTAAACATTTGGGTTAGATCTATATAATTTCCTATACATACAATTATGTTTACCTGTCCCTTATAAATGTCATGCATAGAGGCCCCAAGCAGTGCAATAAAAAAATGTAAGGTACCTATTTTATATGTAATATAATATTGTCCCCTTTAGGAAACCTACTACATCAAATCAAAATATGTATAAGACGTTGGTTTCCTTTCATATATAGTAGAACCCCCATTTTACATCCCCTGATTTTCAGATTTCCCTCATTTTACATTTTTGTTTTGTGATCCCACCTATATAGTATGCACAATAATTTTCTTTTCCTGATTTTACATTTTCCTGGATTTTACATCAATTTTTTCTGGTCCCCTAAAAAACGTAAAACTAAAATTACGTGACAATAATGTTGCACAAAATCTTATTTTCCCCCCTTAATTGCATTGTTCCATATCCAGCACACAAAGAGAAGGCTGCACAGCCCTTGCAGGCAAATTACCTGGGATTGTTGTACAGCATAGCTTTTTTTATTGCATGGAATGCATTATAATTTTCTGAGTAGATTTTTTCTCTTTTAGCTTTATTCATACAATGATTTCAGAAATGACCGCTCTTGCTGTATATTACTTTAAAGCTCCTGCCATTTTCAATTGCTCATGTAAATTGACATTTTAATTCAAAGGTATGTGGCTCATGCAAATTTCATATCCTAAAGGGCTCTTCATGTAACCTTCACTTCCTTCCATGATACATTTCTTTTCCTGTCAGTTTTAAATGAGGTTCATTTAAATTCCTTGTTTTTCTCCATAGAAGACTACAGAGCCTGTCTGGCTTTTAATTATCCTATGAGATCCATGTGATACAGAGTTTTATTAATCTTTTTTCTTGTGTCTGTAGTTTTACTCTCGGAATAAGGAGCCCGTTTCTGAAATTCATGAACAAAAAAAAATGGTTAACATTGTAGAGTAGAAAATTGAGATGTAAATTTGCTTTTCTATTGCTTAATTCTGTGAATAGGTGCTGCTATACAGTTAAATGTGACTACAGCGTTGAAGAGAAAAGCATTTTATTTATTTATTGCTGGCAGTATAGTTTGTTTTTTTTTGGTTGAGAGGTGAAAAAAAATATAGATTTTAACACCTGATTTTCAGACAGATTTTCCTGCTTCAGAATTACAGGCTATATTGTTTCAGCTATAGGCTACTAGCAATATATGCTTGTTTACTCAAGGCAACTCTAAATGATATGTATTCAATTGTATTGACAGTTTTCATTCATACTATTTAATACTAAATAATCCTTTTCAATTGAGGATCTTGTACATGATACCTCATTAGCTGCCAGTTAGGTCATTTCTACCCCGGCAATTGAATAAATCCGTGCTTTCCATACAGGGTGGGGTGAGCATCATAATATGCCATTAATCTCCTAGCCAACTGTGTGCTGGAACTAATTAAGGATGCCAGTAATTCATTTTGGAGAAAGCGATTACATCATGATAGGAAAAATGTATTTTTATATTTTCAAACATGATCAGAAAAAAAGCCAAACTCCTACTTAGTGGTAGTTTATAAACAAGATGATTAAAAAAGAATTATTACAGATTTTGTTTGAATAAATCATCCCTAACTTCTAGTTCATTAAAAGCTGTATTGTAAAACATCAGACAAACCAGTCCTTGGAGTGATAATATACAAAAACTATAAAGGTTTTAGTGATACAGGTGTGGGACCTGTTATCCAGAATTCCTTGGGTTTTCCAGATAATGGGTCTTTCCATAATTTGGATCTCCGTGACTTAAGTCTACTAAAATGTATATTAATTAAACATTATAGCATTGTTTGCATCCAATAAGGATTAATTATTTATTTATTTGTTTGAATCTATAAGAGAAAAAGGACATTTTTAAAAAATGTTATTATTCAGTTAAAACGGAGTCCCCCATAATTTGAAGTATACTGGATAACAGGTTTCCGGATAATGAATGCTCTATCTGTAGTAGGACAACTCTTTCAGTTAGGCTTATGTCACAGAGGTACACAGTATTTACCCAAATATACACTTATTGCTCACATTGAGAGGAAACCATGATGGTATGTGCAAGGAATATTCCCCTTTTACTCACCCTTAAGCTGGCCATAGACGCAAAGATCCGATCGTACGAATCAACGTACGATCGGACTTTCCCATCTCCCGACCCGCCACTAACCATTCAGATCAAAGTCTTTACAATTCCGATCAAATAAGAACAGATCACCCAATGTTCTGCCCCTGACAGCAATCGTACGATACTTATGTCTGACAACACTAGTGACAGTCTCCCTCTGAAAATCGTACGATTGGCAATACACGCAGAGATATTATCGGCAGGTGACAGAAATTTTCTAACCTGTCCGATCGACCAAACGACCGATCTCCGACGGACGAAAAATGTCGGGACTCTCCACACATGGTCCGAAAATCGTACGAATCCACGATTCGTACGATCGGATCTTTGCGTCTATGGCCAGCTTTAGGCTACCAGAGTCATCCCAGCTTTGATGAATCAACCTGTAACTGAAATAATATGTAACATGTGAAGCAGGAAACCTGTGCTGCAAACAGTCGTCTCATATAAACCAGTTAAATAGCATAATCATATCCACTACATATAGAAGCCGGAAGCATATTTTCATTTTGACATCCAGGTGGAAGACATTACCCTAACCTGCCTGTTACTGGCCATGCTGGAATCAGGTATTCGATCAAACTGGATATTTAAATTCAAACCTAAGAGAGGGTTTACGGTGTGTAATGATTATAACAAAGGAATGGAGCCTTGCCCATACAGTGGACGTTAAGTTTTTTAAATCATTTTTCTTATCTGGATTACCTCATTGTCCCCTGGGTTGGGGGGGGGGGCTGCTGAGGCAGGAATGAGTCATACCATTACATACTTGCATCGTGCTGCAATAGGCTGCTGCTTATAATTCAGCACCTGTCACTCTGTTCAGTGGATCTATGGTGCATGTCCATCAGCTGAATGACCTCACATGTTTAGCGCAAACACTATAAAATTGCCAATTTATTGCACTATTCTTATTGGCCTGGGCTGAAAAAACTCACCTTTAAACAGCTGTTCTAATTTCTCTAGTATCTTAATTCTCAAGCAAATCATAGATAGGTGTGTCGTGTGTGTGCAGATCATTGATCTTTATATACTCATAATCTTGATTGGCACGTTAGACTAGGGCTTCCAAATGCAGTCTCTTTTTATTCAGTTATAGGTAGCACAATCTCAAGTTTGTTTTCTGTAAAACTGGTATCAATACAGTTTCTTAATATCTCGTCCCTCTGTCTCCTTTGTTGTGTTTCTGTTTGTGACCCCTACCTGCTGGCTGCCTGCTCAATTTGCTGTCTGGCTATTGAAGTGCAACTGACAGGCTGATTTATCACTTGGCGAAACAATAATATGGCGAAACACCTCCTCCCTCATTGTGCTAATACACGCTGAATCAAGGACACACTGCTTTCACTCAGTCTCTGTCCATCTTTCTGTAATACACAGTGCTGAGGTGTTTAAGCCCGTCCCTGCTTCTTTCAGCTTTCTACCATTCATTTTGTCACATCATTTCTGTTGAAAACACATTTTCCTTTCAGCTATTTATATTAAAACTATTGTGTGGGTGTATGTCTTTGTTTTCTTTTGTGTTTATTTTACAACATTGCCGCAATGTATTGTACCCTGTTAAAGAGACACTGACACCAGAAATGAAACATTTTTCTACCTCTATCATAATATGAATAGCATGCAAAGACATTAAGGTGGTCATACCTTTGCTGATTTACTCAAGGTTGTCCAAAGGGCCAGCCAGTAATTTCACTGCCTTATTAGCTGGTGTATTTACATTTTCTGTATGTGATCCACTAATATTATGGGATTGTGAAATTGACCCCCAATGATTTATACTGTATGCCCAGATGGGGACATTGTGTCGTCGAAAGATCTTCAGCGACTAATCGCCTCTTCTGAGGGGCGACAATCTCCCCGAACTGCCTTTCCCCTGCCTGCCGCCTGCTATAATGACAAAACGACAGTGCCAATGCACTCACGGCGCTTCAATTTCGAATGGCATTTTGTCATTATAGCAGAGGGAAGGCAGTTGGGGGAAATTGTCGCCCCACTGAAGAGGCGATTAGTCGCCAGGCGACTAAATCTCCCCGAATCTGCCCGTGTGCTTAAACCCTTAAACTAGACAACCAAGCATGGTTATATATGGCAACTTTAGCCACTTTAGCAGAAAAAGTGATACTCATAATAGATGTTTTAATTGCAAGCTTTCAGGACCAGTTCTTAGGTCCATTAAGCCTAAACTCTAGCTTGTTAACAAAGGGTATATTATTGTAATGCAATATTTTACTTCTTTTACAGTATTGGAAACTCTCAGCCACTGAGGCTGCCTGTTAAGGAGCTGATCTGTAAAAGGAGAGCGTGTGTTCAGTTCCTGTTTTGTCTCCTTCTGAATTTGGACTTGTCATTTTATCTCAGGAGCATCATACCCAACCCCAATAACATGTTATTTTGATATGTTTTTACTTTTAGCCCTGGACGTTCTCCTATTTCATATGATGGGGAGATAGTGATGATGAATCATGTTTACAAAGAACGCTTTCCTAAGGTAAGAGATTCTTTGGCATATCTACATACATACATACATAACATACATACATACATACATACATAACATACATACATAACATACATACATAACATACATACATAACATACATACATAACATACATAACATACATAACATACATACATAACATACATAACATACATAACATACATAACATACATACATACATACATACATAACATACATAACATACATACATACATACATACATACATACATACATACATACATACATACATTACATACATAACATACATACATAACATACATACATAACATACATACATAACATACATACATAACATACATAACATACATAACTACATACATACATACATACATACATACATACATACATACCATACATAACATACATAACATACATAACATACATAACATACATAACATACATAACATACATAACATACATAACATACATAACATACATAACATACATAACATACATAACATACATAACATACATAACATACATAACATACATAACATACATAACATACATAACATACATAACATACATAACATACATAACATACATAACATACATAACATACATAACATACATAACATACATAACATATATACATACATACATACATACATACATAGCAGCAGCTCCAACAGTATTGGTCACCAAATACATATATTATAAATAGGATCATACATATATTATAAATAGGATCTACAGATATCTGTTATTAAGCATTCACAAAAGTGAATCCTATATTAATATATTCTGAAAGCTGGACACTAGACAAAATTGATGGAAACGTTATCTGGAAATCTGTTATCCAGAAATAGTTGCTGCTTAAAGTGGAGTGTTTTTAAATGGGTGGTTCACCTTTAGTTAAACTTTTAGTATATAATAGAATGTCCAATTCTAAGCAACTTTTCCATTGGTTTTCATTATTTATTTTGTATAGTTTTTTTTAATTATTAGCAATCGTCTCCTGAATCTTTCCAGCTTTCAAATGTCCCTGACCCCATCTAAGAAGCAAATGCTCTGTAAGGCTACAAATGTATTGTTATTGCTAATTCTTATTGCTCATATTTCTAGTAAGGCCCTCTCCTATTCATATTCCAATCTCTTATTCAAATTAATGCATGGTTGCTAGGGTAAAATGGACCCTAGCTACCAGATTGTTTATAATGCATGGTTGCTAGGGTAAAATGGACCCTAGCTACCAGATTGTTTATAATGCAAATTGAAGAGCTGCTGAATAAAAAGCTAAATAACTCAAAAACCTTAAATAATAATAAATGAAAACCGATTGCAAATTGTCTCAGAATATCACTCTCTACACCATACTAAAAGATAACTCAAAGGTAAACAACCCCTTTAAGAAGCTCTGAAATGTGTTGTTCAATCAATCAAAAACACACTGTATAGACTACATAATCATCACTTGTCAAGCCTGTCATCTGTATACTTAATTAGGCAAGTATCTTCTGACAAGAGCTTGTACACAAACTTGCCTGGCAAATGCAATAGGAATATGGTTTCAGGTGCTTTAAATACGCCTCCTTCTAGGCTTAAGCTCCCCAAACAGCCAAATGTGTTATTACCCATATTGGCATTAAGCCATATAGAAATAGGAGACTTTAAAATGTCACACTGAAATACTCTAAGGGTGATATCACACCAGGTGATAACTGAATTTGAAGATGACTTAGTAAAATGAATCACAAAATCGGTGACATTCTAATGCCAGTTTGACTGCTAATGAAATAAAAGGCCCAATCACCTTTAGCAACCTGTCAGCACTTAGCTTTTACTGATCATCAGTTTGGAAGCAAACATCTCATTAGTATTAACTAGATCTGGGCAAAATGACTTATGTGTACCTGTAAGTTCCAAAGCCAGAGGTAATAGCACACTGGGTGTGTGTGTTTTATGCATTCTACTTTTGTCACCTGACCTTTATTTAGTTTATGTACAGCTATGGGATCTGTTATCCAGAAAACTTCAAATTACGTAAAGGCAGTCTCCCATAGGCTCCATTTTATCCAAATCCACATTTTTTAAAGTGATTTCCCTTTTCTCTGTAATAATAAAACTGTGCCTTGTACTTGATCTAAACTAAGATATAATTTATCCTTATTGGAAGAAAAACCAGTCTATTGGGTTTATTTAATGTTGACATGATTTTCTAGTATGAAGATCCAAATTACAGGATGATCCGTTATCTGGAAAACCCAGGTCTGGATAACGGGTCAGAAACCTGTACTTCATTAAAGTGATGGAAGCCTAATTTAGTATTAAAGCTAGGTTTCTTGTGAAGATGGATATATTTCAGAATGATTTCAGAACATTTGCAACTTAAGTTTCATTGTTTATTTATACCTTTTGTGGTTTCCTAAGGCAACAGCACAGATGGAAGAACGACTGGCAGATTTCATTATTTCCAATTCTCCAGAGAATGTGCTGCCATTAGCAGACGGTGTCCTGAGCTTCATTCATCACCAAGTGATTGAACTGGCACGTGACTGCCTGAGCAAATCACGAGATGGGCTGATCACCTCTCGCTACTTTTATGAGCTTCAAGAGAACTTAGAGAAATTGCTGCAAAATGTAAGTCCTTAAACATACTTTTTAACATGTTAGCAGTCCAGTTCTAGCTTTGTGAAGATGACTGCTGTGTACCCTTTGCATTATTTACTAATTACTAAGAAACTTTGATACAAAACATGACTTCTGTCACAAAATATGTGTTTAATGCAAAGGAGGTGGAAATTAGATTGCTAATTTTTCACCGTTTCGCGGGAAATTCACAAATTTTCCGCCGAAACAAAACGGGATATATTCACCAGTCAACTAATAATGGCATAAGTTACTGCTTTCAGGTGGTATAAGAAAAAACAAAAAACTATAAAAACTGCAATCTGTTCTTTTTAATGGATGATTTGACAGAATGCAGTGCATGGTGTAAAATCACGCATAAGGACTGTTGCATAACGTAGTAATGATATTTTTTTTTTTACACTACTTTGACATTCTGACAATCTACATGTTATATAGATTGTGGTGGCCTATAACTGTTTAAACGTAATAAAAGAAGAACTGGCACTCAGAGCTCGATGCAAGCGGGCAAAGCCCTGCGTGTCCACCACAATGCAACGCTTCGGGGGCGGGCCCCCTCGTCACTGACGAGGGGGCCCGCCCCCGAAGCGTTGCATTGTGGTGGACACGCAGGGCTTTGCCCGCTTGCGTCGAGCTCTGAGTGCCAGTTCTTCTTTTATTACGTTTACTGCAGTTGGGGTTGCCGATCCCTTCTGACTGTGCACCGGGCCAACTTGTGCTGGAGAAGCCGGGGTGTGCTGGTGGGTTCTGAAATTTGGCCTATAACTGTTTACCATTTATCAGTAATTGTTGTTGTGCCACTTTCCATACGGTTTAAAGGAACAGTCATTCTTCCATATAGAAAACATTTAGAGGGTTATTTATCAAAGTTTGAATTTTAGAGCTATGTGGCTTTTTTATACCTCGAATGAACTCACAACTTTAATGGTTTCTAATTTATGAAAAAACTGGAATGGAGAAAACTCAAAACAGTGTGTTTGGGGTTAACAACCCAAAAACTGATAAATTGATAGAGTTTTGGCAAAAAAAAAACCTTGAATCTCTTGAATTAATGAAGTTTTCGAAACCAATTGAACAAAATCGATCATCGTGAAGGCTATTAACATCTTCAAATGGTTCACAGGACCTCTGCCATTGACTTCTACATGAATTACACAGGTTTTATTTTCAGATTTCAGCTATTTCCAGGGTCGGGGTATAATAAATCTCAAAAAATTCAACCAAAAAAAATCAATTGTTGACGCAAAAATAACCTTGAAAACACAATTTTTTTGTGGAAAACACAACTTGAACCTTAATAAATCTGCCCCTATTTATTATTTCTTCTGTTTACAAAATTTCTAACATTTCTCATATAAAATTCTCTTTGATAAATCTCTTCTGTTTAAAGGAGAAGGAAAGCTACAGAGGCATTTTATTGCCAATAGATTAGCTGCAATAGTGCAAGATAGAATGCTATATTTATTCTGTAGAATGTTTTACCATATCTGAGTAAAAAGCTCTAGAAACTTACTGTTTGTTTAGGATAGGAGCTGCAGTATTAACATGGTGTGACATCACTTCCTGCCTGAGTCTCTCCCTGCTCTGGGCTCAGATTACAGTAGAGAAGGGAGGGGGGGAGGAAGAGGAGCAAACAGAGCATGCTCTTGCCCAGGGCAATGAGGTTTAAGATGAAGGCAGGAAGTCTGATACAGAAGTCCATGTGTATACAATAGAAGGAAAGAAATGCAGTGTTTCTTTTGACAGAGGACTCAGAGCAGCATTACTTTGGGGGTTTACTGGTATATTTAGATGGACCTTTCTGATAAGGCTTACTTAGTTTTAACCTTTCCTTCTCCTTTAAGTCTGTAATGGTTAAATGTGGAAAATGCACATTTTGCACGATAATGTTGCAATGACCAAGGTTTAGTATTTTACAATAATTTTTTTTTTCTGGTTGATTTTATAACTATTTCCCTCCAAAAAATATGACCATGAAATTATCATACTGTATGTTGTTAAATGTACCTTGCTTCATTGCTAAATTTTTCTTTAAAAAAAATCTTTAAATCCTCAAATATCTCAAGAAAGATAACTTTATTTTATCTGCTGCGCTTAAAACACTCAGGCATGACAGTGGCTGAAGGGGTAATTAAAAAGAAAAAGTCCCCGACTTTCCTCAGAAATGAAATCATTGGTGACCTCATTGGGATTAAATCTGCCTTTTGCTTTGTGATTGATAAGGTGTTCCACTGTTTGACTTTGACAGTTGAAAGAGAGCTAAAAGCTCCTAGACACAATTAACTCTTTAGGAATTGCAGAAGGGGTTATTTTGGGTGTTTTGTCAGTTGTATTTTTTATTAGCACATGGCTTTTTTTTAGCACAGAATTCTGAAGGTGGTTGTTCAGTGGCCCTTTCTTTGAAAATGAGTAATTACATTGCCCTTAATTTGCATTCCTGCAGTACTGTCATACTGGGCAAATTTTCTGTGGTGGTTAAACCAAGAGACCACACTATTTATTGATTAAAAAGACACATTAGGTCATAATCAATTTGATTCCAGAAGTCCCCAGAGATTTCTGATGAGTTTTCATGAGATGCTTTTCGTGAAAGTTCTTCTCCTTGAATTATATTTGGCAGTTATCGGTTGTAAAACTGGTGGTATTTGATAAGATCTGTTCTTTAAATGCTTGTTCAATTTGGTGGTGGGTCCAGTCAGATCTGATCCAATATTTAATAATCAGATCACACTTACCCCTGTGGAATTTTCTGCCCGCCTAGTGGGCCATTGTTTTGGCCACATAGATGAGTCAAGAGTGGCTCCAGAATATGCTAGTTTAAAGGAGAAGGAAATGCTAAAACGAAGTAAACTTTATCAGAAAGGTCTCTATAAATCCACCAGTAAACCCTCAAAGTAATGCTGCCCCGAGTCCCCTGTCAAAAGAAACACCACATTTCTTTCCTTCTATTGTGTACACATGGGCTTCTGTATCAGACTTCCTGCCTTCAGCTTAAACCTCCAGGGCTTGGTCTTGAGCATGCTCAATTTGCTCCTTTCCTCCTGTCTCCCTCCTCCCCTCCCTGCTGTAATCTGAGCCCAGAGCTATGAGTGAGCAGGGCGAGACTCAGCAGGAAGTGATATCACACCAAGCCAATATGGTAGCTGTATCCTAAACAAACCGAGAGAGCTTCTAGAGCAGTTTACTCTGCAAATATGGTGTTATAGCTTGCAGTATTGTGGCTGATCTATTGGCAATAAACTCCCTCGGTAGCTTTCTTTCTCCTTTAAGTCGCTCAGTTACTTGTGACCTGAGCTCTGGCATTTTCCCTTGATTAAGCTGAATCACTGCGAGCACTCTACAGAATATAGCTATGCTATATAAATATAGAATAATGATATTTACCAACACACAAATACATTTTATCATGACAAATTCCTCTAAACTGCTTTATGTTTTCTGGTATTTGGAAAATTAGCATAATATTAAAAGACAGGCCAGTAGTGATGTGCGAGTCGGGTAAAACCCAACCCACACCCATCCCAAACCTGCCCTCCCTCCACCCGCGCCTCCCCGAGACAGACTTTTGGCTTCCATTTATAGACCCGCCCCGCCAATGATGTTGCAAAAGGGGTGGGGCGAGCAGGCACGTGTCTATAAAAAAGAAAGCTGGCAGTGTTAGGTGGCAAATGGGGGTGCCAGGTCGGCCTGAACCCTCCCGACCCGCAGGTAAACCCGAGGGTATCGGACCGGCCCGCACATCACTACAGGCCGTTCATGATCAGCAACAAAGCAGTCCTATAGCATAATACAAATTTTAAAAGGGTTGTTCACATTTCAAACAGGTTGTTTTTTTGTTTCAGTTGTTTTCAGATTGTTCACCAGAAGTACACACTTTGTTTTCAGTTTGTTTCCATATTTATTTTTCCAAAATTTTAAAGTTGAAAGGAATTGTTCAGTATAAAAATAAAAACTGGGTTAATAGATAGGCTGTGCAAGATAGAAAATGTTTTCAATATAATTATTTAGCCAAAAATGTAATGTATAAAGGCTGCAGTGACTGGAGGTCTCACATAATAGCCCATATACTACTTCCTGCTTTGCAACTCTCTTGGTTTTCAGGGATTGGTTACCAGGCAGTAAGCGATCAGTGACTGTTTGCTGAATGCTGAGGATCAATTGCAAACTCACTGAACAGTTATGTCCCATGTAGCCCCCCTTTAAGTCTCTGAATAACTCAGAGAGCTGAAAAGCAGGGAGTTGTTTTCTGTTCTGACATCCATTTACTCCAGCCTTTATACATTACATTTTTGGCTAACTAACTATATTAGAAACTTTTTTTATTTTGCACGACCTATCTATTTACCCAGTTTTTATTTTTACACCGAACTTGACTTTAATGTCACTGTCTCTGGTGTTTGAGTCTGGCAGTTTAGTTATTTCAGGTGAGAATCTGAACTGTTAACGTTTTGCTACATTTAGTTGATACATTTCTCAGCCGCATCTCTGGAGTATTAGCAACTATTGTATCAATTCTAACAGCTGCCTGTAATGAAACTCAGGGATTCTGCTCAGCAGGGACAAAGATAAGAAATGTATCAACTAAATGTATCAGTTTAGTACAGTTTACAGAGCTGCTTCAGAAAGACAAGATTAAAATTGAGACTTCAAGCTTCAATATTAGAAAAACAGTCACAAATATAAAATAGTAACTGAACTATCTAAACTGAACTGAAAAAAGTGTTGGAAGGTGAACAACCCCTTTAAATAAGAAAGGGGTTGTTTCCCTTTACTGTTACATTACTCTATATATCATTATACTTAGCAGATAATGCAAGACATTAACTTAAATATTTTTTATTTCATTCCAGTGATCTAGCAACTTATGTACACCGTGCACAGAAAAATGTAGATTGTAAGCTCTTTTGCACAGGGCCTCCTTTACCTCTTGTATCCGTTATCAATTATATTTTTTGTGTAATCTATATATATATATATATATATATATATATATATATATATATATATATATATATATATATATATATATATATATATATATATATATATATATATATATTTGCAGAGGGTTTTGTTTGGGAAGGCTTAATATGGGCCATACATAGACTGGTATAAAGATAATGTGAGATTTAGCAGATTAACCTGCCCAACTACGTCTAGCAATTCCCACCTAGTTTCAGGAAACTGTAAAAGTGGGTGCTCTTTTTTTACCCTAAAATGCTCAGGATGTAAAAGTATTTACACATGCACTCTATGGGCTCCATTGAGGTGTTCATTTCAACAAAGGGGTGATATTTTTGTGGAGTGTTAAAAAGTGATCTTTTTTTTTCCTTCAAAATTTCTAAATCTAAAGCAAAAACTGCTCCAATCAACCATGAAGGCTAAAAAAGTATACATTGATCGTGGTGTCCTAGATAATTTAGCTGAAATGTGTTTTACTTCGTTTTATAGAGTGGAAGGCAGTGGGTACTTGCTCCCCACCCACATTATATACAGTTAGGGTTGCCAGGGTAAAAATGATCTCTGATCCCAATGTTATGAATAGGGGAAAAGATTAAATATAGGCGACACACTTATATGCAGTGAAATGCAGTCTGTATTTGCAAAACAAACACATTATATGCAGTGGGTGTTGATGCCAGATATTCAGATATTCCCTCACATTGTAACATTGCCGCTGCAACACAACATTGGTTTGTTTCCCACCTTAACTAACTAAAAATGAATAAGTGAGTTTTTTAAGGTGCCAAGCCTTATTGAAAATCCACCTATGCTTACATGTATATATATATTATATGTAGCATGCTTCTTTGTCCTGTTATTATGCCCAACTGTTGTTAAACTTTGAGTAAAATGGAATGCTAATGTTCCTATAAGTGTGTTGCTGGAAATTTCAGACAGTGCCTGAGCATTGTGTGCTTGCACCATAATTACACATGCATTTCAGTAGCAGGGAATCTCCTTTTAATGAAGGCGTAAGCACAAATATCCTATTATCTGCTGCCACAGCACCTCTGCTTATGTTGTGCATTGTCTCAATTACAGTGTTGTGACTGCTATACCCTGGTTATTATACTCTGGTTATTGGCCGCGCTGATCCCTAGAGGAGGACAACGATTTTAATTTCATGCCCCACCGCCTGCAGTTAGCGAGGGATAGGGATTTCAGATAAAGGAGCTGCTGTGTGCATCTCTTGTATTTCTGGCTGTGTATAGGAATTGCATGTTCTACAACCTGGAGCCCTCTCCCTCCTTTTTTTTTCGTCACTTCTCCACGGCCTGAAGGGAAATAAAGGGAAGACACCCATAACCTTCAGACAAGCGAGCCGTCACTGGGAACGGCTAATTAGATGACATGCAGCTTGGTATAAAATGCTGGTGTGGCTTGAAGCTTATCAGGAACAATCATAACCAAGGCATCGGCACAAGTGTTCCAACAAGCCTCCCGCAGCTGGAAAGCAGCCACTAGGGATGTATCTTAGGATGCCGGACCCACACAAATGCGCACATATCATGGCTGAGTGGCTCTTACAAGTTGGGTTTCTTTTTCTTTTTAATACTGGATGTGTAATTATTGTATTATAATGGAATTCACTGGTCTGTTAGATGTGTACTTAGGTATACAGGTGTGTACTTGGTTTGCTATAGAGATTATTACTAAAAAATCCGATATTGCTATTCTATTATAGCCATGTCTTTATTTTTAGTTACTGGAAGGCAACTTTACATATGACATGTTTGATGTATTTCAGTCTTACTTAGTGTATGCACTTGTTCTACCTTTTCTTTCTTTGTATACAATCAGTGGGGTGTTATCTGCTAAATATTCATTTTAGCCGTTACTTAAAAAGGAGTTTATTTTATTAACGTGAATGTAAAGGTCTAAATGTGTAATACAGGTATAGGACCTGTTATCCAGAATGCTCAGGACCTTGTCGGATAACAGATCTTTCCGTAATTTGGATCTATAGTCTGCTAGAAAATCTTTTAAATATTAAGTAAACCCAATAGGCTGGTTTTCCTTCCAATAAGGATAAATTATATCTTAGTTTGGATCAAGTACAAGCTACTGTTTTATTATTATAAAAATGTGGATTATTGGGATAAAATGGAGTCTATGGGAGATGACTTTTCTGTAATTTGGAGCTGGATAATGGATTTCTGGATAATGGATCCCTTACCTGTATATATGAGTTTATTATCTATGTCTATCTGTAATTGTTTCCTTCAGGTTCTGTCCCTACAAAAATGCCATCACGTCCCAGTGGCTTTTGTAGCCTCAGGTATAAACGCAACTGTAATAAAGAGATCTGTATTTGCTTCAGAAAGATATTACATCCCAATTACATACAGGGTTAGCTCCACAAGATCAAGCACCAGCTCTTCTTTAAATACCTCTTACCTGTCCCTTTTGCTTTAGTAGAGCCTCGGGAATTGTCGCTGTGTAGGTTTTTAATAAGCCTTGGTAAATGAACCCTTCTCATGTCGGTTCCCCGCTGATCAAATATTATGCCTGAGGGCTGCTGAGGGGCAAGCAGAGGTTACCTTGTCATTCTTTCTGTTTCCTAGACCCATCTTCTAGAAAAGAGTGTTAAAATCATAATATATAGTCTGCAGTGAATTGCTCCAGGAAAACCTCTGAGAATTGCTCTTTATAGGCAACTGCAGTAAATGAAGATTTATTTGTGTGGGTCACTATTGTGTGTTCCACTGTCGCAGAAACAAAATTTTGCCAGTATATTTATTTTGTGTCAATTTTGGTGTTCTACAAAAGCCAATTTGCTTTCTAATAAGTGTAATTGAGTATAGGCTATAGCACTGTAAGCTTTTCACTAGCTGTTCTTATAAAGCAATGTGTCTTTTATTGTAATGCCAGGGCTTGAGATTTCCTAAGAACAAAGAAGTTGTGTTTGATTGTGACTTCTAGTGTTCTAACAAGTCAGCGTTAAAGTCTATATCCATTGATAGAATTTATTTCCATAGCTCTTTATACAAAGCCATTTGTATGTTTGCTTATTGCAATAGTTGATATTGACTCACTTACTGTATAAGTGCACCCAACATTGAAAGTTTATTTAAATATGTTAATACTCATTTATTCTTAAATGGGATGTATACCCCCCTCATTCAGGAGGGGAATTACATGAACAGGGATTGTAGGGAACCTGCTGTTTGTTTGTTGCTTTGATAAACAATAACTATGGTGAACTAAAAACTCTAACATCCTAGCAACTGTGGGATGAGAAGAAGGTAGTTAATCAAATGGCCATTCCACAGATAAGAAGGGGGATTTGTTTATACAGAGCTCATCTCTATTTAAAGAAACTCTCCCTATTACAGGTAGTGGTAGTTTTGATCCAAGTGAAAACAAAAAGCAGATATACTTTTTAATTTGTTAAGATTGAGTTCTCAGTCTTATAGATTCAAGACTGAACCTGGATACATATCTAAGAAAGCGCCTATAATTAAAGGGCTTTTTCTTTTACCTGTGGGGACATACTTTAAATGTATTAGATGTTTTTATTATTATTATTATAACAACAATAAATGGAACAAAGCTAATTGCTGATCTTCCAGTTGATGATGTTCTAAAAATATACGCAAATTTATCCAAAATTAGGGATGCACTGAATCCAGTTTGGGATTCGGTCAGGATTCGGCCTTTTCCAGCAGGATTTGGGTTTGGCTGAATCCTTGTGCCTGCCGAACTGAATCGGAATCCTAATTTGCATATGCCAATTAGGGCCGAGAAGGGAAATTACATAACTCTTTGTCACAAAACAAGGAAGTAAATTTTTTTTTTCACTTTTTACCTTCCTGTCACTAATTTGCATATACAAATTAGGATCCTGTTCGGTATTCGGCCGAATCTTTCATGAACGATTCGGGGATTCGGCCGAATCCCAAATAGTGGATTCGGTGCATCCCTATCCAAAATATAGCATTTTTCTAGGAAACAAAATAATAATCTATATCTAGCAGGTGTAACATAATGGATCGATTGAAAAAAGAAAGAAACTTGGTGGTTATTCCAGCTAAACGGAAGTTGTGTGTAGCCAGGCAGGAGAGAGAGACTGCTGGGTAAGGAAAGCTTGTTAGAAAGAAGTGTTACACTAGCAAAATGGAGAAGGCAGTCTTTGCACTTTGTGCTATGGCAGGACAGGGAAGTAGTGCTTTAAAGGGGTTGTTCACCTTTGAGGTTATTTTTTGTGTTATATAGATTATAGATAGTGATATTCTGAGACCATTTGCTAAAGGTTTTTTTTTTATTTGTAGTTTTTTTTTTTAGTCATTTACCTTTTTATTCAACAGTTCTCCAGCTCTCCAAATTCCCCTAGCAACCATGCACCTCCTTGAATAAGAGACTGGAATATGAAAAGGAGAGGGAATGAATAGAAAGTAGCAATAGCAATACATTGTAGCTTTTACAGATCTTTTGTTTTTAGATGGGTCAGTGACTCCCTTTTGAAAGCTGAAAAGCGTTGAGAAAAAGGCAAATTATTGAAATGCTATAAGAAATAAATAATGAAGATTAGTTGAAAAGTTACTTCGAATTGGCCATTCTATAGCATATTAAAAGTTAACTGAAATGTGAACCACCCAATATGATTTGCAAAACAAACTGTGTACAGCCGACTAAGAGTTAATGCTAAAAACACATGAGCAAAATGGGAGCCCTTTGGTATTTTTTTCACTGCTGTGTTTGTTCATATGCATCTTTCATAATAAATGTTAAGTAAAGTACACGTCTCATTTATTAATAAATGTGTCACTTACAAGCTGCTTCTGGGGCTTATAGACAGGATTGTCTCTTTCACACCTGAGAGATTCAGTGGAGTCAGCTCTTTACTAATGTCTCTGGTCAAGCCTGAGACTGAATGTGATCCAACAGCCACTTACTCACCAGCTACTGTACTATATGAAAAGGCATTGCTTTATTATCCCCCTAAAACAGATATTGTACAGGACTGAATGCAGCCTAAATATATGTCAACTGGTTTTTCAAGTATAATTAATAATAATTCTAAGAAACTTTGCTTTGGCCTTAAATCTTTTTTTAAATAGTTTAGCTTTGTGTTCAACAGCTTTCCAGTTTGGCATTTCAGCAGTGATTTTCTAGGGCCCATTATAGCCTGGCAGCCATGCTGTGGTTACAGTGAGAGACAAGAACAATTGGCGAGGATCTGAATAGAAAGATCACTAATACAAAAGTAAAATTGTAGCCTCCCAGAACAATAGCTTTTTAGCTGCAGATGTCAGTGACCTCCAACAACCAGGTAGCATTTATATCACAAGCTGGAAAGAGGCAGAAGAGGAAGACAAATAATTTGAGTATAAAAATGAAGAAAAACTGAAAAGTTGTAAAAAAAAGACACATTCAATAACATATTTAGGGTGTTATTTACTAAACCCCGATTTTATCTGGTCGGGCTTTTTGGGGGCAAAAACTCAATTTTTTGTGGGAAAAAAACTCACATTTTTTTCATATTTATTATACCCTGATGCTGCAAAAAGCCAGAATCAGAAAATTACCCATCTTAGACCTGTTAAGCTCCTGTATAAGTCAATGGGAGAGGCACCTATTTCAATTTGAAGTTTTCATAGTTTGCCCTGGGTTCGTGGATTTCAACAAAAAGTCAAAAAATCGAGCAATTCAGGGAAAAAAGCCCAAAAAGCCACGTTTTTGCTCAATTGTATCACATTTTTCAGTTTTCTGATTAATTTGGGTTATTTTATTAATAATTAAGGTCAAATCGAGCAAGGGAGTTTAAATAAAAAGAGATAAATTAGGATTTTAGTAAATAACTCCTTAAAGTTAACTGAAAGGTGAACTATCCCTTTAACACAAACAGAAATAGTATTTTCAGAATGTCTGAATATGTTTGTCATTTTTTGTGTAAATGTGTCTCACTGTTACTTTGACAATCATTTTCCAATGTTGTATTTAACAGGCCCACGAGCGGTCCGAGAGCTCAGAGGTGGCATTTGTTACCCAACTGGTGAAAAAGCTTATGATTATCATTGCTCGTCCTGCCCGACTCCTGGAGTGTTTGGTAAGGTCACTATTGTCACTTAATAGAGTACTAGAGTGTGTAGAGAACTCCTTGCCTTGCTGCACTGCTGTTAATTTGTTATCAATATGTAATGCTCATGATTTGGTTTTACTCAAGGCAGCTCATGTCTGATATAAACAGATTGATTTGTAGATTGTCTGTGTTATTGTTCAGCTTTACTTCCAATGCAGTGACCTTGCTCATGCCAATGTAACACCTAACTCTGCTGTTTGCTCCTGTCTAATTGAACAGTAAATTTTTTTTAACCTGTACCCTTGAAGGACTTGTCATGAAGGCTACATATTTGCTTGTCAGTTGTAGCCGTTCTGTCTCCTGGGATCCTCCTATCACTATCCTAAGATTTATGAATTAACTCTGGGCTGCTTGGGAATGGCTTGAGGAGTGCTTTTGTTTTGCCAGGGAAACATTTATTTATTTCTGATATAAGACTACAGGAAGGTCACCATATTCATAATTTAGTATGGCCTTGTTTTTCTCTTCAGCGGATGACAAGCAAAACATGATGGCCATTATCTGAAGATCACAATAGATTAGCTGTTAATTCCTTGCCAAACTAACTTGGGATGTACGAATGCATTATAAGCAACTGTGCCATATATTCTTACACAATCCCACACCTACTTTTAGGGGGTTATCAAAGGTCGAGTTTTAGATGTTTTTTATACCTTGAATGAACTCACAACTCAAATGGATTTAAGAAAAAACTCAAATGGAAAAATACTTGATTCAGTGAGTTTGGGGTTGAAGGAGAAACAAACCCTTGCTACTAAAATCCCCTACCCTACATAGACCCTGCTCCCCCCCAGCCTTGGTGGTACCTTTGCTAATTGCCCCTAACTCTTTACTTAGCCCTCGGTGCAGAGCGGAGCTTATGGGCGCCATCTTCAGCTGCTTCAGTAATCTTCGGGTCTTATTCCAGCGCTTTGGCAATTTCCGTGACTTTCGGTGCCTGCGCAGTTGTAACTGCGCGTGCGCCGATACGGCACTTACTTCCCGAAGATAAAGAGAAGAAGATGGCTGCCGTGAACTCCGATGGGGAGCATTTAGCAAAGGTACCACCTAGGTTGGGGGGAGCAGAGAGGGGGGTCTATTTAGGGTAGGGGAGTAGGAGATTTTAGTAGGAAGGGTTTACTTCTTTTTTAACAACAAAAATCATGAAGGCTATTATCATCTTCAAATGGTTCAAGGGACCTCTGCCATTGACTTCTACATGACCTCGACCGGTTTTAGATTGTATATTTTTGGATTCCAGGTATTTCCAGGGTTGGGGTATAATAAATAAAAAAAAACATATACAATTAATAATGGATGGAGGGCACACCAGAACTTTCAAAAATTAGCGAGAGGTGCAAAAACAAATGTTACCCCTACCAAAGGTAACCAATGTCAATACTCAATCTACATGTTTGCACATTCAAAACAAAAATGAGAACAATTTAACACGTGGGTGGTTTGAAAAAATAATTTTTACTATTGTTCAAAAAACATTTTACATAGACAATGCCATACAACACATGGCGCAATTTATACAATGTTAAAAAAGTAGCATAGAAAATTAACCACCCATTAGTCTCATGTAGCAAGCAAGAAATCAGCAAGGGAGCGGATACACCTACCAGAAAAATGAGAATGGCCCCAACGTTTCGGCACCAAGGCCTTTGTCAATGAGAATCCCCTTGACAAAGGCCTTGGTGCCGAAGCGTTGGGGCCATTCTCATTTTTCTGGTAGGTGTATCCGCTCCCTTGCTGATTTCTTGCTTGCTGCATATAACTAATGTCTATGTAAAATGTTTTTTGAACAATAGTAAAAATTATTTTTTCAAACCACCCACGTGTTAAATTGTTCTCGTTTTTGTTTTGAGTGTGCAAACATGTAGATTAAATAAAAAAAAAACTCCAGTTTTCTAAAAAAAAAAACTCAAAACATTTGTTTTTTTAACCACAAAATGTGACTTTTGACCAAAAGGAAAAAAAACTCAAAAACTTGAATTTTCGTGGCAAAAAACCCCGAACCTTAATAAATAACCCCCTTAAAACTGAAATGTGTAAAAATGAGTAGATGTCATATGGGATTTCTGATGCAGTTTAGGAAGCATGTTATTTTGCTCTCTGCACCCAGCAGTTTACTGGCTTGTATGTATTTGTTTCTTTGCAGTTCTGAAAGATTACTTTTAATTATCTCACTGCAATTGTATGTTTTTTGGAGGTTGGTGGAATGCAAGCAGATTTGGTTTATTTGAGAATGTTTTGTGGTATTATTGGTAAAATTACGGTCTATTTGCACCTAATTCATTCTTAGATTTAGAATAAACTTTGATCATTTCCCATTTTCTAATTAAAAAAGCTTTAGTTTTTACGTTGTGAAAGTTGGGGTTATTTTAGGCCTAAATTCTTCTATGGGGGGGCAGGAACATGTATTTTATTATTTTTTTAGTTAGACAAAAAAAACCTAACATTGCACCAATTTAGCCTACATAACTTTAATAATCTGTTTTTAAATGTTTTGTGTTGTACTGGAGTTAAGAGCTCTTGCAATGAGTTTAGTAACTAGGATTTATTTCTATTCTGCTATTTACCTGCAGTCCATGGCTAGGTTAGTGGCATACAATGTATTACGGTGAAAAAGCAATGACTGATTGCCCAAAATTGGCTCAGATCTGGTTAGGAATTATGTTAAGCTGGCCATAGATGTTGAGATTTTTAACAGATCAGATCCTCCTCGCGAGACCACGATTATCTCGGAACGAATTGACCATCAACATCAGCAAACATAGATAGATTGCACTGGGACCGACAAAGATTTTTTGACCTGGCCGATCAATTTCCTGACAGATGTCGGAAGAAAAATCGTAAGATGTACGATCGTTCGAATCCCACTAACCGCACGATAATTTCGAAGGATTGGTCGGACTTCTCAAAAATTGGTCATTCGGCTTGAAGAATCGTCGCGTCTATGGGGACCTTTACTCTCTGCATTTCCAGTTGTTTATATGAGCCATTAGATCTGCTATTCTCAGAAACTGCAATGTGAAACAATTAAGGACAGTTTCTGGCATTCTGTGCTGACATTTACAGCTCTGTAATTCCAATTATGGCATGAGTAGGGATGAGCGAATTTTTTCGGAGCGTTTTATCACAGAAATGACACCCATAGACTTCAATTGGAGAGAAAAAATGTTGCACATCAAAAAACAATTGTCTCTAATAGACTTTAATGCATTTTGGCGAAGATAAACTGGTTAAATTCACCCATCCCTAGTCATGAGAAACCTTTTTACAATATTTGTGGCCTTAAACTTGTTATCATTTTACTCCTGGGTTTTTTTGGTTGCCAGGGTGATATCATTAAAAGTATTAAGATTTGAAATGCTTTACTTGTGTTAAGTGTTAGGTGGCACATCACAGAGTAAATATCTGTTGCTGAGGAATCAAGCCTTTCATAAATCATTTTATTTGCATCAGACAACTAGGTGACTTTGGGACACATTTCTCCCCTGCATTTGTTGCTTCTCTGTGTATTCAATTCAGAGACGAGACAACAAACTCCCTCTTCATGTTGTATACAGTATTCTACATGTTCTTTTCTTCTGGAAATGTGTGTGCCAGCTTTGTAGTTTTAAAACTCCTGTTTACATTTCAAAGTGTATTTGTAACAACGTTTTCTGGATTAGTCACAAGATTTCTCAATAGTAATGATAGAAATATCTCAATATGAGCCTGACTTTTATCCATTGAGTTTACAGACCAGTGTTGTAATCCAGTTTATTTTCATTGATTCTTTGACTTCTCATCAGGGTTGGATAAATATTTAAAGGACAAGTGATGCCTACATGCCAAATTTTGTTGCACTTTTTGCCATCTGCAATTTATGTTGCATTTGCCATTCAGAAATTTAAATGTACAGGTATAGGATCTGTTATCCGGAAACCCAAAGCTCTGAATTATGGAAAGGCGCTCTCCCATAGATTCAATTTTATCGTAAAAAAAAACGTTGGGGACCCCTTCTGTATTGTATAAGCTTTCAGCACTGAGTTGGCCACTCTTGTTATCAACTAAATAAATACAAAAATCCCAGTGTAGATTTTTCATATAAATTTTGAGAACAGTTTAAGTAGCATCCGCACAACTTCTTTAATAAACATCATCCTCCTATTAGTTCCTATTCATTAGACATTGAATTGAATGTCAGCGCAACTGTACACACCCCATGTACTGAATGAAATAAGAAATAATGTGAATAATCTGAAGATACGGCCGTTACAGGCATTCGCTTTGTAATGTCACTGCCAAACACAGGATTTTGGAGGCAATGTCTTTGTCTTTGTTTTCAATGGTTTAGGAAGCTGTGTAGCAATCTTTTCAGGTGAAGCTGGAGCCGCCATCAAGAACTCTCTAGGAGAAAGGTCCCTATGGCTTTTACAAAAATGCTATAATGATTTGCAGCCCCTCAAGGCCAGTGAAGATTGCGACATCAATATTTCTTCCTTTATTTGATGACAGGCTTTTGTTAGAAAGTGTTTCTCTCCTGCTAGAATCAATCATTTCCAGTCAGTCAGTGTTCCTTTACCAGAAAACAAAGCAAAAATCTGGATGTTGTGATCATGTCTCAGGGAGAGTTTACTGTACCATTGGACATTGCAAATTAAACAATACATAAAACAGACAATGTTTAACACACTTTCATGTGTAATTAAAATCATCGACGTGACCCCAAGAAATCATTCCAAATTCTATAATATAATCTTAGTCAATCTTAATAAACTTCACTTGCACTATATAAATTATTTCAATTTTTTGTTTCTTTCAATTCATTATCACATGAAGCAGGCAGGCGCCATTTTGTAGAGACTGTTATTAAGGCAAGCTTTGCATCTTGCCAAAATCTTGTCTAGGCGCCATAAAAGGGGACCTGATACCCATGTACTATGTATGTATTTTCGTATCAAGCTATTTCCAGGGTCGGGGTATAATAAATCTCAAAACAAATTAGAGAGTTTTTTTCCAAAAAAATTTAAAAGTTCAAGTTTTTTTTAACCTGAAAATGTGGGTTTTCACCAAAAAACGAAACCTCAAAAACTCAAATTTTCATGGAAAACACAACTCAATCCGTAATAAATAACCCCCTTAAAGTATGGAGATCCAAATTATGGAAAGATTCGTTATCCAGAAAGCACCAGGTCCCAAGCGTTCTGGAAAACAGTTCCCATACCTGTATTTTCACATTAATATATCACAATATATAGATACCTATTAATATATAATTAACTACTCACAATCTGTATAGTGGAAGGCCGAAAATTCCGTATGCTACTCTACGTTATACTACCAATCGTGAATGCATAGCAGATTGCAGGTGCCATCTTTGTTTCACCAACGTTATTAAGATGGCCAATGGACCTTTCAGTGTATGCTTGAACAGGACAGGTGATCTCTGCTGTTTTTGGTTTTGTGCCATGGAAACCACAGGGCACGGTATGGGATGGAGGGCTGGCAAAGATCAGATAATGCTTGTGTCATCTTTCATGCAGGCTTTTTCTTATACTCTAGGCACATGCGCATTATACACTTTGTAATACACAGGTGAGTTGTCTGATGCAGTAGACTTCAGTAGAAATGGCACGTTACTATATCTTAAGGTGGCCATACATGGGCAGATTAAAGCTGTCGATATTGGTCCTTTAGACCAATTCAGCATCTTATCTGCCGTGTATGGGGGCTTCGGTGGGGTCTTCCCGATCGATATCTGGCTACAATATCAATCGGGAAGGTTACATTTTTCCAGTGATGACCCGTCGGGGCCCATTGCTCCTCATTGTAATCCGAACGTTCGGATAACCCCAATATAGCCCTGCGGTTGGTGGGCATATTGGGGAAAGATCCGCTCGATTGGCGATGTCGTCGGAAGTTATAGTTTATGGGCAGCTTAAGTAGAGAGTTAATTTAAACCATGCAGGGATTGTGTGCAAGCAAAAGTCTCAAAAGTCAAATCAGTATTCAAAATAATTACATTTTAAATGAAAGTATTGCTAAATTAGTACTGAAATAAATGCCATATTAAAAATCTGATTTTGCCAGATCAGATGTTTTTTTAAAAAAAATATAACCCTACACACTGGGAGTCAGCCCCAGCCACTACCCCACACAATATAAAAATAATAGATTGAAAACATTTTTTCAGCATCCCGCCATACCTCAATGATCTACATGGTAAAAAACCAATAATTATGAGCATGGAAATGTTATGTGCTGTTCTTTGAGCAAGTCTAATTATCTTGGCTTTGTCTTAATCAGCAATGGGAGAAGGGGAGGTAGATTTCTAGCCATTATAATTATTTCACAATTTTGACAGCTGAGTTAATTGTATAAAAGTCCAACGCCCAGAGCCTTGTGGACATCAACAAAACATTTTTCTGAAGATTTTTCTAAAGATGAAAAATTGTCCAACTAAACATGATGCATGCCCAATATCCATTAAAACCTTTGCATGGCGCTGCAATTGTTACTTGTAAATCCAATACTGGGTTTTGTTTCCTTCTGTTTTACCTACTATATTTAAACAGAAAAAGGTATATACACAGATACTATTGACTGTAGTGTTCTATTTTTCCTGATATGTGATGCTTTATCAATAGGAATTTGATCCAGAAGAATTCTACCATCTGTTGGAAGCTGCAGAAGGCCATGCCAAAGAAGGAGAAGGAATTAAGTCAGATATTCCCCGTTATATCATCAGCCAACTGGGGCTCACACGGGATCCCTTGGAGGGTGAGTACTGTGGAAACCACGTTTTCCCCATTGCAGCAGCTGGCTGGCCATGAACACAGGTATAAGTTCATCAAGGCTGCATAAAGAACTTGTATTTTCTAACAAATATAAGTGGACAAATCTTATGGATATATATAGTGGTTGGTCTTTTTTTGAGAGGCAATACCTCCCTACCTATTAATCCCCACGTATGATTCTGGTAATACTGTTGTGGTTATGGACCAGAGTATCCCAGAAGGAGATAATTTGCTCTTAAAAAGTAAAACACACCAGACACCTGTTCATAGGGACACCATAGGAGGAATTTTCCTAGCGGCAGTAATGAGCTTTCGAGATCCTCTTAAGTATGTGGCATGGTTGCATTTTCCTTGCTATTTCTATTGGCACCATGAACTGCTATCTACTCTGTGAACACCTAATATTTACTCATTTTCTCACATACTGCTTGTAGTAAGACTCAGAGGCTACAACCTACAGAATGAGAGATTCTTCTTGTCACCACTACTCTATCACAAGCTGCATAATTACATATTATTCAAATATATGTTATTGAATCAATACATGATTTTGGTGTCTGTATTAATTGTTTTAATCTAGTTTTAAAATATTTGTTTTAGAAATGGCCCAGCTGAATAGTTATGACAGCAGTAATACAGATACTCCTGAGACGGACGGAGGATGTATTGAGGTAATGTAGCCAATAAAAGCATCTTAACATTTTTCTTAATACCAGCCTGATGTTTATATATTGTGCTCTACACAAATCTCTCTGTACAGTACTTTTAGGGACAGCAAGTACCTGCCCTATAGAGTGTGAAGTGTGTTGGCTCCCAAGGAGCTAACACAGGAGTTATTACAAGGAACAGAACCTTTGCTTTCATTTGTTCACCAAGTTACAGTTATAAATTGGCTTCAGCTTTGATCAAGAAGCTGGAGCAAAAGTGAGCACTCACAATCTGTATTGTGTCCTGATATAGATTGTTTTCCATGATATAGATTGTTTTCCATGAAAATTTGAGTTTTCAATGTTTTTGGGATAAAACTCAAATTTTACGAGCTTAAAAACCAGATTTATTATACCCCGATCCTGGAAATCACTCGAAACCAAAATACACCATCTAAAGCCTGTTGAGCTCATGTAGAAGTCAATGGCAGAGATCCCTTGAACCACGTGTTTGAGTTTCTTTTGGGGTTTTGCTCAGTCGAGCAATTCGAGATTTCGGCAAAAAAAAATAATTGTTGATTCAAGTTTTTTCCATTTGATATTTTTCTTAAATACGAAACCATTCGAGTTGTGAGTTCATTCTAAGTATAAAAAACTCTAAAATTCGACTTTTGATCTGTAACCCCCTTATTATAGCAATAAGAGACACTTTTACTAAATACATTTATTGTAAAAGCAATTGTAATACTTACGGGACTGCATGCTAGACCAACTAATAATAATTTAGACAAGTTCCTTGAAAAATCATGTTAGTATTGTTCCCTTACAAATGTAGTTCACCTTTAAATTATCGTTTAATCTGATTTCAATAAGCTTAAAGTTACTGAAACCAGTATTTTTGCTCTGGTCACTTGAAACTATGTAGCAGAGGTCAGTTATTCTCTAGGTGTATTAATTTGGTGTACAGGACTAGTCTTTTAACTGCCATTAATAAATATCTTTAAGCAGCATCGTCAGAATATTGTTGTTAAGCATAACAGGGATTCCTTTATTTCTAGGGTCGCAGTGGTGCTGCTGTCATTCAACCAAAGAAAACACCCTCAGAAGAGGAGTTTGAGAACATTAAATTGATCAGCAATGGAGCTTATGGGTAAATGATGATTATGGTCTAGGAAAATAGATATACATTTCAGAAGGAGCACTTTCAGAATTATGTGAAAAAGTCCTGTGAGGGTTGTGCTCCTTCTGAAGTTTGTGCTGAACTGCAACATGGCACCTATGTGATTACACCTGTTATTTGCTGGTCTTTTTGGCAATATATGAAATTTGCCGAGCACCCTGGCAAAAGGGCCTCATGATAGAAATTTTTATATATCATGCTGTTATAACCATAATCAAACAGTAGCATCACAAATCCAGCTTCCAGATTTTGTCAAACCTTGCACAAATGATTGGTGGTTGGTGCTATATTTATCCTTTGCCACACAATAATAAATAAGCCCTACTTTCTTATAGAACGTTATTTGTTTTTGTTGTTATGAGCTGGCAAAACCAGTTTCCCAAATATTTCTAGAAATGTAATAGGGAGCCGCACTGATAACCATACACCCGTGATATTTTATATGGACTTAATACGCTGTATGGACTTCATTTTTGTTGTTTCCTTACAGAGCGGTGTATTTAGTACGACACAAGGAAACAAGGCAGCGATTTGCAATGAAGAAGATAAACAAGCAAAATTTAATCCTTAGGAACCAGATCCAACAAGCCTTTGTGGAGAGGGATATTCTTACCTTTGCTGAAAACCCATTTGTAGTCAGCATGTTTTGTTCTTTTGAGACAAAGAGGCACCTATGTATGGTCATGGAATATGTAGAAGGTATTCTTTATCTTGAATTATTATTGTCCTTAATTCATATTTAAGATATTTTATCTTTTAGCTTGTGAGTACTGCACCCTATTTTTTGGGGGTTGTAGCAAACTCCAAGACAGATGTTTATGTTGTCTTTTTAAATAGGCTTCTCTATGAATTCTCACGATGGCCTCTCATGCATGCCCAAACTGGCCGGTCTGTTTGCATTTGCTTCTTACAGCATGTAGGAATAGTACTGGCTAAGTACCCGAGAGAGAGAGTTTAGTGGGAAATACATTTTTCTGTGTGCTTAGATCAGCCCAGTTTAAGTAAAAAACATAATAAAGGATGTCAAGAAAGCAAAAGCATATGTTTTTTGAACGGTTTTTGGCTTGTGGTAGTTCACAGCAGACATTAGAAAACAGCAGCTGTTCCCTTTAAATATGTGTAATATAACACAAACACTAAGGTTTTTAGAGTGTGGGAGAAAACTGGAGTACCCATAAGGAAACCCACACTAACACAAGGAAAAAATAGAAACTCCTTGCAGATAGTGCCCAGGCTGTAATCAAACCAAGGTCCCCAATGCTGGACTAACCATTAAAGGAACAGTAACACCAAAAAATGTGTTTTAAAGTAATTAAATATAATGTACTGTTGCCCTATACTATACTACTATAGTTCATATAAACAAGCTGCTGTGTAGCAATGGCGTAAATTGAAAAAAGTCTATATGGCACAGGTTAAATAGTGGATAACAGATAACCATTATGTTCTACAGAGCTTATCTGCTATCTGCTGTGTAACCTGGCTGCCCCTATGGCCACACAGCAACTTATTTATATAAATAATAGTAGTGTTTCTGAAGCAAACACAGCAGTTTTACTAGTGTAGGGCAACACTGCATTATATTTTTATTATTTTAAAACACTTTAATTTTTTGATGTTACTGTTCCTTTAAGCCACCATCCTGATGAATAATATATGATTAAAGAAATGGGTTGTACAGGTGCCAAGCCAGCATCTCTCTTTGCAGTGGTCCAAAAGTCTGACAACACCGCAAGCCTTACTTTGTTTTGAGTGGCATGGTGAATGAGTCAATGAATGAAGAGGTACAAGAGTTGAATCAGCCACAGGAGGGGTTACACTGCAGATCACTTTATTTGTTTTAAAGCTGCAGGGAACATTTTGTCCAGTAGCAGCCATAATGAAAATACCACAAGTAGTGAAGGGAGAATTGGTCTCATTTCGATTTGCCAAAAATTTGCGAAACGGCAAAAAATCTGCCAAATGCATTGTTTCAAACATTTTTTCAAACTAAACATCTAAAGAATGTATTGGCATTTTTTTCATAGCGAAATATTTTACTCATCCCAAACCACAAGGCAGAAATGCACTTCAGGTGCCTATTTTCAATATTAGGTACAGATTGTGATTTATCATTTGTTAGTTTCACCATATTTTAAAATGTTTTTTTAATTTTTTTACAGGAGGCGATTGTGCCACACTTCTGAAAAGTATTGGTGCCCTTCCAGTTGAAATGGCTAGGATGTATTTTGCAGAGACTGTGCTAGCGCTAGAATACCTTCATAACTATGGAATCGTCCACCGAGATCTCAAACCAGATAAGTATGTACTAATAATATGGCACTTAGTTTAAAAAGAAACTTTAAAATTATAGAAATAACCTAACATATCATTTCTGCATTAATGAAATTAAATCTTACAGTAATTATTGTAGCAAAATATTAAAAATAAAATGTGTAGTACTCTATCTATTTTTGGTGAGCTCATATAAATACTGGAAAAATTAAAGTGCCAATCCCCCCCTGGTCATCTGAAATGCTTTCAGTGAACTGGAAAACACTGCTGGCATTTCAAGGGTGAGGTTGTTATGGAAAGTAAATATCCTTCCTTGCTTACCTTGGACAAAATTGGGTCCACTTGAATAGCAAATAGAACAAAGTTTATTGTGCCAGGTGCTCTTGAAAAGTTATTCTGTAGAGGTTAGTGTAGCCTTCCTTTGACTGTGTACTTCAGAATATGCAAAGCAGATCCTTATTGGAGACAATCTGAATAGCACAGTTAAATAGCACAGCATCCCTCAGGCATAATGTTAGAGCCAGTGCAGCCAAAAACCTCCATAAACTGTAAAATAAAGAAAGAAAAATGGCTTTGAAAGTGGTTCAGTAATGTAATATTCTGCTTCAAATAAAAAATCATTTGCAATTCAATTCTTATTTAATATATGATGTCTTTATTAACTATCCAGTGCTGTCCAACAGAATCTAATAGAGAGTCAACCAGAGAGGGGGAGGGAGTTCTACCCATTATCAGAACTGAATACTTTGCCACACCAATGACCCACAATAACAAAACAATGACATATTCAGGGGAAAAAAAGCTTTATATTTTTTATTACAATTTGCTGAATATTTTGTGCTAATCATTATCTGCAGTAAAGTGCATTTTAAATTGATTATCAGCCTTCTGCGTATGAAAAATCAGTTCACCAAGGTATAGTAGGAAGGGGATTCTTTGGAAAGGATTTTAAACTATTCTTAAAAGAATTAGAACATATTGGCTTGTGTTTGTGCTATGTTTAACAGATTTTCTTTAGTTCTGCTGCTCTGTGTGAACCAGTGCACTGCATAGAGAAAAGGGGAAAACAGAACAAAAATGTGTTTAATTTTCCATATTAATACATATCTTTTAAACTATAATTGCAGCCTCCTTATCACCTCAATGGGGCACATCAAGCTCACAGATTTTGGTCTCTCTAAAATTGGGCTCATGAGTCTAACCACAAACCTGTATGAAGGTCATATTGAAAAGGACACAAGAGAATTTTTGGATAAACAGGTAAGCAGAACTCAGAGCAGCGTAACTGTGAGGGTTTACTGGTATATTTATATAGGCCTTTCTGATAAGCCTTACTTAGTTTTAACCTTTCCTTCTCTTTTAACACAAATGTTTATAAATGATCTCCCATATTTTGCCTAGAACTCTCTTTTGCAGTTTTTATGCTGCTTATATGACATTGAAACAACATAGCCATATACTTGTTGGGAGACGGTAAGGAGAACATTTTAGAATGAAAGGGTAAACTTTTCACGTTGCTCCGCCTAGAAAAGAGCAGAGAACAGTCATCTGTTGTTTTTATTTTCAACTGTAACTATTGCTTTAAAGGAACAGTTCAGTGTGAAAATAAAAACTGGGTAAATAGGCTGTGCAAAATAAAAAATGTTTCTAATATAGTTAGTTAGACAAAAATGGAATATATAAAGGCTGGAGTGACTGAATGTCTAACATAATAGCCAGAACACTACTTCCTGCTTTTCAGCTCTCTAACTCTGAGTTAGTCAGCTACTTGAAGGGGGGCCACATGGGACATAACTGTTCAGTGAGTTTGCAATTGATCCTCCGCATTCAGCTCAGATTCAAAAGCAACAGATATGACCCATGTGCCCCCCCCCCCTCAATTCTCTGATTGGTTACTGCCTCGTAGCCAGGGTAACCTGTCAGTGTAAACCAAGAGAGCTGAAAAGCAGGAAGTAGTGATCTGACTGACATATGTCAAATCACTCCAGCCTTTATACATTACATTTTTGGCTAACTAACTATATTAGAAACATTTTTATTTTGCACAGCCTATTTACCCAGTTTTTATTTTTACACTGAACAATTCCTTTAATCCTTATTTTTATTAATAACGGTAGGATTCTGGGCTGAAAGGAAATTCACTACAAAGTTTTTGTCTTTTTTCCTACAGGTGTGTGGGACCCCAGAGTACATTGCACCAGAAGTCATCCTGAGGCAGGGATATGGGAAACCTGTGGACTGGTGGGCTATGGGCGTTATTCTATATGAATTTTTAGTCGGGTGCGTTCCTTTCTTTGGTGATACGCCAGAAGAATTGTTTGGACAAGTCATCAGCGGTAAATACATTTGTTTCGTTTTTTAAACAAACTAAATTACTCCATTTGTTGCCCATTTTGAGATTTTATTTAATGGCTTTAAAATACTGAAGTATTAGAATAGTAGAGGTTTAAAAATAAACTCACATCTTGGTTTTGGATAGGATAAGTATACTTTTTTGTGTATTAGAATGGGTGTATGCAGGCTTGGCTTTGGAGAAACGATTAGGAATTATTGTACCTTATGTAAAACGACATGATTTGTTACACATGTATATAGGTACAGAATTGAATAAACAATACAGATGGTGATCGTTATGAGTAAGTGTGTAACTAGTGACTGGGCCTGTCATCTTCTCCAGTATGCATGTTAGAAAGAGATAGGATCAGATGGATGAATAGCGGAACTGTTCTGTTTTGAAAACACAAACTTATTTACACAATGATGTATTGGATTAAAATGCCATAGGTGTAATTGTTACATAGCTGAGGTTCTGTTATTTAACAGATGAGATTGCCTGGCCAGATGGAGATGATGCTTTGCCTGCAGATGCTCAAGATCTGATATCCAGACTTCTTCGGCAAAACCCCTTGGAGAGACTAGGAACAGGTCTGATTTTATTGCACTGTGCTCGTTTCCAGAAACTGAGTGAAAACAACAACATATAACCATTATTTGTATTTTCTAGGTAGCGCAATTGAGGTTAAACAGCATCGCTTTTTTAAAGACGTGGACTGGAATGGTTTACTGCGGCAGAAAGCAGAGTTCATTCCCCAGTTAGAATCTGAAGATGACACCAGTTATTTTGACAGTAAGAAAACGCCATACAAATTCATTCTGCTTAGCTGTCAGCAGTTATCTGCTGTATACACTGCATGCAATGTAGAATTTAAGCTAAATCATATCTTTATAGATCTATAGGTAGATATATATATATATATATATATATATATATATATATATATATATATATATATATATATATATATATATATATATATATATATATATATATATAATTGTAATGCTTTACTTCTCCCAGTTGCTTTCTAATGCTGAACACAGATTGTATAGAAACCAGATCCTTAATGTATACACTATTCACACTCCCCATATATCTGTTCCTGCCTTCTGATACACCTAGAGCTCAGCAGAGGTTTTCTTGATTAATTTATGGGCATAAAAAAATGATATTTGGAAAAACTCAACTATTCCTTTAAATAATTTTTTTTTTTTTTTAATCTACAACATTTCCAATTATCTGTGGTTATTGTCTAAAGTCAGTAAATATGTACACACACTGACGGCCTATTTGTCACACAGCCCGTTCTGAAAGATACCAGCACATGGATTCTGAAGAGGAGGAAGACACAAATGATGAAGATCGAGTAGAGATAAGACAGTTTTCATCATGTTCTCCTCGATTTAGCAAGGTAAATCTTGAGCTTTGTAATGCATTTTAAAATGTGGGGTGTACACACACACACACATAAGGGTGGAAAATGAAACCATATACTTAAAAGGGGACCCGTCACCCAAAAGAATTATTCAAAATCCTATTTTATCACATTAGTCCAGCAAAATAAACTTTAATTACACTATATAAATTATTTGAATCTTGTTTCCTTCAATCTGGGAATTCATAATTATAGCAAGCAGGCAGGAGCCATTTTGTGGACACTGTTATTAAGACAAAACTTGCATCTCAGAATCTTGTTTGTGCACCAGAATAGGGGGACCCAATTTCCATCCCCATGGCCTGGTTACACAATTAAATGGTTGAGAACTGGGGGAATGTGGGGAGAGCAGTGACATCTAGGAAGTGCTGAATGGAAAGTGAAAGCAATTGTAAATAAAGTTATTTTCTTTGGTGTGTTTGTATAATGACTCGCCTGTTTATGTCAGGATTTGTGAACAGGATGGGGGGCTTTTTTTTCTTTTCTTTTTTTACCTAGTTGTAGACTGCAGAAAAAAGCACAATTATTGCTTTATTTGGAGCATCAATCTATAAAAATGGTTCCATCCATTTCTCGATTGTACTAAACAGAGAATATATTTATATTAATCCTATTATGTCATCGTGCTTGAGTTGGACGGTACTGTAGCATGTAGTGATTATTCCGTTATGTAGTTTCATTGGTTCTTACTCTGTAGAATACTTCCATACCTTTTCTTTCAAACAATAAGTCTAATCCAATAAAACTGTGCAGGTTTATAGCAGTATGGAGCGCCTTTCAATTCATGAAGAGAGAACTCCTCCACCCACTAAACGCAGCCTGAGTGAGGAAAAAGAAGACAAGTTGGACGGTCTGGGTGGGCTGAAGAACAGAGATCGGGGCTGGGTTATCGGATCCCCTGAAATGTAAGGGATTTTGCCAGTTGTTCTGTCTGCTCAGTACATATAGTAGCTGTGTACAAAATGTGGTTTTGCATGCGATAACATTAAAAAAAGCGTGTTATTGTAAATACACGTTATTAGCAAGAAACACAGGAAAAGTTACTGAATGTGAACACTACAGAGTTTGGGCCTGTTGTGAGTTGGTCAGTGACCCATTAGGCACAAGTGATTATCCAACCTTGTTTTCCATTTTGGTTTAGTCACACAATAGCACCATGGAAGTATAACACAGCAACACTGGAACAATGCTAATGTAACACAAACATGACATATTACATCTGGTGTAACATCCTATTGCCATATGTAATAAACTGCACTAAGTTTGCCTAGGTGCACTAACCCATGACAACTTATATAAATGCTTGCTTTTAGCGGCACATGCTACCTACTGATTGGTTGTTATAGGTTGCTCTGCCTGCGCAAACGCAGGGGCTGAAAAATAATTTCAAATATTTTTATGCTTTTTTTCTTATTGAATCCAAAAAAACCTCAATCTGGGGAGCACTTTAAGACAATGCATCACTAGTTACATCATTACAGGTCACTTTGTCATAATAAAACGCAGCAAGTATTAGTTGTATAACTTGCTAAAAGAATGACTTAACGTATAACTATTGTGATATTTTTTTAAGGTTGTTTTTGTAGTGTTTTTTAATCATGGTTTTGTTATTCTGTCTTTAGCCTTCGCAAGCGACTGTCTGCGTCCGAGTCCTCTCACACAGAAAGTGACTCAAGCCCACCGCTTACAGTCAGGAGGCGATGTTCTGCTTTGGTTGATATGCCTCGCTTTGCCATCTCCACTGAAGAAGAATTGCACTTACAGAGGAAGCTAAGCCAATCTCAGCAGGATGTGACCGCAAGCCCATCATCTCTTCCAAAAGAGGGAAACGCCCTTCCTGTGCTTGTGCAGCCAGTGGAAAGAGAGCTGAAACTAGATGATGATTTGGTGCCATCTACACCTTCTTCAACCATAAGCAATACTAGCAGCTCAACCACACTGACTGGTAATTACCCTGTGTTGTCAGCCTGTAATGTTACCACACAGCACAATAAAGTGAACTTGTTTTATTTTTAAGACCTTATTCATTACTGTTATTTTGCTTTTTCCAACTGTTTATTTTACTCTCTAGAAGATACGTAAATTAGGGCATCTTTCGTTGAAGTCTGCTTTTGATGTATGATGTAGTGATTCTGTGCTGGCAAGTAATTGAAATTCCTCTAATTGTTTCTGTTGTGTTCACCAGCTGGCAGCAACGCTGATTCCTCAGATCACAACATTCACCTTGGCACAGACGTGTCTGAATTTGCCACTCCAAAAGCCATCAGTGACTTAGCTGTAAGAAGAGCACGCCATAGGCTTCTCTCAGGGGATTCTGGGGAAAAACGCCCCTCCAGACCATTCAATAAAGTCATCAAGTCGGCCTCTGCTACTGCCCTGTCACTCATGATCCCCTCTGGTAAGCATTCCCTCCTCCTATAGCACAACCTTATACAACACAACATGATATTCACATAGGGATATGTTAACATTAAATAAACCCAATAGGCTCGTTTTGCTTCCAATAAGGATTAATTAAAGGGGTTGTTCACCTTCCAACACTTTTTTTTTAGTTCAGTTGGTTTCAGACAGTTCCAGAAATAATACTTTTTTCCAATTACTCTATCATCTATGTGTGACCTTTTTTCTAATATTGAAGTGTAAAGTTCTCTTTTACACCTTCTAAAGCAGCTCTGGGAGTGGGGGGGGTAAAAAATTTTAAAAAATTAATTAATTGAAATAAGTCTTTATTTCTGGGGAACAATCTGAAAAAAATGTAACTGAAAAAATTGTTTGGAAGGTGAACAACCCCCTTAAGGAGAGAGAGAAAAATTGCCAGCGCAGTTTGCCTTTAAAAATAATTATTGCAAAAAAATAACCACAGTTTGGCCAAAATATGTAAACTCATTGCCACATCAAGGCCCCTTATTGAACACAAAACACATAAAAAAAACTAGTTTAGACCGAGTGCTGGCAATATTTTTTTGTGTTTCATGTACAAATTGTAGCCAAATCTTGCCTATAGCTGCCATTCAGCCTTTAAAACAGGGAATTACTTATAAATGTATGTTAATTGGCTGGGGCTTAAAAGCTCCTTGCTTTTTTTTCACTGTAGCCCCTGAGTTAAGGGGAAGTGCTCCATGGTCTTATTTTCTGTCCGAATGGGAGAATGTCATCCATTTCACTTTCTTATTCATACTTCCATTAAAAATCAGTTAGTTGTTGGTGAATTCAGTCATGTTAACAATTTATGTAGTTAGTGATTTATAACCTGGTATTCCTTAGTACAGATTTCAGTTATTTCTGTCAGTTTTCACTCCAGGTTTTGTTTTGTGCAAGGGGAATGTGCAATGCTCAAATTCTTGAGTTTTTGATGTCACAGACTTTAAATTGAAATGCTAATGAATGATTTTATTTCTCAGATTACCATACTTATTCACCTTTGGCCAGCCCTATGTCTCCGCATTCTATATCTTCAAACCCCTCCTCGCGTGACTCTTCCCCAAGCAGAGATTTTTTCCCTGCTATCTCCCATCTCAAACCCCCAATCATCATACATCGTGCGGGGAAGAAATATGGGTTCACTCTACGAGCTATTCGTGTCTACATGGGAGAAAGCGATGTGTATACTGTCCATCACATGGTGTGGGTACGTATATAGAGACAGATCTATGTCTCTGTGTGTGTCTGTATAAAAGAAAGGAAATCATTTTACTCTGTAGTCCTAACTTGAGGCTGAAATGCTTCATCCTCACACCAACCCTAACTTGCTGCTTCCCAAACTGTACCCTCTGAAGTCCTCTTCCACTTCCCTTTGATGACTCCTATCAGCCACCATAGGGAAGTGCTTGGCTATATTACCACATGCTTGAATTTTACCATCCATCTACCCAAAGCTGATTCTGGGGCTCACTTTCTTTACCCAAACCTTGTAGGTAAATCCATGGGTATTGAGCCAGTCTGAGCATAACTAGTAGCAGTACCACTTTTTTTTCTTTTTCTTAATCATACAATGCACTTTTTTGCAGCACGTTGAAGAAGATGGTCCAGCGCATGATGCTGGTCTACGAGAAGGTGATTTGATCACTCATGTCAATGGAGAACCTGTCCATGGTCTAGTGCACACTGAAGTGGTGGAACTCATCCTGAAGGTACCAATGCATAACACTAGTTTGCTTGTATTTAGACTAAGTGGAAAATGTGTTAAATGTGTACCCACATTCACTCATTTAAAGGAGTATTAAGATAACGCTTAATATCTTCACAGCTTTTCACTGTGGAAAAATACAATGTTTTGTTAGTAGGTGACAATGATTAGGTGGGCTTGGTGACAGCAGACATTTAGGAAATGAATTGAAAGGCTTGTACTGTCTGTAAATTTACAAAAAAGACGTTCAGTGTCGAATGCAGTGAAGGATGGGGTTAAGCTTGTACTGTTTTTTACACCTGTGTCCCTCCTGCGTGTCATCCCATTGGTCACAGAATCATATTACAGACATGCACTTCATTAATTGGTGCAAAATGTTTTTCCGCATTGCCTGTCCCATAATGTTTCCCACCTTTGTACAACCACAGTTACACTGGAATTCTGGGGAAGATGTTGCATTGTGGGTAGAAAAGAAGGTGAATTGTGAATGACACATATATCTCAAGAAACTATATATTGTTTATCCACATGTTATACAGTTACAAAATTGTTCACTTCAGTTATGACTAGCCTTCCTCCCGACTGATGCTGTGCAATAAATACATAGATGACCCTGGTGCTTTAGTGTAGCACAGCATTTACCTGCATCACAAACATAAGTCATGATGTATTTAAAGGAAACTATACCCCCAAAATGAACCCTTTAGCAACAGTTTATATCATATAAAGTTTATTATTAAAGAATCTTACCAAACTGGAATATATATTTAAGTAAATATTGCCCTTTTACATCTCTTGCCTTGAACCAACATTTCATGATGATCTCTGTGCTGTCTTAGAGATCACCTGACCAGAAATACTACAACTCTAACTGTAACAGGAAGAAGTGTTGAAATAAAAGATAAAACTCTGTCTGTTAATTGTGACCTAAGAAGTATAGTTTGTTTGGAATGGTTGTGTGCATAGTGAATCGTACGATCCCAGGGGGCGGCCCTTGTTTTTTTAAAATGTCAATTTTCTATTTGTGATTACCCAATGGCACATACTACTAGAAAGTATATGATTATGAAAATGGTTTGTTTACATGAAGCAGGGTTTTACACATGAGCTGTTTTATGCAATATCTTTTTATAGACCCCTACATTGTTTGGGGGGTATAGTTTTCCTTTAATTCAGGTACCAGGAGCTCATTGTTAGTCACTTGGTCACTTAAGTACATGCCTAGCATTTATTGGATTGATGATTCATCTGGAATGCACCACATGCCTAGATATTACACAAGGAATTCAAATTTACTTTCAGAATGATCTGCTGAAACACTTTAGCAGCTGGTCTTCATAAATTATTTTTAGTGTTTGTTTTTCTTTTCTTTTGTCATTCTCCCTTTCTCCGGTATGTATGAAATTTAAATTGCTATCTGATTGCTGAAGGGACTCACTCCAGAAACCAGATAGCAGATTAATCCTGAGACTTGGTCTTTCCGTTCGCCTGGTTTGGTAAGTGGGACCCTAGCAAGCAGATTTACATTTCAGACTGGAGAGCAGCAGGACAAAAAGTTCAGCCAATCCAACAATCACAAAGTAAATAATACTGTCGAAATAATACTACAACCTAATTTAAAAGACTAGCCCCTTAAAGAAAACAAGAAATAATCCCTAAAAACATGCATTCCCAAAAACAACAGTGGAAGCTCATACCAATAGATTCTTACTGTACATTTTCATCAGTTCATTTTATCATTCTAGCACGTTTCACAGTTGTAAGGGCAATGACACGCGGTGCTATTTGGCGCTCAAATAGCGTAATCTCTCAGAAATTCCTTTGCATGCATATTTGAGGGATTACGTGATTTGAGTGTTTTAGCAGAGACATTTGTAAGTATTTTCTATTGCTGAGTATTTTCCAGTGTTTCGTAGCTGCAACAAAATGCTGAGCGACAAATAGCACCGTATGTCATTGCATTGTCTTTTGGCAGGATAACGGTTTGAAGATTCGGCTTAATTACGCTCTTAAATTGTTTTGTGTTTTTCAAAATTGTGTCATAATGTTTGAATGCTACGAATGCATTTAAGACGTTTACTTATTTGCTTTTGTTCTTCATCATCATTTTTTATATCACACTAGCAAGTTACACAGAGCTTTGCTTCCAATTATTACAGACAGGGTCAATATTTTAACAAACATGGGTTACAAAAAATAGAGTCAAAGGGGACAGTTAACATAAGGATGTTTTAAAAAGTTGGTGATTTTTTAAGTGGTCTCCTGATAAAGAAGGCTGCAATGAATATGTTTCTCTAAACAGGTTGGTCTTAGGGAAGAGTCTTATAGGTCATGGCAGAGAATTCCAGAGATAGACAGTAAGGAATGGGATGATAGTCGAAGATCAAAAGCAAAGTGTCGGTTGTGTAGAGGAGTCTATTTTGAGATATAGTGAGTGGCTTCATTGCTAGGGGCATTGAAGGAGAGTGTTAGTAATTTCAGTTTGCTGGGAGAAGAAATTGGGGGCCACTGGAGGGATTTGCATAGCTAAGATTCAGTTATAGAGCCTGTACTTCTCAAGATCCAGTGAGATTAAGGTTGAGAAAAGGATTTATTGAAAACTGTGCAATATTGAATAATTGCAAAATATTTTTTATATTTTATTCTTTACTGCTGCATTTTTATCCACAATTTCCATAATTGCAACTCGAAATTCATATTTTCTTTTATATTGTGTTTTTGTGGCAGAGTGGAAACAAAGTTTCCATATCCACCACTCCATTTGAGAACACTTCAATCAAAGTTGGCCCAGCAAGGAAAGCTAGCTACAAATCAAAAATGGCTCGCCGGAATAAGAAGAGCAAACCAAAGGATGGGCAGGAAAGGTAAGTTCCTATTCATTATCAGCAGCCATAAAAACTGCTAAATGTCAACTGCACTCCAAACAAAAAAATATGATTCTTTAAATAACTTGTTTGTACTGATACAAACACATTTTAGCGTGTCCACATTTAACATTGCAAATTAGCTTCTTGTTCGTGATTTCTTGTGAGACTACATTTTCATTTTGGCATGGCAGTTTTCTTCTCAAGTAGCACACTATAGTTGGAAAACCTTACATTACAATGAGGAGTTTTATCTTTTTTTGTTTTGCACAGCAAGAAAAAGTCTTCTTTATTTCGGAAGATCACAAAGCAAGCATCACTACTTCACACCAGTCGCAGCCTGTCCTCTCTCAACCGCTCCCTGTCCTCTGGAGAAAGTGTTCCAGGCTCTCCTACCCATGTCCTGTCTCCTCGCTCTCCTACACAGACGTACAGATCTACTCCAGACTCTGCCCACTCAGGTATAACTGTGTGAGCCATTCTCACCTTCTGTTTGTTTCTTGGAAATGTGTGACGGTAGTGGAAAGAATAATATTGTGAGTTTTAAAAAAGAAAACAGAGGATTTGCAGTACCGGTAATCTCTGTCTTTTTCCCCTCCTCTTTCTAGTTGGCGGTAATTCTTCCCAAAGCAGCTCTCCAAGCTCCAGTGTTCCTAACTCTCCAGCCAGTTCTGGGCATATCCGTCCCAGTTCCCTGCATGGGCTGGCTCCAAAGCTACAAAGACAATACAGGTCTCCTCGTCGGAAATCTGCAGGGAATATACCACTTTCACCTTTGGCACATACACCTTCTCCAACATCTCAGTCCACCTCTCCACAGCGTTCACCTTCACCTCTTCCAGGACACGCTCTTGGAAACTGCAACATCCTGCAGTCGTTCCCTGTCAAATTGCACTCTTCTCCACCACTTGTTAGGCAAATATCAAGGCCAAAAAGTGCTGAACCACCACGGTCTCCTCTGCTGAAAAGGGTACAGTCTGCAGAAAAGTTATCTGGGTCATTATCTTCTGAGAAGAAGCTGGCTTCTTCTCGTAAGCACAGTCTGGAAATCTCCCACTCAGATTTCAAAAAGGAGATAATGCATCGAGACTTAAGTTTGCAGTGCTTGCCAGAGTCTATAAGTGAGAACACTGGTAGCAAAGTAGGACTGGCAGAAAAAGGGACTCTGCAAAAACCTTCAAGAAAACTTGGTGCTATTCGTCACGATAGGGTAGAACGAAGGGAGTCACTTCAGAAACAGGAGGCTATTCGTGAGGTGGATTCTTCTGAGGATGAAACTGATGAAGGCTCAGAGGATAGTCAGGATGGGAGGCGGTTAGAGAGATCTTCACTTAGAAATGAGAAAGTATCCGCTTCAGGCATCAGCAGTGGCAGAGATTCCTGCCAGGTGCAGAGCAAGAGTAGTACTGAGGATGATTCTTTCCTGCCTCAATGTTACAGGAGAAAGAATGAGGTGAAAGAAATGTCTGGTAAAGTTATTGATACTACCTCACAAAATCTCCCTGACCATGCTGGGATTGTGTCCTTTCGTAGTCCAAACCCTCCCAAGGACACTTGCCTGATTCCTGCTGCAGAAACCAATATGCTAAAACAACAAAATATTTTGAAACGTGAGGCAAGTATTATGCATATCAAAGGTAAACCACTCCAAGAAGCAAGTCAAGAAAGCACAGGCACTGATAGCAAGAACACTCAAAATAGTTTAGTGCAAAAAGAAGCAAACTACTCTTCACATCTATGTCAGCCAAGCAAAAGTAGCTGTATTAGTGTAGTAGATCACATAGAGGTGCCTAATTGTAAAGAGTCTGTTCCTGAAGATGGCTCTAAAGTGTCTGCACTTTCTCTTTCCTCATCTTGCCTAAAGACCACTTCCAGTTCTGTTGCAGTACACTGCCCTGCAGGAGATACCTGTTTAACTACCAGTACTGCATCAGATGCTTATGTGCAATATTCGCCCATTTTAAATGAGCAAGGGCTGCAGGAACCTGCTGAAAAGCAAAGCACTTTAAAGGGGATGAACAACTCTGTTTCTACAGAAGCAACCTTGTCTCGAAAAGCAGGTACAGTTACCTCAACCAACCCTGTGTCCAGTGAAAAAAAGGCATTGGTATCTCATATCGCAACCATGGCTAAGAGCGTCTTGGGACCAGTAAAGCTTAGCATGCCGGGATCAAGAGGTTCAGATGACCATGCAAACAAAAAGGAGAAAAATTCTAGGCAAAAAAAATCTGAGCTTTTTAGATCTGAATCAATGCAGGAAGGCATTAGAGAATTTTCGACAGACACAGGTTTCAGGACATGCACATCCTTAAACGAGTGTGCTTTATCTGCTGTCACCAAGCAACACGACTGGACCTCTCTTTCTAACAAATCAGAACGACTGAGAGTATTTGATGTTTTAGACCCTAGAAAAATTCCTCCGTCAAAGGACCAGCAGCCACCGGCAGCAGATAGCTTCATGGGGAGATCTCCTTCACTCAGTGAGGTCAGCAAAAAACTAACGAAAGAGGAAACTGTGACTCAAGGGACAAGCAAAGTGATTGGTAGTCACTCTCACACACAAGATTGTTCATCATTACAAGCAGATAACACGAGAAACACATAGCAGTATTTACATTTGGACTGTTGGCAGTAACCTGCATGTTATACACTAGCATAATCGTTTTCATGCCTTTATATTTGTTTCTTTTCTTTTCCTGTTTTCCCCATACATTATCTTAATCCTCAAAATGGCAGAGGAGTTAACGCATTTCTTTGTAATATATTGCATGCCCTCACACTATTATTTGGGGGTACTGTACATATTATGTTGGCGGAACAGGGTATCTAAAATGCAGGGTATTTATATTACACCCAAGCTTAGTAAGAATATTGGTGTAGAATTCTGTAAAAAGAATGCATATTGGAATTGGACACAGCCCTTAGATATACATATGATTTCATTGGCTTTTCGTTGCTAAAAGCAAGATTATATTTCATACTTTCTGGCATTTTGATGGTGTTTTTTAAATTTCTTCAGAGACAGCTTAACCCCTTAGCAGGCATATAAAGCAATCTGGCTTGTATGTATATATGTATCTGTAGGTTTAAGAAACTGGAAGCCTAACGTACATCACATCTACAAAAAAAGTGAGACCTTTAAATATGAAGCTTTATATTGCCCTAATGTAAAGTCGCAGCACGAAATGTTAATACTCTGGGGACAGATGATAGTGGAAAACAAGTAGAACATTGTCATACAGTGCTGGTAAGTTTCACCAGTATCAAACTGACAGCTTTTGGTAAACTAACTGCAACCCCCTAACATTGACCCTCCACTGAGTGTTACCTCTACCTGTACAAGAGCACTGACTGGGAACTGAGTAAGGACAGTATATTGGAAAGGAGAAGTTGGAACACATGATACAGTTCTGAGAAAATTTATCATATTTGTTTCATGGTGCTCTTTTATTGACCTCTCTAATATACTTTTTTCTCTGTTTCCGCCCATTCTTTTCCGTGGGTTTCTCTTTCTGATTAGACACCATGGAAATAACAGGTTCACTAGTAAGGATTCTGTATCTGTTTTCTATTCCAAAATCAGTCTATAAAGTGCTAAGCTTTAACTTACAGGACAAGTTAAAGGGGATGTGAACCCCAAAATAACATTTTAGTCTCAACTTTTTTTCTGATGTGCATTAATTACACATATTCAATCAGTTTAAAGTTATTTGTATATGTAATTGCTATTTAAAGCAGTATCTGGCCATTTCCAGTCCCTGCATTGCTGGTTCTTAAAACAGAAACCATCAAAACCATTCAGCAGTATTCATCTCCCTTCCAATTCTCACAGTGCCTTGCATGATCTGCAGTTAACATCCTGTAAAGAAGAATTACAGATGTGTGCAAGGCATTGTGGGAAAAGCAGTCATGCCTGGGGGTGAGTTGACTACTGCAACATTGCTTCAGTTGTTCTAATGTACATTTAGTCAGAACCAATAGTGCAGCGCACAGGCAGATATTGCTTGTAATATCAATTGTATTTATACATATCTTTAAATTAATAGAAAATATAAAGTATAATGGACAATTGCTTAGAATTAAATTTCTTTTAGTATGCATAATGGGTTTACACCCCATTTAACCCTTCACTGACAAGCTGACATGAGTCAAAAGAGTTTCCTCTGCATACAAGTCCTATTGGGGGTCGAAATTGAGAAAATAAGGCACATTCTCTAAGGTGGTTTTTATCCGTAGCAATTTGATGACAGAGATGGTGTCAGGCAACATATTAGACAAACTACCTATCAGCTCATTACTAAAATGAATAAAACAAAATACATGAAAGTTAAAATTGACATGTGGAACAAATATTAACTCTGAAAGTTATTCATAACTTTTAAAAAATATTCTTAAATGTATATAGTTTTCCTAGTGCTACATTTTAAAAGAATAGGTATACCAGTAAAATCCTGTGTGAACTGCAAGGTAATAAGTTGTGTGTCGAAATTGAATAGAATAGTCCTGGACATCCCTGTAGGTTTGGAGGCATAATGATAGGACAGCCACGTCACAGTTTCTCCCATTATTAAATTTTAATATATTAGGAGCATAATGCATGTTTGCATTTGTGTAGAACTTACGAGTGAGCAGTGTAGCAGCACATATACACAGAGCAAAATAGGGTAGAACTATGTAGAGCACATGGCATTGAGGGAAAATGCAGGAAAGTCAGAAAATTGTAGCTAGTTTCAGGGCCAGCCAAACAGGGATCATTTGAATTCTAGAAGTCTTGTTTCCTTCACAAAGTTGAGCATAAGTGTTAATATGTATATGTTTGAGAGCAAAATGTCATTCACATACACAGCAGTTCCACTCAGGGATACTTCATACCTGTGCCCCCAACCCAGAACCAATGAACTACACATTGTCTGCACTTGCAAATTATATCCTAAGAGTACCAGCAACTTCACTACACTCTAAACAATGGCAATAAATACCCGTGTGACATCTAGGAGCAAATACTGTAGCAGAACTGCAGGGCCTCTTCCTTATTTGCTCCACTGTAGAAGTGGGCTGTATTCCATCCCAACCTGTAACGTAAGTGCTGCTATTAAAAACATTTCTAGGTGTTGCTGAAAACCCCAAATATATCTTTAGGTATTGTCTTTGCTTTCCTCTGAAGGTAAAATGCACAGAATTTAAACGTCAAATGAACAGTTTATATGACACGGATGTTGAAATGAACTCAGAGGTTGACTCTTCAGTGCAAGGCAACGCTCTTTGCAGGAGCCCTATTAGGAAAATATTTAACAATACCTTCCTTTTCTTCCAGTGAAAACTATGTAAACAATTTTGTTGCCTCCTTGCTTCTGTTTTGTTTTCCCGATGATTTGCTCCTATCTGTCTCTCCCCATAATCAAAGTTGGGATTTGGATGCCTTGTCATACATTTCTGGACCAACCTCTGACATTTCATTATTTTTCTGCAATGGCAGCAAATTCCTGTTTACTGCAACAGTGTGTACGTTTACTGTGAATCTGCTGCACACACTGGAAAAGATCTTTAGGATATATATATATATATATATATATATATATATATATATATATATATATATATATATATATATACATACATGTACATACATACACATTAAGAAAAAAACGCACTCCAAGGACTTGTAAGGTGAAAAATAAAGTGATTTATTTCAACGTTTCGGCTCCATCACTCGATCACTGATGGAGTCGAAACGTTGAAATAAATCACTTTATTTTTCACCTTACAAGTCCTTGGAGTGCAGTTTTTGGTAATGTATGTACACTGGTTTTGACCAGCATCCAGGCAGCTGATTTCTATTGGTTGTGAATGCACCAGGTTGGACTGGATTAGTGTGTGTGTATATAACACATACACACACACACACTTCCTTGCAACCATGATCGAACAGTGTGTTCAGCGTTTCTATGATGTCTTGTTAAGGTACTTTTTTTTTTATATTTTGAACTGTACTAGCTATATAAAGCACTTGCAAGTGCAAAGATAACTTGTCGAATTGAATGGTAGCTGTGTGGGTTTCTCATTTTTTTTTTTAATCTAAAAAAACAAAAGAGTTAGTCTTCTATCTCATTAAAAACGGAACGGATGTATGTGACTCGCGGTATGGATCCTGTAAGACTAATACTGATGGAGTATGAATTCGCATAACAGCAAAATAGTTTGTTGTGCTCGGCAAACTTACCCACAGCATCCAATAAAAATATTTTGCTTCTGTGAGCCTTGTTAATTTCTTTACTAAACACACTACTAATCAGTAGTAGCATTGATGCTCTATTTAGTTCTGAAGTGTAGCATTTGCAGCCCAGCCATGGATTGCATGTCTTGTATAGAAAAACTGGCCATACCTAATACAATACAGTTGTTTGGTGCATCACAAGCCAGATAAATTCATACTGTGGATGATACACTACCTTTCCAAGCACTGACTTTGGCTTTACACATGAATAGATGTTAGACCAGTGTGATGGAATGTGACCAAACTGGCTTACCATGGGCTAGCATAAGCCTTGACAAGAAACAACCCTAAATCCTTCTTATATTACATCCTCAAAATGAATATGATGTAGGTAACGGTATCAGATAATTGCCCTTAATTATTTATGTGATTATTATTACATTATTATCATATTATTATTTTGTGAATTATTTTCCTGTCACTGTACAATGAGCATTTCAACTGCTATCTCTGGTTTCAGTGACAACTGGCTGATGAATAAGAGAGAGAGAGAGAAGCTGTGAACATCAAGGTAATAAAAGAGTATATCATTTAACCACCTTTTGGTTGCAAGTCTTATTAAGCCAAGGAACGGTGTAGGCTTATATATCTATATTTCATTTTACGTTGAGGTAGAATAAAACAAAACGTTTAAATTTTTTTTTTAAAAAAATGCCATTTCAAATTTGCATAGATGAGTTCTGTCTGCAAGAACATTGTAACGCAGGGTATCCCAAACTCAACAGGACTAGCCCGCCGCTACTCGGATGCTGCCAGGTCTTAACATGAGAGACCGAAGGGGAGAGTTTTGAGCGAGCGAGGGGAAACAAGCATGAGGTTATGGAACGGGAAACAAGAAGCGTTGTCAAAAGCCAGGCCGAGTCGGTAACAGTCGGACAATGCAGTACAAATTAAGGAGACAAAGGAATCGTCGGGGGTCACAGGCCAAGTTAAACATACCAATATCATGGTACTGAACAGGATCCAAGAGAAAAGTCGAAACAAGGCAGTGGTCAAGGACAGGCAGGGTCAATAACAGATCAGGAATACTCAAGATCACACCCAGGAACTATGAAATAGACCTTTTGGTTGTTGGGCAGTGAATATTTGCACAAGGCCCCTTTAAATATTTAAACTTCGCATCAACTGTGATGACTTCAGAAGCAAACCCGCGTCAAAACCCGTAAGTGCGCGAACCTCCCACATGGTGCATGAAGAAACGGGAAGCCCACCACCGAGCTCCTAAAGGTAAATTTATTACAAAAGTAAAGAAGGAGGAAAACAAAGGTTTTCTTAAAAGGATTCGGTCATGGCTTTACAAAACGCATAAGTTCATATTGCTCCTCCAGCAGAATTCTGCATTGAACTCTATTTTTCTAATTTTGAAATCTGACATAAGGCTAGATATGTTGTAAGTATCTCAGGTGCCCCCAGTCATGTCACTTGTGCTCTTCACAAGTGCACGTCAGTCACTCTTTACTGCTGTACTGCAAGTTGCAGTGATATCACCCCCCCCCCCCAGCAGCCTATCAACAGAACAATGGGAAAGTAACCAGATAACCTGCAGACACCTGCATTGCTTAAAATGCTACCTAGTGGTAGAAATGAGAAAAAAATCCAAGTCTGGCTAACCAAAGTTACGTGGAGTAGGAGAAACAACAGTCTGTCTGAAAGCAATTTCATAGTGAAGTGCTGACTTTCTCTGAAAGCACAGGATCAGGCAAAGTGACCTGAGATGGCTGCCTACACACCAATATTACAACTAAATAAAATACATTTATTGGTTCAAGAATAACATTTTAAATTGTAGAGTGAATTATGTGCACTTTTCACAGTGTAATTTAGTAATAAAAACTATACCTCAAAATTCATGACAGCATCGCTTTGAGTTAAAATGTGATCTTTAAAACAAGGATAAAGGCAAATTCATAGGCAGTTCAGATGAAACTTGCTGATTAAATGTAGCGAATACAGCATTGACAATCAGAGCTTTTTCCAAAATATGAACACTAGCTGATTAGAATTAAAAGCCAATTTTGTAAGAAAGGTGAAGTATAATATTTTTTCTATAAAGCTCAGTGTTCTTTGGTTATCCTTCTCCATTCTGAGACATTGAAATGATAGCAGTTGTATGGGCATGTGAACACCAACTGGAAAAAATATATTTCACTACCATGATGTATAATAAAGCCCTTAGATTGCAACTTTAAATGCTCAAAGAACTTTCCATTATTCTTACATTTAACAGTTAGTTCACATTAACTCTTACAATGCACTTGTATAATGTTTCATCATCCCTCTTTTTTTTTCTTGTTCTCCTAGGTTAAAGCAGCTGCTATTTTAATAATACAGCTGAACAGATTTTCTGTGCAAAATTTCAAATAGGTTTCTGAAAGCACTGATAAAATTAGGCAGTTTTCCTTTTGGGAGGGTGGTTTATGTAAATAAATATGCAATTGTCAAGTTTACATAAATTATTGAAATAAATAGGGCGATTGGTAATGTAGACAGTGCCTAAGATTCCATCAGTGTGGCATTCAAAGATCACATAGTTGTTTCACTATTGTGTATGGTGACACCACATTGCCACAACAAAATGTTTGTGTACCAGCTCTAACACTCAACATGCAGCCAAAAGATAATATGTGCATATTATGGAGATGGGGAATGGGAACACTGGGGCATTGAGGCATTTGAGTGCTTATAGCATTTGTGCAAGTGCTGTTCAATACCATGTCCCTTTATTCTGCAAAACACGACTACAATTTAATTGTTATTAATGATACATTTGATACAGTTTCAATAGTATCTCTTTAAATAAGCAATAGAACAGCAACACTAATAGCACATAACAATATGGTGTATAAAAAGGACAAAAAGCAGTGTAGCTTAACAATGCAGAGCAATACAGTTTGGAAAATTGGAGGTTAAATTACATTAGGGAAGGGGCATGGAATTCTTGTGCCTATAGCACCAAAATGAATGCATTTGTTGCAGAAGATCAGTGTCATAAGCTGCAGACAGTTGTGACACCATCTATTTATCTCACTGAGCGTGTGTGTCTGCAGTATGACTAGAGCGCAGGAGCATGCCTCTAAGGCAAATAGATTACATACAATATTAAAACTAATATTTCCAGCCTGGATGCCCACATCCATCTCACGCTTACTGGGACTGTAATGCCTTTGACTTTGGTAATCTAACTCTAAAGATGATAGCTATTACACCCATCCAGGCATAAATGATACTGTGTGAGATGTGGTCTAATACTTCAGAACAGTTTCCAAATATCAATTTATTGTCAGGCACAGATATACACTGCTGTTGTGTCAGAGAAAGGGTATTTTATATATTTGTTGATTGCCAGATTTTTGTCTTATTTCATTAAAACATATTTCATTTTTTAGGGGACATGTAGGTCTAGTCTGGTACATTGCTGCTCTGTGTTGCCTGTCCTTTGTGACTCCGACACAAAGCTGCGTGTGGAGAGACTGATTGGTGAGAGAGCGACATTGAATCGTAGAAATGGTACAAAAATAACATTATATTTAAAAAGATGGTTATTTCCAGATTTTCCAAGTTCCAAGTATTTAAAGGAGACATATAGGATAAATGAAAAAAACTCATTTTGTAGGCAATTATAAGTTATATATGGTGTTGCTTAAATGAATATTATCTTTAAAGGGATACTGTCATGGGAAAACATGTTTTTTTTTCAAAACACATCAGTTAATAGTGCTGCTCCAGCTGACTTCTGCAATGAAATCCATTTCTCAAAAGAGCAAACAGATTTTTTTATATTCACTTTTGAAATCTGACATCGGGCTAGACATATTGTCAATTTCCCAGCTGCCCAGTCATGTGACTTGTGCCTGCACTTTAGGATGGAACTACTTTCCGGCAGGCTGTTATTTCTCCTACTTAATGTAACTGAATCAGTCTTAGTGGGACTTGGCTTTTACTATTGAGTGTTGTTTTTAGATCTACCAGGCAGCTGTTATCTTGTGTCAGGGAGCTGCTATCTGGTTACCTTCCCATTGTTCTTTTGTTAGGTTGCACTACAGCAGTAAAGAGTTACTAAAGTTTATCAAAGCACATGACTGGGGGCAGCTGGGAAACTGACAATATGTTTAGCCCCATGTCAGATTTCAAAATCGAATATAAAAAATATGTTTGCTCTTTTGAGAAATGGATTTAAGTGCAGAATTCTGCTGCAACAGCACTATTAACTGATGCATTTTGAAGAAAACATATTTTCCCATTACAGTATCCCTTTAAAAATAGCCTCTTTACTGGAGCTCCCTATAGATGTTCTCTGGTCCCTGTCTGTGTTTCAAATGAAGAGTGGGCGTGTCCTAATGGTCCCTGCCAGAAGCACAGTAGGAGTGGGACAGCCAATCACAGCCCTGTAGTCACACAAGCACAGACAGGCTTCGGTTCCCTATCAGGTACTGCTAGCTGCTGATTGGTTCCTGTCCTACAGTACAGTGAGCTGTTAATGGCTATTAATAGTTTTTGTACAGAAAGCCCAATGAATGATGGTTGATGTTTAGCTCCCCCATATATTCTAATGGCACTTTAGATCCCAGTGACCCTTACATGACCAGAACCCTTTGCTTTCCTCAGTCATGCAATTTAACTGCCAAGGAAAATAATGACAAGGAGAGAGAGAAATCATATAGCACCATGAAAGAATACTGGGGAGTTTGCTGGCACTACCTTTATTTTATTTATACTGTAACCTGTGTTTAGAAGATAAATAAATCCAGTTTATTAATTAGTGGATTTGGTTGCCAGTCTCTGAAGCTTTTCATGATTTTTAATTGTTTGTATTTGCTCCATATCATCTAGACAACATATAATGAAACCATTGGCACTATTACTATGTTGGGCAGCCCTTTTTGTGGTAAAGGATTTATTCCATTCTTCTTGGGATACATGCCTAAATGACCACATAAGCAGAGAGAGTGCTAATAGGACTTTAAGTTGTATTTATTTAATGCTTATGATTTATATAGTGCCATTGTCTCCTGCAACAGGAGGTGAGCAGAAATCTAGATTCTAGGACGGCAGTGGATGTAATCTATAGACTTGCTAAAGCAATTGATCATAGTATTTGTACTTGGGCAGAAAACTGACTGAAGGATAAATTAAAGAGTGGTGGGAAATGGAACATTTTCTAATTGGACCATTGTTGTTATAGGATCACCACATGGGTCTGTCCTTGGTACATTCATTATATGTCAAGGTCCTTGAACAAGGTCTTAATAAGGACCGAAACGTTGGAACTCTGTAAAATGTGTATTTGAATAAAATACACTGATTTTTACAAAAGGGGAAGTACCGTTATAGGCATTGTATTGATTGAGAATTGACCGTGCACCCTGGAGATTGCCCGGTTGCAGCAGACATTCAAAGATTTTTGATCTTCCTACCTTGTCTCCTACAAAATCATGTAAACATTAAATGAACCCAAAAGGCTGGTTTTGCTTCCAATAAGGATTAATTATATCACAGTTTGGATCAAGTACGGTAAGAGAAAAAGGAAAAAAAAAAATTTTTTATTATTTGGATATAATGCAGTCTATGGGAGAAGGCCTTTTTATACATGCACTTTCTGTATAACGGGTTTCCAGGTAATGTATCCCATCAATAACAGTAGAAGTGTATAGAGCTGCTAAGCATCTTCACTGTCCTGCTTCTGGGTACAGATGTTAGCAATTGGTGCACTGGGCACTGAATACCTGGGGTTTTCCCAGGTTTAAGGTCTGCTGAAGTTAATTTTTAAAAAGCAGCAGCCATTGGCATTTACCAAATCAGGGCCAACCTGTACTATCCCTAAGGACAAGATGCAATGGATGGATTTTTTTAAATCTCTGATTCTTCCAGGGATACAAAAGCATTTATTTAAGCATGCTCATTTATATCTTCTGCAAATTCACAGGTGAATCTATGTATATTACGACTAATAATGCATATTGCAGAAAAATGCTATTAGTAGATGCACTGGTGCAATTTAGCATGTATATGCTCTGAAACCTATCTTCTGATTTAGGATCGGGAACCTGCAGACTTTTCGATCATGAATCTCTAGTCTGATGAATCCGGTTTGTGGTTTGGTCTTATGGTAAAACCTGAGTGAGCTTATGGGTTAAAATCATGGTCTCAGATCACAGTAATAATATATGCATACATATAGGACTTTGCCAGGGCTCTTATCAGGATTGAGGATCACAACTGAGTTCTGATATGAATGCAAGTCTGATCCTCCCTAACAAAGACTTCACACCACTGATGTTACTTGGAGTTTGAAGAATGACAGACTATGATGACTTGTGTGTAACTTACCCTTGTGTTCTAGCGGGGACTACGGCCCTTGCCTACCTGACTATTCTGAACTCTGACAATATTGACCCTTGCCTGCCTGACTACTCTTTGAACGCTGCCTGTACCGACCCCGGCCTGTCTGCCTTTGCTTGAACTCCGCCTGTACCGACCCCGGCCTGCCTGACCATGCTTTTCTTCTACTCCTTGAACTGTTGCCTTTCCGTCCGAAACCTTGGAAGTGAACACGCCCCTTTGCTCATTCAGAACACTTGCTTAGCTACTCTCAAGTTACGACCTGGCTGCATCTGAGTAGCTGAGGGCTCCTCCCAAGGCCAAAGGCAGCTGCTACAGGCAGAAGATTGAGCCGTGACCAGAGAGCTTAGCACTTGACACTATGATTTGGGCTGACAGACTTCTCTGCCCCAGCTGCATATATCATTATTATGCAACTTTCATTTGCTTTGTGGTTCTCCAGCTGAATCTTATATATTATTACAGAGGGTAACAACAATAGTTATCTGAACAAGGAGAGACAACCTTCATGATATTGCAGGGATGTGGGAGGTATAGTTCTGAAACCATGGTAGTGTGTATAGCTGAAACCGCTGTTACAAATTCGCAATGTAAGTTAAACATAAAGTATAACTACAGCTAGTTACAACCAGCTTTTACTTAATGAGAATATGCAGTTCATTTCATTGTAACGCCATTCAGCCCCTGCCTCTCTCAAGAGAACACATGTGTCATGTGACTGTCTCAGGTTGGCACTTGCAGTAGCATTGAAGGGTTACCAACCTTATACTTACACAGACATGGGCACTAGTTCTTCTGAAAACTGCTTTATTACTGACATTTTACAACAGACTCAATGCATTTCACAGATTTGGCTTTCAGATAATACATTCAGAATCCATGTGGTACATTCACTTCCCTGATAACAAGGCTACAAGCAGCAGTTGCTTGCACATGTCTATCTGCAGAGTACTAGACCAATCACTCTTCTTGGGATTTCTCCATCCCTGTGCCCATCTGATTGAGTCCTGTACTGTTGGGTGATGCTTAGGGTGATCACCCTTGTGTTCTCCTTGGTGAAGCCTATGGCTGTTCTACAAATTGGACTACATCCTACACTCACTCCAAAAAAAGATATATGACAGGAGCTAGCCCTCACTCTTAACTAGTCTTAATTCATGGGGTACCTACCTCAGGGCATTTTGAGGCTTACTCTGCCTCATACTCTTAGCACCTTTTCCTCCTGCCAGTGAAGTCCAAAAGGATGAAGCCTGGAAATCTGCCTGACACTACTGGCCAATAGCAAGCTCCCAGCACCCTCAAGGGGACATTTACCAATTGATTGGGAATTCCTACCCTGTCTCAGCTTTAACAGAGTCAGCACATAGCCGAAGCTTTATCTCACTATGCTTTCTCCTAATGGGAGAAAGGACTTAATCCATGCTCTCTTACATTCATAAAGGTTTTGGACTGAATTATTCCATCTTTTAAGTAACTTAAAATCACCCTGTTGGTTTAGAGTGCCAGTAATTAGCCCCAAATGGGTATATTAATCTGTCACTTGTTTCTTGTGTAGGACAAATAAGAGCAGGCCTGTAATTTTAGATTATTTGTAATGTGCAATAATTTTATTTGCCAGAAGAGAGCACTGTTGCTCAACATTCTAAGGATTGTCATGGAATTTCCCCACAGATTCAAACTAATCTGATTAACCCTGTGTCAGGTTTCAGTGCTGCAGTATAACAGCAAATTTCTTTTCAACCATGAACTTGTACAGGGCAAATAGGAAAAGAGCACTCCTGATTTAAAGCAGTTGTAGGGGGAAACGTTTTGGTAAAAACTAAAATATATGATATATAAAAAACATATATATATTTATATGTATGTATAATATATATATATATATATATATATATATATATATATATATATATACACTACTATGTAGCTATTATGTAGTTTATGATACAATACTGGATTGTCCTTCCCTGTGTACAGTAACGTAATTGGGGGGTGCGGGCCTGGGTGCAGGCCATGCAGCCGGGTCCCCCACCCCCCTCTGGAGGAGATTTTTTCCCCCGGATTCGCGTCCACCGCCGGCGGGCCCTGATGTGATTGCACCTCTGGTAGTTCCGCCACTGGCTATGTGGCTGTCAGTAAAGGCCCACAAAGAACGGTTCTGTAAGAACCAAGATTAAAATCTAGCCAATTAAAACAGAGAAAGTGTTTGTAATTGTTTATGCCTCTAGATTGCTCCTGTTCTGTAGGTTAGGCCCAAAGCAAGAAGACTGGTTCAATTGAGAGATTCCAGTAGTGATTTAGTATTTTTATAGCAATTGTTACAAATTGAGCTCTACGACCCAATACAAAAAACGTTAGCAGCCTGGTGGCTTCAGCTATCTCCAACCCAAATAAACAATGTTCCCTGATTCTGCTGCAGTATCTCTGGAAGCCTTAACCAGGTGTTAAATCTTGAAAAAGTATTTTTGTAGAAAAACAAGAATGTTCCAGTGCACTACACTCTTTAAAATGTGCTTTTGAAATGTGTTGAATGTGTGAAAGTAGTGTTTTGGCCTGATTTCTTGGAAATGTGAGCAAAACCCCTACTAACCCCATCTGTTCCACTTCCCGCTGCCTCCTTTCCCAGGCTGTGCAGCAGAGCTGGCAGCAGTCAGCTCACAGTACTGTACGATAGGAACCAATCAGCAGCTAGCCTGACCTTTCTTTGCTTGTGTGACTGCAGGGCTGTGATTGGCTGTTCCCCTTGTACTGTGCTTCTGGCAGAGACTGTTAGGACATGCCCACCCCTCATTTGAAACCGCTACCATAGCAGATCTATGGGGAGATCCAATATAGGGGCCAGTTTTAAAGATAATATTAATTTTTGGTCCAAAGTAAGATCAACACCGTATATTTATTATTGCCTACAAAATTAAAAGGGGTTTTTAGTTATGTTATATTTCTCTTTTAAAGGGTTGATTTAGTCATTTACAGAAGTAGAAATCACCCTTCCTCCCACCCTCCACAATAAACACATCATTATTCCTGGTGTTATCTCATGGTAGCTATATTACCATGCTAAACGCAATCACATCACTGTACACACACACACATACACACAAATGCTTAATACAGATATCAAGATCCATATTTAAGACAGTTGAGATCTCTGATGAGGGATTAGACCACTGCAGGTGCCCTGGGGCGCTTCTCAACTCTGATCCCTGTGCCGTATCACTGATATCTCTACATTAGGATGTTCAGGCATCCATGTAATCCAGCAAAGCACATTACTCTCTAGCTTCATTACCCTGGTCTGTGTGTTGTGGGAACACAATTTTGAACAGAAGCATGCATTCTGCATCATGGTGTTACTGTAGGTTTGGTTGCAATCTGTGTGAAGTTTGTGTGATACCTTGGGTGGGTGTATGTCTGTCATTAGTATGGATGTTATAGTAATACAGAGAAGGAAGGCAGTCCTTTAAGTTTAAATATTTACAAATATTTGTAAATGAGAAAAAGAGTAAAAGCCCCCGCACTCTCAAATAAATTAAATTCATTATCTAACTTATATCTATATATTATATAGATATATATATATATATTATATTTAGTTAATTAATTTAATTTATTTGAGAGTGCGGGGGCTTTTACTATCTTTTTCTCATTTACTTATGGATGTTATAGTGTAAGCTCAAGTGGGGCTAGTACTGATACAAATAATTTACCACTGTACATAATAAATCACCACTATATGAATAAAGAATAATAAGAATAGTAAAAATGTTCTCTGGCTTTCTGTAAACAGGTATATGCTGGCACCTGCTAACTAAGGCCATTATTTGCTATATAATATTTGCAATGTTAGAGCAATCTATTTATGGTGACATTTTGCGGAAGAAGAAACAGAAGTAATACATGCTGGTAAGCTATAGCCACTAGAAAGCTTAAAAAAAGCTTGAAATGAACAGTATAAGTTACTAAAGCAAGATATGTAAAATATTATTACACACTGCAAAAAATGCACTTTTCGTAGCAAGCAGTGGTATAACTAGATATTACTGGGCCCAGCAGCAAATTCAATTTAGGGTCCCAAAATATTGGTAAGTTGACCTTTTCTATCAAGATATATTAAACTTGCTCATTAAAGGAGCAGTAACATAAAAAAACAAGTGTTTTAAAGTAATGAAATTATAATGTACTGTTGCCCTGCACTGGTACAACTTTGTTTCAGAAACTCTACTATAGTTCATGTAAACAAGCTGCTGTGTAGCCATGGGGCAGACATTCCAAGCTGAAATAGGAGAAAAGCACAGGATACACAGTAGATAACAGGTAAGCTCTGTAGCATACAATGGGATCCTTCAGACCCTGTATCCTGTACTTGAATGGCTGCCCCATGGCTACACAGCAGCTTATTTATATATACAATAGTAGTCCTTCTGAAGCAAACACAGCAGTTTTACCAGCGCAGGACAACACTGCATTATAATGGTATTACTTTAAAAAACTTTAATTTTTTGATGTTACTGTTCCTTTAAGTAGGGCCTCACTTGGCCCTCTACATTCCTGGGCCCCTCTGCAACCACAGGATCTGCATTCACCCCTGGTAGCAAGTATAAAAGTTGTACATTTCATTTTGTTGGAATTCAGTACGTCTCTTATCTTGGAATTACTTTGCACAGTAGCTGGTCCCTGGAAATTTAGGGCAGCCATGTTTCTACTGTGGTAATTCTTTGTATACTACTTTAAAGCAAAAGCAGTGTTTATGTGATCAGTGTTATTAACAGGAACCTCCTGCCTGGAATATGTAGTTTAATGATGGTAGTGTTTAGAGATCCAATACCAGCTCTTTGTGCATCTGGGAACAGGACAGATATTCATGCAGGTAGCATTAAGACCTTCTCTCTATGCCAACATGGTGTGGGGGCAAAATTAATTATTGAGTCCAAATATTTTATTGCAGAAAAGTTAAGAAATTGTCTTGCCTATGACTCCAAGGTAACACATAAAGCATGCCAGGTACACAAAGTGTATAGGGTACAGGCCTTTCACAATTCCATCCACACCTGGAGAACCCACTGTGGAGTGTTTGTACTGTATACAGTATATATGCATTTGTTGGTGTCATTTGAATCAAATGTACAGAAAAAAAGTGCTAAAATATTTTTCAAGAAAATAAAGATATTGCAGCTGATGTGCCTGATATAGTTACACACAGCAGTATTTAATGAAGTGAATAGCACATGCCTACATTTCAGTTGCAGAATTGTATACCCTTATACTGTTTACAGGTATGGGACATCTTATATGGAAACAATTATCGACAAAACTCTGAATTATGGGAAGGCCGTCTCTCCTTGAGCCCATTTTAAGCAATTAATTCTCATTTATTTAAATGATTTCCTTTTTCTCTGTAATATTAACACCAGTACCTTGTACTTGAGTCAAACTAAGCTGCATGAATCCATATTGGTGGCCGAACAATAATTTAATGTTTAAATGTTTTACGGTGGACTAAAGATACAGGAAACCTCCTGTATAAGGTCATGTTTGTCCTGTGCTTTGTACATCTCCCCATCCAGATGTAACATCCCTCCGTGAGTATTATCAGTCCTGATTCAGTACTTCATGTAATTTGAGTTTGACATGCTGGCAATACAGGGGAGTGAGTGTACATTCCAATGAAAACACGAGATCAGAAGTCAGGCCCCTTGTGCTGTTCTTGTACCTTTCCTGCTTTCCCGATAGCGTCACAATTTGTACTACAGAAGGAACGCAGAAATTTTATTTTGGGAACTGCGTGAAAGAGAAACTGGACTGAGTGTGATACGAAGAACATTTTATTGTGATTACCAGCTTGTGGCAAACCAGGATACTTCTATCTACTAATATTAATACTACTAAATACTAATATTTTTTTTAATTAGTTTATGGCGCAATAGAGTAGTTTCCCAGACTTGAACAAAACTGATTTTAAAGACAAAATGTTTATATATATATATATATATTTCAAAAGCAGTTGTTATTGGTTAAACCATATAGGCTTTTCCTTTTGGAGAGGCAGGTTTCTTGTTAATGTAACACTTAAAGTGATACTGACACTAAAAATAGTCTTTTCAAAATATTAATCTACTTGAAAAGTTACCTATAAGTGATGTTGATCATTTTTCTCTGATAGTTCTGCTTTTGTAAGAATTGTCCCTTCTTAACCTGTCAGTTAGAGATTCTAATGCTAACGGACTCCTGCTGCACAAATATGGCAGCCCCCCTCATAGAGGAACAGGGGGCTAAGAAAGGTAATGTAAAAGCATCAGGCAAATACTTTTATGGCAAAATTATAAATAGCATTGAAATATAATGTTATGATAGATAATAAAAAAGGTAATTTTCTGATGTCAGTATCACTTTATTTTATTCTTTAATTTATTCACCAGCCATGGATTTGTGGTGAAACTTGTGGCATTTGGCCATATGCAAATTTTTTTACAAATCTGCGACAAATGATTGCTGCTGAAAAATTTGCAGAGAAAAAATACCCATTGACTCAATTGCATTTGGACAAAAAAGTCACCATAAGAAAAAACGCCCATTGACTTTAATGCATTTGGAACGAGAAAAAATTGTTGCATGCGTAAAACTTTTGTGTATAAAAATGGCCATTGCCTTTGATGCGTTTTCGCAGTTTCACATTCGCTCATCACTACCTATTTATCATGCTGTATAAAAAGTGGAGTGAAGCATTACCAGTGATGTTGCCCAGTGCAACTAATCAGCAGACTCCAACAGTTAGAAAACAAAAGCAAGGATCTGTTTGGTTGCTATGAGCAACATCACTCAACTTTTTTCACAGCATGATCAATAGACACCTGAACATTATTCTGTGTTTAAAAGAGTAAGCATTATGGATGCATTATAAGAACCAGAATAGGCATTTGGAATTCATATAAATATAAAAACCAAAGATAAGTCCATATGAAATGTCCTTGTTTGCACCCCTCTCCTCCCCACTGACAGTAACAGGCAGCCGCTGAGTTAAGGGAGCAGGGTGATTGGGGTCACCCCAGAGAGCAGGACTGGACTATCCCTGCTTATGAATAGCGACACAGATTGTATTCACCACACTCTCTGTAAAGTATTTGGCTTCTGTAATGTCCACAGCAATCAAACAATAAATTGAGAAGCAGTGAGAAAGTGAAATGTCTTACAGTGACTATGTAACTATAATTCCATTATTGTATTTTCTTCATGGCAACAAGCCAAACACAAAATTCACTGCAACATCTGCCACAATAAAACCAACAGAAAATGAGAAATATATACCAATATGCCAACAATGCAAATAGTACAAGAGGGCATAGGTCTAAGCTCAGCAACATTTCAGCTCTGAGTCCTCATCTGAAATGTTGATTGTATTGCAGATTTTATGTGTTTAACTATGTAATTAATATAACATAATATACATACTAATAGTTGCTCTGGTTTGGGGGGCATCCGAGTTTACTGTTAAGATGAGAGCCTGATGGATTAGCAGGTATCACCTGGTGAAGGGGGAACGCACCAGAAACGTTGTTGATTCTTGAGTGGCTCAATAAATCAAAGGGCTTGTCCCTTGTTTCAATTGCCTTTTGAGTGCCTGTACCCGGACCTGCTTTTCTTGTTATCCCTGGAGATGTCAGTGCCTGGGTTGATGACAAACTCTCACAGCTGGGGCAAGAATTCCTCCTGACTATGACTGGTTTGGGTCTGACACGAGCAGTAACATCAGCAACACACAAACAAGACCACACACTTGATCTTGTTTTCCATCACAAACATGGCTATAGACAAAGTTGTCAGTCCAGATAACCATCTTGTACACTATGTTAAAAAATGCAGCAAACGGAATTTACAAGTTCCCCTCTTTAAGCTTTTAGGATCCATTATCCGGAAACCCGTTATCCAGAAAGCTCCGATTTACAGAAAGGCCTTCTCCCATAGACTCCATTATAATCAAATAATCCCAATTTTAAAAATGATTTCCTTTTTTTTCCTGTAATAATAAAACAGTATCTTGTACTTGATACAAACTAAGATATAATTAATCCTTATTGGAAGAAAAACACGCCTATTGTGTTATGTTTACATGATTTTCTAGTATACGTTAGGTTTGAAATCCGTTATCCGGGAAACCCCTGGTCCAGAGCATTCTGGATAACCAGTCCCATACATGTATAACAAAAATATACAGTAATTGCCCCGTCTGGGTTAAACCTCTTCCCTTGACCCGCTGTGCCCAATGATTTGATAATGCTGTGAGAAAAATGAAACAAAAAGGGCACATGCCTCTGAACACAATCTAAAAATGAAAAGTATTCTCTAAGTCAACATCTCACTAATTACCAGATCATAATAATGCAAAAGAAGCAGTCAAGTTACATATCATATGAAATTGCAGCAGCACAGAACAGACTTGCTCAGCTCTTCTGTGCTGGGGAGAAGCTATGCAACCCAGCATGCTTAAGGCCAAAAAAGAGTTTTTCCACAGGAAAGTTTGGGGTTTGCTCTTTACTTTGCTAACAAGGGGATTTCCATCTGGGCTGCTGTGCAGATAATACCCAAATCTACCTGCCCTTTAAACCAGACAATAGGCATCCAGTATCCACTATATAGCTATATTCATTTTTAGGGTTTAGTTCTCCTTTAAAGGGGAACTATTGTGAAGATGAAAATCTTATATAATGTTCAGCTCATGGAAATATGAAATTTTCAAAATCAATTATATAATCAACTAAAGGTACTGTACCACCTTTTCTAACTCCTCCTCATTCAGATACCTTAGCCCAGTAGGTTGGGAGCAAGCACACAAGCACACAAGAGCTGCATGCATCACCTGAATGTCACCAGATCACCATAAGGCTCAGGTTTTTTGTATACTGGTTTTCCTCCACGATTTCACCGTATTTTGCTGCATTCCAGTGCTAAGTGTCCATATGAAATCTGCATGTGATTCTTTAAGTGCACTTCTGCTGTATCTATTGATGCAGCCCCACTGGAATGACCAGCAGCCTTAAGGTGGCAGTTGTAGCTCCGTTTTTTTTTTTTTACTGCTTTAGTAGGCGCAGCTGTGGGACAGATGCAGTGGTGCCAAGTGCAACTAAAGGAAAGTGCAAGCAGTGTCTTTGGACACAAGCTATTTTCACTCAACTGCAGCTGCCATGGTAAATGAGCCCCAAAGACTACATGTAGAGAGACAAATTGCTTGAGAGGAGGGAGAGGGAAAAGTGATTTGATTATTCCAAAAATGGTACAGAAATTGTAGCAGATCATATTTAGAATTATTTTTATTTCCATGAGATGAAGCTTATACAGGAATGGGATCTCTGCATTGTGTGTCCCACATCAAATACATTTTACGGGGGAGCTCCCACATAACAGTTTCTGGTCTTGTATAACATTTCTGGGGTCACTTGGCTCTGGTGAGTAATCTGAAGCCACCCTGTTTCTGTATTACATATTTTCTACTTTCAATAAAAGTGTCATCCCCACAAGTGTTCAGGACCCATTTCTCAATCTAGTCAGGTCTCTGCTTCTTCAGACCAACATGCAGATCCCAACACTTCCAACATCTCTCCATTTTGTGTATCCTGTTCTACTGCCTCTCTTCCTGGCAAGCAGCCACCCTTGCTTCTTTTTTTCTGTGCTGCTTTTCCCCTGCACTAATACTGTAGATGTATACTGAGCACCTCCACAGGCTTCTGCTCTGCATAGTGTTTCCCACATATTGGCCCTGACTTTTAAAAGGGCTTGTGTCATCTTCCACCCCACATAACAACCTACTTTGTCTATTATCTCTCACTGAAATCCTAGGGCTCATGTGAAACTTCATTATCATTTCTTTATCAGGGGATGCTTTACAGTACTGTTATTAAGAACTCTGGATTTAGCAGGAATTAACAAACAAGGAGCCCAGAATAAAACAGTACGATTTAGATAGCTCAGTTCACAAGAGATTTAGTGCCGTCTCCTTGTATGTTTGTTCAGGAGTGAGATGATGTTGCAGAGAATGCTATTACAAGATAGTGACCCTATTGCACATAGTGAGCACACAAGTACACACCTACAAAATAGACATATGAGTGTGCATAATATGAAACATGGACAATTAATGAGCAACTCTTGTAGAGACAACAAGTTTGCACATGATCTGATTAAAAAACAGAAGGTTGTGTTCTTGTGCTAGAGTCGCTTTATCCATCCTTCTATAATATGGATACAGTTTTATCATGCACTCCAGAAAAAGGGAAATGTATCCACATGAATTTCTGGCTACAGGAGATCTTGGTATGTGACAAAGGCAGAAGACACAGAGAACTGACTAAGCTGTTTCTATACTTCCCTGTTTTTAGTCATTTGCCAAGGTAAATATCTTTGTCCTTAATGGCATTCATTACCTTTTTTTTCCCTAAATCTGGCTTGGAGGATATTGCTCTGATAACTCACCCGAGAACTCAGCTATATTTATTGCATGTGATGATTGTGTTGGCAGTGAGATGTGTAAGTGCACCCATGGCCCAGGATAATATGCATGCCACTCACATGTACTATATTTAAAGTGGTTCTACATTCATACAGTATATGAAATTTAAACTTACTTCAACTGAATGTAATAATGCAAAGAATAATTCCTTCAACTAAAAAGTTAGTTAGCACCCATTAACATTATACAACGAGACACTGTGGCAACGGTCACTTTATATATAATGTATATTATACACAGTCAGAGGCAGTGGGAACTGGCATACAAAGCACGCACAGCAGGGAGAAGCAGTGTGGTACTAGCACTCTACAACATAGTAGTGCATACTCTCACTCCAAATACATGATACTTGAGGTGACAATATGGAAGACACTGGAAGTGGTACAATTAGCCTGTTTGACTGCCCTGACTAACAGACACATGGTGACTACATTGATGAGGCAGGTCACTGGTCACTTGGATAGCATAGTGCTCAGTGGCAGATTATAATATAGGTCAAACTAGGCAGGTTTAGGGCCAGGACCAGTGACCAGCATCATCTTTATTATCTGCAACTGCCAATCTGCATGTTACTCTGTCTACCCCTTGGAATTTTAGGGTTGTGTTGACAGCTGGAAGGCAATGCTACTTGCAGATTGTCTGGAAAATCTACACTACACCAATAGTTAATTTTAAGATGATCTAACCTTTTCAGACTCTGGAGAAACCAGGTGGGACAAGATTGTGATGCTAGCAGAAGGTTAGAGAGACAGGATTGCATTAGAGATTTTGAGTAAGGAGAACAGTCAAACTTTGTTAAAGGAGAACTAAACTTGAAAAATGAATAGGGCTAAAATTTCCATATTTTGTATACTGAACTTATTGCACCAGCCTTCAGCTTATCAATAGCACTAATGATCCAGAACTTCAAACTTGTCACAAGGGGTCACCACCTTGGAAAGTGTCTGCATCACTCACATGCTCAGTGGGCTTTGAGCAGTTGTTGAGAAGCTAAGCTTAGGGTTCGTCACAAATTATCAAGCAGAAAATGAGGTTAAACTGTAATATAAGATGATGCTACAGGGCTTATTAGTAAATTATGATGCTAGTTGCACTGGTTTCTGTGATGCCATGTATTAATTATCTGTATTAATTACTAATCAGCCCTTATAATGAGACATTTAATGTATATTCTGTGTACTGTATATTGTGGGTTGATCCCTAACATGTATAGATCAAAGAAGGAATTGTCAAGTCTTGCTCCAAATTAACCTTAATGTTGTTTTTCTTGCAGCTAATACCAAACATCAGAATCCTGGGATGTGACCCAGCTAACAGCTAGTCATTCATTTAGAGCAGTGGATGTATAACACTGCAGTAGATAAACATATTGTATCAGTTCATTTAGAGTGCATGCATGCAACAATCAAGATAATATACAGAGCTAACAGCTTTAATTACTAGATGTATATGACTCAAGAGCCATAGATTAGATGAATTCCATGCATTTTTCCAAAACTAGATGGAAAATGACCAGTCTTGTTGTTCACCTTTTTCTGTAAACTTGTCTATAGAAACAAAACAAGACACAAATGAAGAAAATACCATTTTTTTTTAAAATGTGAAAGCCAATATGTGTTCTGTTGTTGATGGGATAAAGGTTGATTCTTATTTTTCCACTTCTTGAAGCAAATGCAGGATTAAAAATACAGGAAACCACAGCTGCTTCCATTTCTTCTGTATGGATATTGCACTGCTTTTTGACTCATGTGAATGCGATTGGGAATAAAAATGCCTTAGACCCTGAAGGTCCTTATATTTAAAGGATATAGTTAATGTTAGAATTTGCTATAATTTTATCAACAAGATCAAATGCAGCCCAAAAAAGCTTATGGCTCTTATATACTGGCAATTTTTGAATGCATTTAGGAAGAACGCTAAGGACAAAAAAAATGCAAGGGTGAAAAAAAATTGCTCATTCCAGTTCTGAGACAAACTGAACCAATACCAGCAACTTAATTATTGGATTAATTATGACATCTGTTTTACTGCTTTTTACTGTGTCTTACATATTTCAGGTATCGCATAAGGGAAGGCAACATATAGGGAGAGCTAAGTGGGATATTGTTCATCAATGGAAATGGTGTATCATATAACAGTGGATGGGAAAATAATGGTCTGTAATGACTAGTGGCAGACTGGGCTTCCTAGGGCCCACCAGAAAACCTGACATCCAACAATCAGAGAATGAGAAAATGCTGATAGGTCTAACTAGCTTTGGACCCACTAGACCAGGAGTGCCCATACTTTACTAATGCGGGGTCTACTTTTAGTGATGGTGTCCCATTATGAACTACATCCATAAAAGTATCATTGGCATTCTGTTCCATTGAAAATATTACTTAAATACTGATTTATGGGGAAATGTATATTGCTATATTTAACAAACAACTATTTCTTATGTAACCTTAGCATAATAAATATCTGAATGAAAAGCATGAAACAAGTGGGTGATATTGACAAGCTGTTTGTTAACAGTGTCTTGAGATCTACTGATCACCAGCTAAAGGTCTTACGGTAGATCCTGATCTACCTTTTGGGCGCCCCTGCACTAGACTATCCACCAATACTCTTGCAGTCCAGCCTATACTGTGAATTGAGACATTGGAGCATATTTATTGTGTTGGTGCAAGGGGTGAGATACCAATATAGGGAAAGTTATTTTGTTTGATACTGGTTTAAAGACTGCTTGCAAAATATTTATTTTATTGTTCCTTTAGACTTCTTTACAGTGGGGCCAATATCCAAATTTCACCTTCAAATATACTCTTTAAGCTGAGGTTCAGTGAAGAAGCAAAAATGTAATGGTGGCTTATGTTAAAACTCATTTGTGGCTTCCTCGGTGCGTAAGAGACTTTTATGTAAATGCAAATATTTTAAATAAAATCAGAGGGGAGCAGGCGAGGCTGCAGGAATGAACACAGCAGTCCTTCTGTTCTCCATAAGGATGTTTGAACAGTTTAAATTAGAAACTCGGAAAGAAAGTAACACTCAACACCAACCAGGATTGCTGTAAAACCCCATTTCCTTTCATCCAAGAGGTACTTTAGCCCATATGGTATCATATGAAAAAAATCTTAATTTATCCCTAATGTTTATAAAGTTTTTTTTAGGACAGTTCATTTTGACAATTTGCCACTAATACATAGGTCTCTACATGGTCACCTTTTAATTCATTCATTATTCACTTAGAAGACCATGCAAATTTCCTTCCAATGGCTCAAGCCATTTATTATGTGAGAGAATACATTTTCTGTGGACTCTGGTGTCATGACTTGCTTGCACACTCACAAGTGCATAACTGAGAGAGTACATTGTATCCAATTATCCAATGTTCTGCCTTCTTTTGGCCAATAGCAAACAACAGTCCAATGAAAAATGTCAAGAGCCTCATTTTTCAGTCACATAGTGTCAATGCCCCTATTGGTGTTAACTATACCATATAGCCATGTAAGAGACATGGCACCAGATCTCCTAAAACACAATCTGGTATTTTACCCAGTTTTAATCTAAAGTGTCACAATTCTATTCCTTTACAGATTATACATTTTTGAGAAGTTTTTGCACTAATATCAGTTACCTGTAGACAACCTTTGCAGCCATCAGAGGAGACCAGGACTGCAGTACCCAGCACTGGTTATGCCTATAGGCATTGGCACTAGGGTGGCCAGAAAAGTTCCATGACCTGGGAGTTCCTTGGTGTCTTATGATATCTCTATATTTTACTCAGGGTACATTATTCAATATAGATTATTGGATTATTCAGTGTCGGACTGGGACACCAGGGGCCCACCCAAAAACCTTAGACCAGGGGCCCACCATAAAACCTTAGACCAGGGGCCCACTCTCAGTACTAATATTCTTCATCTCCTCAATCAACCTCTATTTTCCTAGTCTGTTTTCTTTATACTATAATCAATTATTCCACCTATTTAGCCACTTTGTTCTCATAGAACTAGGGAATGGCCATGAAATAGGCCAAAAGTTTAGCAGCATGAGGGCCCACTGACACCTAGGCCCACCAGGAGTTTTCCTGGTATCCCGGTGGGCCAGTCTGACACTGGGATTATTCACTTAGATTATTGCAATCTCCTACTAACTGGTCTCTCAGACACAATCTCCACTGCTAGAATCTTTCTGCTCTCTCCTAAAAGGGAATATGTTAATCACTCTGTAAAATCTTTATGACTCCGGACTGCTGTTGTGAACCTGTGAAAAACGTTTACCTTGGTTCAATCATATTAAGCGTGTCATGCCTACATCTCATTGCAAAGGCCTTACGGGGTACTCAGGTTGGAAGCCCAATAACTATGGGTGCCCCTATTAAAATCTTTATAATGGCTGCCTGTTAATGTGAAGGATAGCATACAAAATTCTTCTGCTAATATTTAAAGCCCTTCACTCCTCTGCCTATGGCAGGTGATAAGAACAAGACTGGCCTGCACTGCCTGATCCTGTGGTCTGCACCCTGCACTTGTAATAGGGGCACCCATAGTTATTGGGCTTCCAACCTGAGTACCCCGTAAGGCCTTTGCAATGAGATGTAGGCATGACACGCTTAATATGATTGAACCAAGGTAAACGTTTTTCACAGGTTCACAACAGCAGTCCGGAGTCACCGCTGACAGGAACATTTAGTTGACTAGTTACTCAAATATGTTTCTAATCCAATCTTCTCACTGTCCCTCACTGTCAAACAAACTCACAGAGTGTATCTCCCTGAAGCCTCCAGCACACCTGTACAGGCAGAGTGTTGTTAGCCTTTAAAGGGGGTCTGCTATCCTGGTAAAGTTTCTCTCTTCCTCTCTGTAGTATCTACACAAAGTGCCCAAGCTTGCTCGGACCACCAGCAACAATGGTCCCACTAGGGTGCCACTAATCTAGTGCCTATACACTCTCTTCTCTGTCTGACGCACAATCGCCCCTGGGGCAGTACCCTTACTCTAAACTCCTTGTTGGAGCTCTTAAAATCCTCTATCTATTCCTAGTAAGGATCAGGTACCCACCTGGTCTGGCTCAGTAATGGCTGTCTCTCATGTGGATGGTTTTAGGCCAATATGGAAGTGCACAACTCATGCACTTCCTTATATAGTAGTGATGTGTGGGTCGAAAAAACAGCCTGCACCCGAAGCTAACTCACTAAACCAGCATCAGACTGGGGGGCCCAGGGCCTCAGGGCCCCCCCACACCATCCCCTTGGCCGCCCAGTCACAAAGACCTATCAGCCGGGAAACCACCTATCTCCCCTCCTGCATGTGCGCATACCTTTTGCGAGGCGACCGGGGTCCAGGAGGTAAGCAGAAAGTGCAGTAAGCCAGTCTGGGCCGGCTCCCCAGCGCGCATGTGCGCGCATACTTTTGTGCCGAAACCGAGATCCTGAAGCTAAGGCGGAAGTGCAGGGCGCGGGTCTGGGCCAGGGTTTTTTTCCCCGGTATCCTGCCGGCCCTGTCCGACCCTGCACTAAACCTTAACTCACACCCAACCGTAACGTGCATCTTTTCACTTTGTATGCTACTTCGGTGGATGCCTCTGGTTTCAAGACAGGGAATCTTTGGGGGCAGCAGAGCAGTGTATTTCCCCAGTCTGACCCGCACCCAACCCTAACACGTAATGGTTGGCCAAATTTCAACCCAAACCCTGTGATGTCTCACTGAGCATCACAAGGAAAATAAATAGCCATCTTTGAACTCAATGTATATTCCCTCCTTATTGCTCTGCTGAAGTACAATGCCCCTAGTGAACACAGTTTGTGACATTATTATGAACAGTGTGTTTGTGAAGATTCTCATTCATACAGGTCATGGTATATCTGTAGAAATAAGTCATCCAACTGGCTTTCTTAATTCAGAATAGTCATAAATTGAGAAAGCCAGTCAGATGACTGGTGAAACGTCTTCAAGTAAAATACAGCAAGTCCAGTTGATTTGACTTATTTCTACAGACATTATGAACAGTGCATTCTTGCCTCTGAGAGAACACCACATTTACTACATTATTTTTTAAAACAACAAATGTTTTAAAATAATGTTTTTAATGGGAAGTTATTTTTTCATACTGTGTAACTCATGGTTTAGCTACTAAATTACAGCAAAAACTTTTTTTTTTCAAATTCTGAATATCTATCTGCCTTGTCAGTCAGGTTGGAAGAAGGAGCTACAGTAGTTATTTGCTCTCCTTGAGTGTTCTTGGGTCCTTGTTGTGAGGTGAGACTAATGTTAACTGTGCTATTGCTTCTTAGCACCATGTGGAAAGATAAAATAAACATACCTGGGACCGGCATTGGATTAATGGCTTGTACTGGCACTCAGAGGAGGCCTAATCTGGCTCGCTCAGAAGCACATATAGGTTTAAAGCCATACGTCTTCCAGCAGAATGTAATTTGCATGGCAGCTAAAACAGCAGAGCACATTGAAACACTTTACTGCTGTCAGATCAAACTTTGGATCTATTCCTGTAATTCATTTAGTACAGCCAGTTGATCTTTCACCGTCCAGCCTCATAAGCATTCCTTTTACTCTGTATGTGCCTATACAGCCCAGCTCTTCAACTTGCTAATTCAGCACATTCCAGACAAAACAGTAGGGAGGAAACCTCACAATCAAAGTACTGGAAGAAGATGGAATGCTTGTGTTTTGCTATCAGTTTTGGCCTGCACAATTTATTTTTCATCAGAAAACATAAAAATGCTGGGTATTAACATCAAAATAACAAGGAACTTATAGAGTAATGCAATAACATAGTACAGATTTCCCCGTCTATCAAGCAATAGTAATCAATCAGATGATTGCTTTTAATATTCTACCAGTAGACTAAACAAATGTCATTTTGAGTTGGTTGTTCTAAGTGACTTCACTGGATTAATCTGCATAAATGGCTACTGTTTAAATGTTTAAAGTACAAAATACGCAGTGGCATAACTACCAGGGGTGCATATTGTGGAGGCCTGGAAGAATAGATTTGAGCACCTGTGCATCTGGGGCATAAATGCATAGGAACAGAGGGGCTGTGTGCACACCCTGCCTAGTAAAGTAAGTAAGGAAAATTAATTAGTAGACATTTAAAGCGATAGGGGCTATTAACCCTGTGGGTCCCTATGCACATATTTATGCACTTGTAAAGCTAATCCACCATAAGTACACAAGTATGTACTTTGCACATTTTGTAACTTGTTCCTTTTGTACAACTCCTTAATAGTGAAAACTTTACAGCAACATTCTTTCATCTCACTTCTTGTTTCATATCTTTCCAACCACTTTCATTCCTCTTATTTTAGCACTACCTCCCTTGCCTATGTTTCAAAATTGCTACTTCTCTTTGTATCACCTCTCACTCCAACACACCCTAAAAATCAGTTCCAGATGTTAATCCACCGTTCTCCTTCCCTGTGAGTTTTCCTTGTAATCATTAATCTCCCATACCACTGGCACACTCTCTTCCCCATCCCTTTGCTATTCTTCCTTGCATAAGCTCCAAAGCAAACAACCAAAATTTCCCCCATCACATTTCTGTGTTTGGCTCATCTATACATCTCTTTGAAACGTTCATCTGTTAGCTTACGTTTGCTGGTCCCTGTTTCACCCTTCTCATTTCCTATATAGAGGGTAGAGGGGGTAGGGAAGGAACTGTGGTCAGATGCAGGCAGGTTTTGGATAAGGTTCTCTGTAACGGGGCCTGTAAAGGAATCACAGCGTCTCTTTCATGCGAAGGAGCTTCTTTATGTATACAGGTGCAAGCCGCTTGCTAAGCAGCTTAAACCACTGATGCAGGACTGAAAGGGCACATTGTACCACTGCTCTGCTTTGGGTTCATGTAAGCTTGGATCTAGAGAGATGGCCACCAGCTGAATTGATTTTAACTGCTTTCTGCCACCTGTAAAAGTTTTCAAAGGCATAGCAGGGCTGTAATGAGAGAAGAGAGTGAACAGGGGCAATTCAGGAAGTTTGCCCCCCCCAACTTTGGAAAAAATGATGTAAATTATGAGTGCTCAATCTCTTACAACTCACTGCATGTACTGCCAGTTGATTCTTGAAGTTGTAGCTGAAGGACTGCTGATTGGGCATCCCTGATCAAAAATAATATAAGTATCTTGTAAATAGAGCATGTTTACAATGGTAGATATAGTGCATCAGCAGAAAAGACTTTGAAACATGCTCTATTGCCAAACAAAACACCATCCATAGTACATGGATATCGATCATGATTGTTGAAACACAGACTGAAGATTGTGTGAAAGTGTGCTTTATATAATTTTTATCGCTAAGTGTATGGTCACTATTAGAGATTTAGTGGTTGTACCCCCCACTACTACTGCTGTTTCCCGTATCAAACCCTTCTCTCTTGCGACTCCTTATATTTGGAATGCCATTCCTGAATCTCTCAGGAGAGAATCCTCCTTCAGTGTTTTTAAAACAAAACTCAAAGACTACCTCTGGGAGCACCTGGATAACACCTGAACTGGCACTTATATATATCAGTGTAACAAACTGTAACCCACAGCACCTTAATACCCCTCTGAATTGTGTCTGTATGTTACCCTCCCATTTAGACTGTAAGCCCCACAGGGTAGGGTCCTCTAGCCTTTTGTTTCCTTGACACTGAGCACTTAATCTGTATTGTAATTATATTTTTTATATTTATGTGAATTGTATTTCTAATAATGCACTTATTGTTACTTTTTATTCCAAAGACCCCTTGTTTGTTACTACTAATTTATTGTTTTGTTGTACAGTGCTTTGCCCTCAGGGAGCGCTTTACAAATAAAAATATACATACATACATACAACAATTATAAACATTAAAACTTTAGTAGGATACTATAGAGTTGAAGGTATGTAAGTTTAAGGTAAGGTAGGAAAGGATGATAGGATCAGCTGATCCTTTACTAACTGGGAAAACTTGCATCTGAATAATAACTCATTGCAGCTAACTAATGATTAGCTGTGTTCAAACAGCTGCAGGAAGAACAGTTAAAGCGTACATTTGAATGGCTGCCATAGGTTACTGCACTAGAGCAAATTTGGCCAGTGTTTGAAACAAAAGAGTGCTCATTTTCAAATACATCTGGAAAACACATCTCTAATTACAGTATTTTAAAGAGTGTGATGAGGGAGCATCTTTATGGACCAATTCACGTTTTACACATTATGCAGAGAACATGAGAAAGAACCCTTATTGGAAATGGGGAGAAACAAAAAGGCTACAATGGACAATAGCTAATATAGCTGACATGGATATTCTAGTCGCAGTCAATGAAAACTGCCATGAAAAAAATCTGTGTGTAACCATATATTCAACAGAGAATGAAGAACAACAGAAAGAATAGTGCCAAAAGGCAAGGCTCTGTGAGCATTTGTTGTAAAGATGGGCTTGTATTCTGGGACAACAGTGTCAGGTTCAGAGGAAAAGGGATATTTCCAGGAATATTATAAATTTTATTCATGGCTTTGTGAAAGTAATTTTGCTCAGTGTGTCATCTATTATCATCAGAGACATTTTTTGCAAAACCCAATGTGCAAAGTTGGCATAAGGAGGCATACCACATGGAGCCTGAAGTGTTGGGGAATCCAAGATGGTGCCCTCATCTAGTGGTTCATAGTTATACTAGAAGGGCTCTGAGTAAATCAGAGTATTTATTTTTACATTGAAATAAGCACCTTTTTGATTGTTTATGGGTTAAGAAAGGGAGGGAAAGGAAGCCTTTGTGACATTTGTTGGAAAATTTAGAGCAATATGTACCTGTGAGAGACAAGATTATGATATCAGAGAAGGGACAGAAAACAAGCTATGGAAATGATCAATGAGAGGAAGAAAGAAATGGGAATTAAAAAGTACTGTATAATTGCCATCTGCCCCTTATTTGCTTGGACCCTCCCTAACTTTATCTCTAGAGTTATTTTAATTTCTGGATTTGTCTCTGGATTTTAAAAGTATTATTGCTTTGAACTGAAACTAATCTTTTAACACCTACAAAGCAAAAGTAACTGTGGGTATTTTTTTTAACACAATTTAAAAACATGTAATGACATGTAATGAATAGTGGTAGTGACAGGGTATTCCCCATTCTAAAGTCTTGTTTAATAAACTGACCCAGAGGCAGCTTTATGGGAATTATTTCCAAAAATTAGCAACAACTAAAGGGTTCAGTACTTGGTACAGACTAAATCAAGTGACAGCCCATGTGATAGTTGAAGCCTCTTGCTGTAGGCCAAATGAAGAGGTTAATCAGAGAAAGGGAGATAAAGGAGAATGCATGGGAATATCAGCATGAAAGTTCATATTAGCAAATACCAGAGCTCTAGAATTAAACAAGCTTCAAAATCCCGGCACTCATAAAACGAGGACAGCAATGTGGTATGCTTCAAAAGTATCTTTGATCTACCGATATAGAGTTCACATAAAAAGAAGCACACACAGTAAGTATAGATGCAAAGATCATATATACCACAAGGAGAACACATGCATGAAAGTTCACAGGAAGATACTGTATAGTGAGCAATGTTTTCAGATGTCTTGTTTATGAAATAACCATTTCAGTATTCTTTTTGTAGTGTGTATATTTATGTATCTATAACTGTATGCATGTTGTGTGTGCTGATCACAATATGTGTATTGTATCATTACTATTTTAATTCTATCAGTACTAAGTTGTTTTTGCTGTACCGTTTTGAAACCTGATATCCAGATAGCTCCAGATTACAGAAAAATGTTCTCTTATAGACTCCATTTTAGCCAAATAATCCACATTTTAAAAACATTATTTCATTTTTCACTGTAATAATAAAACAGTACTTTGTACTTGATCCAAACTAAAACTTAATTAATCCTTATTTGAAGCAAAACCAGCCTATTGGGTTTATTTCATATTTACATGATTTTCTAGTAGACTTAAGGTATGAAGATCCAAATTACAGAAAGATTTGTTATCCGGAAAACCCCAGGTCACAAGCATTCTGGATAACAGCTCCCATACCTGTATATAATTTCAGAGGGAATATTGCATTTATCATGTGCTCTTTGCACCTGTTCACTACAGAGTTTGATAGCTCATTAATCTTTGAGAGGGAAAGGTTACATGCAGAAAATGTCCCTTCCAGGACACAATGCAATGAGCAGAAAAGGGTAACTTTTTAAGATCTCTTATTTGCCAGTGCATAGTGTTTTCACTTTTTAATATGTTATTTTGTGTGTTTTGCATAAACTATGTATGTGTATTTGATCACTCTGTTGGAAGTATTAGGCATGGGAGGGAGCACTGAGAAATACTATGGAGATTGGAGAATACGCTAAGGGCTCTTACACATGAGCGTTCTGACCTGCGCTCCCCTGCGTTCCGTTTTTTGGCGTTCAGCCGCAGGGGAGCGCAGGAATAGACGCAAGTCATTATTTGAAATGGGGCTGTACTCACTCAGGCGCGTGTAGGCGCCGAACGCAGGTTCAGACGCAACATGCTGCATTTTTCCTGCGTTCGGCGCCTACACGTGCCTGAGTGAGTACAGCCCCATTTCAAATAATGACTTGCGTCTATTCCTGCGCTCCCCTGCGGCTGAACGCCAAAAAACGGAACGCAGGGGAGCGCAGGTCAGAACGCTCATGTGTAAGAGCCCTAAAGGAGTATCTGGGCATACCTGTGGAAAATGAAAGTGGGGTGGATAGGGTGTTGATATGACTTCTGGTTCTTGTCACATATTCTCACCATACACCACAATTAAATGCATGTTTACTAAAATTTGTTGTTAAAACAGGTGAGAGTGGGTTAATGGCACTGGATAAGAAATACAGATGGTAAGGTTGCAGGTAAATTAATTTAAGTAGTATGATATAGGCCATTTTATTTGCATGGAGGAGAGAGAGGCACAGCTCCAGATTGGTGTAAATCCAGACTATAACTGCGTATTCCACAGTTCCAAGATGGCAGTATTCATTTAAAGCAGCGAAGGTGGTTCTTCACAGTGAGGACAGTGAGATTGTGGAATGCTCTGCCTGGTGAGGTCATGTTGGCTGATCCTAGTAATGCCTTTAAGGGTGGTTTGGATGATTTAATTGAACAAGCATAATATCTAAGGCAATTGTGACCTTAAGAGCTACAATACGTTAGTATAGGTATCAGTATGATAGGTCTGTATAGGTATGTGTGTACATATGTGCAATGGATCGCCTTTGGAGTGGATGAACTTGATAAACTTTGGCCTTTATTCAAACCAAATCAACTGCCATCATTTACACAAGCATAGTCGTTTCAGCATTAAGTCTTGCACGTTGTGAGTTTTTGCCTCTCATTTAGAACAACTACATATTTAGAACACCTGCTATAAGTGAAGATGTTTTTGGTGACCACTGCAATTGACCACATTAATTTGTAGTTCATATAATTTAGCATTTCTTAGCAATTACATTTATGAATGTATTATTACATGTGATTATGGCCAATTAAGCAAAAAAAAAAGTATCAAAATATTTTCACATGACATTTATTGCTATAAATTAATTCGCTTCATTCAATATATTTATAAGTATCATTTTTCCCCAACCGATTTACTAATTTTGGCTGCTCATGATTAAAAACTGACACATCTCTCCCACTATAACATTTCTGGTGTTTTTTTCACATAATTAACAACACTCTCTGGGGGGGATTGAAATTGGCAACAATTTTGTCTTTATTTGGCGACAGTTCTGGCATTAATCTTTAACAAACCTCGCAAAACAGCTTACATTGTGTTGATTGTGTGGATGCAATAAAATATATATGCGCCAGAAAATCTTCAATGTAAGAAATGTTTGTGCGTTAGTAAACCTGCTCTGGCACTTTTTTTCTGGCTCAAGTCTTTATTGTTGTCTTTAGTAAATGACAGGAATGCATAAATCCATAATTTTTGGATTCAGATGAATACTGAATATCCCTCAAAAGGATATAAACCATACTTTGCATATAATATTCCAGTAATTTCATCATACTGATTTAGCTTGGCTGAATCCTGCTTCTAAAAATTGTGCTTGAATTTGGCCAAGTTCTGAACTGAATCCTGAGTTCACTCACAGAGGCAGGGGCGGATCAAGCGCGGGTGCCAGGCACTAGGACCCAGTGGCCTGGGGCACCGAGGCCCAAAATCCAGGCCTGGGTGGGTAGTAAAAGGGCTATTGCAAAGGCTTATATATTAGCATGTATTGAAAGGAAGAGCATTTCAAGCAGCACCAACATGATTCTGTCGTTATCTAAAGTAATGGTTGAACATTTAATTGTTGTATGTTAATGAAAAATATAGTAGCCTATCTATAGATCAGCTGGAAAGGTTTAAAACAATAGCAACAGTAGCAATATATAAAGTTTGAAGAGGCATCCAGTATCTATTGGAGAAAGTAGCAGGGGTTTAACTTAGCAAAGTTAACGGGGGTCTGGGTGCTCAAGCCGCAAACCTTCAGCTTCGGGGACGTGATGAACACATTGTTATCTTCTCTTTGGGGCTGGCACAAAGCTGACAGCACATGGAGATTGATGCAGTTAAAAATGTAGTTTATTTAAAGAAGAAACATCTCAATGTGTAGCCTTATGCGTTTCATGCCTTTTGGGCACTTAGTCAGATTCATTGAGCCTATGACTAAGTGCCCACAAGGTACGAAACACGAAAGGCTACATATTGAGATGTTTCTTCTTTAAATAAACTACCTTTCTAACTGCATCACTCTCCATGTGATGTCAGCTTTATGCCAGCTCCAAAGAGAAGATAAGAAAATTACAGTAGCAATGTTTACTTCTTCAAAGTGCTCAAATGGTTTCCAGCATTACTGAAATTTCCCATTTCTTAAAGCTTCAAAACATTTCTGTCGGGGAAATGTTAAAATAGTTGTCTATGCAGTAATAGAAATTTTATTGAAGCAGCAATTTGTTAAAATCCTGAAAAAAAATGTAATTTGTTAAAACATGCTCAGCATGCATTTTTAGACACACATATACACTTGTGTTTAAGAGTCCATATGTTTGTTAAATACAGCATTGCAAAAAACCTAAAACACAGGAGATTAGAGAGAAGAATAGCAGGAGAATGCTATTGTTTAAGTGCAATTTTCATGGATTTTTACAGCAAATGGTTCAATTCCGAAATTTCCAACCACCCATTACACTGCCTAACAGCAAAAATTGGTATACACTAATAAAGAGAGGTGTCTGCGTCCACTTACAGCCTGATAACTGAAATGATAGAGTAGCCATCAGTAGGAATATCAAGAGGCAGGGATGAATCATGTTGCTATTTCTGCTCCATATGTGTGGGTGAATCTCTAACACACTCTGTGGAAGAGCCACATTACCCTAAATTGGGGAATGCTCTCAACCTATGAGTTGTGGGTTATAACCCCCCTCCCCCAGTAAATTATACAGAGAGACAACTGATTGGCTCATATACTGACTTTTGCAATTCAAATGTAAAGGCTTGCATTTTAATGATGTATGAGCTTTATCTGAAATGCTTAAAGGAAAACTATACCCCCCTAACAATGTAGGTCTCTATTAAAAGATACAGCTCATGTGTAAAACCCTGCTTCATGTAAATGAACCATTATCATAATAATATACTTTTTTAGTAGTATGTGCCATTGGGTGATCATAAATAGAAAATTGCCATTTTAAAAAATAAGGGCCGCCCCCTGAGATCTTAAGATTCACTGTGCACACATACAAACCACATGTAAGGTCACATGAGCCAATTAACAGACAGAGTTCTGCCTTTTGCTTCCACACTTCTTCCTGTTACAGTTAGTGTTGTAGTATTTCTGGTCAGGTGATCTCTGAGGCAGCACAGATAGAGTCACGAAATGCTGGTTCAAGGCAAGAGATGTAAAAGGGCAATATTTATGTAAATATATATTCCAGTTTGGTAAGATTCTTTAATATGTCATTCAATTTGATATAAACTATCTGTTGCTTAAGTATTCATTTGGGGGGTATAGTTTTCCTTTAATACTTTAGCATCAGCAATCTAATCATTTTAATATAAATGGATTAATTTACAAGGGAATGGCAAAGATAAAAAAAAGAGAATAAAAAAATGGGAGTGCAATGTGATTAACCACTAAAATATTTATTTAAACAATCGTGCCCACAATTCTTTAATGTATGGCAGGCAGGAAACAGAGCACCTAAGTTGGACACGTAAAGATCTCAATAGCTCTAAATACAAGATTCGATGTATCGGGCCTGAGATTACTCCACTTCTTACATAGCTTTAACGGGGTAGTTTGAATTAACCGTTAGTACAAACAGTGCTGTCTAATTCTAGCAACTGGTCTTAATCTTTTATTTAGCTATCTGGTTGCTAGGGTCCAATTAACCCTAGCAAGCTGCCAATGGTTGCTAAAAATAGGACATTCTATATGATCCCAAAAGCTAACTTAATAAATAGGCCCTCTCACTGCTGCTCATGGTTCTGCTCATTCTCACTGACTTCTGGCACCAAATGTGTTTAATCTGTTAAATCATAGGAGCAGAAATGTTTTTATATGTTTCCATTATGGCTTACTTGAAATTCTAACAAATAAATGGCTGTGTTTCAGTGTTTATTGTTTGAGCCTTTCCCAATGTAGATAGAAACTTAGATCAAACTGAAGAAACCTATTACATTGCGGAATGCAAATTTGTTTTTGCTATTCTGTGATTTTTAATTCTGTCTTATTACAAAGAGCTGTTAAAGCTGTACTTACTTAGCAATTAGGGTTGTCACAGCACTCCTTTAGTACCGGCCATATATTGAATCTACATCCTGTATGGCTAATTAGGAATTAATTTAGATGCATGCTGCAGACTGATTTATGTGTAGCCATGCATCATACATCTAAATGAATTGCTAACTAGCCATGCAGGGTTTGGATTCAATATGTGACTGAAAACCCTACTGGCAATATGTGAAATATGTCAGTGAAATCCATTCCTATGTGACACTTGTACAAAAAGATTGCAGATTAATAACTATGTACACCTCTTAGTTTGAACATAAGGGATAGTTTCAAATTCAAACAAAAGTAAAAATGTTTAGCCATTTTGCCCCAACACTTCACTTTTTCGTGATTTGTATGGTAGCTGTATTGTATGAACTGTCTTATTCCCTGAACAAAAATCTTTTTTTTTTTTTAGCATTGCATAATGTACATCTGTGTTAGGCTGACTATTCATCATTGTGAATGCTAAAAACTGAAGCAGCCAACAATTGCAACATGTGTGGCGAATTTAGTCTATTCGTGATACTTTCGCTTTTAAAAGGCATTTTCAAGAATGGACAAAGGCACCCTTGAGAGTGGATATGGAGCCATTACAGCAAGCCAAATGATACACCGATTTAAACTACTATATTTAAAGGCGCAAAATGCATCAAATTGATTGGCTTGCATTTGCATTGTATTATTAGCACAAACCATTACATGGTAGCACTATATGGACCCCCTCACATTGACACATTGATATTAATACCTTAAGGACTCTTACTCATGCGTGTTTTTACCTGCGCTCCCCTGCGTTCCGTTTTTCGGAGTTCAGCCGTAGGGGAGCGCAGGAATAGACGCATTTCATTATTTCAAATGGGGCTGTACTCACACAGGCGCATATAGGCGCCGAACGCAGGTTGAGACACAACATGCTGCATTTTTCCTGCGTTCGGCGCCTACACGCGCCTGTGTGAGTACAGCCCCATTTGAAATAATGAAATGCGTCTATTCCTGCGCTCCCCAGCGGCTAAACGCCGAAAAACGGAACGTAGGGGAGCGCAGGTAAAAACGCGCGTGAGTAAGAGCCCTTAGACTGACTTAATTCTGAGTTAATGAGGTTCTATTCATTCTTCATACTTTGGTTTACAAAAAAACAAAGCCCAAGATCTTGGAGTGCAATTAGAATGCGACACAGTGTGCACAATGCAAAAAAGGGCAGCTGTGGTGCTTCCTCCCCTCCTGCCCCTTACTTCCACGTCATTTTAATGCACAACTTAAGGAGCATTAGGAGGTGCACCCGCATTGGGGACGTTCACCGCTCTGCTTTATGTAGCTGCACTCAGTTTGAAGCTGTGCAGCTTATAGGGAGCTGCTCATTAGATCAGATCCGCTTCTCAGCGCAGGATATGCCACATGTGACTATGACCTTAGAGAAAGAGGTGAAAGCGCTAAAAAAGCTTTTGAAGAAGTTCACTTTAACCCATTTAAAAAAAGGTGAACTGTAATTGCGGAGTATACTAGCTCCTCATTTCCAATTACATTCAGAGGTACTTCCTTCCTTTCTAGATTACACTTAATTACTGTTTGCTAATAATGACATCCAACTGTTTCTTAAAGCTATGTAATGTATCTACCAGTACTAAAACTACACAGATTTTAATCAGATTTTGTGGGCCAGCTTTTATCTGATCTTGACATACAATTGCAAGCAACAGCATGGATCCCCCTATTGCTAGAATGTAAAGTTGGATCAGATAAAGTCAGATGGTGTACATCGGCATACCAACCTGGCACTGGGCTCCCCCTCCAGAAAAAATCTTCAGAGGGGCCCAGCGCATGTAGCAACTTACCCACCCATGTGCTGGGGCGCTGGCGTGAGCACGCTGGTCTGGACGAGCTGACATGAGAGTGCTCATCGGGTCTCGCCGTGTGTGAACATCTACTTGTTGCAGGGGCTCTGCAAGTTTCCAGGCAAGAGAGCTTCTGGTAGTGAAAGCAGACCCTGCTATCAAGAACCCCTTGCGACCTTGGGATCTGCTTCATTTGTAGTTATGCCACTGATGCTGTAGTTTGTTCATGCATCTACATCCTACAGCTAAAGACACAGTAAGATTATATCTCTTCAGATGGACGCAGCATGCAGCTTTCACATCCGACAGTTATGTTTCATTGGATGGAAAATGTTGTATCTACCATGTAGTTTACATATCAGATTTTTGTATCAGTCCCATTATATTTTGACTACATCAACTTGTAGAATGGGTTTTGCTGATCTGACACCATCCTACAAAATCTCCCATGGAGTTTAGCCCTTAGGGAGAGAATTTTACAATTTCACAGTTTTTACTGTAAAAAAAAAAACCTTTTTTTGGACATTAAGATAAAACCTTCTCTTTTTAATACCTTTGCCCTGAAAACTTTGGTTTCCTCCTACACTCCAAAAACATACAGTATATGCATATTAATTGTCTCCTGATTAAACTGACCCTAGTGTGATCTGTGTGAATGTAAGTGGGAACAATGATTAGAAGCTCCGCTGAGATTAATGTGAATGATGAACAAACTCTGCCTAAGCACTTCCTAACATATTAATGTAATATCACTAAAGGATACTGTTAATGATAACAGTAATTGTTTGTAATTCTGAAGGCAGTTATAGGACATTTTTCAATGATTAACTGGAATGCAAAGATTTGCTATCTCTTACAAATGCACTTTACCGCTCCCCTGTTAATTTGGAGAACCAGGCTTTAAGATGAACTTTTATTCACTTGTTCCAATTTAAAGAAAGGGTCCATATTTTTAAATAAGCCAGACTTTGGCCTTTGGCACATGAAATGTTTTTACCACCACTGCGCTCAGGTGGAAAACAGCAGTGATCAAAACTCCCTTTTCTGCCTCTCCTTACTGTCATGGTAAAAAAAAAAATTTTTCAAAATGAACCAATTAATAGTGCTGCCCCAGCAGAATTCTGCACTGAAATCCATTTCTCAAAAGAGCAAACAGATTTTTTTATATTCAATTTTGAAATCTGACATGGGGCTAGACATATTGTCAATTTCCCAGCTGCCCCAAGTCATGTGACTCGTGCTCTGATAAACTTCAATCACTCTTTACTGCTGTACTGCAAGTTGGAGTGATATCACCCCCCTTCCTTTTCCCCCCCCAGCAGCCAAACAAAAGAACAATGGGAAGGTAACAAGATAACAGCTCCCTAACACAAGATAACAGCTGCCTGGTAGATCTAAGAACAACACTCAATAGTAAAAACCCATGTCCCACTGAGACACATTCAGTTACATTGAGAAACAAAAACAGCAGCCTGCCAGAAAGCATTTCTCTCCTAAAGTGCAGGCACAAGTCACATGACCAGGGGCAGCTGGGAAATTGACAAAATGTCTAGCCCCATGTCAGATTTCAAAATTGAATATAAAAAAATCTGTTTGCTCTTTTGAGAAATGGATTTCAGTGCAGAATTCTGCTGGAGCAGCACTATTAACTGATGCATTTTGAAAAAAACATATTTTCCCATGACAGTATCCCTTTAATATAAAAAAGTGTAAGGAAGTGCTCTTCCTATGACAGACCTGGAAATAAAAGATCTACTGCTCACCCAGAAAAGCATTTCTAAATGCCCCTTTTGCCATCAGACTTAAGGATCTTCATTACATTATTTTTAGTGTCTCCTTTGTAAGAAACACACTGCCATTAAGGGCTAGGCCACACGGGAAGATTTCAGGGAGATTAGTCGCCTGGCGACCTCATTTTCCAGTTTGCTGCCCAGTTTTCCAATTTAGACAGATCACTGTGCAAAGTGGCAGCATCCGGCATGGAACCTATAGTTCTGCACAATTTAGTATTATCTGCAAAAATAGAAACAGTACTTTCAATGCCCACCTCCAGGTCATTGATAAACAAGTTGAAAAGCAAGGGACCTAGTACAGAGCCCTGCGGTACTCCACTAACAACACTGGTCCAATTAGAAAATGTTCCATTTACCATCACTCTTTTTAGTCTATCTTTTAGCCAGTTCTCTATCCAGGTACAAATACTATGTTCCAGGCCAACATTCCTTAATTTAACAAGTAACCTTTTGTGTGGCACTGTATCAAATGCTTTAGCAAAGTCTAAGTAAATCACATCCACTGCCAACCCAGAATCAAGGTCCCTGCTTACCTTCTCATAAAAAGAAATTAAGTTAGTCTGGCAAGATCTATTACGCATAAAACCATGCTGGCACAAACTCATAGTATTATGATTTGCTATGAAGTCCAGTATCTTATCCTTTATTAATCCTTCGAAAAGTTTCCTACCACTGACGTCAGACTAACTGGCCTATAGTTTTGAGCCTGAGATCGGGATCCTTTTTTGTAACAATCCTGAACTCAGTATAAAAAAAATTCTGAGGTCTCAGTCTTTTGACAAGTATGGTGAAAGAAATCATAGGAGAAATAAAAAACTATTTACATGTATTTGCTTTAGATCACCTACCCCAATATTTAAAGATTTAACAAAACTCCAGAGCAGGTGTTAACACTAGCCTTTGCTTAGCAATGTAATATTTGCCAGTGAATGATTTTACATTGCGAGCAGCACTAAACATTTGCAAAAACATCGTTTGCAATTTTAAATTAAATTTCCCCTAAAGTTTAGAGTAATGCTACTATACAAACAAAACATCTGTTAACATGTATAAAAGCTTCTAGCTAGTATTTTTTCTTTATGTTATTTTTATGTTATCTTTATGCTATTTTTATTAAAAACCTTTTTGTCTAGTCTACCACTGTGCAATGAAAATACATATCCCAGTATTCTTCATTGTTAAAAAAGTGTTATTTGTTCAATCTATTAGTGGTTACTAGAAAAACCAGTCAATGCCTTCTCTATTTTGAAGGAACTGCCTAAATTTGGTTTTAGGAGTAACCACAGGACTTTAACTTCAATTCTATAATGAGCAGCTACACTAATACCATCCTGTAATTTACCAAAAAGAGAAGCAGGAGCTCAGGGAGGAGCAGGTCTGTGGCTCAATCAGGGGTGTGTGAAATGGAAAGTTCCAAAACAAGCCAAAGTGCATGTTGTCTTTGGAAGAGCCAGGCTGGCAGCTTTCATTCTGTCCCAGATATAAGTCTGTCAAAGGACAGCTGGAAAGTCCCCTTGTTTTCTCAGCCAGCATATTGTATGATATAAATGTAACTAACTTTGGAGTATAAAATTGGCACTCACTATTGTGCCTCAAGGTTGTATCTACTCTGGCACATCTAGGGAAAAAATCTTATCCATGTGACCCTGACAAATCTTTTTTTTTTTAGTTTTTCCCCCCCAATTTGTATAGAGACTGTTGTGCTCTCCTGTGATAAAAGAGTCAAACTTCCTGTTAAAAGATGATGGTTGACTTTTACAAGTTAGAAAGCATTTTGTCAACTATGGTAAAATGGTCCTTGAGGCAAGGTTCTAATCCTATGGAAGCAGTGACTCTATTGTCTTCCACTTATACAGATGGTAAAATCCATTTGGAGAACCTCTTAATTTGTATTTCATAACAGATGTGGATAAAGGTCCATATATAAATGTATTACATTTAATACAAATTAAATAAAAGTGCAGAATCTGCACACCATTCTACATGCACAGAATATGCCAAGAAACTAGAAACACTAAGATCTTCTTGAAGCAGAATTAGGATATTTACTTTGTAGTCTGCATATCTTACCAAATCGACCCTCCCCTTTATATAAGGCCGTATCGTAAGCCATAACTGAATTTACAGCGACATTACCAGTACATTGACAGGAATAAAAGGCAACGATCTAGCTGCTTTTAAGTAGTTACAGCATTAAATCTGAGAAACTATGTTGAGTTGGGTTGGATTCAACTGATTCTGCTTCATTTGAAAATAGTAATTGGTATGCTAAATGTGCCATGTGTGTACTCACTAAAGTGTAAATCAATCAAGTTTTTTCCTATGCACCGCTCGAATTTGAACTTGTGTTCCAGTGTTGACCTATGACATATATAGGGTGTGGGGATTAACAAAAATATGCATATATGTGTATATATATATATATATCTAAATTAAGAATGCACCTAATCGAATCCAAATACCGAACTGAATCAGAACCCTTCTTCTGCATGGGAAAAGCTGGCACATGGGCGGAAATACCTGATGTGCATGAAGCATCGGCCAACTACTATATTTCTTTCAGTTATATTGGGTTGGAATTCAGTTCAGCCACGCGCTTGGATTCGTCAAATCCTTGTAAAAATAGCCTGGATTTGGCTAAATCCCGAACCTAATAAGGATTCGGTGCATTCCTAATCTACTGTAAATACATTATGTATATTATATACTAAATTTACCAACCCAGAGGTTGGTAAAGAAAACAGAAGTCCTACATGCAGACAAAATATTCTTGGACAGGAGATAGTTTGATTAAACAATGTGTCTCAAACTTTTATACTTCACATTACACAAACCGTGTTGTTTAGAGCATCTGCCTTTTGATTCAGTTGTAGAGCATTTGTGTGTAAACATTGCTGTCTGCCTAGTAAGTTGTCTGTGTCATTATCATCATCATTATTTATTGATATAGTGCTAGCAAGATAGTAGCTACTCACTGGAAATGAGACATTTCTAATGAAATTAAATGTTTAATTTCCAGCGTTTTTGCTTATTTCTATTGGGGTTCCAACACCTTTCATCACTTATGACCTCCCTATGACTTTGTAAATGTCAGGCAATTCTCCAGTTTATACAAAAGAAATGACTTAGAATGGATGAAATAGGATCAGGAAGGGGATATGCCTGCAGTGACAATAAATCACTAGTAGTTAGCTTTCTATACAAAGAATTGCGTGCACCAAGCTCAGTTGCAGGTGGTTAGATGCATCCACAATGCTGCCATGATTAATAAAACTTTGCGTGGCCTAATCTCAACAGACAACCAATGTAACAGTGCCTGCCAGTAAATATTCCAGTCAAAATGGGTTAACCAATTACACTATTTAGTCTTCCTTAAAGGAAAAAGTCGAAGCAGAAAGTAACTAGACTGTGATCGTTGTGATGCTTTGGCCAGCTTTTGGGGTAGGCCTTATTAACCTATATAAAAGGGGAGCTTTCAATCCTAGTTTGCTGGTCCATCTGCCCTCTAAAGGACTGTTATTTTGAAATGTAACCAGTGAAAATGTCTGGATGACAAGAAGCAAGCTTGGCACATTTCAGCAGACTAACTGAAAAGCCATTTGTCTTTGTTTAGCTTCGCACGGCATTGTAAGTCAGTCTGTCCAGGTGTTGTTTCATAGTTCAGTGCTGGCGGCACTCCAAATTTATCTGTTCCTTGGTGTATATACAGTATAATAGAAAGCTGCAACAAAAGGGAAGAGGAGAGGCCCAGAGGAGGGGGAAAAAACCTGACACAGCAAAACTGGCTTTTACTTCTTGTGGATGAGTGGAACTTCTGCTGGATCACGCTTTGCTGTGCTGTAACCTAATCCACCTTTTCAGCTGCTACACATTGCCTCTTAGCAAGCTGTGTTTGTGCCTTTGCTTTTTTCATGGGGCACTCTCTCACTGGAAGAGCATCAGTCACCAAAGTGTTTTCTGCTTAAGGAGCATTTTGGAGTACTTGCTAATCCTCCCATTGAACCCATGCACCTCTGGTAACTACTTTGCAAACTCTTTTCCTGTGGGAACACAAACTCATTGAGCCTGGTCACTGGAAGCAAAGGCTGTGTTTAACTCTTCATATTAAAGCTAGATCATGGGTTAGTGCAGAAGGCTGAACTGCATTGTATTCAAGCAGTCTTAGGTACAGCAGCACAATATATAAATCTGTCAGCTGCTAATGCTGAACGTAAAAAACCATAGCTCGGAAAGTTTAAGCAGCATCTGATAAACCTGCTTCATAAACCTTTACATCGGGCACCATTAAAGGGTTAGTCTTACACTGAAATCGCATAGTTTGGGTGAGTGACCCAGATTTATCAAAATGTGAATTTAGATTTTAATGAATAAAAACCCACCACATTCTATTTATTCCTATGGGATTTTTAGAAGCATATTGATCAATTGGTGAAAGTGAGAACTCGCCATTTGATAAATACACTTCCAAAAATCCCTTAGGATTGAATAGAACATGGGTGAGTTTTTATTTATTAAAATCTAAACTAACATTTGGATAAATCTGCCCCTTGATGTGAATGATTTGACTTCCACCTGAGACTCTATCCCCTCTCTTACAATGACCATCCTTTCAAGTGGATATTGCTGATCCTAGACTCCTAGAAACATAATCCCAATAGAACCATGGTAGGGAGCTAAGTGAAAACCCTACGTTGTGATATTACTGAAACCTGAAACACTGCTATATAAGGTCTATGTACAGTACGTTATACACCATCTGTAAGGTATATTGTTCTTTCTACAAGTAGCCTGCTTTGTGCCTAATGTGACATAAGAATTTAAGAGCGTAAGGGATACATTGTTTATTAGGGTATGTTTGTCCATATATTGCAATATATTTAAGATGGCCATCTATGTCAAAGTCATCCCTGGTATGGCCAGTCCTATACTCAACTTTCATCTGATTCATTAATAATTATATTGTTTCATTATATATTTTCATCCTATATTTCCTGCCTGCTTGAAACGTTAGCATTATAGAGCATGGCTTTATTAAGGTTGACATTTAATTGATGAAATTTACTGGGGTAGGGGATAAGGAAAAAATATTGCAAAAATGGTGAGTGGTAAGGTACACTTACCAATACTTACAGGGGGTCCAGGTGCTCAAGCCCCAGACCTTCAGCTTGGGGAGGTAGTATCAGACATGTAGAATTCCGTGGTAAGCTGGCACAGAAACTGGACTTCACTCCAAAATAGATGCAAATAAAAAGTTTTATTACGCAAAAAGGAACATCTCAGAGTGTGGCCTTACGCGTTTCATGCCTCTAAGTGCCCCTAAGCTTACCACAGAATTCTACATGACATTTGATTGAACCAATATAACTTGCATATTATTGATGATTAAAGTGGCTTTAAAGGTAGTAATATAAGGGGGGGTCAAATTGTAACTATACTCCTATGCTTGCGGTGGTACATTTCCTTGATTCAAGAAGGAAAGGCTCTACTTCACAGACCTTAATACGTAAATAGTGAAATGGACATTATTGTGCAAGAACAAGTTGAATTAGTACTGGTCATTTAAAAAGAAAATACTCAATGTGAAATATATTCAGTTTTTTACTGTTTTACAAATCTATGCAAAGAAAAGTGGAACAATAGGCATCTAATAATTGGGCATCATTTCATTTGTTCTTTATACTTTTCAGTTCTTGTTTTTGAAGGTGTCTGTTCTACTCTTTGTCTAATAATCTTCATAGCAAAAGAATTAATTAAGTAATAATTGTGCCTCAAATACAAGGCCCTTAGACCAAAGTGCTTTCATTTATACGGAGCGTGGGATGAGTATGGCTCTGGAGATGCTGATCTGAATATAGCCATTATATCCCAGTATATTCAACAAATTTGTTTTGTTGGTATCCATTATGATCAGAGATAATTAATTCAGAAGCGACTATGCAGATCCCTGAATTTATAACCTCAGCCCACACAACAGTGAAGTAATGGTTATTTTTGGGACAATCTGCCAATTATTTTCCACTTGTATTGTATGATTTAATTTTATTATGCTAACAATTCCAGCAGCATTGTCAAACTCAATACAATCTACATAAAACAAAGCACGAGTTATGAAGAATGGGAAGTACATGATAAGGAGAAAGTATTAAGGTCTGAGGTAGCAATCCCTTGGGCTATATTCATTATAATGCAATGAGCAGCCTCTCCATTAATTAGGCAAACATAGAACTTGGGTCCAGGACCAAAAAAATTAAATGGAACTTACGACTATGACCCTAAGAATGATAAGATATACTTGAACATGGTTATATTACAGAGGCACATGCAGTTTATTAACAAGTGTTTGACACTGACAAGGGTGAACAAAGTTAATAGTGGTGTTTTTATCTGTGGGTGCCTTATCTGCCCACTGCATCGTAGTATTCTGATAATCATCTCCTCTCCTATGAGACCTCGGTCATATAAACTAGAAGATAGAATCAAGTCTAATACACAATTATTTAAATTATACTAAATGATCATAAATAACCCCTTGAACAACCTTGAACATTGGCAATAGTTTGCTGTATTTGGAGACAATATACTTTGAAAAATAAATACTAGTGCAAATGCACTTTACATATATAAAACCAATGATAAGCAGACAGGAAGGGTAACAATGTGGCATTAGATGGGAATGATGAAGGGTAATGTGTATAAGAAACAGATCCGCACACACGCTGATTAATGCAGTCGGGGAATATCCCCTTTTATTCAGCCACCAAACATCAACGTTTCGGGGGGGGGGAACACCCACCCTTCATCATCCCTGGCAGGGGGACCAGCAGCTTGCACCTGACACTACAACAAGTGGTGAGTTATAGTTGAGCATAGCCCGCATTTGATTGTACTAGAAAGTCCCATACCTATAGTTACTACTGGAAGAAATAAAATGGCAGCAAATTTCTTCTTATCTGTTTTTCAGCACTGAAAGGATTTGTCAGAATTGTTAATCTGTGCATCATGCCAATTTCTCTTCTGTACACCAAACCCCAGCTTGTAGAGATCTAGTCCCTGAATGTTGCCCTATACTAGCATGTTGGGAGATGTTGAGACTCTTGCCCAGGACTGTGCATATGTGGATTACCGAGTCAAACGAGCAGCCCTCTAAAAAGAATCTAAAATGCCAGTGGGTCTCAGCAGTACCCATGGAGGGATACAGGAATGGTATGGTACCAATGGAAACAGCTGTTCCCTCAATAATACTAAGATTAAAAATTACATTCTAGGTTACCTGCTCCCTTTTGGGCCTTTATACAACGTCTGCTGCCATAAGAATGACTTATAACTGCATAGAGAAGTAGGAAACAATTATTATTAATTTGGGATCATTTGTTTAAAAATAAATGCATAAAGTGTTAAAGTGGAAAGCTTATTTCAGATTAATTAATGGAAGAAACCAGTTACATTTATTCATTTATTTATGAATGGACTCTCTAATTTTCATCTTCAATTCAAGGGATATTAGCAGTAATAACTTCAGTACCAATTTAATGTATGATGATCGAGAAATTACTTTAAAACAAATACAATGCAACCTCCTTGTATAATGCCCCAGACTACATGGCAGAATGAATGCTATATTATTTCCATGTACAGTGAAAATGATAAAAAAAAAAAATATTAATTTCTGTTCCAGTTGTGTTAAATAGGTTGCTCACCTTTACACTGACTCAGAGGCAGGCCAGGCAAGCCAGGCGCCCAAGGCAGCTCAACTCGCCCCCTCCCTTCCCCCATCACATGCGCAGTAACGATGCTGGTGCGCATGCGTGGTAACGATGTTGGCGTGCACAGTAACGACGCTCGCACATGCGCAGTAACACTGCTCGCACGCATGCGCAATATCATTTGGGGTGCATATCGTACGCCAAATTCCAGGTGAGTCTGGTCTAGTGGTAGGCAGAAGAGATAGCTGCCCAGCGCCCCCTAATTGTTGCACTGTAGGCAGCTTTTTATTCAGCTGCTCTCCAGTTTGCAATTTCAGTCACCTACACATAAAAACCTGCATAATGAAAGTCCTTTGCAAATGAAACATGGAACACAAATAATTTTTTTGTTAAAACATATATAACTGTTATAAAGGTGTTTAAATTACTGAGCTTTCAATCAAACATTATTTTCCACGCCTCTATGCCTGGGGCAGTCAATTACATTCACTTTCCATTTAGCAATTCCTATAAGTCACTGAGCTCCTTAGATTCCCCCTCCTCGCACTATATAATTCTGTAGGGCACTGTGTATGGATATTAGGTCCCCCATTCTGGTGCATAAACAAGATTTTGGGGGTGATACACAATTTGTCTTATCAACAGTGTCCACAAAATGGCAGCTGCCAGCTTGTTGTGATTGTGTAATTTCAAGACTGAAGGAAACAAAATGTAAATAATAAATATTGTGTAAGTGAAGTTTATTTTGCTCAACTAACATGATAGAAAAGAATTTGGAATTATTTCTTATGGTGACAGGTCCCCTTTAAGTTAACTTTTAGTATGTTATAGGATGGCCAATTCTAAGCAACTTTTCAGTTTGTCTTTCAACTTTTCAGTTAGGGGCAGATTTACTAAGGGTCGAATATCGAGGGTTAATTAACCCTTGATATTCGACTAGGAACTAAAATCGTTCGACTTCGAATATCGAAGTCGAACGATTTAGCGCAAATCCTGCGATCGAACGATTCGAAGGATTTTAATACAACGATCGAAGGAATATCCTTCGATCAAAAAATCACAGGCAAGCCTATGGGGACCTTCCCCATAGGCTAACATTGACTTCGGTAGCTTTTAGCTGCCGAAGTAGGGGGTCGAAGTTTTTCTTAAAGAGACAGTACTTCGACTATCGAATGGTCGAATAGTCGAATGATTTTTAGTTCGAATCGTTCGATTCGAAGTCGAAGTAGTAGTCGAAGGTCGAAGTAGCCCATTCGATGGTCGAAGTAGCCCAAAAAACACTTCGAAATTCGAAGTTTTTTTAATTCGAATCCTTCACTCGAGCTTTGTAAATGTGCCCCTAAGTCTCTGAATTATTTGCCTTCCTCTTCTGACTCCTCTTTCCAGCTTTCTTTACTAACCCCATCTAAAATAAGAAATGTTCTGTAAAGCTACAAATATATTGATACTGATACTTTTAATTACTCATCATTCTATTCAGGCCCTCTCTTGTTCACATTTCAGTTGCTTCACTGTATGGTTGCTAGGGTAATTTGACCCTAGCAACCAGATTGTTAAAATTGTAAACTGGAGAGCTGATGAATAAAAAGGCGAATAACCTTTTTAAAAAGATGTAAAAAAAAAAAGATGCCAGTTAGATATGAGCTATAGAAGAATACATATATACAGTAATTAACAAAATGAGGATTTAGCCAGTCTTTATGTATTGTTTAAAAAAAGATAGAGTCAGAGGTGATCATAACAGCTGCAAAACAAACTTAAAAAATGACTGAAAATGTCATGCATCACTGAGGAAATATGAAAAAATGAAACTGCAATGCAAAAAACAGTATACTGTAAAATATACCATTTTTTCTGTGTAACGGGAAACACTGCTCTGCGATATAGTGCTTCTTGAGCACTGTGAAAACTACTGGGATTAATACAAAACAGAAATGAAAATGATTCCAGCCCCAGCCTAAGGTTTGACACAAACAGACCGTGTACAGTTTGAACACTGACTGAAAGATTGCCATTTAAAATACCTGGGGGCACAGCACCTTTGCAGTTTTGCTTTCCCACTGCCTGAGCTGCCTCAGTTTTTTCCCTTTTTAGATACAGTAAAAAAATAGGTGGTGGAAAAATGAACCATGAGTTGCAATCTTTTTGCTCTCTCGCACAAGGATTTTTGTACAATGCATTTCAAACAGTCAAAAGGAGTGTTTTTTTTCCCTCCAAAATATAGGGAACCACTTTTAAAAATTAAAATAACACAAGTAGGAGACAACAACACAGTATTGTTGGCATTTTCCTACAAAATTGGCATATATATATATATCTACTGTATATATCAGGAAATCATACCTTAAGCCACCATTTTGTGCTCTCTCAGATCACCTGACAGGAAATAATGCAGCTCTAAGTGTAACAGAAGGAAGTGTGGGAGTAAAAGACAGAGCTCTGTCCTTTAATGGACTGACATAACCTGGCATGTGTGAGCACAATGAATCATATGAGCCTGGGAGTGGCCCTTAGTACTCATTTTTTTTTAGTTAGGATTATCCAATATACTACTAGAAAGTATATATTTATGAAAACGGTTTATTTATATGTAAATGGTTTATACACAAGCTGTTATAACGGATATATTTTTATGGAGACCTGCAATGTTCAGGGGCATACTTTAAAATGAAGCATTCTGCACATTTTCCTGGCTTGCAGCATGTAAAGAGCTTTTAAATAAATTGATCCCTGATTTAAGTATTTTCAGGTGTTTTGTTGCCTGTTGTGCATTGCCTCTCCTGCTGGCAACAAGGCACTACCTGTATCTTTGCCCTTAGGCTAAAGGCAAAATAGTGGATTTTGATCATTAAACAAATCATAAACTTGGCACATTTTTGTGGTGAAGCAAATGTACTCAAACCTTTATGCAGAGGTAATTATGGGGTTTACCCAGGTAACCCAATACCAGGGTTGTGGAAACCCAGTTAAATATGTGTGAGCATATAGTTTAAGCTTTCTTGGATCATATGTCCATTTCTCATCTTGCCTCAGGGGAAGTAATTTTAAATTGAATTTGTATTTCTGATGTACATTATGTATTTGAAACAAAAAAAAAATATATTGCTTTTGGTTCACTATAGAAAGTGCTGGGCTGCACGTCCAGCTGCTCCTATCTTGTGCCTCAGGCACCTATGAGCCTTTGCCCCACCTGCCCTTGTTGAATGTAGTGCAATCCAAGGCATTTCGCACAATGCCCTATGCAGTGGGCAAAGTACAAAAAATTTAAATTGCAGGCTTTTTTTTTTATTTCAGCTGCCAGTGTGGGGTATTGTAAATTGGCCCTGTAATTTCTAGTTAGGCTACAGTGTTGAGCACCCTTATCCATTATAAATTAATACAATGAAAATTCTTGATAGTAGTTCTGCATGAATACCTAAAACATACCTAAAGGGTCTTTATTTATTCAAGCCTCTTTTAAATACCAAATGATGTGTCAGACAGAAACAGATGGTGTTCAAACAAGTAAAAATAAGACAGTACGCAATATCAAGAAAATATTTTTTTTTATTCTGCAAGACAGATAAGTATCATGGAGCAATGTAAATGCTGTACACAAATCTGCCCCCACGGGACGTGGAGGTACAACACAGCCGATACAGAGTACTGAACAATTAGATGCAACTGTACTTGTAACAATGGTGCACCATGGTACTAAACCAAAAGCAAAATACTGAGAGAAGCTGGAGAAAACAAAATAAGAGAAATGCTACTTGTCACCAGCTGCATTACACGGACTCAGAAAAAGCAAGCATTTCAAGTCTTATGTGCAAAGACGCAGCAGGCCCAACACTGCCTGTATGTGTAAGGGTCAAATACAATAACCCATAGGTCCTCTAGCGTAGTGTAATGGTAATATCCTGAGTAGTGGTCTCAGAATACAGAAGTAGTAACCAAGATCAGAAGGCTGATTTAGTTACTTTCCTGCTGCTCATTCATCAACCTCAGAGTTAGTACAAAATGCTAAAGATACGTTTTGTCAACGTTAAGGAATCGTAGCCAATGACATGTTGTAAACTATGACTGTTAAAGGCACACTGACCATTTTTCTATGTTATACAACGCATGATTGTACAATTTTGTACAATCTTAATATTTCTTATGCACTTGAAAAAGGTGCATCCAAAGGCTGGATATAAGGAGAGCCATGTATGGAAAATAGCACTGAACTAGTCCTGCAGGGCTTATTGGCTGGATTAGTTTGCATTTGATGTGGCACTCTCAAGGTAGAATACCATGGGGTATTTGTTCCGTAACAGGTCACAGTCAAAAGACACAATTAACATGTATACAGTGAGAACATGCATAGTCACAATAAAGAAAACAATATAAATATATATATATTTATATTTTTTTTTTAAGGTAAGTGTGCCTTTAAAAAAATGTTTAAAAAGGATTCAGCTATGCAAACCATATCAAGTATAATATTGCTTAGTGTGTGAAAATGGGCCTTTTTTCTGAGAACAGAACTTGAAATAACAGAATGAAGGCTTGAGTGGACTACAATTTATAGCTTAATGTTGCCAATGCCACAGCAAGTCATAATCAGGAGAATGCTTGACCAGAGCACACAGCAAATAGTGGGTGTGTGCCATGAATTTTGTGTGAAAAACATAGTCCTTAATTAGACTGGCCCACTCTCCTGTTTGAGTTTTATTTGAAGTGTGAAACAATCTTGCAAATATGGCCAAAAAGAAATGAGGGGTAATGTTAATCTGGACCGAAAGTTACTTCTAGTTACATCAGAATTTCAGAAGTTTTTGTATGGCGACAACTTGATGGGACCAAAATTACATTTTCTGAAAGACTTCTCACCCAAATCTTTGTTATGGGAAACAAAAGGATATTGGGTTGTTGCACTCCTCTTACAAGATGTTTAAATGTTCATATTAAAGAGCAGAATAAAATGTGCATTATTGCATTGTTTCACTTATTATTGCATCGTACTTAACTTCTCACAAATATGTAGTCGATGTCAAGAGCAGCTGGTGACAAGCATTCTACAATGTCATAAATCTGTCTACGGTCTACAGTATGATTCATCTGAAAAACACTACACGTACAGCTCGGTTTTGTTGTGAAACCACTGAATCTAGCTACATGGATTTCTCATGATACCATAAGAAGACAGAACATGTTTTACATTAACAACAGTCAAAGTACCAAAGTTACATGCTGAAATTCTGAAGAACCAAAAGACAAAAGAAATTCATGTTATCTTGGGAGAACCAAACTGATTAGTACTGTAGCAACAAGCGGAACATTTTAAATGTGTAAGAAAAAGTAAAATAAGTTTGTTCCTCTGAAAAGTAGCTGAACCACTTGCCCTTTATAAAGCAAGTAAAGGGGAAAAAAAGTGAATACCTGCACATCAATTCAGAAAAAGGCCAGCCTCAGTAGAGTAGCTAGGAAGTTGATGTGCACAAAGGTTACAGAATCCTACGTGGTAATTAGAATTAAATCCTATTAACTCAATTGGTTTGCATATACCTCCTGATAAAACACATATCTTGTACCTATTCAAATTCTTTCTGTCCCGCAGAGTACAAAACAAGGTCAGAATGAAACTCGTTAAAAAAAAAATCTAAGTCTATTAAAACATAAAAAACCCAAACATTTCAAATCAATTTCTTGAGATCCTCAAGGAATTAAACATAGCTTCTTCTTAATACATAAAGTGAGTGCAAGCTGAAATGTAATGCATTTATTTGCCTCCTTAGCACAGGTAAGATGGCATTTTAAAAGCGGCATTGCGTTAAAAACAAAACAAATAAAAAAACACAAGGGAAGAAGAGCCCTTTAAGAGTTCATTTCAGAATAATGTTTCTTTGCCACCCTAGCCAGGGAACTTGGAAAGAAATATATGGGGAAATGTATTTGATGGTCCATGGGATTGTTATTTTATATACTAGTTTGTGAATCAAGAAGACAAGACCCCAACTTTAATACAGCCTTTATTGTCTATGCATTTCTTGCAAAAATATCTGCAGCCTACTGAAGAGGATAATGCTGAACAAGACAGATCAGTATATTATTAAATTACTAAAAGTATGCGGCCAATACTTAAGCAAAGATTCAATTTGGGGGGGGGGGGTCTCAATTTGCAATAGCCAAGAGAATATATGTCAATATTTACATAATGCAACATATTATGCATTTAGGTCTGAAAACTAAAGGGAATAGAAATTGATAATTTCTTGTTCCACACCTACCTGACCTATTCAGCTAACAAATGTTCTACTATTACAGGGTTAACAGAGTATTTCTTGAAAGAAAAGTGGGGTTTGTTAAATATTGCAGAGAGGCTTAAAGGGGATATTCACATTTTGCAAAATCCTACCAAACAAAAAAAACTATTTCTCTGAATATCTGCAAGATAACACATCAAGGCAGCAAAGCCAAATGGTGTTGTGGCTCTACTAAGGCAATATGCTAGCTTCCAGAAATGTAGGTAAATTATATTATGAGCTAGTGAAATATATGGAAGTGAAGTTCAGTTCAAATGGTTTCCCCCTAAATAACAAGGTTCCTCTTCCTTTTTATAGCAATTTGGTGAATGCATATTAAAATATGTATTATAATGGGGATTTTTGGACAAAAAAATGCTCCTCATTTAAGTTATCTTTTTGTGGAAGACTAAAAAAATGTTAAAGCGTGTTTAGGTTGAACAAAAGCTTTAAGGTAAGCTATAAACGCCAACCTTCAGATGAGGGTGTATCCAAAGATATTAAGACTGGGTAGATAAATGAGGTTGGTGCAGGTTGTCTAAAACCCAATGACTCACTAATAGGAAATGACCATTAGCCCACTATAGGTAACCAGAGTGAATAACAAATTCAGCTTTCAAGCAGCCAATCAAAATGCCCCTGCCCCTGAAGGCCCATGTATGGACATCATGGAAGGTGGCCTGACAGGTACTGCTTCAGTACCAACAGCCATTGGAACTTTCTCTTCACTGAATTATGGAAGTGGAGAACTAGTGGTTTAACAGTGTTATACCAAGGTATGTAAAACTCTTGAGTAATAATTATATGCAGAAACTGTGATAGACCTTTGCTGGTAAAATTGCTCAAGCTATTAAGATTGTCTGCAGGCTAAAGGGGTAGTTCACCTTAAAATGAACTTATTTTATGATGTAGATGGTGAATTTGGATATTCTAACAACTTACAAGGCATTTCTATTTTTTGATAGTTTCTTAACTATAGAATTAATTATTACCATTAGTTTATTCGAAAGTTTAATTTATGGAAAGCTGTCCTGATGCAACCAGGATATAACTGGCCAAATAAAACGATAAAATACAAGAAGCTCTTAATTATAGCTGCATATGTAAAATATTGGGTAGGAGTGTCTAAAGGATAGATACTCTGTTACCGAGGTGTCTTCTACAGCACAGCGGGAAGGCTGAATGATCTTTTAAATAAACATTTACGAGATATTTTCACTTAGAAATTGCATATCACATTTTGGCTGTTTATGGCAGTATCATCTATTTAAGAATTGGTAAAAAAAAAAAAAAAAAAAAAAAAAAAAGATGGCAATGATATAGCATCGTGGCACCGACTCCATGACAGAATTTAGTAGAGAAAGTACTGCTCAAAGAATCTTGTATCACCAAAAGCAATACGCACACAGACCATGAGACATGGTAAAAATGTGGTTCTCTAATGTTACGCTTAAAAGCCACCAATGAAAAAAAAAAAAAAAAAAAAATCTTAACAGTTCAATACAAAAATTAAAATTCCTAGAACTATTTTCCCCTGAAAGGATTCTGCTATACAAGTGCAGAAATACAGCAAAACGTACAAAAGCAGTTTCAATTGCAAGTCCCAACATCCTATAAAAACAGGTCTTCACACAAAAATGTTCAAGTACCAAGACACTTTCATTTATTATCTTGAAAGGAAACAAAAAAAAAAATATAAATAAATAAAAATCAGATTGCTGCTTAAGATATTACATGAGACATTTTCATGTAGTGTGTACACAACATTTGATTAAGAGACTGACTTGCTTATATAGATATTAAAATGACCAAAAGCTGAAAACTTATACTTCGTAACGAATGTACAGAAAATTTTACATCAAATCACAGGTCACGTTAAGATCTACCTGCTCTGAATGTTTATAGCATCTAGTTACACAAACAGAAGTCACTTTCCACAGTAGCCACAAATGCTAATGAAGTAATGTACTTCAGATGAATCCTTCCCCCTCTAAAAATGCTATGCTAGTCTGCATCCCATTCTGGAAAAAACAAAATTTCCGTCCTGGCAGTCTGAAAAAAGTGTTTAATAAATTAAAACATTTATCAAAACAGATGAATAGACTGCTCTTGGAAGTTGAATGCAATTCTTTCCTATGTTGGTTAGTATATAGCTCTGTTCACTGAACTCCAACAGGCATAGGAAAGAATTGTATTTGACTATAATTATTTGAAAAGTGCTGCCCCCCCCCCCCCAAAAAAGAACACTACATTAAACGCAATGCTCTTCCATGAGCAGAGTTGGTAAAGGACAGATCTGGATTTACTTAGTCTAAAATGGCAAAATAGGGGAGAAAGGCAGGTACTCAAGTTTAAGTATAATATTTTAGTACTTCCCACAAAAACCTCCTGCTGCAACTTTATTTGCCCTTATAAAAGGGAAGAACATCTAACAGTTATGAGTACTGTGAAAGATGATTTGCAGTGTAAGGCTGCATAATTTAGATTGTGAGCACCTTTGGTACCAGAGAGCCCGCAACATAAAATGCATTCCTCTGTGTTACTGAAGGCGTTGGGATAGGTCGGCAATCTATCACAAAATTATACTGCTTTCCCTGTGTAGGAAAGGATTAAAATGATTTGAAAATGAAGAAACAAAACAAAATATAATACTGACGTACCATCTCCCACACTCAGACACCAATGGAAGAAAAAGGCATATATAAGTGATTTTCCTGATACCCCTTGCTAGAAAGTTACATTAGAAAAGCTTGAAAGCTAAAACAGGTGGCCAACCAGGAAAAATGAAATAGCATATTTATATATTGCACATATATTTCAATGACAACCTGCCAACTTTCCAAACATAATTTCATTGTAAGAAAGAAGACAGTTTAGTATGCAACATGTCCATTCTTTGCTCCACTGACATCGGCAGTCATACTTTTTGAAAAGTTATAAGATACATCACTATCCAGCCACGCTGCTTTGCATGGTATAAGATATGGTCATTAAATCTTCTAGAATAAGTTTGGGATATATTGTATTATGTTCACTTATAGCCTTATCTAACCACAGTGGACCATTTTCTAAAACATATATTATATTTATTTAATAGGATGGCCAGCTGAGATCATCATCTGTCAGCTGTAGTCAGAGAATAACTTAAGCGTTAATATATGTCTTTCTGAAAATAAATGATGTTTTAATACCAAACCCATAACTGTTCCGAAATGCAAAAGTAAAGAAAACAAAAACCACCCCTTTCCTTTCTTCAGTGCAAACCTTTTCCTCATTCATACAAAGCCCATAGTCCCTCAGGTTCTACTTCCGGCAATTCATGCTGGTTTAACTGCCGGCAAGCCTGTAGTGCATTTACGCTTGGTTATACTATACACGGTAAGCCTTATACCCATTTTGTACCAAGTGCCGAATGAGTGCAAGAAACTGTGAAAAGTACATGTGCAACGGCTTTCATGTGTATAAAATGGGTACAAAATGGACTGTTGGAAGCTTTAGAAGCCAAAACCAAGTGCAACACTAAAAGAGAAGATACAATGCACAACAGGAGCACTTAGGAAAAGCTAGCCTAATTTACACATGGAGCTTCAACACATTAAAACAATGACACATTAACAAAGATGAATGCTTCTAGATGGCTTTTACATGGTTGGTTTCTCTTTTTTGATAAGGTTAATACACAAATCTGCAACAATAACCCAAAAACATCATATGGCAAATGTGGCCCACCAGATAAAAAAAGAAAAAGTTCTTTAAACAGCAAAATCAGAGTAGTTTAAATAAGAGGGGGGACAATAGAAAAAATAAAATAAAAAAAAGTTAGCTGCCTTTTATAAAAGGGATTTCTTGGACCAGAGATTTCAACCACTGTTTAGTGTGTCTATTATGGGGTGAGCCAAGTGTGTGTGTGTACAGTTACATTGTGATGTTATGTGCTACTATATATGTGTATATGTATATATATATATATATATATATATATATATATATATATATATATATATATATATATATATATAATTATTTTTTTTGCGAAGACACCTAATGGCTTAAAGGGTAACTGAAAACAGAGAAAGAAACAATGCCCTAAGTAATGTACCTCAATTACAGGGTTGTCTTACAAACCCTGCGGAACAACAGTCTATTAACAGTAAAGATTTTGTCCTCCTAAATTTGTTTCCTGTAGGTCTATGTGGTTAAAAGCATTTAGCCGTCAACTATGCCAAGAAGCATTTCAGCGTGTGCTGCTTGCTCTAACTTTTGTATAGTGAGCATCAATGGCAGTCCTGAGTGCAAGGAGCATGAGTTGGAGGAAATCTGGATCATAGACTGTCAGTGGATGCCGCAGCACAGAGGTAAGTTTGGAGATGATCATTGTTATAAGGCTGATGTACTATTGTCAAAATTGCTGGTTTCTTTGCAAAAAGGACATTTCACAGAGAACAGTTCAAATCTCCAGGTAATACTTCTACTACATTTAACTCAGGCTATATACAGAGAGTTTCATCAGCAAGCATAGTCAAAAACCTACTGGATAACCTACAATGCACAATGGATATTTATGAAATCCATTACAACCCAAGACTTTGAGCTCTATAATAGAAGATAGCCATATTGACAAAAAGGTAACGATCCAGAAACATCAAATGTTTCCCTGAAATTTCAAATTAGGCCCCGCATATACACACACACACAAGTACGGTTTTGCTGAAACATCAATTAAACTCTGCACGTACACATGCAAGTAAATTCATACATAATAATATTTACACACACAAAGCAAGCAGTCCACTGATGGAATAAGGATTGCTTGATTGCGGGTCTTATGGGAGCTACCCATGTTAAAATTTGCTATTCGAAATCTGAAGAGCTATCCTTCCAAAAAGTTGTGGTAGTACACAGGTAAATACTACACGTGGAGGTCCATTCAGATGAGAAATGTGCAACTTTATGTATGTAAAAATTAAAGAGCTGTATGAATTAAATTCAAACATAAACGTGTGAGATTGTTATGAATGTTACGTACAATGCCCCTTTTTTTGGTAAAACAAGCCATCTAGAAGCATTGGTTTGCACCATTTCATCCAACATTTATGACATTTTAACACAAAATGACAATTTAACATTTTTTTTTTCCTCCTTGTGGAAAGAAGCCCACAAGCAATGGAGCACCAGCTCATTTTCAGTTTACATTCCAAAGCAAAGTGTCCATTTTATTTAACTTCGGAAAAGTTGTGTCAAGAAACATTAGAGGAAAAAAATTATACATAAAAAAAAAAAGGGACTAGATTTTTTTTTAAAACGGCAATTGACAAGATTAGTGCCGTTATCGAACAATACAAGTTTTTAGTTTTTTTTTTTTTTCTTTCAAGTTTTGGTGTAGAAATATGTGCAGATGCCAATGCAATTTCCCACAAGTGCTTAGTCCAGCAACGAACAAAGTTTTGGTGGGTTCAATTTGGTTAAAAACATCGAAGGTTTCCTCATGTGGCAAGTTGTAGTGCTATGGAAGCCAAAACTTTGTTAACTGTTGGAAAAAAATAAAGCAACTTTGTAGTTTTTTTTCCCCCTTTCAGGAAATCAAAGTGAATTTTTGCCAAGAATCCTTTGGTCTTCTTTTTGTTTTACCAAACAACATGATACCATTTCCACAGAGTAAACAACTCTGGACTGGAAATTCAGCTGAATTTTATCATTTATAATGGTAAATGAAGAGATAGCTATAGTGGTGTCGTTTCTTTATCCACATACTCCTCGATAAGTGAAGACTGAGACATACTACCAATGCCGAAATAAGCAGATTTAAATTTCTACAAGAATGAAACAGGCATTGAAAAATGTTTAGGATCCACTGCAGGAGCCTGGTGAAATTCTCTTCCAGTTGTCAGGTTCTGTTTCCCATGACAAATGACCTGTGTAAGAGCACATCTGATCATGGGTAGCACCAGGACACCTACACTTAAGTTGCCATCTTGCTGCTGTTAGGCTTCTTTGATTCACATTCAGAAATTCACTTCTTGTGCAAAACAAGCAGTCTAAGTAGAAAGAATGCCCTCTTAGTTCTATTAAAAACATTAGAAAATTTCCAAAATAGGAGCCTTTAACCCCTTCCATTGGTTTATCTGCAGAGGGAGGGCATCTGTGCGTAGACTGGATAAGCAAGCCTGACATTAAGCGAATCATTATGTTGTACAAGGGATGTATGCTGGTAATGAAGGACTAACTCTTTTAGTGTACTGTAGAGATTGTATGGCTCTGCAAATCCATACCCCCTTGATGTACTGTAGATGACACAGTGCTTCACATCACCATCAATCCTGGAAGGAAAAATATATACAATTAATTCAGCTAGCAAATAAGAGTACCTATTATTTACAATTAGGAGTACAATAGCAATACAAAGGACAGTCAGCCATTAATGGTATTAAGCCACTGCGATGATAAAAAATATGGACAGCAACGTTTCATTGTGGTTTATGATGCAGGTCAAAAACAGGTCCCACAAATTGATAGCTTATTAAATGGGAATTTACTCCTACTGAAATATAAAAATATCACTCTAAATTTCAAAACACAACCTGGACTTTTTCATAGTAATGAATGTAGCAACTGCATACAAGTTTGTAGCAGCACCGATATCATAAGGCAAACAAAAGGGAAACTACTTTGGTTGTATGTGGGGGGAGGGGGCACAGATGATACAAGAAATGGATTTGCAATATAGCACTTGCAAAGATATCTTTCCCATCCAGGAATATATCTACCTGGCATATAAATATGTGCCTCACTTTAGGTAAGCAGTATCTTCTCTGAATATTTGCAGTAGATGGATAGAAGCAAGGTCTATGCATAACCACTTCTTAATATATCAATATTTTGAAGAAAAATACCAATTTGAGTGAGCACAAAATAAACAAAAAAAACTCACACAACAGAACAGGCATAGCATCCCTTCTTGCTACTTTCTCGAATTAGAAAGGCTCCATCTGGCTTTCCACTGAGTAATTCTTCTGCTTGTATACGGTTGAGATCACCAACGAACCAGGTTTTCTCATCATAATGTGGAAGGTTCTCTTCCTCCTCACTAACAAAATAAATACTGAGAGAAATGTAATAAGGTCAGAAGTCTATAAAAACCAAACAACTATCATTTTATAGTAAAAAAAAGTACTCCCTATTGTACAATAAGTATACTGTATACATTATATTTTACAGAGTAGTTCCATGACTATATAAAAACATGAGGCGGAAGGCTTTTATACCGGTCATGGAACTCAGAGGTGACTTCTAATAGCCTCATATTTTGAAACATGGGCACTTTATTTATTATAATAAACCATGCAAGATAGTTTTGGTTCAACCATGCTCCTCAAAGATTTTCTTAGCTGTGGATTCCTGGTGTCTATGCACCATCACACTATAATCAAACAAAGTAGATGAAGAATCGACAGCTGTAAGGCAGTGTTAAACTGAAAAGTGCTTTATTCAGCAGTGTGAATACACTGCATGTTTTCTGGGTCAAGCGAGAAAAGGAGTGTATTCATGAATAAAGCACCTGCAGTTTGTTAATACTTCCTTACAGCTGTCGATTCTTCAGACTTTGTTTATTGATTTATTATAATACACAAGTTTCAGTGACTCATGAGACAGAAATTACATCACTAAGCTCCAATTATAACCCATGACATCACTAAGCACCATTTATAAGGATATAATTTACAGGATATTCATGGCTCTTCTGTATTTTATACAGATATATACTAGAAAAGTGTCCTAATAGCACAAGCATCCATTAAGTTGAAATCCAATGAAGACAAAAAAAAACAACAACATTAGGATATCTGGTTCAAGTGGTTGTGTGTGTGTGTGTGTGTGTGTGTGTGTTAATATAGAAAATATTTCAGGAGAAGATGGATTATATGCAAGAAGATCATATAATGGAAACTGGACCACAGCCATCATGTAATTGATGAATGTCAAGGGAACTCACTCATCAATATTTTCATTCTTGATTCCCAGCCAGTCATTTATTCGCTTTTGCCTCACTCCTTTGTGATTGAGCCATCTGTAAAAAAAAAAAAAAAAAAAAAAAATAAAAAATAAAAAAAAGGGGGGGGAAACCATTATAAATAAGATCATAAAAAAAGAAGATACAAATTAATCCCTTTATAACATGTCTCTGAAATAGTGTAGCTTCCAAACTAAAAGCAAAATCCTCATTCTGAGTTGCCATTCATGAAATTAAAGGGGTTGTCACTTTCCACACTCTCTTGGATAAGATGTTTTCAAATACACTGAAAAGTTAGTTAAAAAAGGTATTTGGAAGGCGAACAATGCCTTGAAATTAAAATCCATTTTGAATAAAAGTCATCTAAGTCAGGTGCTAAGCTTCCTATCTGCCCAATGCGCTTATGACATTTAATAGCACTCAAGACAAAGGTTCTGTAACATAGAGTTGTTCTGTTTTAATTGAAGCTGTATCCTCAAATTTCCCAGGTATGTCCGCTAATAATAATAATAATAATAATAATAATAATAAATAAATATACACACAGAGCAAGAATAGAAAATCTTACAATTCCAAAACTAAAATACTTACACAAGGTATTGATCTCTCATTTTACGCAGCTGAAGAAGATCAGGCTTGATACTGTTCATTTTTTTGTCTATTTCTCTATTGTCTAAAGCTTGTTTCTTAAAGTCTTGTTCCAGGCGTAATTTACTGTCATGAATCTCACCCAAACGAGATTTTAATTTCTCAGAATTCATTATTATCCTGTAAAAAAAAATATAATACATATAGAAATATATACTTTCCCTACCTATAAACTACTAACAGAGCAAGGAAACGCATTGCCGTTAGAGCTCAGTTTTCTGATGGGCCCACTTTGAAACAGAGAGACTACTTATTTTGAATGTCGGAATGTGTACTCTTGGAAAATATACGGTTTCCTGGGATCAACTCAATGCTATCGGGTGCAGGTGTATTGTGTTTGTTAGTGTCAGCCATGGGTGATTGCAAAATGTACTTTCTTCTACAAAAGTTAAGTTTAAAGCTAAAGTATGCATGTTGAATGTTAGAATGTGCCCTTTCCAAAAAAAAATATATTTTTCTGGGGAACATACTATTAGGAGCACTGGCATTGTAATCAAAATTAGGCTTACTTATGTGGTGTAACAATATATTGTGCAAAGTAGTGTTCCAAAGTTTCAATTACCTTGTGAGGAAGTTCACCTTGCAGTGAACACAATCTAGATATTTTTATTTAGGTTTAAGATTCATATCTTCTTACAGAAGTAAAATAAACAAAATATTGCCCTATAGTCTTTATTTTTTAAATCTATCTAGTTTAATTAAAAATTTCCCACATGAAATACCACATGTAAAAGAGCACAATGTTAAAAAAAAATAAAAAATAAATAAATAAAATGGCGGCCATTTCTGTGATTCAAAGTTTATATTGTGTTGTGGTCACCAGACAATGCATTAGTTACAAAATTTTTTTGCTTCAACCTAAAACTAGCTACATTAGGAATTAAGTCATCTGAAAGGATACCAACTATTTATAAGACTAGATAATAAAGAGGCACAGCAGAAATGCAGATTACCTTTCCATTTCCTTTTCATTGCCCTCCCTATTGAAACGCTCCATGTATTCTTTACTATAGCGTTCTTGTGTATGGCACTGTTCTTCAAATATTTTAATAGTCTCGTTAAAGGCTTCAATTGCCGTTCTCTTCATCTGAATTTCCTGAAAGACAAAATAGAGTTCTTTACTACAGATCTGGATAATTATTATTTTGATTTATATATAGGCATAATGAACTTCTGTCTCATTCCACTACACTAAAATTGGCATCTGACCTCATATAGAACACACACACACGATAGCTGTAGGCAAGGTTAAGCAAAGTCTGTCTACTGCAGACAAATAGAAGTGACAACAAGCGTATAAAAACTGCCAACATATTCCCACAGCATAAACCTTAGTATATACCTTCAATACAAATTAATATAAACACAAGTTCTGACCTTTTGTTTTGCTTCTATAATTGGAATATATTTATTGCCAACACAACCCCACCAAACCCAGCATTAATTACAGAATGGGCACCTTTCAGTTGGACTGCAGAATGGCTTGTGGTCCTCAGTTACTAGCAGCAACATTCTATGAATTATAGTAATTGTAATGTATCACATTAAGAGATGTTCAGAGAAAACCTTGATTGATAGAAAAAAAACCCCACATCCCTCAAGGCTTCCTACATGCCCATTCTATAGAGCAGTACTAAAGTTTTAAACAGTTAAAATTTACCAATCTAACGAACTGCCAGCATACACATTCATATAAAAAATGCAGGCAGAGCAAAACTGCAGATTTAATTAATTCTGACAAGAAGAGGATTTCTCTTGGCCTAAATCCTGTTGGGTATAAATACAACAACCAACAAATGCCTTAGAATATCACTATTTAGATCATAATTAAAGTTCCCAAATCCTTTTAAAACTAACAATGTTTAGGATTCATGAGCGATCACACAACTCTCTGCATGCAAACAACAAACCATTACAGATTTTCTATATACCAAGACGTTTGGTGAAAAACTGTACACATGCTGCATTAGCAACAATACTTTTCAGGAAATAAGCAGCCCCACGACCAGTCTGCATCAATACAAACCTGTGATGTTTTTGTATATTCTTCATACAATTTGTCATATTCTTTGCTTTTATCCTGAAACTGACCATGGTATTCTTGAAGTTTCCTACCAACAGCATCAATGTTATCTTCTTTGACTAGCTGATCCTATAAAAACATTGCAAATAAATTTAAATACAAAAAAAACCTGCATACAATATAGCAGATATATTATCTTTTATTTACATAGAACTGACATGACACACAGCAGTTTACAGAAATTATTTATCCTTTACATCAGTTCCTTACCAAGCTTAAATCTAAAGTTAGTAGCAGGCACACCCACAAATTGTATCAGATGGGATTTTAAATGTAATAAATGCACACAGACCCTGGGAGAACAAACGCCTTTCAGATAAAACCATGGATAGACTTCAGTTCAGGAACTCCGTGCTAACCACTTAACTACCACATATAGTAAAAAAAAAAAAAGGCACACAATAAAGTGAATAGTAACCTTCGAATATCTGGCTAAACTGTTTTTTCCCAGAGGTAGATTTAATAAATAAGGTAGTGAAACAACAAAAGCCCATCTCATACAGCACCAACCATAATGACTACACGTTTAGAATACTATAGAACGGAAAGGAACCTCAAATTACAAAAAAAAAAAAAAAAAAAAAAAAAAAAAAAAAAAATTGTCACAGGACAATTTCCTAAAGCTGCATTTAATAATATAATTATATTAAATTAAACAAGGAGACTTTGAAATCAAGGAGAAATAAAAATGCTCACCTGTTGGTATCTTGACACTGGATAGAACAACTTCACATCCAGTTTAGGATTGTATTGTGCCAGGGATTCATGTCTATAATGGTTTATCAACTCCACGACAGAGTTAAAAGTCAATGGATCAGAAAAACCATATTTGCCATCCTGATGATAAATCTTTATCAGTTTGTTATTGCCCCCTTTCCTATATTACAAAGAACACAAAAAATAACATTTAAACTAGTGTAAAACATCACTTCTGATGCAGTGTTCGATTTGGACACAACACACTCACAGTTCATCACCATCAGCAATACTCACCGCAGTGTCAAAGTATAATCGCCTTGCACCTTGGTAGATGCATTACGAACCAGGAAGGTACCATCTGGCATATCACGAAGTTTATCATTTACCTCTTCCCTTTTAAAAGGAGAGAAAAAAAAGTGAGTCAGCAAAGCATTTTAAAAACAACTTTTATAAAGCAAATTAAAATACAGGTATGGGATCCCTTATTCAGAAACCAGTTATCCAGAAAGATCCAAATTACAAGAAGGCTATTTCCCATAGACTCCCATTTTATTCAAAAAATCCAGATTAAAAAAAAAAAATCTATGTAATAATAATAATAAAACAGTAATTGATCCAAACAACTATATTATTAGTCCTAATTGAAAGCCAAACAAGCCTATTGGTTTATTTAATGTTTACATGATTTTCTAGTAGATTTAAGGTATTGAGATCCAAATAATGGAAAGATATGTTATCTGGAAACCTCCAGGTCCTGAGCATTCTGGATAAAAGGGTTGCATACCTGTATATTGTACATTAAAAAAAAAAAAAAATTCTCAATAGGGCACATTTGCAACAGTGAATAATTATTACTGCAAACCATCAACCTAACTTTTTTTCATGCTGCAAGCAACTTACATGTTTCAGAGCAGCATATTACTGCAGGAAGAAGTTTTTAAGGCCTATGCTACCTCTCAGCTGGTTCTTCTAACTAACCGGCAAAGGTGTTAACTAAAACATCCACTACAGTTTCCCTTTAAGTAAAACTGAGGTCAGTGAGGTTGTTTACACTCAAAAGTTGTTTAAATAGTCAAGTCAACATCTGTACCAGCGTTTTGACCTTAGAAAAAACATTTTCAGAAAGTTTGTGGATTTCATTAATTATTTTATTTTTTTTATTTTTTATAACTTTTCTATTTTAAGGCTACAAAACATATAGAGCAGAGTGAACAGTTATCATAACACATTTTATTTTTTCAAATTTTCTTTCTACCACAACATACCTTAAGTGATGAGTGTAAAGGAAGCCATGTTTAGCCCTGACTAAAACACATTCATCATAGAACACAAAATGTTCCCATGACCTATTTCCTGTGCTAATATAAACTGCAAGAATAAGCATAATTTGCTCGTATCAAAGGTTATATTTCTATAAAGCAATATATGCTCCATCGTACTGGTTGGTTGCCTTATTATCCAAGGACAACAGCAGAATAATGACACAATAATTCATGATCACAAAGGAGAATTAAATGGAAGATGTTGAGGTAGCTACTCCTCTTGTATAAATGCAAATTTGTCAAATCCGGAATCTTTATTGCCTATGCAACAGAAATAAAGAATAATGAATGTGGCAGTTTACTTTTCCTTTAAAAGCTCCAATAGGCCTGGCAAATTTCCTTTTACATCTACAGTAACAAAATTAAACAAAGAAAGCTTTTATAGTTGTTCTTAAACTTTACAACTTTACTTTACAGACAGTTTGTTTTAAGCTGCAACAATGTTGTCTGCACACAAACTTTGTGACAAATGCATTCATATTAAAAAAGAATATATATATATATATATATATATATATATATATATATATATATATATATATATATATATATATATATATATATATATATATATATATATATATATATATATATATATATATATATATATATATATATATATATATATATATATATATATATATATATATATATATATCTTATCGAAGTAATAGTTTTGTCGGCAGGCAGCTATTTTAGGCCAGTGCTGTGGCTGCTATGTTTTGTGGAAGGATGTTGCTAATTAAAAAGAAACAAAATAAATGAACGTTTAGCCATAGGTTACACTGACCTATCATCTTTCTGCCTAGTCAATATCTCTTCAGAAGGAGTTAGAATTCCTCCTACATAAAAGGTTTTTAAGACTAAGAAACCAAATAATGCAATAAAACCCTTGCCTTATGGTAGACACATATTATTTTGAATATCCTTGCATATTTTGCATGAAATGTAGGTCAACAGGACCATGAAGCACCACTGAATAATAGGATTATAACATTTACCTTGAGATGTCTCCCCAGTACCATTCGGCATCCTGAAGAGAAGTTGTGTTCTCTTTGCTTCCTTCTGTAGACAATGAAGTCATCGATTTTGGTGGTTTAGGAGGAAGTGCTTCAAAAGAGACAGACGAAAAAAAAAAAAAAAAAAAAGTTCAATATTTAATTGCCCTCTACAGTAAAACATTACTTGTAATAACCAAACATGGCCGCTTGTACACTTATACATGTACTCTATAAATTAAAATAGGAATTTAATGGAGACGAATTATGAAGAGTCAGTAATCATAAAACACAGATCTTCAACTGTAGATCTGTACTTTCGCTGTTACTGCAAACATATGATAACCTACAGAGAATATCTATACCCCAGATTTTAGCAAAATTCGACAGTTCATTATTATAGCATGCAATTTTAAAAGCAGCCCATTTTTGGGGAACACATTTTTCATTTGTTGAACCGTTACTTTTACAAATTTGAACACCACTTGTGAATAATGTAATATTACAGTTCAAGATAAAACAAGTTAAAAAAATGACCCTACCCCAGAGCAGTACATGAAACCCTAAATAAGGTATTGGCCTGTAGACTGCACCCCTTGTACACATGCCATTTGTATGCGTACATGCATATTATGCTAAATTAAAAAAAGGATTAAAAGGAAAAAAAAAAAAAAAAACACAACTATGTAAAAAAGGGACTATAGTTTGGAAATCAGTCATTACTGGAGTATGGAAAAGTTGAGTCAGTCCATAAAAATGGTAAAAAGGGACTTGAACCTATAGTTTCCAAAATGTATTGCCATATTTTTTTTTATTATTATAAAAGGTATGGAAAAATACTGCACACAACCGCAGATTCACAGAAAGCATAAAAATGATGCAAGCTGATAAACTGCTTACTATTAACATTATATATCGTCCGTTTGGTTGGACTTTTTGCACTCGGCAGATGCAAGTGCAATATATCACATCCAGCCCTGCATAATGAGCATTGTTGAGCTCGGTTTGAAGCTTAAACTGTGTTTTCTTCTTAAGAAGATGCATGGACCCCAATGTCACATAAAGTGCACTGTAGCTCTGCTAATGCCATGTACCCATGCAGCCCTGACAAGCTTAGACAGCAGAAAATCCAAATACCTGGTTTATATTATAAACTTCTAGTGTGTGAAGGGGATAAAGAATTAGAAAGTAGAAATTAAAACGTTTGAAATATACAATTAACAAAATAACTAATAAATCTTACTGATTCCTTTATCTATTTTTTTTTTTTTTGTGGCGGCCATGGATCCATAAAATGTTCGGTTAGGACTGGTCAAGCACCATACTTATGCACTGAAGTGGTTATATTATAGCTTGCTCTTTAGTAACCCTAATCTTCCCCCCTCCTTTTCTTCCTCCGCGGCACTCACCATCCAACCTGATTTCTGTACTAAATCCCAAATCAGACGCTGTTGGCAAAAACTAATCTCTGAATGGAGACAGAGCTCTAGCCAATCAGAGCTCGGTAAAAGAATCGTATGTTCCTGACGTTCAGATGCAGAAAGTAGCTGTGCGGGGGAGCAGCAGGTAGTTTTACCAAAGCTAATCAGTTCCACCAAATAGAATCTCGAGCCCAATTAGTTCCCGGGCAAGCGAGACGGCAAAAAAAAGAAAAAAAAAAAAAAAGGTTTGGCATGATACAATTCAGATTTCTACATTTAAAAAGAAAATACTGCATGCAAGAAGGGCAGTTGTTATAAAAGATTTGACTATGTTTTATTTGCATGTCGAGGAAAGGAAAGACACAAAGGTAAGAACAATCTACAGACTGACTGCGTAGGCAGTATATAGAATCTGAGCTGGATCTTAAAACAAAACTTCAATAGGAACATCTTAAATAGTTGCTTGTTCTTTCCAGAGTAACTTTACTTTGCACAGTAGCTGTATATCTAAATATCATGCCTAGACCAGCCTATTATAAAAATCAAAAAAACTGTTTTGCAAATCTGGTCACTTCTAAAAACAAGAAATACGGATGAAAATTATTAGAATGAAAGTTACAACAAAACAAGAATACCTGACATTTTGGGGGGGGGGGGGGTAAAAAAAAATTAAAGGGAATTAGTACAAACATATAATAACAACATCGCATAGACATGTTTAATTAAATGCAAGATAACAAGCAGTGAAATTCATTGGTTATTTAAGCTAAGAGAATCTTAAAGTTAACACAAAAAGCTCATCTGCAGCAGAGAAGGCACAAAATAGGTTACGATGCCCCTTCTGGACAAAATGTAGAGGATATACAGACTTTCCTACAAAGCCCGCTCTGCTTTTGGCTATCCAGAGATTTACACGGCAAATTTGAACATTATGTTTCCAACTTAAAAAACTTTTACTACAAAGAAAAATAAAAAAAGATGGGGGACAAAACCAACTTAGCAATATTCTGAGGCAAAGTGAAATCATGGATACAAACCCATATACATCAAACATTTGACTATTAATTTCATTGCTTATATACACAAAATCAAAATACATTAAGAGCATTAACATAACATAATATTTCAGGAATCGGCATGACGGTATTGTGCATATCGGAGGTAAACTGCAAACGAAAAGAATAAATATGCTACTAAAACTAACAAGGTGCACAGTACTCAGCAATATAAGGCTAGGCAGAGCCCCCAAAACCTAAAGCGCATTAACCCCTTTTTAGATGCTTCAACATCCTTACTGCATTGCAGAGCGCTCTGGCAGCGACAGGGTTAAGGTTTTGCCAAGATGACGTAGCCAAAAACAGACAATGAACAGAAGCAGCAAAAGGCACCACAGATACCAAAACTATATTTGATCGACTATTATTTTGCAAGATGATTTAGAAATTGGCAATAGTGCCTTAATGCTAAGATGTAATGGCACCAGTTTTATTCAGGGAAAGGAAACGGAGACAAAGGTTTGGGGTACATTATGAGTTAAAGAAAGGAGTGAAAAACAAAATGTACAATTTATTTGCATAAAAAAAAAAAAAAATCTATGAACCTCTTGACTAATCATTTCTTTGAGCACACTAAAGGATTTGAAACTTGGTTGGCTCTAGTCTTTTTTAAATAATATGGGTCTAACTACGTGCCAAACTCAGTCAATTCTAAATAAGCCATATTTCTTGAAAGTTTGTTAAACAATGAAAGCGGAGGAGGGAAAAATGTTTTGGTTCTTGCCTTACTTTGTCTATAGAGACTAACATCCAGTTCCGCTAGACTTAGTGCCAAATTCAACAAGGCCTGTGTACTCCTCACCCCCACCTGCATCCTACAGAGCTCTTCAGCAACACAGTAATCTGCCCCGGGCTTCTAAAGTAATATGTTACTGGCTAAACCAACCACTGTACCATTGCATCATTCTGCCATCAATATATTATTAGTAGCCACTTTGATTATACAAATGGTTTGACGCCTGAACTATTATTTCATATCTCTTCGTGCAGTGGGGAAAATTATTTTGGGTAAGGATTTATGCACTTTGACTGCAAGATCTTTAAACAATAAAAAAGTAATACAATGGCAGGAGGTTCATCTGTGTCTTCACATTTTGTTTTGTGCTTTCCATTTAGGCATATAAAATAGATAATCTAAAACAAAAAAATATAGGTTTATGCCTCCAAACATCTATGGAAATGGATTAATTCTAAACATTACTTGTTTAGCCAAGCAAGACTTGCTATATAGGAATCACAAGACAAAGACTAAGCTGTAAACGTCAAATAGACACCATGTATAGGCCATATAACAAAGACAGACTGACGGACGCATTAGAAAATAAATGATATGGTTAAATAAGTAAGAAATGCCACAGAGGACAAAGAAATGAAGGCACAGAAGTAATACCTAATGTGGCCACTGACAGGTGATGGAACCTTAGCAATTGCTATGGGGATGAGGTAAGTGAAGCAGCAGGAGGAGGGGCAGGAAGGTTCAAATCCAGAATGTCTGCATAAAGTTGGCTTTAGGGAAGGAATATTAACTGAAACAAAGTACCAGCATCTTGTGCAGGTATACTCAAAAAGTAAAAGGACACCCGAAACTTTGCTGGAAAAAAAATTAAATAAAATATTAAACAATGAATTGTATTGTCCAAATAATAATTAATAAGGAATACAAAAGTCAGATCAAAACAGTTGCTATTATAACAAATTTAGTCTAAGAAAAAAAAAAAAAAAAAGATCTGGCGAGAAAATGAATAAATTAAAAAAAAAAAAAAATTGCAGCTGCAATAAAGTCACAAAATAACTGGCTGAAAATAAATGAAAGGACAATGGGATGCCTGGGGGTTTCAAAGAGAAAATGGGTAAAATAACTTAAATAAATGCACAAAGGGAACATAAGCAGGATGAATCTGCCTCAACATGTCCACACCCCTTTTGTCAGTGAGAAAGTGACTAGTGCAAAATGAAATATATTCAACTGGACAAAAGGTAGGAGAGATTCAGGCTGACCCTAAAGCCTTTCTTCTGGACCACAGAGAGATCGTTTGCCCTAAACAAAGAATCTGCTGCAGAACTTCTTAGGTTAAAAGATCCAAGGCAATTCTACATGTGGGTTAGAATGCAAAAAAATTAAAAAATAAATGATATAAAGGACTGATGTTTACATTGTAGTCCTTCAGCTACTGCTAAACTACAACTCTTCTCCCTCTGGGCTTGCTGGCATGCTGGGAGTTGTAGTCCACCAGCAGCTGGAGGGCTGCAAGCTGAGCATCTCTCTAATAAAGGTATAAGGCGAGTGTTCCATAAGAAGTGTGAAGAGGGTCATCTCCAGTACCTGGGGGGTCCATCTCTATATAAAAGATCAGTTCGGTGGAATAAGGCATCATAACTTCCCTCCAGTCTGCATCATCTTGGTCCATATTCCACACGGTGTTGTACATCGTCTCTGTCCTCCTGCCTTTAATCCAGACCGATGTCAAGCACGGAAGTGTGAGGCACTCGGGAGCCACTGATGTAGAGCATACAGATGCTACACAATGGAGCTAATATCAATGGCTCCTAATACAGTCCCGGTGCGTGATACAAAGGCGTTCAACGATACCGACGCGCCCTCCCTAACGACTACAGGATAACTAAAGCACTGAGGGTAGATCCCAGCTCTACTCTCTGCTCCGATCTCCAGCTCTCAGCCGATTACATTTCATTTTAACAGCAGCGTGGGCCAACCGGCAAACTGTCGGAATGTACCATGCTCACTTTCATTGAGGGGGGGTCGACGGACTATCTATGTGAATTGGAAGACACTTTAAACGTTTTTTGAAAATTCTCCGGCTTTACGTGTCTTTTTAATTTGAGCTTAAGTTTCCAGATAAAAATCGTGCCCCTTTTCAGGCACCAAACTATTATTTGGACCCTCTCCATCTGTTAATTACCCCCTCCAACAGGCAGGTAAAACTGACACATTGGTATGCCCCATGAGTTGGCAGGGCGCCAGAGCCGTTGGGGAGAAATAAAGGGAGGGTTTGTGCAACACCAGTGCTGGCAGAGGATAGGTTGGCTGGCCTTAAGCGTGAGGAACGACGTGATTGGTTAAAAGTGCGTTCGTAGGCTGAACCCCCTTAGTTCAGTTCAATTGCCTTTGTCTGCCTGGAGAACGCGAGAACTTCGCAAGCGTGAGAACGGCAGCTTCTCCTGTTACCTTGCCCCCCCGCCAGCCAATCAAAAAAGCGGAGATGCCGGCTGGCGCTTTTGTGATTGGTTGAGACAGTTACTAAGACGGACAAAGGGAAAGAGAAAGAAGTTTCTATGAGAAAAGCGATTAAAGTGACAGTTGAGCATTTGTGCCCCATGTAACGTTGAGCTAAAGCGGCGGACGGTTCAGGATGGCAGACAAAACGCATTTATAACGCTTGCTGTACTAGAATATGCAGGCTAATTCAGTAGCTAAACAACATATCGCTACATGATAATCGCGTGGAAGGTTTTCCCGTGTTTTCCACAGTGGCATCAGTGTAAAAAGCCCCTAGGTTTACAGACCTGACGTACCTGGTAAGCACCTTGTCTCCGTCTGCATGCAGCTGCTTCGGACATGCCATAAAGCGAGCTGTGTGTCGTGTACGACTAGGTGCTTCATAATGCCATCGTCGCTCATCCTCTGGCAAAGTCATTTCAGCTTATCCGTAGCAAATCCTCAACATAACTTTCATTATTATATCGATTTAACATCGTTCTTTGCATTCGAACGGGGCTATTGTGGGGCACATGAAATGGGCGCTTCACATTACACGTGAATTCAAATAGTTCAAATGGTGTTCTTGGCACCTGCCATTGCATAGCAGTTTTAAACTATTCGAATCTACGTGGAACATTGAGGATGATTTCTTGTACAATATTAGCATGATACAATACCTGTGATACACAATTGTGATATTCTTTTGAGTTAGCACCATTTTGCAGATGGAAATAGCTGGATATCATTAGTAATTATTAGTCTTACCAGGTACAATTTTAGGGAAGTCAGGAAAGGGCATTTGTCCTGTTTCCTGAAGTTGCCACCTTTTTCTAGAAAATACAACTGCCTATAACATTACTAACAGGTTTAATTGTTACTAACCAGCCCAGTAAAATTTCAAGCAAATGGCAACCTAATTGGACTCCATCATTAGAAGGTTCCCCCGTGGGGAATCAGGTAGACTATATAGAATATGTTGTATTCTTTATATATTATGTGCTACAATGGTTTTATCATTTTAGCATATAATAAGATATACCAACCTGCAGCCTTCCATCTGTTGTTAAACTGCAGTTCACAGCACTCTAGGCTGTTGGAAGTTGGGGAACATTTAACAGCTGGAGGAGTGCAAGATGGGCATGCCTAATAAATAGAGACTGTCTATGGCTCCTCTGGCATGTAAAAGAGAAAACACTGGCACTCAAGGCAATGAAATACAGGTTTACCCTTGCTGTTTATTAGTGCCGACGTGCAACATTTCTGGTCTTGCCCCGAAAAATTGAACATCCGCACTAATAAACAGCAAGCAGTAACCCTGCATTTCATTGCCTTGAGTGCCAGTGTTTTCTCTTTGACCTACTGGAGGTCACCGTATCCACCTACACTGAGCACCAGGCTATCCAGCAGAGGGTGGGTTAAGTGAGTGCGCTGCTTCACCTGTTCCAGTATCCTCTGGCGTTTGCCAAAACCTACAGATGAAATGTCTGTGGGATGACGGTGGAACTGAAAAAGCAACCTTCTTTGTGCAAGTACTGTATTTTAGATAGCCTGAACTCAGAACTCAAAATCCATTGTTCTATTAAGGCTTTCTAGATTGATTGTTTTAATGGAATTGTTGGTTAAAGTTAGCAATGCCACTTTGCAGCGCTGCCGTCCTAGGCTCTATTCGAGCCGGAGCAAAATAACCAGCAATTTGTAAGCCCCCATTTTCACATGCCTCCATGAGTTTCCTGCCATACTCCAAAAATGTAAAAAAGGTTCTAATAAAATTGACCATTGTGTATGTATGTGATAAGGTCTTTAGACTGTAAGCTCTATTGGGCAAGCATGAACTGAATGATGTATAATCTCTGTAAATGAACTGCACAATATGCTGGCTCTATTTAAAGGATAAACACTGGCCAAACTCAGGTCATATTTCAAGATATCTGATATTTCAATCAATTAGATATCATTTCACTTTGGCCACACATATGCATGACTAAACAGTGGTGGACAGATTGTTACATGGAAGTATGAACAGTGGCAGCCATGGATTAGCAAATTACCCTATATGTTTGTTATTCAATACTGCCTCCTTATTCGGATGGACAGTAGGGAAGCAAATATAAATTTATATTATCTCAGCCAATGATATGTTTTTAAAGACACTGTCCCTAGAGTCATCAATTTTACATTGTTGTGGAATTTTAGCATTTGATTTAAAATGGATCAGACAGGGGAATCCAGAATGATTCTCAGCAGTTTGATCTATTTTATAATTTAACAAAACATTCTTGCATGGCCCAGAACAGAAGGGAATGCGTGGGCAAGTGGTGCTAAACATGCTCATGGTTTGGAGAAACCTGGTCTCCTGACCCCAGAATACTGCATTTTCTTACAGGGTTCAGGAACATTAAAATGACAAATATTTTTATTAATATTTTCAGAAATAAATGTAAATGTTTTAACATGTTCTTAACAGGTTTTAAGCCATGCCTGTAAGATGTATGTCAGATATACCATAGCTCCCAATACAGGGAGTAGTAGACTACTGATTTTTCTTTTCTGTGCAGATACTGGAAGGACAGGGAACATTTAAAGGTAAACTTATGACACAGATGCCCCATCTGCCAACACCTGGACCATAGGAATGTGGCTGCTGGGGAGGGTGGATGAAAATTAATATAGTTTATGTGAGTGTATGGAGGGGTCGGTGTGAGTTTGTGTTCACAGGGTTTCATTTGTAGGGGTTGAACTTGATGGACTTTGGTCTTTTTTCAACCCAAATTAAAGGAAAACTATACCCCCCAAACAATGAAGGTCTCTATAAAAAGATATTGCATAAAACAGCTTGTGTAAAACCCTGCTTCACGCAAATAAACCATTTTTATAATAATATACTTTTTTAGTAGTATTTGGGTAGCATTGGGTAATCCTAAATAGAAAATTGGCTTTTTTTAAAAAAAAGGGGCACCCCCTTGGATCGTAGCATTCACAGTGCACACAAACAAACCAAACAAACAATACAATAAGTGACATGATCCAATTAAAAGACAGTTCTGTCTTTTGCTTCCACACTTCTTCCTGTTACAGTTAGAGTTGTAGTATTTCTGGTCAGGTGATCTCTGAGGCAGCACAGAGACCATCATAAAATGGTGGCTCAAGGCAAGAGATGTAAAAGGGCAATATTTACTTAAATATATATATATAGTTTGGTAAGATTCTTTAATATGCGACTTTATCATTTGATAAACTATCTGTTGCTCAAGTATTATTTTTTTGTGTATAGCTTTCCTTTAAATATGTAACTATGAAATCTTTGATATTTTGAAGTTCCAGAATTTGAATAGAGTATACAGTGAAACCTCAATTTTAAGTATTCGAATCCAAAAAATCACGTGGTTTTTCATCACACAAAGAAGTCTTTTTTTTTTTACAGTGTGTAGTTCTTTTCCCCCCTTGTTTCGCTAATGTACATATGCAAATTAGGTTTCTGTTTCAGTTTGGCATTTGGCTGAATCATTCACAAAGAATTCAGGATTTGGCCAAATCATAAAATAGTGAATTCGGTGCAACCCTAGTAGATAGAGAAAGGAGAAAGTATAAATTATAAAGGGAAGAGGGGAATAGATGTGTGAAAGGAAAGAAGATATAGAAAGGGAAACACATTTAGAAATTACAAATGGAAGATTCAGAATTAAAGAGTGAAAGAGGGGGAGAAAAATAGCATGAAAACATGGAAGGAAAAAATAGTGAAAGAAGGAAAACTGGGGGAAACAATAGGTATAGGATTAGAGGGATCAAGAGAAGGTGGCATTGGAGAGAAAAGAATGACAATAGCTCAAGGCAAGAGATGTAAAAGGGCAATATTTACTTAAATATATATATATATAGTTTGGTAAGATTCTTTAATATGCGACTTTATCATTTGATAAACTATCTGTTGCTCAAGTATTATTTTTTTGTGTATAGCTTTCCTTTAAATATGTAACTATGAAATCTTTGATATTTTGAAGTTCCAGAATTTGAATAGAGTATACAGTGAAACCTCAATTTTAAGTATTCGAATCTAAAAAATCACGTGGTTTTTCATCACACAAAGAAGTCATTTTTTTTTTACAGTGTGTAGTTCTTTTCCCCCCTTGTTTCGCTAATGTACATATGCAAATTAGGTTTCTGTTTCAGTTTGGTATTTGGCTGAATCATTCACAAAGAATTCAGGATTTGGCCAAATCATAAAATAGTGAATTCGGTGCAACCCTAGTAGATAGAGAAAGGAGAAAGTATAAATTATAAAGGGAAGAGGGGAATAGATGTGTGAAAGGAAAGAAGATATAGAAAGGGAAACACATTTAGAAATTACAAATGGAAGATTCAGAATTAAAGAGTGAAAGAGGGGGAGAAAAATAGCATGAAAACATGGAAGGAAAAAATAGTGAAAGAAGGAAAACTGGGGGAAACAATAGGTATAGGATTAGAGGGATCAAGAGAAGGTGGCATTGGAGAGAAAAGAATGACAATAGGTCACTGTAGAAGTGTACAACATATGTACGTATATGGTATACTACACTAAAGCATGTTATCAGTGGCTGTCTTGCTCTTTTTCTTCCTGTTTAACCTGAAATGTTGACATGTCTGATGTGTCATGGGTTTGAAATCAAAAAGTTAAACAGTTAATTTAAAAGTAAAAGCAATACATCAGTTTGCACAATGAAAGCAAATTAGCAATATTCTCAGCAATTTTCCAATATAAATGAATTCACAATGGTAAATCAAGTTAAAAGTTTATAAATCTTGCCATTTATAAAGACATATCTGTCTGCCTTTTTATATAATCACCACTAGTGGTCATGACTACATATACCTCTGAAACAATGTAGCAGTTGTCACCTATGAAGACCTTACTCATGGAGCAATAGAACAGTGTATGCTTCACGCATTGCCTTGAAAAAAATTACAATTGGGACAGGAAACCTTGAATAGGCCCACTGTCTCCCCCCCCCAAGGACCACTTCAGGTAGTACCAAGTATTCTGTCTCTATACAGCATAGGTTAACTTTGGGTTGTGGCTAGCCCATTAGTCTCAAAGTAGATAGGCAGGATTGACTGGCCAAACAAAATCCAAACCCTTACAATTAGGTAATTTGATTATGGGGCTAATCATTTTCTGTCCCTCTTACTTCCTTAAAATTCATATGCCTTGTGATTTAGTTTAGGATTGGCCGAATCCTTCCTGAAAGATTTGGGGTTTCGACGAATCCCAAAATTAGGAATTCGGTGCATCCCTAGTATGATTGTGAATGTACAACCACCTTGAACATTGAATTGAAATCTTTTTTATGTGAACAACCAAATTATGTAATTAAAAGTGTTAGTATCACGTTCTGTATGAGGAGATTTTACTCGAGAAAAATACAAGGCTGTAACTTAATTGATACATTTCATGTATAGTAAGCATGCATTTCTTTTAGAAGAAGCTGTGCTATTATTTTTACATCAAAGATTATGTTGGTAGAAAAAGTTACCTTTATGAACGATAACAACTGAACATAGGGGATGTTTTAAAATCGGAGAAGCTGCACGAATAGGGAACAGTTAATACATTGTATAATGTCAGTCGTTTTATATGTCATTCACCACATCTAAAAACATTTCTTTTTCAGGTATTACAGTGTAGAAATAAAAATGAAGATTTTACGATATACAATGAAAATTTCACAGAAAGATAAATAAGGTGCTGCTTGTATGCTTAGATTATCTACTGGAATTATTTCATTTAAAAAAAAGCACTCGTTTACCCTGTGGCATTATTGCCTGGTAACATTTTCCCGATGGTATATATCTTGATCGGTTGCTCCAAATAGAGATGATGTCATTGCTGAAAATCTGCTGATGACTCCTCTCTTCATCTCGGCTTAGCAGCACAGTCACAAAGCACTGTAAAGATGCAAGATGCCAGGCTGAAAATAGCAGGGTTTCTTTTCAAATTCAAATGAAATACAGTACATTGAGTTCATCTTTACGTTGCAATGTTGCAATGTCCACACCAAATATATAAAATGCTAAATCAAGATGACTACTAGTTACAATACAATTCAATTCATCAGAATTCTTTTAGACTTATTGTAGATATTTCAAATATGTGCAATATTAATTTTAAAGATGTTCTTGTTATAGGGTTTAACAAATAGCAATTAGAATAAACTACTGCCCAAAGGGACAGAATTTAAATTTGTGACTCATATCCACTCATCAGGTAATCATGATCTATTCATATGGCAGGTGTTGATATACAAATTACAGGAGTAATTGGTAGACCTCATATATTTCTGTTGGACGACAAAAGTTAGCACTATGCTTATTTAAAGCGGAATTATTACGGAAATGAAAATTTATTATAAGCTTCAGCATACCCAACTGCTGCATGTAGACAGAATAAAGAGAAGCAAATGCTGAAAGAGGGATAGTGAAAATAAACTTGATTATTTCAGAAACGATGCAGAATTTTTAATTGATTGTATTTAGAAAGTTTCCTATTTCAGTATGATGAAGAGGATATGAAATTTTCATTTTCGCGATAGTTCCCCTTTAAGTTTTCAATAAACAACATTAAAACCCTTAATTGCAGAAAACAGAAAAATCTTTGGCTCAAAGGGAGAAAGGTGTCTTATAAACAAGCTTTTGCATTTGAATGACAGAATAAATGTTTGTAAAATCCCTTGTATTTTTGAAGGGCATGTAACTTACATTTATTCTGGCCCTCTGAATTAATCAATGTTGGTCCTATGAAGACCTTACAGCAATTATTCAGTATATATATTGTATAATCATATATTAATCAATGTACTATTATATTCTACTGTTTAAACTGTAGAATCAAAATCTTAAAACTACTTACATTTAAGGATTTATCCTAAACTAAATAAAGGAGTCAGCAAATTCCTGTATGTTAGATTCCCGACTGATACATTATAAGCATTTATGTTTATTAATGTTTTATAATTCAGAACAAGCACAGCATGATAAACTAGTCCTGTTCGAGTAAAGGTGAGGCGTCAAAGGCATGGGAGATGTCTGCTTTTGTTATGGAGAGCTTGAACCAGTGCTATGTACCGGAAACAATTCTGAAACCACACTTCTTCAAAACAAAAAAGCGTATTAAATGATTAACCATAATAGCATTATAATGTGCTCCTTTCTTCTTTGTACTTTTTAAAACAATCCTAAATACTGTACTGTACTTGCTTTAGTCATTTCTGATCTCTGTCTATAAACCAATTAAATACACATTTTGAAGCATTTATCCTGCCCTATTGTTACATTTTCATGAAATGATAAAATGACTTGAGAGATGGTGGGTCTACTTTTAATTGTACAATGGTCTACCACTTGAAGTGGTACACAGTCATAGTTGTAGTTCTTCTACAAATAAAAAAACAAGTCAAGTGCCGCTAGAACAATAAAATGAAAAGCTCTCATAGAAAATAAGATTAAATAAATTCTACATAAATACACAAGAGCCATGAATATCCTGTAAATTATGTCTATATAAATGTCGCTTAGTGGTGTCATAGGTTATAAGCAGTGCTTAGTGATGTAATTTGCATCATATAATTTGCTGAAAATTGTGTAACAAATATTGTACCCCCTGTTCTAAGATATGAAGATATAAGAAATCACCTTGCATTTTTATTTTCACAGAACTCCTTGATGACTTACAATATTCTTATATTTTATAGCATAAAATATTCTAATATTTTACTCGATATATAGAGGCCTAAGGATGCAAATTTACCTCCAGATAATTGACACTTAAGCTGGCCATGCACTTGCAGATAAAAGCTGCCAACAGACTGAGTCGGCAGCTTATCGGCCCGTGCGTGGGCTGAAAAGTCAGGCAGATGTTGGTCGGGCAGGGTTAAAAATCCTGTCGGATCACAGCCGAATCTGTTTGTTGATGCGGTCTCGTGATCCAACCTCCCGTATGTCTACGTTATGATCCGATCGTTGGGCCCTAGGGCCCACAATTGGATCAGCACAATATCATCCACCTCAATGTGGGCATATCGGGGAGAGATCCGCTTGTTTGGCGAAATTGACAAATGAGTGGATCTCTACGTGTATGGCCACCTTTATTCCCATTATCACTATGAATAGCCTATGCTCTGTACTCATGGGTGAACCTCACTTACTTTAACAGCACAAATAAAACATATTATGTAGGTGACATTACTCTTGGTCGAGTATAGATAGATTTATAGTATCAGCTTTCCATTATACCTTGTTTAAAAAAGGTTTCCAGGGATATTTTTTTGCATATTCTGTGCCTGTCCACTGTGAAATTGCTGTTGCCAGTATCTAGATTTTATAGCATATTCCCTAAATGTGGGGCTGCTTCTCTAGGGGGTTCAATGAAGTGGATGAATGGGCAATCAGAAGGCCAGTTATATTGCCATAGGTAATGAATAATTCTTTTATATTGTCCTGGATATTTTTGAAATGATAATGATTGGTATGATTATGTTTTATGATTATGTATTATACATCTGTAAACTTATTAGCTGTGGGAGTATAAGCAAATAGTAAAAGCACATGAGACTGGGGATTGAATATATATTCCTATATGTAGTAAGATTAGGGTCTAATAGATATGCTGTGTTCTCTGCTGAAATCAAAATTACAGCAACTTTATGACAACAGATGGCAATATTTGCTATTAATGGTCATAGTGTTGTAGTGACATTTTAGGTAATTTATGGAAGCTTTTGGAGAAAAGAAAAAAAGGAAGAATGCAATAATAAAAATGGTATCATCTACAAAAAATGGTATCATCTACAAACCTTAAGGTGCGTATTCAAAATTATGTCAAAGATATATTTATTTGGTCTAGTTGCCAGGGAGTCTGGTAAAATGAAATACAATTGGCAATAGAGGACATTCCTGTGGGATCCAGTCTAAGGAAATAGGAAAAAAACTGTCTTTGCAGAAGGCTATTTATATGATGCCTAGACCACTTTTGCTTAGGAATTTGCCCCCATTGCTTAAGTCTGCTTTGAACTTTAGGTGGGAAAGAGTCATTTGGCTAGTCACCTAATTATAGATGATTCTCAAGAAGCATCTGGACTTCCATAGTATTTCTATTTGTATTGTCATTTGGTGTTACTCTCACTAACTTCCTTTACTTAATACATTTCTTGCCTTTGTAAGGTGATGTCAACATGGCTACCTTTATGTAAAAAACAGTATGTTTGTTTCAGAAACTCAAATATAACTCTTAGTTTATGCAAACAATTGCACTGTGTAAAAATGGGGGTAACACTTTGGGTCATATTTATCAAGGGTCGAATTTTAAATTGAATCAACTTCGAAATTCGAATTCAAAAAGACGAAGCGAAATTAAGTTATGATGGAATAGGTCCGTATTCGGCCAAATTCGAGTTAAAGTTTTTCCAAACTTTTCCAAAAAAAAAAAACGTGATTTTTCAAAGTCCACCAATTGACTCCAAATAGGTTCTAGGAGGTCCCCCATAGACTAAAACAGCAAAAGTCGAATTTTTAAATAGACAGTACATCATAAATTTCGATATTCAAATTTTGTAATTTTTTTCAAATTCTAATCGAATTTGGACTATTCCCTAGTCGAAGTACACAAAAAATAGCTTGAAATTCAAATTTCTTTCATTCGAAAATTCACCTCGACCTTTGATAAATCTGCCCTTTTAAGTTAAATAGGACAAACTTAATCAGATAATACGCATAGAATAGAATGGCTTCAGAGCTTAACCAGGGATATAACCAGGAGTAAATGTCATTCATGGATTTCCAAAGAATTGCAGAATAAAAACATATTTCTGACCAAGTAAAACATTTATTATCAATAAATAATTGTTAGCTAACTTATAAAGCATATATACTGTACAATAGATATAGCATTTGAATGTTATTTTGGAATGATGCAGAATTGACATGTTACATTTTTTTACTGTATGATATTACTGGTATTATGTGTATGGTGGTACATACATTTTTTTATTCACCTTCATTTTCATGAATCTCAACAGAACTTCTCATTGTCATGGCAGGAGAGAACTGTGGGGAGAGGGGTTTAGAGATAATGATTGCATCAGAGCTGCTGTTCAAAATCTTGATATTAAAAGTGTAAAACTGCTAATATGAAAACTAAATAGACAACAAAATCAATGTATACTGTAGAAGTGCTCAGAAGAGCACTCAATTCATTTTATATGGGACTACAGATCCCTTAAAATGCATCAGTCATTATTTTTGTTTTATTTGTATGTTTGATAAATACACATTTTCTTGAGCAGGGCTTTTGAATTTAGTATTTATGCAGTTTTTAAATATGCATTAATATTAAGAATGTGAATCTGGTTATTTAATAAACATTTATATTCTCCCTCTGTCTCAAATATCCATCAGGATAAGAAATTAAGTTAGTCTGGCAAGATCTTTTATGCATAGTATTATGATTTGCTATGTATCCTTATGTTCAGCATAGGCTTAGTCAATAGGGTTTGTGATTCATGCAAGGTAGATAATTAAAACATAGATTATCAGTGCACAAATAAACTCCCTAAATTACAGACTCCTGCTTATCTGTGAGGTTAAACAGTCACAACAAAGGAGGGAATTGTTTATACAGAGTTGGTTAGCACTAGTTAACTAACTTACCTAAAAACCAGGAAGACAGTAAAGCTGGACATAGACGCAAAGATTTGTTTGTACGAATCGAGGATTCGTACGATTTTCGAACCGTGTGTGGAGAGTCCTGACATTTTTCGTCCGGCGGAGATCGATCGTTTGGTCGATCAGACAGGTTAGAAAATTTCTGTCGGCTGCCGATAATATCTCTGCGTGTATTGCCAATCGTACGATTTTCAGTGGGAGACTGTCACTAGCTTTGTCAGCCATAGATATCGTACGATTGCTGTCAGGGGCAGAACATTGCTGATCTGTTCTTTAACTACTTTATTTGATCTGACTGGTAAGACTTTGATCTGAATGGTTAGTGGCGGGTCGGGAGATGGGAAAGTCCGATCGTACGATGATTCGTACGATCGGATCTTTGCATCTATGGCCAGCTTAAGGAGCAGATTTTTCAAGGGTCGAAGTGAATTCGACGGAATTTTCCAAGTAAAAAAATTTAGAAATTCAAATTAATTTTATGGATACTTCGACCATCGAATAGGATACTACGACTTCGAATCCGATTCGAAGTAAAATAGTTTGAATATTCGACCATTTGATAATCAAAGTACTGTCTCTTTAAAAAAAACTTTGACTTCAATACTTCGCCAAATTAAACCTGCCGAATTGCTATGTTAGCCTATGGGGACCTTCTACAAACTTTTTCCAAGTCTTTACACATCGAATTAAAATAGTTTGCTGAAATCCTTTCGAATCATTCGATCTAACGATTTTAATTCGATCTGTCGATTGCCAAAATCTCTGAAAAAACTTCGAATTCAATATTCGAAGTATTTAAATTCTATGGTTGAATTTCAAAGTATTTTCAACTTCAAAATTCGACCCTTGATAAATCTGCCCCTAAGTGTAAAAACAAATTCCCTGTTACTGCTTTATAAAAAAAAGGCACAAGCAGAATATATTTTCATCATAAATCCCATTTATTTTGTTCATATAAAAAAAAACTTTATGGGGCAGATTTATCAAGGATTTATCAAGGGTCGAATTTCGAGGGGTAATAAACCCTCTAATTCGACACTCGAAGTAACGAATTCGAACGATTTTGAAGCGCAAATACGTCAATCGAACGATGAAATTGTTAGAATCGAACGATTTGAACGATTTTAAGCGATCGATCGATTGATTTTTATTCAATAAAAAAAAACATAGAAAAGTGCTGGGGAAGGTCCCCATAGGCTAACATTGCAGCTCGGTTTAAAGTGGCGAAGTATGAAGTCGAAGTATTTTTTAAAGAGACAGTATTTCGACTATCGAATGGTCTAATAGTCGAATGATTTTTACTTCGAATCGTTCAAATCATTCGATTCGATCGAATTTGACCCATTCGATGGTTGAAGTACCCAAAAAAATACTTTGAAATTCTAATTTTTTTTCATTCGAATTCTTCACTCGAGCTTAGTAAATCTGCCTCTATATGTTTGTGTATACTGCTCCTTTAAAATGGTTATGCATTATCCATTTTATAAAGCACAAGTGATGCCCCATCTAGAATGTTCAATAACATTGCACAAAACAAATATAAAATATTAAAAAGGAACCTGAAAAAGAAATGTGCATCAGTTATATTGGGTGGACACTATGCAAATGTTATCAGTCAGTGACAGATCATTTCTGGCACTCAATGTGAACATATGTTTGCGCCTGATATTCTAGGTGCAAGTTTACTGTGCCTTTTCTAGCAACCTGCTGTAGGAGCCCTGGGGCTACTGTCACTTTTAAAGTGGCAGTAGTTCCACGTTTTTTCTATTTGAATAGATGCATTAGCGCAAGATTCTGAAAAGGAGGCAGGGCAACTATACTCGGCTATTCACTTATGGTATGTGACCCCTGTAGTTTTATAAAGGTTTGGATGGCTTTTTAGCAGGTGTTTGGTCAGCTAGCCTTTAAGAGCTTACTGATAATTATTATCTGGTTTGTAGAGTTATTATGCAAGTAATATGCTCTCTCTCACTCTCTCTCTCTCTCTCTCTCTCTCTCTCTCTCTATACAGTATTTGAAAAAATCTTATGTGAAAGCAGACACATTTCCCATGAGATCAAAATGTTATATTTGTGTACTACATTCTACTTGTTGACTGACACAATGAATCTGGTTGAGTTTAACTTTCGTCAACATTTCTCAATAGCACTGTGTAGGCAATTAGTGAAATGAGTTTTGTTTGCAAGAGTTATTTATTACATTTTCCAGAGGAAACAAACCAAAAACAACAGTTAAGGTGCTTACATTTGGAATGAAACCAAGAGAAAGAGAAACCATGTTTTTTAAATCAGCCTCCAGGTGCAGAGAAGATAAAGAATACAAGCAAGGAGAACGTAAAGCACTCAACTAAATTAATCTACAGGGAAGGATTAAGAAATAGATGCATGCCTCTTATCTCTAACTGGGAATTCTTGACTCTGTGCCAGCAAACAATGAGATGATTACAATAGGGAACTTTAATTGGAATATACAAAAGTCAAGGCCTGATGAATACATTGTTTTTTATTTATAATTTGTTCTTTTTTTTGATTATTCAGGCATATTTAAGTTTTACAGCAGAGCTGTACAACTTGCAGCATGTGGACTGTGGCCAGCTACCAGGTTTTAACTTGCTAGTAAGGCCACCATTTCATTTTCAGTTTTTTTGTATCTTCCCCACATGGGACTTTTAGCTCACTGAAAGTACTCAAATATCAGCAAAATGAAAGATGACCTCAGCCCAAGGCAGAATCCAGCAGCACACTAAGTTGCTTTTATGAAATATTTGTATATTTGGCCCAAATACAGCCAAATATTCAAAACAAGGCACTGACAATTATACAAGTGTTCCATTACTAGCACCAGCCACCTACACAGGTGTACAATACAGTGGGTTGAGATCAACTGATCTTTAGTCCAATTGAAAAGCTGCTGTACAGGTATTGGATCCATTATCCTGAAACCTGTTATCCAGAAAGCACCGAATTAGGGAATGGCCATCTCCCACAGACTCAGTTTAATCCAAATGTTTAAAAATTATTTTACTTTTTCTCTGTTATAATAAAACAGTACCTTTATCCACACTAAAACCAGGCTATTGGGTTTATTTACTGTTTACATTATTTTCTAGTAGACTTAAGGTATGAAGATCCAAATTATGGAAAGATCGCTTATCGGGAAAACCCCAGGTCCCGAAAATTCTGGATAACAGGTTCTATACCTGTACCTTTTGAAAACCAGGTGCACAAGCAAAACCGTGAACAACCATAAGCAAATCTGTCTGAAATAACTGGCCTAAATCACTCCAGAAAAGTGTCCAAAGCTGGTAAATATTCAATGTAAAAAAGATGAAGATTTATTTAGCCATTTCCCCCTAAAATGTGTTATATCCTATAGGTTCGATATTTTCGCATTCCTTAAAGTGCTATTGTATTTATTCACTTCTCAATTGTTTGACAAATCATTTAAAAAAATAATGTGGGTGCTAAATACTATTATCAAGGCCAGTCTATAAACTGTTAAAAACATAGCACAGAGCTGCCTTAATTTTAAAGGTACAAATGGTAGTGGCAAGAAAATACAGCAACGTGTGAAACTTGTCTACTGAACATGTACATAGGGCATGCCCATTTTTAAAGACTATGACAGCTTTCATAGGGGCCCAGAAAATTTTTCCGTACGGGGCCCCGTGATTTCTGATGGCAAAACTTATGGGATGGTATTTACCCCATTTCAATATGAACTCAATTAATAGTGCTTATGCTGAACCTACTTTTTGCCTGTTGTTAAAAAATCTGTCTTATGTTATTCTGCGACTAAATAAGATAATAAAACTAGTTTAACTTTAGCACTTCCTGTCACTTCCTGGTTCTAACAAGCGGAGAAGTATTTGATACTTCCTGTCACTTTCTGGTTCTGACGAACGGAGAAGTATCTGATAAAACCAGTTACCAGTCAATTTAGAAACCCTCTGATTGCTGCTTAAAGACGGTTACTTTGGTTTGCTTGTAAGATGCGTGTAAGGATCTCTGAACAAAATGCCTTTTTTTATAATGGGAGAGGGGGTAAGATATTCAATGAAAAAAATGTGTATAAAAATATTTTTTTAAAAAAAATAGTAGGCAGAATGCATTTTCTACACAAGTTCTATTTATTGAACTCTTTTTTTTTAGTATTTTCAGGTATATACTGTCCCTTTACAACTTTGCCAAGTCCCAATGCAAAGAGTCACCTAGTGCTGAGCAAGTTAGGGAGTTTTTGGCAAATTTCACAATTCCATGAATGTTCATGTTTCACAAAAATGCCTGAAAAACAGGTTTATGAATGCAGAGATTCATCACATGGCCTCAGACTGAAATAATTTAACCTTACCCTAGATACCATTTGTCATTCTACAGTTCAGCAGTGACAGACGCCTTGTGCTGGAGTTAGAAAAGTACCATTGTTACTGAAGACTCACAGCCTGGAGCAAGTAACATTTTTTTAAAGTTTGGTAAGGTCATAGCCAAGGAGGATGGGGTGGGGAGAGGATACACTTTTCCCAATTGTACAGGAATATAGTAAGGATGGAATAAATATCCAACATTCTACTTTTTTAAGGAGTTTATTTTGTGGCATATCATAAATGTCTTATAATGTCATTAATATCATGCAAATAAGTCATCTGGCTGAGTTACATGCCTGTTATAGACAGAAATCTAAACTTTTTTCTGCATAACTTGCAAATGATCAAGACTTGATATAAAAAGCCAGCTTTATTTTGAATGATCACAGTCAGTTTTCTTGCTCTGAAATACTAACTTTGTGCACACTGTGATATACTTCCTATGTAATAAAAGGCTTGCATATTGCTGGGTTTCAGCAGTCTGCTTTTATTTTCACCTCATAAAGTGTACCCAAAAAAAATGTTGACTTATATAATATATCATTCTAAGCAACAGTCCAGTACATATTGATTAAGCATTAAGTATCCTATTCAATGGTCGAAGTATCCAAAAAATGACTTCGAATTTTATTACTTTATTTTAACTCTACCCAAACAAACCCGGAGATGTCATGGAGGGGTAGAGGCTGTCACTGATGTCACCACAGGGAGGGCTCACTGGAAGATTATGGTAATGTCAAACTCAACCTGCCACCTTTCTGTGTGAATGGCTCATGCAAAATCATCCAAGCACCTGGCATTGTTGCTCAGTGAAAACGATAATGGGGTAATATGTTAAAATGTGCAAATTTTGCTATGGCTTAGTAACCTATTTGCAAACTTTGCCAAATTGTATTGCATTACTCAAGTATATCCATATGTTTACATTCCTTTTGCAGTTTCATTATTTTAATATTTCTAGGGGGCTGTATGTTCCAAATATCTCTCAATCTCCCTATTGGCTTCTTTCTTTTAAATTAGCGTTGCCACCCGCAGGGACATTGCCAATTCACTAACAGGCTCCAATTCGCTAGCGAACCGGACTGTCGCTAGCGGTCATTCACACTCTATTTCCAGGCAACTTTTCACTCTGGCGAACGGACATACCCTGCAAATTCACTAAAATGCGTATTTTACTGAACGTTAGCTCTTTCGCCAGAGTTGCTTTCGCCACCTCAGACCATGACAAGTGCTATAAAGCAGCTAGATCTTCCTCAATCTTCTGTCACATACATAATATCATGTGTGCTGAAAATGCATTAAAGTCCTTTTTTTATGTGCAAAAGTCCTAACTTACTTTTTTGGGTAATTACATATTACATATGGAACATTAATTTTACAGTGAGCTCACATGTAGGGCATTATATTAACTCTCTTGTCTTTATTAAGGTTAACTGGACATGTATAATATAAACCGGTAACTGAAACCATTTGCAGCAACATTTATAATAAAGACTTCCATACAACTTTGAATTTCCGCCCTATGCAAATTGACCTAAGCGCAAGATCACTAGCGAAGTTTCGCTAGGCACAAATGAATGCTAGCGCATCTTCCCTATGAAATGCATGCACTGCCGAAGTAACACTAGTGAAAAGTCTCCAGTGTTTGACGCCCGGGACGAAACTTTGCATTGCAGTAAATTAGCCCGTTAACATACAGTATGCACAACATTGCCCGAATACGACCATATCTCAGTTCAGAATCAACTAAAACACTGATTCAGTCTCTCATCATCTCCCGCCTTGATTACTGCGACCTACTCCTCGCAGCCATTCCAACAAGTCACCTTTCACACCTCCAATCTGTTCTAAATGCAGCCGCTAGACTCATTCATCTATCTCACCGCTTAACATTAGCTGCTCCCATATGTATGTCCCTTCACTGGCTCCCAATTTCCTCTAGAATCAAATTCAAATTACTTACACTCACTTTCAAGGCCCTTAATAATGAAGCCCCTCCCTATATTTCATCTCTGATCTCCAAATACTCTCCTTCACGCAACCTTTGCTCTGCTTCTGAACTTGCCTCACTTCTCCTCTCATCACTTCTGCCCATTCTCGTCTACAAGACTTCTCTCGGGCTTCTGCTTTTCTCTGGAACTCTCTGCCTCGAGCTGTCAGACTTTCTCCTTCCTTCCAAACTTTCAAGAGCTCCTTAAAGACCCATCTGTTTAAAGAAGCTTATTCAATGTACCTTAATTAATCAATCATAAATCACAAATTGTTTATAAAATCCTAATGTCTCAGTAGTACCCTAACCTTTACTTTGTAAACTCTAATTTGTAGGGCCTTCTAATCCTATTGTACTCTGTAACCCTTGTTTGTTATCCACCATTTATTCCCTGTTGTGATGACTAAGGTAAAGCACTGTGTATCTTGTCGGCGCTATATAAATAAATGATGATGATGATGAATCTGTCCCATGGACTGAAGTGAGAGATAACTTTTCAGAAAAAGTTTTTATATGTTACCTCAGTGTGATCTGGAATAGCCATCCTATTTCCCCTATTAAGAACTGACCAAAGATTCAGTCTGGATTTGGAGCCCTAAACACCATCGGGCAAATTCACTAAAGGGCGAAGTGGCCGACGCTAGCAAAAATTTGCCAGAAGGCCAATCCGCAAGGACATTGCCAATTTACTACAGGCGTAGAGGACAAAAGTTTCACGCCCTTTGACCAGGCAAATTTTCACTTGGGCAAACTATTGTTCCATTACATGACCCCTTTCACCAGAGTTTCCTTCGCCAGGCAAACTGATAAGATGAAGCTACATCCTCCTCAATCTTATGTCAGTGACATCATATTCTGTCTACCGAAAAGTTATAAAAATGAAAAAAAAAAAAAACGGCTGGCATTTTTACATATGTTTAAGTGGGATTGTGTTTAAAACGTGTAACTGTTATGTTTGTTTTAACCATTTAAGGGGCATGCTACATTTTTTAGGGTGGGCTCATGTCTAGGACATTAGATGATCTCTTTTGTCTTTATTTTGCTTCCTTGGACATTTTTAATTAGTGGCCACTTCAAGCATTTGCACCAACATCACTAATTAAGATATATATATATATATATATATATATATATATATATATATATATATATATATATATATATATATATATATATATGACCTATATGTACCCCCTGCACTCAACCCATTATCAATATATTTAAGACAGCGACATTTTGTGCATACTGCTACTAAAAAATGCCTTACCCTTTAAACAACACAGGGATTGTTTGTCCATATATTGCAATATATTTAAGCTGGCCAACTACGTCAAAGTCATCCCATATCGGGCCAGTCCTACGCTTAATTTTCATCTGATTCATTAAGAATTCAATTGCTTAATTATACATTTTACAAAGGGACTAAGTTTTACCTGCAACTTACTAGCTGCTTTCAAAGTAAAACTCCCAAACTTGGCTGCCCTTTTATTAGCCAGAAGAGGGATCACCTGACTATAGTTGGGAAGGGTGGGAGCTACAACATGGAGCTGGTCACTGCTCCTGTATAACTATAACAAACAAGGGAAAGTTGTGCTCACCACTATTTTTTAAAACCATTAGGCGGGGGTGCAATGAGGGTGTGACCACAAAATACATATAGTCAAATACAAGAGGTTCTCTGCACTCAACCCATTATCAATATATTTAAGACAGCGACATTTTGTGCATACTGCTACTAAAAAATGCCTTACCCTTTAAACAACACAGGGATTGTTTGTCCATATATTGCAATATATTTAAGCTGGCCAACTACGTCAACGTCATCCCATATCTGGCCAGTCCTATGCTTAATTTTCATCTGACTCATTAAGGGCCCCCCATAAAAAAACATTTGTGGCCAGGACCCCCCCATTAAAAAATATTGGTGGCTACGACCCCACATGAGAAAAAAAAATTGGTGGCCAGCCCCCCCCCATTATAAGAAAGTTGGTGGCCAGGGCCCCTTAAACATCCATGCCTTCCCGAAGTCAGCAGCTCTCACAAAGATGGGGGGCCCGGCTAATCAAGTAAGTGGGGTGTGGCCGGGCCCCCCTTACCCTCGGGCCCCCCTACAACTCTCCCCCCTGTCCCTCCCTGATGGCTGCCCTGGATGTTAACACCTGTGTGGAGGGGGGACTATGGAGGGTAGGGGTTTTTATTAGCAAGGGGGTTAATTTAGGTTTACCTTAGGAAGAGATACTTGCAGTATTGCTGCAAAGGTTTATTACATGTCATATGTTACCCTGCTATCCAAAACAAAGGCCTATTCACATCAAGTCTAGCGGTGCCAAAAGTGTAAATTGATCCCTGGTTTATGTAACTGCCAATATGATTTATTCAGGGAGTACATGATTATTTATGGTTTTACTTGAAGGGGTGGTTTATAGAATGACCAATTCTAAGCAACCTTTCAAGTGGTCCTCATCATTTTTTTTTATAGTTTTATAATTTAGAATGATTTGCTTTTTTCTTCTGACAAATGCTCTGTAAGGCTACAAATGTATTATTATGTTATTGCAACTTTTATTACTCATCTTCCTATTCATTCTTTTATTCTATTTAATGCATGGTTGCTAGGGTAATGTGGACCCTAGCAAACAGATTGCTGAAATTGGAGAGCTGCTGAATAAAAAGCTAAATAATAAAACATGAAAAACAATTACAGATTGTCTCAGAATTTCACTCTATCATATTAAAAGTTAAGCCAAAGGTGCACAACCCCTTTAAATAACCCTTTTTTGAATCTAAAAACATCTATGCTTTTTCCCTAATCTAAAGAGAATTTTAAGTGCTTCTTCTTTTGCATTAACCCATTCAGTTTGGACTGCTTGCCTCAGTTAAATCCTATTGTATGCATATCACTTAAATCTCTATAAATAAAGGATAGTTCCATGTTGGCCATACGATATAGAGTAAAACAGCAAAATATATTACCTTTAAATGTTTTTTTCTTCAATGTAGCAATCTATTTTTTTTTCCTGTCCTAGGTTATCTCCAGGGTCATAAAGCTGTTTTATGAACAGGCGTGCATAATTGAATAGCACAGCATGGTATTTACTTCCATTTCTTTTAAAGGTTGGCCCTTTCTGTGGCATCCTGTAGTGCTGTCGTTCCAATGTTCAAGGGCAACAAGAGATTGTCTCCTACTGATACCAAGGGTTTTTCTCTGGACCTATTAATTCAATCTATACTTTATGTATTGTCTGAGGAAATTGACATTATTTTTCATCAACCCAAAAAAATATTTTTTGCCTAATAAAAGAAAACACACTTGACAAAGAGCACAGCTCGAAACATGTTGTGTTAAAATAAAAGCACAGTTTTTGCAGCAACCCACTGCGTTCGACTGAATTCATCACTCCTTTTCCTATGCGCTGCTAGCTTCATTGGACGGAAGCACAGTGATTGAACAGTCTACATTGAATCCAACCTATTTGCCTTGAATAGCTGTTGTCTTGTGTTAGGGAGCTGCTATATGGTTACCTTCCCATTGTTCTTTTGTTTGGCTCCTGGGGGGGAAAAGGGAGGGGGGTGATATCACTCTAACTGCAGTACAGCAGTAAAGAGTGATTGAAGTTTATCAGCGCACAAGTCACATGACTTGGGGCAGCTGGGAAATTGACAATATGTCTAGCCCCATGTCAGATTTCAAAATTGAATATAAAAAAATCTGTTTGCTCTTTTGAGAAATGGATTTCAGTGCAGAATTCTACTGGAGCAGCACTATTAACTGATTCATTTTGAAAAAAACATTTTTTCCCATGACAGTATCCCTTTAACTCAAAGGGGAACAACCTTTTTAAAAAAAGATGCTTGTTCAATTTAAGAGCTATAAAAGAATACATATATACAGTAATTAACAAAATGAGGATTTATCCATTGTTTATGTATTGTGGAAAAGAGAGAATCAGAATCAGATACTTTTTATTGCTCATCTTTCTATTCAAGTCCTCGCCTATTCATTTTCAGTCTCTCATTCAAATCAGTGGATGGTTGCTATGTTAATTTGGGCCCTAGCAGCCATATTGCTATAATTGCTAACTGGAGAGCTGCTGAATAAAAAAGCTAAATAACTCAAAAACCACAAATAATCAAAAATTACAACCAACTGCAAATTGTACTAAATTATACTAAAAGCTTATTTAAAGGTGAACAACCCCTTTATTTAGTGTTTTATTTAGTTCTTTCTTGCACTCAGGCAAGTTGATAAATCAAGAAGTACTTATTTTGATAGATATATATATATATATGTTTTCAGTTAAATATTTAAATATAATCAGTTAACACCAATCTTTCTAATAAGAAACATAATGGTTAATACACTTATAACTGGAACATAGAACCTTTTACTGACGCTTATTTTATAACCTAATGGGGACAATTCTGTTATGTGCAATGTTACCTTTCAAGTAAAAATAAAACTATAACCTTAATTAACCTCTGACCCAGATCGACTTGCCAGGGGAAGGAAGGTTCTCAGATAAAAATAAACAAAATGCCCCATAGTCAATGTAATCCTGCAGGTATACATTGCTTTTATATAAACAAAAAGATTGTCTTTTACTGGCAAAAAGTATACTCATTGCTAAAGCCAAAGCCAAGTGTACAACTAAAGCAGTAGACCTTTACAAGTGCAGTTTATGTGCAGTTTATTTCTTGTACATCAACTTAAAAAATAACACAGTTAATATAACTTTAAAAAGCCCAAAAGTTCATCCAGAACACATAATAATAAGGAATAATATGTAAATCAGTTAATAGAATGTGTTAGATAGAAGTACACAAGTGAATCGTTTTGCTTTTAGTTGAGGAAAAAGGGGACTGAGAAGTCAGGCAAAGGGATCTATTGTGGCTTTATGCAGCTAATTGAATCAAGTCCATTATGTCTAAAGGTGCATTCATAGCACCTGAATAGGAACCATCTTCTGTCCAGCCTGCTGCACAAGCACTAATTGACATATTTAAGTCATTTGCAGATGATACATTAAAAAACATTTTTTGTCCACGTTAAGGGCTTACTTAACAGGACACAGATTATAGGGAGCTTTGCATCAGGGGCCTTGCTTTTGGCAATACTCTGGTTGATGTGACTGATCCATTCTGTGATTAATTGACTGGGTTTGTACATTTGTTGTTCTCACCTGTGGTGGTCTATTGAACGTTTTGGTTTGGTAGCCGGTGAAAAATTATACTTTAGACATATGAATGCATACTTCAAGGTTATAGGGTTAATTCAGAATGAATATGTTTTAAGATGCAAGTTTGTTAGTTTGTATAGGAGTTCCTCTGCATGTGACAGTTTTAATGCAATGTGCTAGGCTAGAGTTGTGATAGTGAGACTAGATTTGTCACTAGGATATAATTGTTTACTTTTATTAAAGACCTATGTATACTACAGGTCTGACTGTGTGCTTGCATTGTGTTATATTTATTTTGAGGTCTATTTTTCCCTTTCAGGAAAAGTTCTGCAGTTGTTTTTCTGAGAAACAGTATTTTGGTTTTATTGGGCAGTTCACGTCTGCATTTCAGAATCTATGATTATGATAATCTCTCCCTACCCATATCTAATTCTTTTTTTCCCTCAGTTCCTTTTGTATGTCCCCTTTTCTACGATTTACATATGCAAATTAGGATTCAACTTTAGTTTAGTGTATTCAGCCGTATCTTTCACTAAGGATTCGGGGGTTCAGCTGGATCCCAAAATGGTAGGTTTTGTGCATCCCTAGGTTTTACATACTGTATATAGGGTAAGCAGGTATTTTTTGATGTATTATGAGCATGTCAAATAGGTAGACTGATCTAGGCCCAAGCCTATGCAAGCATTCCTTTTGGTTGTGCGCTATCCTTTTTAGATATTATTGTGAGATACCTAATAACAGCTCATGGATGATTGCTTTTGTGTAAACGATTCATGTTTTTGTAATTATTTTCTGTCTCAGCCTATGAGAATATGTTTATTATATGCAAAACAATATAGGTATAGAAAATAGGTTTTGATATGTCTACCTGCAATTGGTTGCACCTGGGGGTACTGACGGTCCCCTTCTTAGCTGGTTTCTCCACACAATATGTGACTCTCATCTTATGGGGTGCCGTTTGTCCCAAATACATTCTGTATACAAAACTATCCCTAATACACAGAATGAATGTCTCTCGTGTTATATAAGTATTTGTGACCATACACAGAGAAAAAAAATATACAAAAGACTTATTTCTATTAAAGAATGAAAACAAAATCTGGTTAGTGCACAAAAGGATGTCATTATATCACAAACTCCATTCTGTACAGTTTAACAAGCAATCTGTCTCACAAATGTATAACCTCCATGTAAGGGACGCACTTATGTGCAAAGTTACTTACAGAATGAATTATGTAAAAACAAAGGGCGTTTCATTTCCAGATCTGGTTATCTTTTAAACAATTATTTAAACTTGGGGTCAAACAATTTCGGAGGGTGGTGGATAGAATCTTTGCTCGGTTCAACTCCTTCTCTTTCTCTGCAATACTAAAACTCCCAGGAGACCGCGGAATTGTGGTTTTATAGGATATCGTAGTCTCTCAAATCAGCTTAGGGCTCAGTTAATTACGAGACCACAGTCCCGGTTACTCTGCCTTCTCCACCTTTGTGGTGTCCCAGGGATAGAACAAATTAGGTAGCAGCTTTGGGACAACTCCACCATCTCCTTTTTCATTTTCCTCCTTTTCTCATGAATTTGAGCATTGATTTATTTTTATTCTATCTAATGGCAGCCTAGTTAATCAACTAATCGAATCTTAGTAAGGATTACCTAATCCACTTAGCACTGTAGCACTTTATAATCTATTGTATTATATATTTCTATTTTAGTCAATCAATTATAACTATCAATTTATTCCTTAGTATTACTAGTAATTTAGAAACTGGTTATTAATTTTGGTATCACTTTATTAATCGCCGAATTTATTGTGGGAAACAATAAATTTGGCCTCCCATGCTCCTCACTTATAATCCTTTGCACTGCACTTTATAATTTATTGCACAGCACTTTACAACAATAATAAGTGGCATATTCAGCCTCATGCACTGACCAGTGGTGTTTAATTTTTTAACCTACTACAAATAAGTGTGTTAATAATATTTTGTGACTGCCTGAGTTTAGTCTGTTCCAGTGGGGGTTCTTTTCTATTCTTTGGATATTGTGATACCTAATAACAGCTCATGGATGATTGCTTTTGTGTAAACGATTCATGTTTTTGTAATTATTTTCTGTCTCAGCCTATGAGAATATGTTTATTATATGCAAAACAATATAGGTATAGAAAATAGGTTTTGATATGTCTACCTGCAATTGGTTGCACCTGGGGGTACTGACGGTCCCCTTCTTAGCTGGTTTCTCCACACAATATGTGACTCTCATCTTATGGGGTGCCGTTTGTCCCAAATACATTCTGTATACAAAACTATCCCTAATACACAGAATGAATGTCTCTCGTGTTATATAAGTATTTGTGACCATACACAGAGAAAAAAAATATACAAAAGACTTATTTCTATTAAAGAATGAAAACAAAATCTGGTTAGTGCACAAAAGGATGTCATTATATCACAAACTCCATTCTGTACAGTTTAACAAGCAATCTGTCTCACAAATGTATAACCTCCATGTAAGGGACGCACTTATGTGCAAAGTTACTTACAGAATGAATTATGTAAAAACAAAGTTGGACATAATATATAATAGTGTAAGTAACTAGTGCTTGTCAAGCTAGATTTGACTGACAAAATAGATATCTGTGACAGAAAGCAAGATTTTATAGTACAGGATTCATTCTTTCCACAAAATGACAGTTTTGTTTCACAAAACAGATAAAATAACCATTCTGTGAAGCAACACTGACAGTCACATTCCTGAACCAATAAGAACAAAGCTTATTGCCATATACAAACAAGATGAGAAGTGGCCAGCTCTACTCCACATGGCTAAGGCAAAGTATCTGACCTGCTATAGAGGGCGCCCTCTAATGTCCCCTGTGCTGCATAGTAATAAACATGAACAAACATTTCCTAAAAGAGCTGCTGTTAAACACTACAGGTTCATGAATGGAAGTTTTTACAAATGGCCGAGAAATATAATGCTGCACTTATAATGATTGTAGAGAAAGAAAAGTATGCAAAACATAAATATGATCATTTTAGGTGATATGGCTATTCTTATTGTAGTAACCTGCTTGTGTGACCATTTTGGTTAAGGGCATTCCTGCTGTTTTGCCATGATCTTATGACTCACTCCTGTTCCTCTTCCTGTCTAAGCTGAGAGCAATAATGGGACAGGCCACACCCACCTGCCATCTTCTATTAAATGTACCAGAAGTTACTGTGCTTGTCTGGCTGCTTATAAGTTATAAGTTTTGTATATGATAGTTAGACTCCAATGTCTCCTCCTAGCTGTAATCTTGCACCAATTAGCTTGTAATAGTCTCTTAATAATGTGCTTAGCTATAGTTCAACTACTACATAATAGATTTAGCCAGAGACTTGGGACTGATCATGTGCACACATACCTCCCAACTGTCCCTTTTTCAGAGGGACAGTCCCTCTTTTGACAACTCAACCTGAGGTCCCTCATTTGTACCAGAAAGTCCCTCTTTTCTCTGCACTGAACAGCCAGAAAAAGAAACAAAGTTTTGAACTTAATTGGCTTTTGGCAGAGAGGCCAGTACAGCTAACAGGGGCAACTAAGATGCTTTATAACAATTTTGAGATAAGAAAATAAGTACATTTAACAGTTTAGATAATGAGAAATATTTTAAATTTTTTATAACCTGCTAAACTTTGTAAAGTGAACATGGTAATTAGGGGGTGCGGCCACAAAATGGGTGTGGTCAAAAAATTGCTGCACTACATGCAAAAAAAAAATTTTGTCTCTCTTTTTATTTCCAAAATGTTGGGAGGTATGACATACCTCCCAACTGTCCCTTTTTTGGAGGGACAGTCCCTCTTTTCTCTGCACTGAACAGCAAGAAAAAGAAACAAAATTTCTAACTTACAAGAAGTCATCTGTAGTATGGGTACTTCAATGTGGTAAACTAATTACTCACCACGTAAGGGAAGTGGCCCAGGTGCACTGCCCTGAGCACTCAGCATAGGGGGCGGACGAACCGAAATGTAAAAAGGAGCAGGCACCAATTCAAAGTGTAAAGATCTTTATTGTGTCCAAAATTTCTAACTTAATTGGCTTTTGGCAGAGAGGCCAGTACAGCTAACAGGTGCAACTAAGATACTTTGTAACAATTTTAAAATAAGAAAATAAGTAATTTTAACAGTTTAGATAAGGAGAAATATTTTCAAACTTTTATAACCTGACAAATTTTGTAAAATGAACATGGTAATTACGGCGTGTGGCCACAAAAATGGGTGTGGTCAAAAAAATTGCCATGCTACATGACAAAAAATTTTACTTCCAAAATGTTGTGAGGTATGACCACGCATTCTCTATAGTATGATGTGTAGGTTATATGAGCAGCCACTCCTGAGTACTGTGTGTAAACAAAAGGGGGTCATTTAGGCAGGGGCAATTTTAGGGGATCATAATCTAGTTATATAGAAGCAACAAGCTATACAATGCTTTATATTTATTTATAACAAAAGACTCTAATCCTCTAACCCTTTCACATCAGAGTAGGTCGAGGGGGGCACAACACTAGAGCAGAGAGCACAACTGTGCCCATGTCACATGCATGTCCAGGGCCGCCAGCAGGGGGGACAAGTGTTCCGGGCCTGAAGGGGGGCACAGAAGTGCTGCATTTTTAAAAGAGCCGGTCCCCTTTATGAGCGCCCGAGCCGTGCGGCCATTTCACATATTACAGAATGCGGAAGTGCCGAAAAGACGAAGCTGAAGTCCCGAAGCGGCGAAAAGACCCGAATTCACGAAAGGAGTTGAAGTCCTGAAGCCTTTTGTTTACACACAGTACTCAGGAGTGGCTGCTCATATAACCTACACATCATACTATACACAATGTGTGACATGATCAGTCCCTAGGGTTGCCACCTTTATTCAAAAAAATTACCGGCCAGTGGGGGGCACCAAAAGGGTGCGGTCCGTGACTCTAAAGGGGGCGGAGCTACGCAGGGTGCCGCTGAAAGGGGCGGAGCTATGTGGCGTGCCACAAAAGGGGCGGAGCAACATCGCACAGCGCTGGAAAAAAGGTAAGTTATTTTCGAATTGGGGCAGGCCAGGGGCTTTTTTAAAGGGTATTTCAAATTACCGGCAATTGCATTGCTGGTAAATTTGCAATACCGGCCCTGGCCTTGGCAGGTGTTTTACCGGCTAGGCCGGTAAAATACCAGCCGGGTGGCAACTCTATCAGTCCCTAGGGTTACCACCTGGCCGGTATTTTACCAGCCTAGCCGGTATAACACCAGCCAAGGCCAGGGCCAGTATTACAAATTTACTGGCAATGTAGCTGCCGGTACATTTGTAATACCCTTATAAAGACCCTCTCGGCCCGCCCCCAATCCCCTGTAAGACCCTTTTTCTTCCCACCCCCCCACCAACCGGTAACTAAATTACAAAAAGGTGGCAACCCTATCAGTCCCAAGTCTCTGGCTAAAGCTATTATGTAGTAGTTCAACTATAGCTAAGCACATTACTAAGAGACTACTACAAGCTAATTGGTGCAAGATTACAGCTAGGAGGAGACATTGGAGTCTAACTATCATATACAAAACTTATAACTTATAAGCAGCCAGACAAGCACAGTAATTTCTGGTACATTTAATAGAAGATGGCAGGTGGGTGTGGCCTGTCCCATTATTGCTCTCAGCTTAGACAGGAAGAGGAACAGGAGTGAGTCATAAGATAATGGCAAAACAGCAGGAATGCCCTTAACCAAAATGGTCACACAAGCAGGTTGCTACAATAAGAATAGCCATATCACCTAAAATGATCATATTTATATAAGTTTTGCATACTTTTCTTTCTCTACAATTATTATAAGTGCAGAATTATATTTCTCAGCCATTTGTAAAAACTTCCATTCATGAACCTGTAGTGTTTAACAGCAGCTCTTTTAGGAAATGTTTGTTCATGTTTATTACTATGCAGCACAGGGGACATTAGAGGGCGCCCTCTATAGCAGGTCAGATATTTTGCCTTAGCCATGTGGAGCAGAGCTGGCCACTTCTCATCTTGTTTGTATATGGCAATACGCTTTGTTCTTATTGGTTGCTTCACAGAATGGTTATTTTATCTGTTTTGTGAAACAAAACTGTCATTTTGTGGAAAGAATGAATCCTGTACTATAAAATCTTGCTTTCTGTCACAGATATCTATTTTGTCAGTCAAATCTAGCTTGACAAGCACTAGTTAGTTACACTATTATATATTATGTCCAACTTTGTTTTTACATAATTCATTCTGTAAGTAACTTTGCACATAAGTGCGTCCCTTACATGGAGGTTATACATTTGTGAGACAGATTGCTTGTTAAACTGTACAGAATGGAGTTTGTGATATAATGACATCCTTTTGTGCACTAACCAGATTTTGTTTTTATTCTTTAATAGAAATAAGTCTTTTGTATATTTTTTTTCTCTGTGTATGGTCACAAATACTTATATAACACAAGAGACATTCATTCTGTGTATTAGGGATAGTTTTGTATACAGAATGTATTTGGGACAAACGGCACCCCATACCATCTAGTATAGGTTTCAAGTTTTTTTGCTCTTTTTTACAGCATTTTAATGTTGGGCATATTTATATAATCTTAATACATTTGTCAAATGTTTATTTTTTGTCAAAAAGCTGGAGTGAATCAATTTCAACAGTTGTAATTTAATGTAGGCTTTAACTCTAGCATAACGGAGTTAATAAGCAAACTTACACAAATTTTATCTTGACATAAATTCTAATCCAAATTCACAAGTGGCATACTGGAATGCAATGGTAACTCCACAGTAAAAAAAATAATAATAATAATAATAATAATTCTTACTCCAATCTATATTACAAATAACATAGATACACAAAGTTCCAAATAGTTAAGTTATTATTGTTAAGGCAACATGTGGTGTGTATTAGAATGCTTCAAAGTTTTGGAAGTCGTTATTTAGTTTGTAGGGTATGGCATGCTGGTTACAAAGATGGATTGCAAGCAGGAACAGAATAAGTGAGAAGGATCTCTGGATTTTGCAAAAAAAAGAAAGTTACACTCATTTATTAAAATTCCCCTTCGATAAAATGTATTTTACGATTCCAAGTTCAGTGCAGTTTAGCCAAATGGAAAAGAGGAGAATAGAGATGTCTAACCTGCAGCCTCTGGCTGTTGTTGAACTCTCAGTTGTCCCCTTTCCTGCTCCCCGAGGCCATGTTCTACTTACTAATCCAGGTCTGCCTGCTCATGCTATGAGCTCAAATAAAGGTTCTGATACCCTTGAGGTAATATAATTTGGGCAGAATGCATCAAGTAGCATTAGTGTAAAGGGAGTGTAATTACTGTGCAATGAGCATGTCTGTAAAAATCTGTTGCTTGTCAAAATAGTGACAAAGTTGACAAAAAAAACTAAAAAAAAAAAAAAACTAACAAACAGCATACAGCATTTGTTCCATTTCTGATTGCATTCTACCAATGTGAATATTGCTCAGTAGTGCTTTTTGTGAAATTGGAAACAGATAAGGAATTCTGAATCAGTTGACTGCGAGTGTCAGTTAAGTGTATGGTTAGGCAGTGGCATAAAAGACAGCCCTTAACAGTCTTTATAGAAAAAGATACCACGCTGCATGGCAAAAAAGGCAATGAGTCTGTGTTTTTAATTATTGCATGGGGGATTTACTTGCCATGGTTCAGGTTCACCTTTCCCCTTCGATAGCATAAAAATGCCAATAAAACACAGTGTGGCCCAATGACACAAAGAAAAAAACCTTAGAGAATAGATATTTCTCCCTCAGAATATAGAATAACAGGGTGTTCCCTTTATTTTGGAGGTTACTTGTACTTCGCTCTAGAATGCAATAATTGCTGATTTAATGATATAACTAGACTTGGTGAGTAGAACTTTGTCATTGAAAACAAAATCCAAACCATAACAGTAATATTCCATGCTACAGTATGTATTGTCATTCTAGCGCAGGAGTAATCTACATTTGTGCATGAATATAATAGCCATGTTTGAGTACTGGTTATAACAATAATCTGTAGATAAATGGAGGGGTTGTGTTTTTGGCTAAATGTGTCGTCGTGGCAAAGGAAAGTCTGAAAAGTGTCTTATAACATTTCTGCTTTAGTTTTAGAGACTGTCATTATGTTGCTGTGAGGCAGAGTACTGGCCCCTTTACTTGCAAAGAGGTTAAGTTGCTTTAGATGGCAAGAAACTTGCAGATTTGATGAGTCAGGCAGGTTTTAACCCTCTCTGTATGTGTTCTCCATTCTGCTATTAACAAAGGTTTTGCCCTGCATCACATTAAGCTTCCTAAGGTTTTCTACAGATATAATTTTGTTAGTATGTAGGGGGGCATTATCTGCACACAATAAGATTTTTGTAGCCATACCTGCTTATTATGCCTAGGCTTTTAGATGTGAATGATTCAAGAACAGACTAAGGCAGCAGCAATCACTGTGGCTGTGTCAAAGCTGTGTAACCCTATCTAGCTCCACCTGTTAACTTACCTCCATCATTACCATTACACCCATCTTATTTTCTAAGACCAGCAGGGGTTGCTGGGAGATGTAAGTCACGCAAAGCTAGAAGGACACAAATGAAACATGTCTGCTATGTAGCTGAATGTCAAGGAAAGTCAAGGGACTGAGAGTGTCTAGCCACCACATATTTTATACAGAACATTAGTTCATGGTCACGGATAAAACATTTAGATTTTTTCCTCCTAGCTCCTAGAATGTAGCACTACCCTAAAACAGAAAGCCTCCGGCCAAATATTTTATACTAAAGAAAACATACCGCTGCCAAGTGCCATGAATAGCATCCTTTATCATGGTTAATGTGGCGTGCCCAAGATTGCCAGGCAGTGGTGGAGGGGGATGGGGGGCGATGCAGCTCCTCACGCAGCATTATCTAAAGGCACCCAGCATCACACGCGTTGCCAGAGCAGTGGCCTTTCAGGCTCACGCAATATTATATTAATCAGTTTTAACTCATTGTACTGTTTAGTAAATCAGCCCAGCTTCACATATCATCTCTGCATATTTACATTTGGAAGAAGAAGCTGCCATATCATCCTTGGCTGAGGTATATTATATTACATTCAACAATTTCCATAGCAGAAGTTGTTAACAACGACTTGGATTGTTGTGGTTATTATCAGCTGTGAAGGATTTCCAAGCTTACATCTATTGATATGGCAACACCAAGTACACTGTAATGTATGCAAATATGCAGGTAAGGAAATAAGCGATTTACTGTCTTCGTACAATAACCCTTTTTTTAAAGGACCATTAACATCAAAAAATGAAATTGTTTTAAAGTAATAAAAATATAATGCAGTGTTGCCCTACCACTAGTAAAACTGCTGTGTTTGCTTCAGAAACATTACTATTGTTTATATAAATAAGCTACTGTGTAGCCATGGGGGCAGCTATTCAAAGGAGAAAAGGCTCAGGTTACACAGCAGACAGCAGATAAGCTCTGTAGAACATAATGTTATCTGTTATCCACTATTTAACCTGTGCCATATAGCCTTTTTTCAATTCCCGCCATTGCTACTTAGCAGCTTGTTTATATGAACTATAGTAGTGTTTCTGAAGCAAACACACCAGTTTTACCAGTGCAGGGCAATATTACATGATATTTTCATTACTTTAAAACACTTTGCGGCCCATTTACTTAGCTGGAGTGAAGGAATAGAATAAAAAAAACTTCGAATTTCGAATGATTTTTTTGGCTACTTCGACCATCGAATTGGCTACTTCGACCTTCGACTACGACTTCGTATCGAACGATTCAAACTAAAAATCGTTCAACTATTCGACCATTTGATAGTCGAAGTACTGTCTCTTTAAAAAAACTTCGACCCCCTACTTCGCCACCTAAAACCTACCGAAGTGCAATGTTAGCCTATGGGGAAGGTCCCCATATGCTTTCTAATGTTTTTTAGGTCGATCGTTGGATTAAAATCCTTCGAATCGAACGATTCGAAGGATTTAAATGTTTGATCGAACGATTTTTCCTTCGATCAAACTATTTGCGGTAAATCCTTCGACTTCGATATTCGATACATCGGCAGCCGAATATCGAGGGTTAATTAACCCTCGATATTCGACCCTATGGAAATCTGCCCCTTTAATTTTTTTGTGTTTCTGTTCCTTTAAGTTAATACATTCATTTTTGATCGGAACACTGGCCACATTTATAGAACAAAAAAAAGTTTCTTTCTAATAAAACTGATATCAGGTCATTAAAGGGATTATTCACCTTTGAGTTCATTTTTAGTATGACATCTTGAGAGACATTCAGAGAGGATATGCAGTTGATTCTCATTGTTTATCATTTGTGGTTTTTGAGTTTTTTATTCAGCAGCTCTCTAGTTTGCAATTCAGCAATCTGGTTGCTAGGGTCCAAATTACCCTAGCAACAATGCATTGATTTGAATAAGAGACTGGAATATGAATAGGAGAGGGCCTGAATAGGAAGATGCGTTGTAAAAAGTAGCAATAATGATACATCTGAAACCTTACAGATTATTCATTTTTTTCAGTCAGTGGCCCCCATTTGAGAGCTAGAAACAGTCACAAGAAAAGGAGAGATATTTTAAAAATTTTCAAAAATTTTATTATGAAAAAAAATAATGTAGACCAATTGAAAAGTTGCTTAGAATTGGCCATTCTATAACAAAATAAAAGTTAACTGAAAGGTGAACCACCCCTTTAAAGGGAGAGTGACATGTTTCAGGAGCAACCCAGCTCTACTCCTTCATTTGCAAAGTGTCCCTGCCTTCCCCAGCCCTCCACTACTCACCCATTCAGGAACAAGTAGTACGTTGCTCCCCCTACCTCAAGCTTGACGTCAATTAACACATTTCCCCCTATTCAGAAAGCTCTGTAAATCAGCAATAGCATTCCTGGCAGTTTATTATTTATTGTCTCATTTGCTGTTAGTCCATAATAAGAATAATTGGTGATAACTGAGCAAACAAATGTATATCAATGGCAAATCAGTCATAGTCAATCAATTATACAGTACAGGTATAGGATCCCTTATCCGGAAACCCGATATCCAGAAAGCTCCGAATTACGGAATGGCTGTCTCCCATAGACTCCATTTTATCCAAATAATCCAAATTTTTAAAAATTATTTCCTTTTTCTCTTTAATAATAAAACAGTAGCTTGTACTTGATCCCAACTAAGATATAATTAATCCTTTTTGGAAGCAAAACCAGCCTATTGGTTTTATTTAATGTTTAAATGAATTTCTAGTAGACTTAAGGCATGAAGACCCAAATTATGGAAAGATCCGTTATCCGAAAAACCCCAGGTCCTGAGCATTCTGGATAACAGGTCCCATACCTGTATATGTTTCAGTGGATTTTGAGAATGGTGCTATCAATTCTGGGTAAAAATGAAAAAAACATCTGGTCCCAAACACTGCAGAGAAAAGAAGTTGCACCTACAGCTGATATAGAATATGGCTTTGTATTGTTTTGTTCTTTATTTAAATTTGTGAATATTCAGGTATGAGAATCCAACTAATAGATGCTATAAAAGCATTGGAAATAAATTTAAATATGATATAAGCTTGATCACATGGAAATAAGAAACCTTAGAAATATAGTGAATTACAAATTCTATACCATTTGTGACATAGTCAAGTTATTCTTTTCCCCTCCCAGCAATCTGTCTCTCTGCATGCAGGAGTCGGAGTCAGATTTTGATTGAGGTCAAATACATTGGCGTGTGCTCCCTTGACAATGTATTAGAGCTAACAGTCTTTCAAAATAACCAACTCAGACACAAAACTGCATGGACATAGACGGATTGCCGAGAGGGGGACAGGGAAGATTAACTTGATTATTTTAGAAACAGTACAGAACATACACTTGATTTTAATTAGAACGTTTCTCATTTCCATTAGATGAAGCTCTTATACAGGTATGGGACCTGTTATCCAGAATGCTTGGGACCTAGGGTTTTTAGGATAAAAGATCTTTCTATAATTTTAAGTTTTATACGTTGTCTGCTAAAAAAAAACATGTAAACATTAAATTAACCCAATAAGCTTTAGTCTCCAATAGGAATTCCTTTTATCATAGTTTGGATAAAGTACAAGGTACTGTTTTATTATTACAGAGAAAAAGGAAGCCATTTTTAGAAATTTTAATTATTTGGATAAAATGGAGTTCATGTAATTTGAAGCTGAATAATGTGTTTCCGGGTAAAAGATTCCGTACCTGTATTACATTTTCATTTCTACAATTTTGATGATGTTCTTTAAGTACTGTATTCTTTAAGAACCAAACAATGCAAATCCACATCCTGCAGCAAAGGCAAAGAACATAGCAGTTTTCTTGTAAATAAATGTGAGGTGATGTCATGGTTAGTTTATAGCTCTCCCAGCATCTTCTGCTAGCCAATGCCTGGCTAATCATATGGGTTATACAAGTTACAGGGTAACTAATATATGACAGATGGCCATGCTTGTGTTTTGGTACAGATACATGCTTTGTGTTTGTGCCGCTAGTCAGCTTGAACCTCTACTAAATTGCTCTGATTTCACCAGCACACCTTCCCTATGTTTCATTTAATCCCATCCTCCTCTGTTTAACCTTGATTATATTTCTACTGCCTTTTTCCCTTGCTCTCATGATCCCTCGTCAACTTGTATTTTGAAAGAAAAGAAAATAAACTTGCCCAAAGAGAGAAATGAAGCGAGCATGAGGGTTGTGGGAAACTTGATTATCATTTTTTTCCCTGGCTCATTCTGAGAAAATAAAGAATCCCTTTATGATGAGGATTACAGAGCTCAGTCTTCGGAGGAATAGGTTACATCGTAATGCACTTGCTCCATTAGCTTTGATACACTGTGGGGAATATCAGCAGAACAGCATCAATGTGATGAGCTATTTTGGTCCTGTGGCTGCCAGATGATGTCATCCTTAGCTGCAATGCGACCTCCCCTCCCGGCCCTTTGCTAAAGTCCCTTAATGAGCCATTTCAGTCCTTGGCATTGATGCTGAGGCAAGGCAAACTGCTTGCTGTGTAAATGCATCCTTTAAGCCATTCATATGTCAATTCCTTTCATTCTTCTGTGAATGCAGAAGGGATTCTGCTGAACGCTATTTGCACCCATACATTTGGCATGCTTGCTTTTTAGGCTTACAGTGATGCTGGTAAAAAAGTGCCTAGAATCAGTCCAGAGCCTTAGGAGTTAAAGGAGTTTTGCTTCAGAATGCGGGGTTCTGCATTTGTTAGTAACATCTAAAGAACCCGCAGTAAAATACAGCTCTTTGAAAACTGCCTAAGGGTTCCTTGTCTTATTAGGGTGCATTCTATTACCTATCAGTGTGTAAAGTGCAATTGCCATGTTTTTTTCCTTACAGTGCACTGTTTTCTCCAATAATTCTAAGGTCAATATGGGCGCAATGTTAATAATAATAATGGTCAATAACCAAAGCAGCACTCAATTCGAAATGGAAGGCAGGAAAGACTGATTGGCGCTGAGCCCAAATATAAGGAAGTTGTGAAGATTAATTTTGATGGAAGTACCTTTACCGAAAGTGGCTTTAGATACAACTCACTGCAGAGAAAAGGACAAGCTGCCCCCTGCATCTTATAGAAAAAGTGTTTTATAAAATGTATAAATAATTTTAGGCAGTATGCAGCAAGTTATATTGTTGGGAGTAATGACAACTTTTGGTGCTTGTAGGCTGTGACATGGTACTCATATCATGCTATATTAATGATGATCTCTGTTGTGGACTTAAAGTGGACCTGTCAACCAGACACAAAAATCTGTATAATAAAAGTCCTATTTAAATTAAATATGAAATCAAATTTATATTTTTAATTTAAGCATTCATAGCTGTTGTTAGCTCATTTAAAAATCTCAGCTGTCAATCTTTACGCATAGAGAGAGGGCAGACAATTACTTTCACTTTCCATTCAGCACTTCCTAGATGTCACTGCTCTCCACACATTCCCCCGTTCTCTTCACCGTTTAATAGCCCGGGCATGGGGTTGGACATTGGGTCCCCCATTCTGGTGCACAAACAAGATTCTGAGATGATGCAAGGCTTGCCTTTATAACTGTCCACAAAATGGCTCCTGTCTGTTTGCTATAATTATGAATTGCCAGACTGAAGGAAACAAGATTCAACTAATTTATAGTGTGTAATTAAAGTTCATTTTGCTTGACTAATGTGATAAAATAGGATTTTGAATATTTTTTTGGGGTGACAGGTCCCCTTTAAGAGCTTGTGGGGGTGAGTTAATTAAGTGTCAAGTGCCATTTTGTATACAAAAAGCCACTTTTATAAATTCATCCCTAAATGATAGCACTGTGAGAATTACAGAGCTCACAAGAGGAGCAAATTCACTAAGCTCCGAAGTTGCGCCAGCGACAGCTTCGCCACACTTCAGCAGGTGTAGTTTTGCCAGCGCTATGCAAATTCACTAAAATGCAAAGTTGCGCTCAGGGAGGCGAACGGTAGCGAGGTTGCACTACCGCTACTTCGTCAGACAAAGCGAAGTTACGCTAGAGATGCCTAATTTGCATACGGCACAAAGTTAAAATATAATGGACGGATATGCTGCAGCAACTACATTACACTACCCAGAAAACCTTTAAAAGATAAAATAAAGGTGTTCTATTGCCCTACACATGAGCCCACTGTATCGTTGAGTTGCCATATGTTAGGAAATGTAGGGGGGAAGGAGGGTACCCCCTAAAAATTTACGATCTTTTTCAGCCTATCACCCTTAAAAAAAAGTAAAAGACGCCAGTGTTTTTTGGGACTTAGAAAAAATGTAAACTTTTTTTGAAGCAAGCCCTATCTACTCTATTGCACTTCGCCTGATCTGAGGTGGCGAAGGCAAGTCTGGCGCAAGAGGTAACGTTCAGTAAAATGTGCAAGTTAGTGAATTAGCGTAGTTACGTCCCATCGCCATAATGCAACTTCACCTGGCGTACGGGTGAAAAGTAGAGCTAGGTCCACTTTGCTAGCGAATTTACGCCAGCATGCATTAGTAAATCGGCGAAGTAACGAAATTATGTCACGCTGTCGAATTTGCGATAGCGTTAGCCGCTTCACAATCTAGTGAATTTGCCCGAATGAAAGTCTAAATAGCTATTTAAATTTGATATACTTATTGGTGTGAGCCTACTCCAGCCTTATTCTAGTGTTAGGGTGTTTGGGGGCACACCAACCAGAGCTGATCTTACCACATATAGGTTGTCCTAAACCCTACCTATGGAGCTACGTACTGACTTCTGATCCATACTTTGAAAGATTTCATAGTTCTGTGGTACATTTGTTCCAAAGATATTCTGTACGACAATAGTTTGGTGGAAACCTATTGTAATGGATATGGGAAATGGAAGTGATGCGTTTGTTACCAGTATTTTTTGTGCACATGATCATATTCATCCTGTCTAGCAGGGCAGAGAATAATAAAGAGACTGTTATTATTTTTATTAAAAGGAGACTCAACAGACCCATATTTCTTTATTTCTTTAATCATTTTTACAGCTGATTTTCTGCCTAAAATAATGCTATTAAATAATGGAGACCTATTGAAAAGTTGCTTAGAATTGGCTATTCTATAACATACTAAAAGTTACCTTAAAGGTGAACTACCCCGTAAAATGTACCCATGTTTTATAGAGCAAGTTTGCACTTAATTGCATTAGCCTTTTTTGAAAGTGATGTTGATCATGTTCCTGTCAATGATAAAAGCCTGCCAGTATCACTGTTAAATATGTGCTATTTTGTTCTTCTTCCCCCCTCCTGAGACCCCTGTTACCCTGGAATACTCTAGCTAGCTAAACTATATAGGTCACTGGAGAGTCATCTGTCATTCACATTGGAATGATCCTTTCGATAGGCTGCATAACAGTTTACATTCATTCTCTAGCCTACTGGATGTGCCACCCCTAGCCCTCTCCATAGACTGCAGTTTAGCTGGTTGAAATATTGGAATATGTAAAATGGCTTTATACACATACAAGGAACATCCTTCAAGTTAGTTGTTTTTTTAACAATTTAACTCTTCATATACCTATACATTTCTGTTCTGATTTCACATGTATAATTGCATTACATATACACCCAGCTATAACTAAATGGCACTCATGCAACTTTGAACCATACAATCTTTGTAATCTTTATTGAGATCTCAGCAAATGTTATGGGGCAACTCCATTCTTCAAGTGCTCTTTCAAATTGCAATTACATAAAGGTAGTTAAAGGGTAAGCTCACCAGGATCTTTAGACCTATTAATGTGACCATTAAAGAAGACTAGGGCCTGGGGAGGGCCAAAAGTTAAGCACCCCCATGATTGTATTCACTTACCTTACTCCAGTTAGCAGAAAACTGCACTAGCCTGGGATCTTCTCAGCGAACACCACAAAGCAGAACTCTTCTTCCACTTTGTTCTACTTTGCTACCCCTGGACTGACATGCAGAAAAGTGGAGAAGCAGAAAGATGAAGCAGGAATAGGATCGCTCCTTCGTTCTTGCTGGGAAGAACACTGGGCTGGTGCACTCCCCTGTGATTTCACCTTTCCTTCTGCTTTAAGTCAACAGGATATGTTGTATGAACAGAGAATAGCTCATACTATATACAACGTGCTAACTAAAAAGAATTGCTTTATTGTATGTAGATGTGCATATGGATATAGTCCACTTATAATGTGTCAACTAAAAAGTATCCACTTTTACCAAATTATGTCGCTGTCAGAGCAGATTAAGCATTTACTTTTCATGTTGCTGTCGTTTTACTTTATAAAAACACAAGTAGGGATTGGCACACCCTCAGTATTGAGTATACTAAATATCCTTTAGATTTTGCTCTCGTTGGCCAGTTAAATTGTCAGCATGTTTCTGTCCAATATAAATAGTTATGATACCAAATGTTGGATTGCATTAGGAGGTTACAAGTATCAACTTTGTCTTACCTTTCAGTTTTTTGTCTTGCATAAACATCCATTAGCCAGAACCTTTCTTGTCAATCTTCCATACCCATTTCTTGATGTTGGATATGCAATATAGGGCCAGGTCATACAGTAATGGAATAGAAAATACCACTCCACACACAAAGATACAAGTTTTTACCCTATTAATTGGGCCAACTGCAAGAAATGTTTCAGGAGTAGAACCACCCTTAGTCAACCATGAAATGTTGTTGGTGTGTGGCAAATAGAGGGGGGGGATGTTATATCCATTTATTCTGAGTTTGCTTTGCTATTTATTTCCCTTTGCACTTTAGGTGATATGGCAAGGCATTCAAGCTATCACCCTATACGTTTGTACCTTATATTCTGTGCTGCTTATTCTAAATTTGTTACTCTATATAATTCAGGGCATGGGTCAGCTTAGCAATACTCATTATGGAATACTTCAAGAATGCATTTGCAGGAACAACTACTTAGATTGCTTATTTGTATATTCTGTATAAAGATTACCTACAATATGTCAGCATAACTATTCCCTTGTGTACTGAGACTGTAAAGAGTGCATAATAATTTTATTTAACACATAAACCACTTATAAACCATTAAAGGGATCCTGTCATCGGAAAACATGTTTTTTTCAAAATGCACCAGTTAATAGTGCTACTCCAGCAGACTTCTGCACTGAAATCCATTTCTCAAAAGAGCAAACAGATTTTTTTATATTCAATTTTGAATTCTGACATGGGGCTAGACATTTTGTCAATTTCCCAGCTGCCCCTGGTCATGTGACTTGTGCCTGCACTTTAGGAGAGAAATGCTTTCTGGCAGGCTGCTGTTTTTCCTTCTCAATGTAACTGAAGGAGTCTCGGTGGGACATGGTTTTTACTATTGAGTGTTGTTCTTAGATCTACCAGGTGTGAGGGTACCTGTGCGGCGGGGTCGTCCGCCGCGCCATCGGCGGGGAAGCCCGCCGCACCTCCCATCTCCCTAGCCGCGCCAGCGTGTTTTCGCTGGCGCCGGCTTCTCTATAGGGCGCGCGGCACGCCTCCTTCCATTTAAAGGTGCAGGCGCGCTGACGTGTTACGTCAGCGCGCAAAGGCGCGAAATTCAAACTATTTAAGCCCATTCTGTCCAAAAGCACTTTGCCCTTGATAGGATTTGTTCCTGGTGCTTCTGAGCTTAAGCTATTTCTGTCTGAACCTGTTTGTGATTCCTGTTGTGACCCTTGCCTGGCTTTTGACTATTCTGACTTCTGGATCCTGACCCTTGCCTGATTACCGACTACCTCTTTTGATTAACTCGTTTGATTGACAACCCGGTTTGACCCTTGCCTGCCTGACGATTCTTGATATCTGCCTGCCTCAGCCCAGCCTGTCTGACGATTCTCTTGCCTGCTCCATTTGTACCGTGACCTTCGGCCCAAAGGACTCTGCTACCTGCCGTGCCCCTCTGCTAGCCAGAACATCTTGCCTTGTACCCCTTGTTAAGTCCAGGTGGCACCCAAGTAAGCTGAGGGCTCCTCCCGAAGCCCAACGGTGGTCACACTACTGGTGAAGCCGAGCCGAGACCAGGGTACTTGGCACCTGTTCTGGTATTGGGTGCCGGCCGTGACACCAGGCAGCTGTTATTTTGTGTTAGGGAGCTGTTATCTGGTTACCTTCCCATTGTTCTTTTGTTTGGCTGCTGGGGGGGGGGAAAGGGAGGGGGGTGATATCACTCCAACTTGCAGTACAGCAGTAAAGAGTGATTGAAGTTTATCAGAGCACAAGTCACATGACTTGGGGCAGCTGGGAAATTGACAATATGTCTAGCCCCATGTCAGATTTCAAAATTGAATATAAAAAAATCTGTTTGCTCTTTTGAGAAATGGATTTCAGTGCAGAATTCTGCTGGAGCAGCACTATTAACTGATTCATTTGTTTTTTTTACCCATGACAGTATCCCTTTAAAGTTGTATAAAAATAGTTAGAAACAAATAACTATCTTTGAAAAAGATGCACATTAACTACAGTTTTTTTTATAATGGACTACAGAGATGCAGTCGTGAGAAAGAGAAACAGCTTGAAAGGGTTTAAATAAACAGATGAAAACTGCAAATTACAAGAAATATGTATGGATATGTGAAATGAGCACAGACTGTGTAAAAGTGAAATAAGAAGGAAACCTATTTTGGCTATTTGCCCAGGAATTTAGAATGAATGTTGATGTTGATATAAAGGTTGAAGGGCCAAAAACATAAATCTATCTAAACAGTGCTAAACCATTATAAGAGTGCCAGGTATTTGAACCTGCAAATACAAAATAAAAAGGATCTAACAATACCACCTGTTGAATACCAATCAAAAAATGTTGAAACAGTCCAAATAATAATGGCCTTCTTAATTTGCCAAGTGAGCACCTACCATTTATAATATTCTTGGCATTGGAATTCACAACAGCTGCTGTACTGCCAGTTAGACTTCCATGGTTTACATTTTGTACTTCTCTTCCAATTAGATTTCTGGTTGGTCCTCCATTAAACACTGCTTTATAAGGGCTCTTACTCACTTGCGTTCTGACCTGCGATCCCCTGCGTTCCGTTTTTTGGCGTTCAGCCGCAGGGGAGCGCAGGAATAGACGCATGTCATTATTTCAAATGGGGCTGTACTCACTCAGGCGCGTGTAGGCGCCGAACACAGGTTGAGATGCAACATGCTGCATTTTTCCTGCGTTCGGCGCCTACACGCGCCTGAATGAGTACAGCCCCATTTGAAATAATGACATGCGTCTATTCCTGCGCTCCCCTGCGGCTGAACGCCAAAAAAACGGAACGCAGGGGAGCGCAGGTCAGAACGCAAGTGAGTAAGAGCCCTAAAACACACCAACTTTTTTGCATTGCCACCACTAACCTGGAAATGGTATTGTTAGACCTATTCCAAGAAAATAATGCACCTCACAGTGTGGGGATACTGGAATAGGAATAGGCAAATCCCTTGCCTAGGGGACCTTCCTATGGGGGGCACTTACTTATCAAGCTCAGCAATATTTTCTGCCCTCCTTCAGAAAAATCAATTTGTAAAATGTTCATAAATGCTCAACCAGGGAATTGGCATGGAACTATTGTATGAGTATTTGCAGCCAAATTAACATTGAATTATGTCCATTCCACACTAGAAGCATTTTGGATCCAATCAATAACAGCTAATTTGTATTCTTTGAATTAGTTTTATTCTGCTATAGTATAGTTATAATGGGAGAGTGATGATTATTAAATTTTAAGTGATTTCACTAAGAATTATTGTAATGGCAACTTAAATGTGTAAGCATATAAATTAGGTGTTCAACATCCAGGCTTCTATCTAGAGGCTGCAGTATGCCCTGTCACACAAAACTTTCAGACGTTACCGGGGCATGCAGTTTAATTACGGCTAACAGGCTGCATGCTGAAAAGCCCCATTGTATTAGGACTGATTTACAAACATAGGTGCTAAATTACATAAATGCAGCTGCTAGTAGCAGCCTATCAGCAATCAGTTTTTAACAGTCTACTACAATGAAAGCAAAAGCCTAATTAGTTGCTATAGACAAGTGTACATTTTCCCTGTAGAAATATCAGTATTTTCCGCTAAAAATAAGGTTAATTTCAGTTTGTTTAACTTAATTAATATCATCATAGTCAAATATCAAGTAACAGCCTGTTACACATTAGTAGAAAAACATGATATTGACATAATTTAAAATTACTATAAAGGAATGGTATCCATTATCCGGAAACCCGTTTTCCAGATAGTTCCGAATTACGGAAAGGCTCCCATGCAGTAGACTCCATTATAATAAATGAATCCAAATTTTTAAAAATGATATAAAATAACATAAAAATAGTACCTTGTACTTGATCCAAACTAACATTCCTTATCGGAAGCAAAACCAGCCTATTGGGTTTATTTAATGTTTACATGATTTTCTAGTAGACGTAAGGTATGAAGATCCAAATTACGGAAAGATCTGTTATCCAGAAAACCCCAGGTCCCACGCATTCTGGATTACAGGTCCCATACCTGTATAAAACAATTGTTAGTGAAGGATACATTGATATTAGGAATTCAGTATAAGTACATGACCTCCTGTAGAAAAAAATCTGCAAGTAGGTGAAACCTCTCTTTTTTATAGCTCTCAGACCCTGTAGTTAACACTTTAGACACTAAGGGGCAGATTTACATATGGTCGAATATGGAGGGTTAATTAACCCTCCATATTCGACTGCCGAATGTTAATCCTTCGTCATCGAACTTGAAGGATTTACCGCAATTAGTTTGATCGAACGAAAAATCGCTCGATCGAACGATTAAATCCTTCGAATCGAAGGATTTTAATCCATCGATCTAATGATTTTTCTTCGACCAACAAAACATAGGAAAGCCTATGGGGACCTTCCCCATAGGCTAACATTGCACCTCGGTAGGTTTTAGGTGGCGAAGTAGGGGGTCGAAGTTTTTTTTAAAGAGACAGTACTTCGACTATCGAATGGTCGAATAGTCGAACGATTTTTAGTTCGAATCGTTCGAGTTGAAGGTCGAAGTAGCCAAAAAAAAACATTCAAAATTCAAAGCTTTTTTTTATTCTATTCCTTCAAACGAACAGAGTAAATGTGCCCCTAAGGGTTTTTTTTATCAATGTCGAATTTATCTCAATATTTTCTGCTACAAACATTGGGACTTCTCCCATTGACTTATATGCAACCTCGACAGGTCAGAGATGCCGGATTTTCATATTCGGCCTTTTCAAACCTCGGGGTTTAATAAATTCCCGAAAAATTTGTTATTTTTTAAAAGTCAGATTTTATAAAAAAAAAAATTCAAGAATTTTTCGTGATTTTTGCATTCGGAGTTTAGTAAATAACCCCCTCAAGATTAAGTATTTTGCACACATTTTCCTGTTTTAATATAGTCATTTATCTGTTTTGTTGCACACAATAGGATCAGCTTCACCTAAAAACCATCGGCTGACATAATGCAAGCAGAATTTCCTTGCTTTAACTAAAGCTGATATTCCATTATTCTGTGTTATTTTTTATGAGTTAGAAAGGAATAATGACCTGACATGAACTTCTGATAGCTCTACCAATGGCAATAAACAAAAGATGGAGTAAAGAAACTCAGCCGTGCAGCAGTCATTCATATTACAAATGTGCAGCTTTGCAGGCAGTGTTACATTAGGCTCAGCACTGTGATCCATCACATTCTTCTGGTTTAAATGTCTGCGGAAATTATTGTACACAATGGGGGTTTTAGGGGAATTCGTCTTAAATATAGTTATTGTCTGCCTGCTAAAGTGATGTACTATACTGTGATAAAACTGAATTGTGCAATTCACCCGTAAACTCCTACTGCTATGGATAAGTTGACATTGGAAAACCTGCAGCATTGTTTTATCCTTATTAAAGCTTCAACAGCATTATACAAGTATGGGACTTGTTATCCAAATTACTCTGGGCGGGAGTTTTCCGGATAACTGATCCTTCCGCAATTTGGATCTTTATACCTTAAGTTTACTAGAAAATGATGTATACATAAAATAATAAATAACCCCAATAGGCTGGTTTTGCCATACGGATTACTTATACAAGGTACTGCTTTATTATTACAGAGAAAAATGTAATCTTTTTTAAAAATTAAGATTATTTGGATAAAATGGAGTCTATGGGAGACGGCCATTCCGTAATTCTGAGCTTTCTGGATAATAGGTTTCCAGAAAATTGATTGCATATATGTACTCATTTTCTTTCATTTTTGAACAATTTAAAATATCCCTAATTCCTTAAGGACAAAAATCGACATCCTTGCCCACTGTGTTAATAGTCTCCCAGAAGGATGTAATATGTAGACAGCTGTAAATATTGGAAAGGTTTGGTATAAATAAATTTGGAAGGTGCCATCATGTTACATCATAAAGAAAACTAACACATTCCATTGGACTTATTGGAAAGACTGATATATTATCACCATCAATAAAAGACAAAGGGGATATGTTTTATTTTTGCATTAAAGACATGTACATTTGCTCAGTACACACCCAAAAGAAGGCATATTAAGTAGCTACAAATTTTAAAGCGGTGCATCACCACCTTTAGGCAGCACTTTATAGATATAATTCATTGCAAGTGCCTGCCCCAGTGGAGCCTATCATATTAACACACATTATGGCAGTTTCATCAGGAGCCAAATAACCTGCCTGTATGTTTTTAAAGTGTGGGAGGAAAGCAGGATGCCTAAAGGATACTAATACATGGAGAGAACATATACAAAAATGGTATCCACCTCAATATTAAGAGATTAAGAAAGTATTCTGGATATGCAAACAAATTGGATATTTGTATAGATGGAGTTAATTCATAGCTTTCTTAGTCTTGGTGGTCTGACCACTGATATAATAGTGGAAAATATTCACCTGTTTTTGGTAGTAAGTTACAGCTTTAGTTTAAGACATTGATCTTAGCCCACATCCCGTTGCTTTTATACCAGTAAACAATCCATGTTTGGAGGGATATGCTTTTTATGCTTTAGTACATTGCTTCAGTACTGTATGTCAGGGAAAAATTTATTTTGACATTTTTTGTCTGAAAGCACATTGTGTTTCCATTTTCAGTTTTCATTGTGAAAAATGTGTTGCTTGCAACTTGTAAAATTTTAATGGTAGATATGGCATTTAATTTTTTTTTGATAGTTAAAAGGTACAGTGTATGGAAGGAATGAATACATGTTCCTCTACTCACAGTTATAGAATAAGCCTGTATCTGAAAAGTAATGTAAACTGTATTTTTTAATTGTAACCTTTACATACAGTAGGACTAATTTAATTAGAGTACATCACACAATTGCACACAAAATTCTATGCACAGATGTCAATACATGCTCTTCTCTAAATGTGCTTTGCACCAGGTTGCTGGTTACATCTGCCTCGCTAAATATCCTGCAAGGTGCAAAATACAAGTTACTGTACATTAATGCAAGGGAATGCAGGAACTAACATCTGCTTCGAAATCCAGGGCTTGCTTTTTGTATTGTACCAACACACATGGTGATCCAATACATGCATGCTATTTTGGCTTCCAGCACCACAAGCATTGCCACACAATAAACTATGCAGTATGTACCTAAACTGACATAATCAAAATGCAAACCCAGTTTGAGCACTATTTACCAGAGTGGATACTAATTTGCACAATTTACCAGTGCAGATGATAATCATGCACAAGTTGCAGCATGTGCAAATTTTGCATGCCTGCATTTGCATTAGAATTCTGTGAAAAAATGCTGCATTGTCTGTGAAAAGCATGGAAGGGATAGCACTCAACAATTTCACTTTATATTTGCTTTATAAAGCTAACCTTTATGTCTAAAATTTTCATAATCTAAGGATGATTTCTTCACCTTGTCAAATAACAGTGATCCCATGTATGTTGCAGATTGACATATTTTTGTCATGTTTTACCGGCTATTGCCATTTAAGGCTTAACTTTTTGATCATGGAGTCATGTTTACATCACCCTTTGTTCTTGGACAGGGAGTTAAGGTAAAATACATTGCATCAGAGAATCTTTTATGCAGACTGTGCAGTGTATATATAGATATAAATGCTCTAGATTCTAGAAAATCGTCTAGTGAGGTGAGGGAACATCACTGATCTCTTACCCCTTCCACCATTTTGCTAGTGGGATGTGGGGTCTTGCAGACCTAATTCCTATCTAATACTCCCACTTCCAAAAGATCAGTGGGCAGGCAGTGACGAATTAGTGGCATGACTATAAAGCAGTGATCTCCAACCAACAGCTCATGAGCAACATGTTGCTCACCAACCCATTTGATGTTGCTCCCAGACCCAGTGGCCTCAAAGCAGGTGCTTCATTTTATAATTTTTGGCTTGAAGGAAAGCTTTAGTTGCATAAAACCAGGTGTACTACCAAACAAAGCCTCTGGTAGGCTGCCAGTCCACATAGGGGCTACTAAATAGCCTATTTGGCACCCCAAGAACATATTGCATGTTTATGTTTCTCTCCAACTTATTTTACATTTGAATGTGGCTCATGGGTAAAACAGGTCCCCTGTTATAAAGGAAGCAAACCCAGTGGCCTGCTTCATCTATACAATGGGCCTGAGAGGGGACGAACAAAATTGTGGGTGACCCACAATTTTGTTGGTGATTTTAGGTCACCCACGGGCCGAGAAAATTTTTTTGCTACACCACTGAACAAATGACTCTTTTACTCATTTATTAAAAGAGACTTGCCAGATTTCCCTACAAAAAATTAATAATAATGTGTACTACTTTGCCAAAAATTTACCACTTTCTATTGATGTTGAAAATGGTTACTGATAAGCTTTCCAGTGAAGTTGGAGTGATGTTGAAGTTGATCTTGCTGTTGTTGAAATGAGACCATTTTTACTTAATCCATATTATTTCAGTAGCATTTTAAAAAAATAAATAGAAATAGACGATCAATATGTAATAAAACATCTCTGCTTTCTTAACCCTCTTGCAGGAAATGATACATCATATGTGAACTGGAAAGGCTAAAGCCGATTTCACATTTCTTTATAAAAAAGCGAAGCAGCAAACTTTGAACATTTTACAACTATGGGGAAAAGAAACTCCTAAAGTTAGCACCAATATCCTTAGGGATACAAACCTGGTATTTGATTTGTTCCAGTATAACTATTCTTTGGAAATCCTAGACCTTTTCTTGTTTCTAAAGGGTATTTTCTTTTTTAATTGCACCATTTCTTACTGTTTTATATTATATTTTAAATGGATTGTTAACCTTTAAGTGAACTTTTTAGATGATGTAGACAGTAATATTCTGAAACATTTTTCAACTGGCTTTCATTTTCTTTAAAGATTATTTTGTTCAGCTGTTCTGGAACTTTTGCAGCTTCTGGTTGGTAGGGTCCAATATACTCCCAGGCATACAACCAGGCAGTGATTTGAGTGATGAATAGGAGAGGCCTGAATAGAAAGGTAATTAATGAACACTAACAATAATAATAAAATAGTAGCCTCGCTCATCAGTACTTTTTTTTGCTGCTGGGGTCATTGACCCCATCTGAAACCTGGAAGGCAGATAATTAAAAACTATAAAAAAATACATTCCAACTGAAAACTTAAGAATAGGAATCCATTAACATACTAAAAGTTAACGTAAAAGCAAGCTGCCCCTTAAATCTCCACTAATTTGATGATTTTTCAGGGACTGAAATATTTAGAAGGGATGTAAACTAGGGTTAACTACTGAAAACAAAACAACCAAACTTTTAAAATATATAAAAAGCAATGCAGTGATAAACAAACTTTCTCTAAAACTATTTTGCAAATATTCTTGAGGCAGTGCAGCTTTGTTTAAGAAATAGCTGCGCAGACAAAAGGTGACCGATTGCATGAAGGGAGCAGAACTGTATCAGTGGTGAGTGTCTCTGCTATTTATTATTTGAGTTTGCAGATTCATTTTGGCACCTTAAGCATTATCATAACAAATTGCATTCCCTTAATATTGTTCATCTTCAAAGGACAAATCATAGCTCTATGGGGAAATTTTCCCCTTAACTAGAATCACAGCTATATGGTTTTAGGTACCAAGGGATCCTTAGTCCACAAGAGCCGATCATATATAATCTGATTCATATTCCATTCCCTTATTATTACTTAAATGTATGCTGTCAGAGTTAGGAGAATGAAACTCCCTAAGAGCTTTTTTTTTTAAATAATATATTCCTTATACAAATCTTAAAGAACTTTGAAGACCAATGCAACGACTATTCTTTAATCATTTGAAAAAGACATTAGATACAGTTTTTACAAAGAACAAGATACTATATTCTTGTTCAGTAAACTTTCAACAATATAATTAAAACTGTATAAAAAATATATATTATATATAAGGGTAGTGGAAATGTGCAATATATATTACATTACCATGGTGTGTAGTTCTACCTTAAGACAATGGTCATAAATCCAATTAAAATCAAAGAAAAAATATTCCTCAATTAAGTCCAAAATGATATACAGTTGTCATGTCCCAGAAAACCCCCAGTCCAACGGTTATACATCATTTGGTAAAGCAAATAAAAAACAAAGAAGTGAGAATGACATACATTATCCCAGAGATCGCCAATATTTTGAACCTGGGAGCAACATTCAGAAGTAAAAGGAGTTGGGGAGCAACACTAGCATGAATAATGTTCTTGGGGTGCCAAATAAGGGCTGTGATTGGCCATTTGGTAGCCCCTATGTGGATTGTCAACCTACATTGAGGGTCTCTTTGGCAGTACACCTGGTTTTTATAAAACCAAAACTTGCCTCCAAGTGTAGAATTCAAAATAAACACATGCTTTGAGGCCACTGGGAGCAACATCCAAGGGGTTGGAGAGCAACATGTTGCTCACGAGCTACTGGTTGGGTATCACTACATTAGCCTAACACATTTCGTGCCAAGGTGGGCACTTACTCATAGGCTGAAATGTGCCTTGATAATTATTATTTTATAGGTTACTGCAGTCCTTGCTGTTTAAGACACCCCAAAGAGTAAAAACTGTAAGGATTTGCAGTGCAGATCAAAAACAAAAAGTTCTAAAGGTCCATGCACTCAGAACTGTACTTTCTGGCAAGGCTGCTCAGTGTGGCAGACCATTGATGCCCTGTGATTTTTCTACCTCTCTTAATTCTACCCCTGCCATGGGGATTCTGTGCTATCCTGCACTGAAAGAGAACAAATTCCATTCAAGCAGAGCTGCTGCACACTGCAGAAGTGCTGCCGAATGTAAGGTTCTTACATTACCTCAAGATAGAAACACCTCAGCATTTATATAGAGGAAAATGTTGTAATCTAATACAATATTTGTGTTGGGGTGCATACCGAAATATAGGTTGGTACATATATTATTGTTCCATGGTCATTTGCTGAGGGGTTGATTGGACAGATTTAACATTTTCAATCCATCCATGTACTAGAAGTCAGAGGATAAATGCAGAACCCTCATACAGGGTGTTATTTATGTGTCTGTCTGTAAAAATTACCACATACAGGAATGGGAACTATTACCTAGAATACTTGGGACCTGGCTTTTCTGGATAAGGGATTTTTTTTGTAATTTGGCTCTCCATACATTAAGGGGCAGATTTATCAAAATGTGAGCTTAGAGCTTAATAAATAAACACTCTCCCATATTCTATTCATTCCTATGGGGAAAACTCACAACTCGAAATGTATCTTATTTAGGGAAAAACTTGAATGGAAAAAAACTTGATTCTGTGACTTCGAGTTGCGAAACCCAAAAGCTTGAACCACTCAAATCGATCAACTTTTATGGCAAAACCCACTGAAAAAAACTCAAACATCATGAAGGCTATTAAATTCTTCAAATGGTTCAAGGGACCATTGACCTTGACAGGATTTAGATGGTGTATTTTCGGATTCGAGCTATTACCAGGGTTGGGGTATAACAAATCTTTAAAACGTTTTTTTAACCAGAAAATGTGAGTTTTGACCAAAAAAATAACCTTAAATCTTAATAAATAACCCCCTTAATAAACTTGTATGGTATAACTGTGTAACGTCACCTTTGGTTAGGAACTAAAGTCTACAATATAGTATTAAAGGAATTGTTCAGTGTAAAAATAAAAACTGGGTAAATAGATAGGCTGTGCAAAATAAAAAGTGTTTCTAATATAGTTAGTTAGGCAAAAATGTAATGTATAAAGGCTGGAGTGACTGGGTGTGTACATAATTGCCAGAACACTACTTCCTGCTTTTCAGCTCTCTTGGTTTACATTGACTGGTTACACTGGTTACCAAGCAGAGACTTGAGGGGGGCCACATTGGTTATATCTGTTGCTTTTGAATCTGAGCTAAATGCTGATTATCAATTGCAAACTCACTGAACAGAAATGTACCATGTGGCCCCCCTTCAAGTCGCTGACTAACTCAGAGTTATAGAGCTAAAAAGCAGGAAGTAGTGTTCTGGCTATTATGTTACACCTGTTAACGTGGAGCGCTCACCTTACTGATAAACACTTCTTATAGTGTCAGGTGCTGGACTGGAGGACCCACTCATGTCACTGGGTCATAACAATATGTAAAAAGGAACCAGCAGCACACTGTGTTTAAATTGCAAAAGTGCACCAAAAATTTAATAAGCCCACATCATACAATTAGGCAACGTTTCGGGCCCACCTGGCCCTTTATCAAGCCATGTGTTACACCATGTCCAATCCTTTTAAAGTGAGAGCAAGGGGTGTGAGAGTCCATGCTCCACCCTTTCCTTCGTGACATCACAGGGATGTTATATACAATCAGTGAAAAAAATTTAATAGTCCAGTGAAAAATTATAAAGAATAAAAAAAGTCCATACAAATGTCCCAATTAATGTCCAATTGTCTCCGAAAAAAATCAAAAATTAATATTGTGAACAAAATTGTATAGTTATATGATCTAGCATACCTGAGTGCTGAGTATGGTATGCAGAGTGAGTCTTAATGGCGCCTCAGGTATGAGGATTGGACATGGTATAACACATGGCTTGATAAAGGGCCAGGTGGGCTCGAAACGTTGCCTAATTGTATGATATGGGCTTAATAAATTTTTGGTGCACTTTTGCAATTTAAACACAGTGTGCTGCTGGTTCCTTTTTACTGGCTATTATGTTACACAAGCAGTCACTCCAGCCTTTATAAATTAAATTTTTGGCTAACTAACTTTATTAGAAATATTTTTTATTTTGCACAGCTCTCTATTTTGCACGTCTATTTACCCTGTTTTTATTTTCACACTGAACTGTTCCTTTAAACCTTAAAGGGGCGGTTCACCTTTATGGTAACTTTTAGTATGTTATAGAATGTCCAATTCCTAGAAACTTTGTAATTGGTCTTTATTATTTATAGTTTATAGTTTTTTAGTTATTTGCCTTTTTCTCTGACATTTTACAGCTTTCAAATGGGGCTCAATCACTGACCCCATCTAAAAAACAAAATGCTCTGTAATGCTACAAATGTATTGGGTTTTTTTTTATAATCTTTTTTATTGCTTTTTCAAAACAAAATACAAAGAAAAAAGAAAGGTTGGTGGAGAAACCAGTCACAGTAATTGACATTCAGTGTTGTACATATGCATATCCGTACACATGACCAGGTACATAACTGTGCAGTACACCACATACAACATAACATTTATACAATGACAAATCTTACAGGTATAATGTCTCAGGCAGGATCAGCCCCTGACCGCAAAGCTTCCACCCATCCCATCCAGACCAAAGTCAAACTTATTTGGTGTGTCTTTTTGGATGTAGACTAACCGTGCCAGAGTAATATGTTCCCGCAAAAGGTTTTTCCACATCTGTACATTGGGGGAGTCACCCGATAACCACTTAAGTGCTATGCATTTGCGTGCAAGGAAGAGCGATTCTCTCAGGGATACTAACACATAGGGGGACTTATGTAATATATGTAATAACACCTAGCAGGCACACTTTTGGGTTCACAGGTACATGTATTTCAGTTATATGGGTAAGTTCCTCACAGACTTTCGCCCAAAACGAAGCCACCTCTGTGCACTTCCACATCAGGTGAAGAAAATCGGCCCCTGGCAAATGTCATCTGGTCTTATATTTGCCCTGTGCATACGTACAGGTGTGATGTATGCATGATGTAGAATAAGAGTTTGGGAGAATCTACTTCTTACATTAAAGGACACCAGACTGGACGCCTACAAAGCTTCCTCCCACTCCTCATCCTCCAGGTCACTCATAGCTGATTCCCACCTTCCTCTACAATTACCCGCTACACACTTCTTGTTTTTCATTAACACAGAGTAGAGCCATGATAGGGGATGATTTGTGCAGAAGCTAGTGAGGTATTCCAACATATTTTCCAGTGGTGATTTAGATATAACAACTGGGGATAGTGACCATTGAGCCTTAGTGGCCTGTTTAAGTTGGTAATATTGTAACCAGGCTGTAACCTCCACATCATAATCAGTCTCAAACTGCTCGGGGGTTTTAAAAACACCATCCACGTATAGATCCTCGATGACCTGTACCCCCTGTGTTTGCCAAAATAACTGCAAGTCTGCATGCAAGAAATGGGGGGTACAAATGTATTGTTATTGCTTCTTTTTATTAGATTTAGCCCCTCTCCTATTCATATTGCATATTACTGGAGAGCTGCTGGATAAAAATCTAAATAACTCAAAAACTACAAATAATAAAAAATAGAAACCAATTGCAAATTTTCTCAGAATATCACTCTATACATCATAATAAAAATTAATCTGAAGGTGAACAACCCCTTTAAGAAACAATTCTATATCTATCTAGATTTATCATGATAGTCAAGCAAAATAAAACTGTACGCTGTATAAATTAATTCAGTCTAGTCTCATTTAATATTTTGGAATCCACAAATAGGCAATCTTTATATCATCCCAAAGGATTATCAAGTCCACAGCAAAATAAATAACAGAGCACCGGAAGATATACTGCATAAAAATAACGTTTATTTACCTTTTTAAAGCAGTCATACAAATCATAGATAAACCCCATTTTCAAGCATGTAAGGGTGATTTTGATAGGAGGTTATCCTTGAGAGAAGCATATCTATCATTTGAGAACAACTGAGATATATGGTGGCATGAATAGGGATTGGGAGGTCTCTTGTTTCCATCTTATTTTTAGAATAATTGTCATATATTTTTGTGTAATACTTACACCTTATATATTGGTAATTTCGCTCTGTAATTTACCCAGTTAATTGTTCATTTGGAATGGAATTTAGTGACAGATCTTTTCACAATAACCATATTAAGGGTTAATGTTTTTAAAGGGTGGGGTCTCAGGGGACTAATGTATTAGTCTGCACAACTGATTCAGGGAGAGAATTCCACATCTTCACAGCTCTCACTGTAAAAAATCCCTTCGGAATATTTAGCAGAACCTCTTTTCTTCTAATTGGAATGGGTGACCTTGGGGAAAATTTACTAAAGGGCCAAGTGACTAACGCGAGTGAAAATACGCTAGCGTGACATCATTTCATTACTTCACCGATTTACTAACGGGCGGAGGCGTTACTTCAATAGCGAAGGAGATAGACTCTATCGGTACTTCGCTCCCTAACGCCTGCCGAATTTGCGTTCTGGCGAATGGACGTAACTACACAAATTCACTAACATGCGGATTGCATCACAAACCAGACGAAGTGCAATAGATTAGATAGGAGTTCCTAAAAAAATAGTTGAACATTTTTCTAAACCCCAAAAAACGCTAGTGTCTTTTCCTTTTTTAGGGTGATAGGCTGAAAAAGAGCATACATTTTTTTTGGGGTAACCGGCTTTCTCCCTACATTTACTAACATATGGCACATAAACTATACACTGGGCTCATGTGTAGGGCAATATAAGAACTTTATTTTATTTTATTAAGGTTTCCCGGGCTTGTGTAGTGTAATGTATTTGCTGCAACATATATGTCCACTGAACTTTAACTTCCTGCCTTATGCAAATTATGCAACACTATCGCAACTTCGCTTCACGCAGTAATGCTAGCGCAACTTCGCCAGCATTCGGCGCCCTGGACGCAACTTCAGATTGTAGTGAGTTAGCGTTGTCCTGGCGAAAGTAAATTTGCCCCATTGTGTCGGCTGGAAAGACCTACTGGTAAATAAAGCATTAGAGAGATTATTATATGCAGTGCCGGGCCATGCTGGGCAGACGCCCTAGGCAGGCCCGGCAGTCGCAGCGCCTATTTAGTGAGCGTGTGCACATGCGCGATTTTGCGGTATTGCGAATTTGCGCATGCGCAGAAGCGCACAGAGCATGAAAACTACATCGAGACGGCCAGAGAAGGGAATCGGACTTGGGGTAGGCAACAGAGGAGGAACGTGCCTGGCGCCCTCCCAGCTTTGCGCCCTAGGCACGTGCCTACTCTGCCTACCCCTAGTTCCGGCCCTGATTATATGATCCCCTTATATATTTATACAAAGTTATCATGTCACCCCTTAAGCACCTCTTCTCCAGCATGAACATATCCAATTTGGCCAGTCTTTCCTCATAGATTTTCCATAACTTTTACCAGCTTAGTTGCCCTTATCTGTACCTGAGTACGATTTATCCTGCTATTTTTAATCTTTTCAGATTTTTCTGACAGTAGGGAGTATAAATTGTCTTTTAGCATATATGTCATCCCATACTTGGAAACATACATATTTATCAGTATTTAGCTATCCTATCAAGTTTAGTCAATAATAGGCCACCTGGACTGTGCCATATCCATGGTTTCCATAATACATTTAAATGAGCAGTGTATTTTATGTATTTCTGTATGTATCATTAACACTGTCGGACTGGCCCCAGTGGGCCCGACCCTCGTGGGCCCCCGCCGGGCCAGAACCCTTCTCCAGATATTTAGAATTGCAAAAAAAAATATTTTTTCCGGCGCTGCTCAGTCCAGCGGCGCTGTTGCGCATGCGCGACGAACGGCTCACTCACTGAGCCGACGCGTCTTAGTAGGGGGGCCGGAGGGGGGGCTCTGGACAGCAGTCCTGGCGGGCCCCGGGCCCCCCAGTCCAACCCTGGTCATTAATGAATAAGTTAAATAAAAGTGGACCCAATACAGAGCCCTGAGGGACCCCACTAAGAACCTTACTCCAAGCAGAGAATATACCATTAACAACCACCCTCTGTACCCGATCCTGTAGCCATTTTCGTATCCATGTGCAAATGACTTCATTAAGCCCAACAGACTTTAGTTTAGAAAGCAGTCGTTTGTGGGGCACGTTATCAAATGCTTTGGCAAAATCCAAATAGTTCACATCTACTGCCCCCCACTATCCAGCATCTTACTTAGCTCATCATAAAAAGTAATCAAATTTGTCTGACATGACCTATCCTTCATAAAGCCACGCTGATTGCTGCTCATAATGCCATTCACTAGGACCACAATTTAAATGTGATCCCTTAACAAGCCTTCAAACAACTTGCCCACCACAGGCTGGCATATAATTGCCAGTCTGAGATCGTAATCCCTTTTTAAATATTGGAATGACATCAACTTTTCTCCAATCCATAGACACCATACCAGATGAAAGCGAATCGGATAAAATCAGAAATAGGGGCTGGTCTAAAACTGAACTAAGTTCTCTTAGAACCCGGGGGTGTATGCCATCAGGCCCTGGAGCTTTGTTTACATTCATTTTTATTAAAGCTTTATGAATCATATCTGGAGTCAGCCACTGACTAGATTGAGCTGAGCCATTAGTGCAGCTATGAAGTGAGCCTGGGAACTCAACCTCTTCTATTGTATACACTGAAGAAAAAAACGTATTTAGCACATTTGCCTTTTCTGTAACTGTTACAACTATATTGGTACCATTATTTAAAAGAGCAACACTCTCAACCCACATCTTTCTACTATTAATATACTTAACAAACGTTTTGGGGTAAGTCTTAGCCTCCTCTGCTATGCATTCTTCATTTCCTTTCTTTGCTTCCAGATTGCTGTTTTACAATATTTATTATAGTGTTTATATTCATTAAATGCAGCTTTGTTCCCACAGACTTGTAGTTTATGAATGCCTTTCTCTTCTTTCCTATTAACTTCTTTACTTCTATATTAAGCCACATATGGTGATTCTTAGTGCTTCTACATTTACTTCTTATGGGAATAAATTGAGAACAGTAATGATTTAATATCATTTTAAAGGACAGCCATTTCTGATCTGTGTTTTTAGCTGAAACCATAATGCCCTCTGTAGGGCAGCCCTCAAGGCACTAAAATTATCTTTTCTGAAATTCATGGTTTTTGTTGCCGCAGTATTTATTTGTTTTTTTGCACCAAACATTAAATGATATAAAATGATGGTCACTATTACCCAGGGGTTCAATGACTTCTGTGTGTAGGTAGTGATTATTATCATAAAGTCAACATGCCTCATGTGCCATCAGTAAAAATAGTTTTGCACAAATTGCTGCAAACACTTAATAATGCCCCTTTCTTCTGGCAAAAATCCACCTATGTGCTGCAAGAGGTTACATATGTTGCTGATGCTCTGCATTTAGTCTGGGCCTATAAGGGATGCTGGGGATAAAGACCCCATATCAGCCATTACGGAAGGTGCTAAAATCGTAAAGTGACCTTCTTAATTGGATTACTGCTTGGACTAATTATGTCTCTCATAAAGTCTAAGCTCACACAGAGCAAATCAGCTTACTTACATACCACTGATACCTGGATCAGCAATAAATGCGGCCGGCTCTTACAAAACAACCTCCTGGAATAGTGTCAGATCAAGCAAGTGGTGATTTCTGAATGAAAGAAAAACTGTGGTACTGTATTATCCAGTAGCAAAAATAACAAATAAAAAAACAAACAAATGCAAAATGTATTGTAGAAGTGATACCTATATTGGCTAACAATAAAAATACATTGCAAGCTTTCTGAGCACCAAGGCTTCTTCGTCAGGCAAAATACAAATGAAAGTTGGAAAGGCACAGCATATAGTATATACTGTTATATCACTGAAACAGTATTCATGGGCAATAATTTAGTGTCAGGTTTCATATCACACTATGTGACCTGACTGAATCCCCACCCGCCCCCAACCCACCCTAATTCATTTTACTATCTGTACAATTGCCCATAAATACCTTTCACTGATCTAACAGTATATACTATATCCTGTGCCTTTCCAGCTTTCATTTGTATTTTGCCTGACGAAGGGGCCTTGGTGCTCCAAAAGCTTGCAATGTATTTTTATTGTTAGCCAATATAGGCATCACTTCTACAATACTTTTTGTATTTGTTTGTTTTTACAGTTCCAAGCTGTTGCACAGCAGTGTATAGAAGTTTTGAAGATAAAATTACACCTGTCAATGTATGGTTATACAAAAGGTGAGCGTTCCCATCCCCACTCATTTCATCTTACAGTCTAATAACTTAGAACTAATAACAAATTTCCATTTCAAAATGAGGAAAACTTTGATTGCTGATTCTTTCAGATCATATCTGTTTATTTGACAATTCTTTATATGTAACTTTCTGAATATGTAGGGCAATATGTAATGTAGTGAATTTAATTCACTAATTGCTAACCCTTAGTTGAACCAAAAACCTGCTGTTGGCAAACTAAATCAGGTAGAGGAAAACTATAAACCCCAAACCGTGTAGATCTCTATAAACATATATTGAATAAAACAACTAATATGTAAAACCCTGCTTCATATAAATGAATCATTTCATAAAAATATACTTTTTTAGTTTTATGTGCCGTTGGGTAATCCTAAAAAGAAAATTGCAATTTTAAGAACTAAGGACCACCCCCTGGAATCCTAAACGGTGCGCGCACACACAAATCGATCAAACCATACACGTTAGGTCACTTGAGCCAAATAGAATACAAAGTTTTGTATTCCACACTTCTTCCTGTTACAGTTAGAGCTGCACTATTTCTGGTGAGGTTATTTCTTAGGCAGCGCACAGATCATAATGAAATGTTAGTTTAAGGTAACTGATGTAAAAGGGAAATATTTACTTAAATATATATTGCAGTTTGGTAAAATATTTTAATATGCCACTTAATATGATATAAACTATCTGTTGCTTAAAGGAATCGTTCAGTATAAAAATAAAGAATAGGTAAATAGATAGGCTGTGCAAAATAAAAAATGTTTCCAAAATAGTTACTTAGCCAAAAATGTAATCTACCGGTATAAAGGCTGAAGTGACTGGATGTGTAACATCACAGAACAGAACTGTAACACTAATCTGGGCTATCCACACAACAGATAGTTAATGTCCTGCTAAGGTAGGAGCATGGGTTACATTTGGACACTTCACTAAGTGGAAGCATTCCCTTTAAGGTGTAGTGCAACTACAACACCCAGACTACTGTGCATACAAAAATGATTGGGTGCCGGGAGGTTCTTATGATGCAAATAAAGAACTGTTTATTAGTCATAGACAATGTCCCCAGGTTTCTCACATCCAGTGGATCAAATGAAAAAGGCACAGGCACATCACATGCAGCTTTACCCATGCTGACACTCCCTTAGGACAGACTTGGCAGGCATCCCACTTCACCTCTGCAATATATTCCAGTAGTGGTCTCTGGATCAACCTCAGGGCAATCATCACTCCTGATTCCCTCTCCGCTGGGATCATTATACAGGCAAAATGCCCTGGGAGATACCTCCAAACTGACACTCCTGCGTTGGAGCTAAGAACTGCTCTTTTTAGCTCAACCCTGACTATCTTACACTCCTAGAGTGTACTAGTATTGGGAGCTCATCTGCCACTTTCTATTCCTCATTCACAGGGTTGCCTGGTCCCCGACTTGGACACATGACTTTCTGGGCCTTGCTGCACCCAGGCTCCCCTGGGCACACCCAGCTGCATCAGCATCCAGCAGCCAAAGAGGAAGAGGCCACTCCTTACACACACTATAGTGCAGTGTGGCAGGAAGTTGTCATATCACCTCTTGGCCAATAACACTGAGCAGAGGGTGGGGCCTTAAAGCCATAGGGGCAGATTAACCCCCTATGGGCCCCTACAGAACACTACTTCCTGTTTTACAGCTCTCTTGGTTTCCACTGATTGGTTACCAGTCTGTTACCAAGCAGTGACTTGAGGAGGGGCACATGGGCCATAACTGTTTGCTTTTAAATCTGAGCTGAATGCTAAGGATCAATTGCAAACTCACTGAACAGTTGTGTCCCATGTGGCCCCCTTTCAATTTGCTGACTAACTCAGAGTTAGAGAGCTGAAAAGCAGGAAGTTGTGTTCTGTTCAGTTATGTTAGACATCCAGTCACTCCAGCCTTTATACATTACATTTTTGGCTAACTAACTAACTATATTAGAAACATTGTTTTTTGTACAGCCTATCTATTTATCAAGTTTCTATTTTTACACTGAACTGTTCCTTTAAGTATTAATTTTTTGGGGGTAAAGTTTTCCTTTATTATCTCAGAAATCACTAAAAATAGAACATTTATGTAAATTGGGAAATGGTTTAAAGAAGCACTTTGAGTTTATATCAGTTCATGTTAATTCTTTAAAAATGTTAGAATCTTTTTACGTTTTGCATATTTACAGAACTATAGTAGGTTTTTAACTATAACAGTGGTAATTGAGCAAGGCAGGGAAAAGCACACGAGTAGAAATTCTACTCCATATGTTACTTTAGTTTACTGGCCTTGCTTTTACCCCCTCCTGTTTGTCATTACATTTAGAATTTATTTTCAGCAATTCCCATTTTTATTTGCTGATTTATGACTGTTTAAACTAATAATTAAGAATATATTAAAACAAAAATGCAGAATAATCATTTTGTAGCCATGGAACAAATGCTTAAAGATGCTATAGGAAGCATTTTTGTGGTGTTCATGTACTCACTATTTTTGCCTGACAGGTCCTTTAGCAGATTAACAGTGAAGGCCCATGCGGGAAGGGTACATGTATGAGTTGTGTGAAGTCTTTCAAACTTAATTGGCCCCTGCAAGAACAGTATAAAAGAAACCATTCACATTCATTGTTGATATCTGTAGGAAAGCCAGGAGCAATGGGGAATTCATCCTTTTGTCTCTTTACATAAAATGGATGTAAAGTTGTTGCACCACATTAGCCAGTTAAAATGTTACAGAGCACCCTTTTGAAATAAAAAATAACGCAAGTGGTATAAATGTGATACCTTTATTGGCTAACTAAGATAATCATAGCAATCTTTTAGAATATTTCAGTTCCGTTTTCAGTCTGATTATAATCGAGCTGTGGTGTTCTCTGGTTTATATACAAGTCATATATGAGGGGACAGGCCCTGACTGGCAATCTCTAGTTTCTGGCAAATGCTAGAGGGGCTGCTGTAAGATGCCTTAGAAAGTGACTATTAAGTGGGCTGGTGGGGGACTCTTTGAGCCTCTTTGAACTTGGAATGCCAGGGCCTATTTTGACTCCCAGTCCAGACCTGTGAGGGGATCTGCAAGGCACAAACAGATAAAGTACAAGATAATGTGGATCAAGGTGGCTGAATATCAATTAACTAGAGTGTGCCAAGCCCCCCTGCAAAAAAATCTTCAGAGGGGCCCGGCGCACTCCAATCCCCATCCTCCCGACCACTTCCTGTCCCACCTCCACCTCCGTAAACGTCCCACCTCCACCCACATCCTGCCCCAACTCAGCCCACAACCCCCCTGTGACTGCGTGGTCTGCTTCCTCTATAGTTATGCCACTATTCTGGACACATTAGTGGAGTACAGCATCCATGGCCATTACAACTGTTCTTCTTCCAATGTGGTGTATTTAATACAAGATGCACAACAGGAGGACTGTATAGAGGAGAGACTGGTCAAAGTCTGAGAGAAGACAAATACCCACCACTGCTTCACTGTAACAAATAAAAAACTGGACACACCAGTAGGAAACCATTTCAATAGTCCTAACCACTCCAGTAATGATTTCAGAATGTTGGGCATACGGTCAACGATTTTAATTATTGGCAATGGAGATGCATTTTTGTGAAATTTGTCACTTGCAGCCATGCATAAAAAATCGAGGGCAACAAATCTTCCTGTGTGCCATAGCCCTTAATTTAGCCCTAATTTATACTCAGCCACTTTGATCCACATTATCTTGTACCTTATCTGTTTGTCCCTTGCAGATCCCCTCATTTATGACTTTGTTAACGCCTCACACACAGATGGATATTGCTTTTTTGTTGGTCATTTGATCTATGAGCTAAATGTTGTACATATACCACAACATCTTCATTGTGATTAGCTTGACAAAGGAACTAAAATGTTCTGAAAGCTTGCCATGATTATACAGTATTAGTTAACAAAAAAGGTATAAAGATGATACCTTTATTAGCTATTTTTTATTTCAAAAGGGTTGCCCTGTAACATAAAATGGACAAAATGTGCCAGTCTTCGTATAGGGTTGTATGCCTGTGAGCCAGTATGAATTAATTTATGTGGTCAGTGAAATAAATTATTGACAAATCAGTTTCTTGAAATTTTCAAGTTTCTCCGATATCCTATAAAAAATATATTTCTAAAATATGTATTTAAGGATCGAGGACCATAGAGAATGAGAGATACTAGTGACAAGAAAAGAGGATTATCATCTGCTCTTTGAGCTTGAGATATAAATAGTGACTGGAGCAAGCCTCTTTGCTTCAACACGGAGACTAGTGGAGCTTGTGAATCCTGGGGATATGAGTATAGAAACCTTGGTGACTACAGAAAGATCTAGAACTTTTTAAGAATATCTTGGAAGTCCAATGTGGTTTGCCTACCACTGGTAGATCATAGTGGACTGAATGTAGCTATGAACTCTGCCCTTTATTCCCTTACATTTAGCAAATTATCATAATGTACTAAATAAAATCATATAGTGTATGTATTAAAAATAATGTAGCTGCAAATATTTCTCACCTGTGGAAATGTCATGCACAATGATTTCCAGCATCCATACACACTGACCCCTCCATACTTTCACATAAATTATATATACCCATATCTATACTAATTATAGAGTTTAGTATCACAATAGCCTTTGATATTATGTCCGTCCAAGAAATCATCCAAGTCACTCTTAAAGGCATTAACTGAATCAGCCATCACATCACCCGGCAGTGCATTCCACAACTTCACTGTCCTGGCCTCTGGTACGGTGATCCACTTTATGGGTAAAAGGGTCCCCTGCTATTTGTCTATAATGTCCTCTAATGTACTTGTAAAGTGTAATCATGTCCCCTCGCAAGCGCCTTTTTTCCAGAGAAAAAAACCCCAACCTTGACAGTCTACCCTTATAATTTAAGTCTTCCATCCCTCTAACCAGTTTAGTTGCACGTCTCTGCACTCTCTCCAGCTCATTTATATCCCTCTTAAGGACTGGTGTCCAAAACTGCACTGCATACTCCAGATGAGGCCTCACCAGGGACCTATAAAGAGGCATAATTATGTTTTCATCCCTTGAGTTAATGCCCTTTTTTATACAAGACAGAACTATATTTGCTTTAGTAGCCACAGAATGACACTGCCCAGAATTAAACAACTTGTTATCTATAAAAACCCCAAGATCCTTCTCATTTAAGGAAATGCACTGCCATTAAGTGTATAACTTGCATTTATATTAACTTACTCTTAGTTTAATCTTCTAGCACATGCAGTTTTATGCAACAGAATAATAAGCATTGGCCATCCTATATACAGCTACTGATATAAGGCAAGGAGTTATGCTTTTAAATTAAAAAACAAATATTGGCAAATGAGAACTGCTGAGAAATCAGCTGAATGCACTGATAATTAAATGGGACCCACCATTATATATTACATGTACAGGAAAGGGTAAAGATTAAGGGGCAGATTTATCAAAATGTGAGTTTAGAGCTTTATAAATAAAAACTCACATTCAATTCATTCCTATGGGATTTTTAGAACTGTATTTATCAAATGGTAAGCTTTAACTTTCACCCATTGATAAATACAATTCTAAATTCTGCACTAGGATCTAATCTCTTTATTGTTAATGCACCCCTTGTGGTAAGGCCTGGTTCTCTTTAAATCTATTTGCTCTCCTGTTTCTTTTTTATACAATTTTCTACTGTTTAACTGTATTTAACCTATATGTTAATGATGAGTGTATATTTAAAAAAAATGTTTTTCATTGCTGGACCCTATTTTAATTCTCCACTATGTTCAGCTCACATTTTTCAATTTGAAGTTAATTTCCTTCATACAGAGCAAAATCTTGCACCATCTGGAACTGTTCTACTAACATCCTATGTCCCTGGGTCACTACAGACATATTTCTGCCATAGTCACAGACACTGGATTATTTATAGCAATTATGTGAGATTAAGACCAGAAATGTTGATTTAATGGGATAAATAGATAAGTAAGAAGTGAATCACAACAAGCAGGAAATTAGATTAGCCAAAAACTATCATTGTAAAGCAAAAGGTCACATTTTACACCATTAAACTAGATTTAAATAAGAGCCAGCTAAAATGACTTAATACTGTATGCAATGTACTGTATATATCTGTTATTGTAAAATCCATAAAAAGTCACTTCTGTTTAACACTTATATCTAAACATTTCCATGTTAATCACAATATGTTTTTGATTCATTTTTACTTAAATCCCTCATAGCTTGGGTTATTTTTTTCCTTTATGCCCTGTTAGCAGGGGCGCGCCGCCAATGAGGTGAGCTGAGATGCTCACCTCAGACGGCAATTCCGGAGAGGTTAACAGGGGCGGCAAAAAGACGCTCCTGCACCTTTAAGACCCAATCTATGGATCTAGAGACCTTATTATATTTGGGTAATGTGTAATACACAGTTGTTATCTATTGACAGACCTTTATTCTTTTATACCATATTTGCGTATCCATCTTGTACAAAGTAACCTGGTGACTCCAGTTTGTAGCCTGTTTCTCGATCCTTCTGATGTTAAGGGCAATAATACAAGTAGCAGTTTTGGGTAGTTTACCTCCAACATAGTTAGCAATGCCTGAAAGTGACCCAACATTTACTTCAGTCACCCCCTATTGGTTCCAGTGTGAATCCCTGCAAAATCACGCTACCTCTATTTTCACCTGATTTACATTGTCTGTGGTGAGGTGATATTTGGCTACTTTTTGTGAAGAAAATTTGACATTATGCTTAAAAATGTAAAAGAAAAATGGAAGATTTATGTAAAAATGCAAGCTTTTAAAGGAGAAATAAACCCTTAATAAAAAAAAACTCTACCCCGCTACCCTACATAGACCCCCCCTTCCTTCCTCCCCCCAGCCTAGCTGCTAACCCAGGCAAATGCCCCTAACCCTTTACTTACCCCTCTGTGCAGATTCCGTCCCGCGGAGTTCACAGGCAGCATCTTCAGTGGTTTCGATAATCTTCTGAATGAGACTGGCGCTTCGGCAATTATTGTAAGTTTTCGCAGTTGTCGCGCTACAGAAAATTGCTCCAACTGCACATGCGCCGATACGGCACTTACTTCCCGAAGAGTACAGAAGAGCCGGAAGATGGTTGCTGTTAACTCCATTGGACAGAATCTGCACCAAGGAGTAAGTAAAGAGTTAGGGGCATTTGCCTGGGGTAGCAGCTAGGCTGGGGGGGGGGAGGAGTGAGAGGGATCTATGTAGGGTAGTGGGGTAGGGTGCATCTGGCATAACATATTATGGTTGTTAGTTTTAAGAAACTGAAATGGAGATTTGGTGGGATAGTATTAAGTATTTGTGTTGGCAAAAATGAAAATTACCAAAGGTAAGGAAAAACAAGGTACAGGTATGGGACCTGTTATCCAGAATGCTTGGGCCCTTGGGTTTGATGGATAAGGGGTTTTTCTGTAATTTGGATCTCCATGCTGAGCTTTCTGGATAACTTTCTGGATAACTAAACTTTCCAGATAATGGATCCCTTACCTGTACCTGTACTAGGAAGGAATCAGAGAACTTACTTGTGTATAAATAAAATCAGTGAGCAAGCAGATGATTGATAGAGAAGAGTATATCTTGATTTAGTTGAAAATATTTGTTTTAATGTTCAACTGCTTCCTGAAATGGTTTGGGTTGGGCCTTGTATATTCTCTGCCTCTGAAACAACTATAAAGAGGGTCTGTCATGTCATATTCATCACTTGCCATTATGCCACCTCTTCCAGATGTGGAGCTGAAACACTTTTTGGCTTATGTTCTGTTGAACAATTTGGAAACTCTGAAATCCGTCCCTATATAGATGAAGGTTCTGTAGGTCTACAGCACAAATAGATCAAAGAGCAGCAACGGCTCCAATATAAAGTAATTGTATTGATGCATTTTAAGAGCTAATAATAGAGAGTGATATATAGTGAATAAAGTACCCCCTCTTGTAAAATATAAGGATATTATAAGTTACCGAGGAGTTTCATGGCCGAAGGCCGAGTGTTTTTATACAGGTCATGGAACTCCGAGGTAACTTCTAATATCCTCATATTTAACAACTGGGGGTACTTTATTTATTATAATACACAAATTTTAGTGAGTCATGTGACAGAAATGACATCACTACTCACCGTTTATAACTGATGACATCACTACTCACCGTTTATAAGGATATAATTTACAGGATATTCATGTCTTTTGTGTATTATATAATAATAATCCCAGATTTGTGGTGATTTCCAACTCATTTGGCAACCTACATTTGAAAATTGCTGTCAGTAACTTGGATTAGGGTTTAGGTTTTGGAATTCCTGTGGGAATTTTATCAGCTGCAGCAGTGAAGGACTGTTCCCAGATGTCTCATGACGTTTGAGACAGGCCTGCCATGTGATAGAAATAGAAACTGTGTCATGTCTGTCCTTAGAAACACTCAGGATGACTCAGTGATGTCTGTATACTGGGGAGAATATGTGCATGCAGAGCAGGATCATTGCCAAAAATTCTGTGTCACCCCTGCTGCAAACCAAATGTCATCAGTTGCATTTAAGGGGACTAACCTTTCTAATAGCATTGGGATACAAAAATTCACTAAATCCTTGATAACCCAAAGCTTCCCCTAAATAATTCATGTAAATTATTATATCACTTATGCGCTAATGGGGAAAATGTAAAATCATATTGTGACTCTACATTATTTTATAAAACAAAGTCATATTATGGGGGGTATTTACTAAAACTCAAATTTATCTAATCTTTTATTATTAAACTAAACTCGACCAAACTCTCATACGTGGTTTTACCTTATTTATCAAGAAAATAAGTCGGGTCGGGAAAAGACTTGATAAAATCGAGCGAAAACGCGAATCATACAAATCTGCCATTGACTCTACATGACCTCGGCAGGTTTGAGATGGTGGATTCAGACATTTAGCAGCTTTGGGATATAATAAATTTTGAAAAATGTGAGTTTTTTTTCCCTCTAAAAATACTAGTTTCTGCCTAAAAAACCTCAACTAGAAAAAAAAAACAAGGTTTATAAAATAACTCCCGGAGAGGCCCATTTACTTAGTTCGAGTGAAGGTTTTTTTTGACTACTTCGACCATCGAATGGGCTACTTCGACCATCGAATGGGCTACTTCGACCATCGAATGGGCTACTTCGACCATCGAATGGGCTACTTCGACCTTTGACTACAACTTCGACTTCGAATCGAACGATTCGAACTAAAAATTGCTCAACTATTCGACCATTCGATAGTTGAAGTACTGTCTCTTTAAAAAAAACTTCGACCCCCTAGTTCCCACCTAAAAGCTACCGATGTCAATGTTAGCCTATGGGGAAGGTCCCCATATTCGAACGTTTTTTCCTTCGATTGTATGATCGTAGGAAATGCGCTAAATCCTTCGACTTCGATTAATTAAAATTAGCAACTGCCTGTAATTGTTAGATCAAAGGCCACCTGAACAATAATACATAATACAACGTTATATCAGTGACCAGAGAATTAATGCCAATAAGGGCTATAAAAATATTTTTTTGCTCTCTAGCCACAAGAACACATTCTTTTAGCTTCAATTTGTATCATCAGCCATGAAGTCCGTGCTTAGGAAACAGGGTTTCTGTTCTCCTTTAGACAAGAGATTTTTTAGTGCTTCATTTGCAGAACAGCCCTCTTAACAAAATACAAATGAAAATATGATTGTAGAAGTTAGCATCCTACAGTTATATTAATACAGTATATGTAACACTAAATATTCACTTCCACATTTCAACCTCAATGTCACCCCCCCCCCCCCCATGCCCAACTTCTAATTCTCTGTGCCCCTTGGGGGAACTGCCACATGCAGTGAACCTCTGCTAACTATTCAAGGCAGAATTTTTGCAGAATGAGACTAATATGTCTGTTGTTGCTCATTGCATATGTACAATGTAAGAGAGTGTTAGGAAAAAGTAATTAACTTTGAAAAAGTATTCTTTGATGGTCTGTACAGCACAGTGAATTTCTTATTACTCTTGTGGCTGTCTCTCCTTGCTTTCTTTCAAAGCAGAAGGCCTGGTATGCAATAGGGCTGAGATTCTAGCTTCTTTATAATAAAGCTTTCTGTCCCAGCTGTGACAGATCCAATCTGAACGTATTGTTTACAACACTGAAGCACATAGAGCCCTTAATTATGGAATTATTGAGATACATAGAGCAAAAAAAAATATATAAAAATATAAAATATAAAAATGGGATAGAATACCGCAAAGAACCTGACCTTCACGCCAAAAAAAAAACAACAAAAACCAGATGTAATAAAAGTTCAACTACTTAGCAAAATAAACAAATAAAGATACCACTCAAGTACAAGGTACTGTTTTATTATTACAGAGAAAGAGGAAATAGTTTACAAAAATGTGGAGTCTAGGGGAGATAGCATTCCCGTAATTGAGAGCATTCTGTATGATGGGTTTCCAGGTAAAAAATCCCCTACCTGTAATTTTTATTGTATGTTATTATCTGTTATCTTTTTAACACTGTTACACATTTACAGAGATTTTTCATCATTCAAAAATTGGACATCAGTCCAATTTAAGGTTCCTATCATATTTACACACAATAGGGTCAATTTAATCAGAAGCCGATTGACCTGCCTGTATGTTTTTGGAGTGTGGAAGGAAATTGGAGTACCCAGAGGTACCGATACAGGCACAGGGAGAACTTATATAAAATGTGCTAAGATCAAACTGCTGGTAATACTTTACAGTTCTCTAGTTTGAATTTTAGTGAATCAGTCCCAAAATGGTATTAAAGTATATGAAATTAATACATGCTGGTTAATGTATATAATAGTTATTTCATACGTAGTTAAACAATAATGACACTTTACTGTATGACATGCTGTAAATCCTCTTTGCCTAATGACAGTTTTCAAATGTTTTTCTAAATACATTAAAAGCCAGGTTGGTGTTTAAGAGCTTTAGTTCTTATGCTAAAACATGTACTTGGCAGGTGAATGAAATGATCCACTGAAAATGAGGGTCATTTTGTCATAGCAAGAGAATCCATTCCTGTAAAAAGTCGATGGTGAGGCGAACTGGCTGTCTGCCCCAAGGACACCCATATCAAGTGCAATAAAATATCTCACATTGACCTTTCTCGGTGAAACCATTTTAATTAAAATACACTACATAGAGCTAAACTTCCTCAGTTTTGTGGGGGGTGGGAGGCAGACAGATGAAAGGTTCAGCTATGTGCCCTCTAGGCAACTAGAACTTAATAAGTCCAGGTGGGCTCCGGAGTGTCTGACAGCCAAACCTCACTGAGACTGAAGAGATTTATAGTCTCCACAATTCACTTAATATCTGCATGGTGCTGTATAGATTGCAAAGCTTCCAGCAGAGAGAAGATAACTATGTAGGCAAGGCATTATCCAGCTGCACTCATAGTAATACAAAGGGTGAAAGACCACTCTGGATCTGCTAACTTTTTAATCTGAGGTTTATGATTAATAGTGATCTACAAATAAGGGCATCAGCAGTCCAAACTCAGGGCAAGTAGATAATGCAAGTTTACTTCTGGAATAAAATAAAATTGCAGCAGAAGTTTTATAACAGAGCTTTTTTTATTAAAGAAGAGTTTTGTTTGCAGAATGCACTTATGTTTGGATAGGGAAATTTTAGGCCAAACAGGCCTATGCAAATCAACATTTGCTTGTACACATCTAGTGCCTCAGTTTTTTTTATTCACACCCCAGGTTATTCTGCAAACATTAGCCAAAATTGCATTTTCTTCTTCTTTAGATAACCTTATTATTTCTAATTTACATGAGAGCAGCTTGCAACTTACAGGCATTCTGCTCTTATGATCTTTCACTACTTTAGTCTGTACTCCCCCTCAAACTCCTTATGTTCTACATCCGATGTTTATCTTTTGTATTGGTTATTGTATGTAGTTTTGTATGTTCGGTTTATAAACATTTTTATCAGTGGCATAACTAGCTATACAGCAGACCCTGTGTTTGCAGGGGGGAGGGCACCATGGTCCTGGACCACATGCTCACTGTATCATAGCCCCTCTCCCTAGCCGTTATCTTACCTTTATAATGGCAGTGCACAGAGATCTGACAAGAGGGGCCCACTCAGATTAATTTTTTGCAGGGGGTTGGGGCGCAACCACCTTACACCACTGCTTTTTATTGTACAGTAATGTAAAATATTTTGCTTTATAAATTCATATTAAGTTATGCTAGGTTTAAGGCAAAGTAAATTAATCAATTCAACAGAACTGACTAATCAAATGGATTGGACTCAATAGTCCAGTTGGAATGAATTGTTAGATATTCCTAAAAATATTATTTGCATGGGAAACTCGCAGACAACCTGCAGAATTTCCAGGTTATTCTGAGAAAAAAATTCCACCCAGTCAATTTCATGATATAAATTCTTTAGCATGCATTCAACATTTTTTTTATAAACAAATAAACATTAAAAATTGTCTGCATCTGCTTTATAATGTAAGAGATTATTTACCTCCTTATATGTAAAGATATTAAGTCATCTTAGAGTTCTGTGACCTGTATGAGAGTTTACAGTACAAACTGTTCCATAGTAGTGTGACTCAACATTACACAATTATAAGGCAGGCAGGATTTTTTTTCCTGTAAAACTGTTGGGAAGTATGAATTGGTTCTAGTTCATGATATCTTTATTAACACCCTAATATCCTAAATGTTCCCAAATTGGACACCTGGTAATCAGCTTCATTAACTGGAACAATCACAAGTGCTTTAAAGTTTCAATGAGTAACTGCGCAAATATAATTTTAAAAAATCCTTTAGCTGAGGTTATTTGGTTACCTGTGTCTGGTGCAATGTTGTCATGCAAGCACAAAGTCAAATAATGGCAATATTTCCCCCTTGAGCACCAAAAAATTGGTTAATTAACAATTTAATCGACATCTATACTAGAGGTGAGTAGTCTTATTTCAGTACGACATCACTGTCCTGCAACCTGCTCCATAAATCATCCCCAGAGTGTTACAGTGCTGATATACCTCTTCTCTGTGTCCTCTGGTTTTTTTAGTGCAATGCGCTATGTTTGGATTTGATGACATTGTAAAACAGAAGCATAAGGAAACTAATGGCGTGTGGAGTTTGAAGCAGGATCACACTTTCCTTGTGTCAGCCCTGGGTGCTGAGCTGTGTCTTTTTTTACAGTGAGGAAGCAAGCAGCACGTTAGTGTTTTGTAAAAGTAATGACCATATCTATCCCTCCTCTATCCCTCCTCCCTGCCTGTGTGTAAAGTCAAATGACTCAAGGCGGCAAATTTACTAAAGGGAGAAGTGACCGTTGGGAGCAAAAATTGTAAATTGTAAAAAATGCTGGTGTTTTTTCATTTTTGCCTTCAAAAATTGTAAATATTAAAGATTTGCGAGTTTTTCCAACTATTTAAGGGGCATGCCACGTTTGTTTTATGGGCTCATGTCTAGGGCATTGGAGGATCTCTTTTGTCTTTATTTTGCTTCCTTGGACATGTGTAATAATAAGTGGCCACTTCAAGCATTTGCAGGGGGTAGGCAGAGTAGGCACGTGCCTAGGGCGAAAAGCTGGGGGGGGCACCAGGCACGTACCTGCTCCGTCAACTACTCCATGTCCGGTCCCCTCTCTGCCCGACTGTGTGTGCTATAGCCATGTCTTTTTGTGTCCTGCGCATGTACGCCCGCCAGCGCCAACTCATGCAGGCACTCTACGCATGTGTGCCAGCATCAACTCGCACATGCGTGCCGGCATTAGCTCACACATGCACACCAGTGTCAGCTCGTGCATGCACACCAGCATTAATTCGCGTATGCGTTCAGCCGGTGCTGCGACCAGCCAGGTTGCCTAGGGCGCCTGGCCGACCTTGCCTGGCTCTGCAACAGCTGAAATAAATCCGTCTATTCAAATTGACCTAAGTGTAAGTACTAACGAAGTTTCGCTAGGCAGAATTGAACGCTAGCGCTGACGAATTAATGCTAGCAAAACTTCGCTAGCGCTTGGCTCATGAGTGAACTTTGCATTTAAGTGAATTGGCGTACTGGTAATGAATTTACGCCTGGTAAAGTGGCGCAGTGTGGAGGAGCCTTCGATGCTGTTAATTCGCCCTTTAGTGAATTCCCCACAAGGATAAAGAGCTAGTCCTGAAACATGGGGGGGCAGATTTACATATGGTCGAATATCGAGGGTTAATTAACCCTCGATATTCGACTGCCGAATGTAAATCCTTTGACTATCGAAGTCGAATATCGAAGTCGAAGGATTTAGCGCAAATAGTTCGATCAAACCATTAAATCCTCGAATCGTTCAATTTGAATGATTTTAATCCATTGATCGAACGATTTTTCTTCGACCAAAAAATTGCTAGGAAGCCTATGGGGACCTTCCCCATAGGCTAACATTGCACCTCGGTAGGTTTTAGGTGGCGAAGTAGGGGGTCGAAGTTTTTTTTAAAGAGACAGTACTTCGACTATCGAATGGTCGAATAGTCGAACGATTTTTAGTTTGAAACATTTGATTCAAAGTCGTAGTCGAAGGTCGATGTAGGCAATTCGATGGTCCAAGTAGCCAAAAAAACATTCGAAATTCAAAGTTTTTTTTATTCTACTCCTTCACTCGAGCAAAGTAAATGGGCCTCGTAGTGTTAAATTCGCCCTTTATTGAATACCCCACAATGATAAAGAGCTAGTCTCGAAACATCTAGTGTTAAATAAAACACAACCAATTTTGCAGCAATCCACTGCGTTTGACTGAAGTTCATCACACCTCTCGTTTTTGCATTATCGGCTTCATTGGACAGAAGCATCGTGATTGAACTTATTGAATCCATTCACCTTTATCCCCACAAGGAGTAATGCTGGAGGGAGAAGGGGGTCATTTAAATGATATGACCCAGCAACCCTCAATCTACTTGAAAGCCTTATGTGTAATAAGGAATGCACCAAATCCAGAAATCAAGATACGTCTTTTTTTGCATGGCCAGACTGAATCCGGATTCTTAAAATCATGTGTTTCATCACACAAAGAAGGAAATTTGTGTAGGGATTAGGGACTTGGCTAAATCCAAACATAGTGAATTCAGTGCATCCTTATTAATAATGATAATAAAAATAATAGATTACTTCACCCCGCTCCAAAATGGTAGGATAATTGACATCAACTCAGTGTTCTATCACCAGAATGAACTCTTCAGCAATCTTGAAGGATTTGGCCAATTCCCAAAATAGTGGATTTGGTGCATCTTTAATAATAGTAATAGTAATAATAATAATAATAATAATAGATTACTTCACCCCACTCCATAACAGAAGGATATTAGACATCAACTCAAAGTTCTGTGACCTGTATGAACTCCTCAGTAACTTCCAATAACCTTTTATTTTACAGGGGGCATATTATTCATTATACTTCTATACTAGACCTTGTGATTCTATATGGAGTCAGTCATTTCTCATCTTTATGTATCAGTGCCTCGATGCTTGGCATTTTAACATTGTAACCCCCCCTTTAACTTTGAGTAACTGGCCAATGATACAGAAAAACTTCAAAGGGGTGATTAACCATGAAAGAGATAGACCATCAGAGCAATAAATAATCCATTCCATGGTTCAGAGCACAGCAGACTTGAAACTGACCCTATTCAATCATATACATAACTGATTGACTTTTCATTACTATACTGTAAGTAATAGATAAAATACTATATTTGATAATTAACAAAAAAAGCTAATTTTATGATAGAAATCACAATTATTTTTTTTAAAAAAATGTAGCCTTACAGAGCACATAAAATCAAATATCTTTTTCTATATAATCATTTGGGCTAACAATCCACTGTTGAAGTGGTGTACTCTATTTTTGAAATCCATGCACAATAACACAACTAGATTAATACAGCTATTAAGTCTGCAGTACACATACTGTATAACATTTATTAAACCTTCCATATGGTCAGATTGGTGGCAAGCTGTTACCATCAAGAGTCTGGAGCCACAGTGATGGAGATTATGAATGAAGGAGGGGGGATTTTCTACTGCAAAGGAGCTCAGTCTATTGTCAGGGGCTCCAGCTTCTCTCACAAAAGGACACCACATGCTTGTAAATCATTGACATTAAATTGTTTGTCAGTTCTGCCTGTTAAGGGATAGGGTGCAAGTTTGTGTGCAGGGTTATAGAGGATTTTAAGAATCTGTATTTAATTTGTCCAAAACAGAAATTTGAAAATTGCAACACATTTAAAGGAAAACTATACCCCCAAAATGAATACTTAAGCAACAGATAGTTTATATCAAATTGAATGACATATTAAAGAATCTTACCAAACTGGAATATATATTTACATAAATATTGCCCTTTTACATCTCTTGCCTTGAACCACCATTTCGTGACTCTATCTGTGCTGCCTCAGAGATCACCTGACCAGAAATACTACAACTCTAACTGTAACAGGAAGAAGTGTGGAAGCAAAAGGCAGAACTCTGTCTGTTAATTGGCTCATGTGACCTTACATGTGGTTTGTATGTGTACACAGTGAATCTTACGATCTCAGGGGGCGGCCCTTATTTTTTAAAATGGAAATTTTCTATTTATGATTACCCAATGGCACATACTACTAAAAAAGTATATTATTATGATGATGGTTCATTTACATGAAGCAGGGTTTTACACATGAGCTGTTTTACACAGTATATTTTAAGAGACCTACATTGTTTGGGGGGGTATAGTTTTCCTTTAATGCAATTGATATCACTTGTATTTGGATTTTTTTTTGCCAGCCCACAGTGGAAATGTAGGTCCTCCCAGGAAGATGATAAATCAGTACATGGATACTTAGCACTGTCCATGCTTCAGAGTAAAACACAAGTAATGTGTATAACTATGGTTTATTTTACATTGATTTATAAAGCACCAACATGTTCTGCAACACTGTACTGTGCATTCGAGTTAGCATGATGAGATCTTAGAAGTCTGATGTGTTGTTGCAAGGCTTTTTGAGGCAACATTTGTGATTCTGCAGTGTAGGGGAATGTCTGATGTTATGAGATACAAATTACACATGTGGGGAGCTGCTCAGCTTTATACTATGTTTTATAAAGGTATCAAAGACTCTCCTGCCAGGCTGTACTAAATCTTTGTGTACCACAATAATGGTGGACCAGGGGTGGTATGTAGTGAGTATATGTCATTCACGCAAAAAATAAACAGTTTAAGAATGATTAACTGGCACTTTTTAACACTATTGAAGACTGTGCACCATCGTTAATCCCTCCCTTTAATCACATTTCTGGGGAGGTGCAAAACCCGGTGTAGAACAATCATTTGGTAAGACGGTTATAGTATATAAATAAAACGCAAAAAGAGCCCTGAAGAGACTTCTGTCACACTAGCTGTATCTCCGGATGTATGTACAACAGCTGGTAGAAATATTAGTGCATGTTCCCAGTAGTGCATGTAGTGGGGGTGAGAAGTTTGGAGCTTTGATCGAATGCACTTCTGAGTTGGTTCCCCTTACTGTGATCCACTTAAAATGATTTGAAAGTGGGTAGTTACAGAGGCAAGCTGCTGCAAAAGACATATTGGGCTCATTTATCAACACTGGGCAAATTTGCCCATGGGCAGTTATCTATAGCAACCAATCAGTGATTAGCTTTTTGAAGCCAGCAGCAAGTAGAACAATGAATGCAGCAATTTGATTGGTTGCCACGGGTTACTGCCCATGGGCAAATTTGCCCAGCGTTGATAAATGACCCCCAATAGGTGCAAGAGAGTGAATCAAATAAATATGCACAGAAGGGGTGCATAAGAGGATGCACATTTATTCTTTCAGAAGCATTTTATAAAGATTGCAGATTAAGTATCTGAGTTATAAAGGAGAGGTTAATGTCTACCTTTTAAATAGTAGCATTAAGACAATGGTAATGTAATACTGCAGCTTTCTATGCTTCTTGGGAAGCCAAACCAATTAAATAATGGTACATGTACAGACCTATTATTCAGAATCTAGGGACCTGGGAGTTTCTTCAGGACCGGATTTCATCTTTTCGCTCCCCTGGGCCGACTATGTCTATCGCCGCCCACAAACGTGAAATCCCTGTGCGAGCGAATGCACTGGTCCCTAGTCCGCCAGGTCCTATCGCCCGCAAGCGTGCACATTCACGGTGAGCGAACATTCCCAAGTGCTTTTGTAGATGCGGCTGGGTGGCATGCTTCGCCACAAATCTGGGCCTGGGTTTCTAGATAAAGGATCTTTCTGTAATTTCTCCATACATTAGTCTACTTACAACATTGCATTGTTGGATTAATTTAACTTAGTTTGGATTAAGTACAAGGTACCGTTTTATTATTACAGAGAAAAAGAAAATCAATTTTAATGAATTATTTGATTAAAATTAAGTCAATAGGAGACTGCCTTCCCAAAATTTGGAGCTTTCTGAATAACATGTTTTCGGATAACGGATCACATACCTGAACCAGTATGTGGCAATTTACATTCAAGATGCAAGCTGATTGGCCAGATATACAGTACTTAAGAACAACTAGAATATGGACAACCTTCATGTTACCTTTTAAATGTTCTTTAATGTTTATTTGTAATTATACAAACTCAAGGTACTGCATTTAGTCAAAGCTTTCGAAAATGTGCTAAAGGGATTTTTATTACAAAGAGTATTTGGAATATATGCCATTTACTGGTAATACTAGTAGTAATTGAATCTATTTATTCTGTTCACAGTTAATAGAGTGAGCTGCCACATTGCTTGCTTTTGATGATACTGTATGTGTGTATTGTAACAGAATAAAAAAGCACATTGTAGTTATCACTGCTTAAACACCCCCGAATATAAGCAAAATCACAGTCCACACTAGTATCACGTTATATATTATTTTGTGAGAACATAAAGAATAACATAGCTGACTACAATATACATTTGCTTCTGAATTGGTTAAAAAGAATGTATATGGAAGGAATAAGGAAATAGCAGTGGTTAAGAACATTGTGATCCATCTGGTCTGCCTTTTCCCTAAACTGTCTGAAATTGCTCAGATTCATTAACGCTTGACCTTATTTCATGCTCAGGATAGCCTTGAGAGAAACATGGAATCTGACAGCAGATAAGAACCCAATAACTAAAGCTTAATAAACCTAAGATAATAAGACATTCCTTCTCCTTTGACTGGGCTGTGTTTTTGCAATGTTCAGCTATATCTGGAGCAAGCCAGAACAGATTGTAAGCACTTCCATACTGGAGTTAGGCCTTGCTATTGTCGTCATTCATTTTGTATCTTGATTGCAAGCCTCTTGCCCAATTCTGTGGATCTTAAAATTTCCTTAATGTAATGGGGCTTACTCATCTAAACGATCTTCTCTCTTAAGAAATTCATGATTTAGTCTCTTCTGTGATTTGACAGCATGTAACTATAGGATAAAAGGAGGGCAATTTTGCCTCTTTTCTCTATGAAATTGACTTTCACTAATCATTTCTGTACATTTTAATAGCAGCAGCAGACTCAGCAACTGTAGTTAGCCATGTTAAACAGATTTAACTCAAAACACAAGGGCTTTTGAAAGGCTCTGTGGTTTTAAAATATTTTGTCAAATGAAGTCTTTAAATGTTAAAGTGCTCTTCAGAGCCAGAGTTAGAGAAGAAAGAGGTACTTGGCCTTCTCTTAAAAGGAAAACTAAAGCTTAACTAAAGATGTAGGCTTGAAATGTTGTACATTATGTTTTGGGCTTTTGTACCAGCCCGAGGCAACCACAGCCCTTTAGAAGGGAAGACCTGTGTCTCTGAAGATGCCCATAGTAGCCCCCAATCTTCTGACAAAATATTCTGTGCTGCTCTCAGTTACCAGAGCTTAGGGACCAACTCAAAATATGCAGTACCCATAGAATATAAATGCCACAATATAAGGCTGATTAGTAATTAATACAGATAATTACTACATGACAGCATAGAAACCAGTGCAACTAGCATCAGAATTTTATAATCAGCCCTGTAGCATCATTTTATATTACAGCCAAACCTCATTTTCTGCTTGATAATTTGTGACAACCCCTAAGCTTATCTTCTCAACAGCTGCTCAGAGCCCACTGAGCATGTGAGTGTCGCAGACACTTTCCAAGATGGTGACCCCCTGTGACAAGTTTGAAGTCCTGGATCATTGCTGCTACTGAGAAGCTAAAACTTTAGGCTGGTGCAATAAGTTCATTATATAAAATATGGCATTTTTATCCATATTAATTTTAGGCTTTAGTTCTCCTTTAAAGCAAACTAGGGATGGACCGAATCCATGATTCGGGTTTTGGCCAAGATTCGGATTTAGCCAAATCCAAGCGCCTGGCCAAACCAAATCCAAAAAGTTACGTTGACTTTTGGTCACACAAACGAGGAATTAAAAAATGTTTTAACCACATGCAGTGTGCGTTGTTTTCATCTTTTTAACCTCTAATTTACATATGCAAATTAGGGTTCAGTTTGATATTCGAATGAATCCTAAAATACACAGTGCCGTTCTCCTATACTCTCCCACAAAATGAATATGACATTGCGGTGCTGCATTAAAAGAATGGTCACCTTAATAAAAAATCATCACAATTGCATCTGTATTGCAAATTGGAAACATTTGTGTACCCTGTTAGCATTTAATCAGATGAATATTTTACAGTGCAATTATTATAAGTTTTAGCAATAGACGAAAAACCAACAATGCTCTAAATATCTTGTTAATGGGCTAGATTTCAGAAACTTGTCTTCCAGTCATTCTTTATGAGCTATTGAGTATTTGCTGTACCACAATGCCGGATGATTAAGTTAAAGAGAGACAGAGGACACTCACAGAACCAGATTACATAACAGTGCAGAGACAGAAGGCTTTTCATAAAATATTTCTCCAAGGACACGCTGAACTGCAAAATTGCCCCCAGCATGGAGTAATTTAGGTCACTTGCTCACCGCAGATATTAGTGCAGCAAACCCTAAAGACACACAACAGAACATTTTGGGAGCACAAATGACAGCTCTAAATTGCAAGATGTCTTGAGATAGACCCTGGCTCCCATTTGTGCTGGGTTGTATTGTCAGTATGCGTGATTTCCACCAATGGAACAGTTTGTTTGGCACAATATGTATAAATAATCATGAACAGAATAACTACAGCAAAGAATCCAAATGATTATTTGCTATTCCCAAGGTCTCGCTGCAGCTTTGAATGCCATGGAAAGTAAAGCTTTCTATTAAATATGCAGTGTTGGACAGTACAATGTAAGATTGAAGCTGGAATGTAATAACATGATTTGTTCCAGGTGTAGTCCCTAGCAAAGCACAGAAGATTTGGTTGAATACTAGCATTTTTCTTTTTTTTTTTGCAAGATTTGGATTTAGCCAAATCTTTAGTAGGTAGACAAAACCAACTTCATATCATTAGACCTATGGCACATGGCAAACTCCACTTGAGTTTTTTATTTGGTGGAAAATCACTCATTCAGCCTGTCATGTAGTTAAATGGACTCTGACTGTCACTTGTGGTGCCAGGTGGATTTGAGCAGAAAGCACTTTTATGCCCATTTTTTTTGCTGCATAGACTTTGTTGAAAGTTTACATTTGAAGGGTTTTGTTTCAATCATTTCTGTTTTGTAGTGTATATTGGCTGCATAAGCTATATACAAACGAATGAAGCACATACCTACAGACTCCAGAACACTCTGGCTGATATGATTGTTTAAATAAACCAGGCCTTCCTGAAAGACCTTTAGAATCACTTAAATTCAGCTGCATTAATATGTTTTGATCCAAAGGAATTTTTTTTTTTTTTTTAAGAAACAATGCCTTTAAGGAACATGCCTTTAACAAAAATGGCTTTTCGTGGTTTACTGAAGCGCATGGCTTAGTGCTTGTTTTTTGTTTGTTAATAAGGTCAGAGTATTTAAATAGTTCTTGGTGTTCATAAAATTAAGTAGTAATATAAGAATCTGCATAACCACAGAGCTTGCTTGCTTTTTGGCTCCAGGGTCACATCTGCCTTTCTCTCACTTACTTTGCATATATCATCTTATGTGATTTCTGTTACTTGTCTTTAAAGGCAGCCAAACTTTTGCTCCATTCTTTCCCATTTTTTAGGAGAGCATTTATTATTTAGCAGATGAGTTATAATTACAATTTGTTTTTAGAATGCAGTATATTGTACTCATCTATATTTAAAATTCAGTCATTAAAAATTCACATTTTGCCTATATTAAACTTAATCAAGGAATAACTTTGTTTGTTAACCATAAATAATGCAGCATTTCCCAAACTTAGTGTGTGTAGACCCCACCTTGATTTGACGGGCCCACAAATCAACTTGTTTAGGGCCTTCGTGAGATTTGAATGTGACAAACCAACTCTAAGGGTTCTACATCCATCCCTGACACCCTGAGCCAGTGCTCCTATCAGCAGAAACTGCACCGGCCCGGGGTTATTCCAGCGAGCACATGGAGCGATCCTCTTCCTGCTTCTTCTTTCTTCAAATTTCCTGGGGCAGACGGATGCGCAGTAGAACCAAATAATCTGCTTTTAATTAAAGTTCAGCTTTTCGATGTACTGCGCATGCACAGCCACAAGAAGAAAGAAGAAGCAGGAAGAGGATCACTCTGTGGGCTCGTTGAAAGAACCCCGGGCTGGTGCCGTTTTCTGCTGATAGGAGCACCAGTTAGTTTTCATTACAAACAATTAGAGCTGAATCGTCAGATATACAGGTAGAAACAATAGAATTCTACTTGTATCTGATGATTCAGCAGTAAACATTGGTCGATTGGTTCGTCTTACGACATACACGCACCAAATATCGATAAAATCTGTGCATGTATGGCCACCTTAAGCCACACTACTGTACACAATGTATCACAATCTATACATTCAATCTATACATTTTAAAGGGGTTGTTTACCTTTCAGTTAACTTTTAATATTCTGAGACAATTTGCAATTGGACTTCATTTTTTTATTGTTTTTTGGTTAATTAGCTTTTAGTTCAGCAGCTCCCCATTTTGCAATTTCAGCAATTTGTTTGCTAGTGTTCAAATTACCATAGTTACTGTGCACTGATTGGAATAAAAGACTGGAATATGAATAGGAGAGGGCCTGAATAGAAAGATAAGTAATAAGCATTTGTCTTTTAGATGGGGTCAGTGACCCCCATTTGAAAGTTGGAAAGAGTCAGAAGAAGGCAAATAAAAAAGAAAAAATGAAGACCAATCAAAAAGTTGCTTTGAATTAGCCATTCTATAACATACTATAGCATTAAAACAGTATAATATACAGAAGATATCAGAAGGTAGAGTTGCTATATCATTGTGCAAACCTTAAGATGCTGCTGAAGACATTAGGTGGTGGTTGAAAAATAGGCTATGCCTATATCATGGGATCATGTCCCCAAGTGGAGGGCCAAATAAGGCAGGTTCGGTTATTTGTCTCTCAGGAAACATAAGGGACCCATGCAGATCCACTGGACAAAGACCACATGCATGCCGTGATGTGACGGACAGGGTTTTCTGCCTACCATCTTTATTTAACTTACCATATTTAAGTCAAACAGATACATAAGCTGTTTTACCCTCTTTCTGACTTTGCCCAGACCAAATATCTGGTCATGAACAGGCAATTATAAATGTAGATCATTCCTTACAAGTGCCTGGTTTTATTGCCTACAGCCTGGTCCTAGAATAACAATGTTGTTATGTTGCTTTGTTTCACTAAGCTTCTCTGTGTGCTACAGAATATTTTACCAAATATATTACCCACTGCTGATGGTTACATCAGATACCAGAATAAAAGCCATTTTGTTTTTATCCTCCCTCCCAGCTCTTTTCAAAGTGCACATGATAAACGCCTCACAGTCTCCATTATACAGTATGTGGTTCTGCTTTGCACTGATATGTGATCAATTGCAGACAAACCACCTACATTGAATGTATCTATTCTGTACATCTTAACAATTAGGGCATTTAGTCTTTCAGTCCTCAGGGATTAGATGCTATTCTCTATATAGCGATCAATTACTTTTGTTACCACACTTTATTAACCCATTCAATGCTGGTCTGCTGTGCTCCGATCCAACGTGCAATTCTAATTATATAACCTAGGGTTGTGCAGTGAATAGGTACCATGCAAAAAGCAATCGGGCAAAAGCAATAATTCCTTAAGCTGTATGGGCTGCTGTAATAAAAGGTGGAAAATTTGCTGCAGTTCCATTCATTTATAGCAACAAATGAGCAGAACTTATTTATTGTTTCCTGTTTACAAGTAAACATCTTATTGGTTGCTACCAGTTACTGCACCTGGGCAAAAATAAAAGTTCCTTTACATATGCGGGGATATTTGTTTTAGTGTTTTATGCAAGGTTGATAGATATGAGATAGAGGAATTGGTTGGATTGACTAGGTATTCAGAATTTTTGGGTTCATTTTCGGTTTTGAGCCCTCCAGCAATCAGGTTAACCATAGTTATTGTTTGTTTAAATATTGTTGCACAGGAATATAATTGACTAATGTGAAATTGGTCATAAGCACATTATACCGGGGTTGGTGGCCAGTTTTTGTCATGAGTAGAATTACTATAACTAACGCTGATGAAAGGAATTAAAAATGTTCTAAAGAAAACAGTAATATAGGGAAAAGCTTTTTCCCAGATCTCCTGACAAGTAACAAGCTTTGTAGGCTACTGCATTCTGCTGCACAGTTAAAGTGAATGAACAACATATATAATGTATAGTCTCTGCTTTGACCATTTGTGTTCTGTGCATTTGCAATATTCTGCGTTTTCTATAGGAAGTTAAAGACAATGGTCTTATATGGGCATCCATCTGTTTTACAATGCATCACATGGCTTAACATTCAGGGATGTTTTCCCAAGACAGTAATAAATTACGTTGTTTTTTTGTGATGCAAATCTTTGAATAGCGTTTGGGAAGATAATGCTCTTTGGGCTTGTGTTTGTCTAACACTGTCTACACAGACTAATGGTAAACAACTTCCAATCAATTTTACCAGGAAATAGTTCTTTTGTTTTGCCCATATTAGTGCCCAAGTTAGAAAAATGTGGAGGACACCATAAATAAAAGTCAGTTTTAGTGGGGACTTTACTGTCCGTGGGCCCCTTTTCAAATGTGCTGTTTTGATCAGTATTGTATTATGCAGCAATTAGTTACAAAGTAGGGAATTTTCTTGAAAGAAATCAAATAAATGACGATAATAGTAAAATTTTAGGAGCTCTCTGGGGTGATTGGAGCTAATTTGAGACCCGTTATGCTTATCTGCTCTGCCAAGTAAACCAGCATCTAGTTGTGACTTTCTTCCTGCCAGTGGGAGTAACTTTATATTTTTAAATATCTTTTTATTGGACTTAGGAAACCCGACTTTAGCTATGATAAACAGAGGATGAAGTACAGGGGCTGAGGCATTATTCTAAAAGAGATTACTATATTTTCCAGACTTTTTCTCCTTCAAGTCAAAAAATGAAGGCTTCTTATAAGCTTTAAGGGGTTGTTCACCTTCCAACACTTTTTTTCAGATAGTTTGCCAGAAATAATTTTTCTCCTGTTACTTTTTCTGTATGATATTTAATATCTAATATTTAAGTTACAGATAAAAAAAGAAGATAGTTAGACTTTACCACTACACATGGGATGTTCTTAAAGTTCTATGAAATACAAAAAAAAATTCTGTTACGTTTGTACTTTAAAACATATGCTCAGCTGATTGGCTAAGGGCAATGTATATCTGTATAGGGTATGAAACAGAAATGCCAGACCTTGCAGATCTATATTAAATATCTAAGATGCTCGGAGCTGCTGTTAAATAGCACATGATTATTAGCGGTTTGTCTATCTTTGTGAAAACAGGCAAGCATAAATAAAACAATAGTATCCAAGCGTTTAAACTTTATTGGCTCATTCCTGCATACAAAAAAGTCTGTAAAGGCAGCACGTAACCATTCAGTACAAGCTACAGAGGCACATATGTCGGTACCAAGCTGTGCAAATATCATCAGGCAATGTCCCAGCAACATGGTGCAGGGTGGAAGTGACAGCTGCATACACCTAGCTCTGCATACCTGTGGGATCTATGTGGACAGGCATTTCTTTGTGCTACTTCCAATTTACGGTGTGTTCTTGCTTGAAAATTAAGCTGCCCAGTCATGCAAAGGAGCAGTATATATGTCCTACAAAAGAAAATTCAGAGGAAGTAATCTGATATCTCCTAGTATTTTTATTGCTGACCTAGACTTCTCTTTGTTGCTGTGATCAGGCCACCTTTTGTCACAATGCTGAAATGATGAGCACCTTCAGCAGCAGCCAGAGGGTTTGTAGTGCTATACCTGCCTTTATTTCCTAAGACTGTTTCTAAATGAAGCCTTGAAACGGTTCCCTGCAGCAGCACAAAGACTCACTGTAGCAAGTCACCATGTCTTACAAACACCACAGCAGGTATATGAATTGGCTCTCAAGGAATCCCCCCCTTACTGTATTTTTGTTAATCATTTTAACTTATTTAACAGCTCCTAATGTGCAGCAAGCAACTGAATAGAGAAGTTAAACCATTCAAAAAGTTTAAAACGTAAAATGTGTGAGTTGCATTCTTTGTTTTACATCCTTTGTGAAAACACTTCCTTAATAATAACTTGTTTCTTTGCATCTTTGATGCAGCAGCAAGGGATTGGTGGTCTCAGGCATGCATGGGACCCATTCTATGCTGCCGATTCCCCTGTATCCACACAAAATGTAGCAGACGTTCACATGTGGTTTTAAAAGGGACCGTGGCTCTGAACGTGGCTTATGGTGTGGTACACCAGTAGGAGACATGGTTCAGAGTTTGGAAAGTTTGGGGTACATTTAGGCTACAGTAAAGGTGAAAGAGGAAGGTAAATTACTTTTCACATTTCTCATGATTTGTGTGTTAACAGGTACTGTGTATATATCCTGATAATATTATGCAGCAATAGCATATATAAATAAAGCATAATAACAAGATAATGTCTTGCTAATGTCTATGAACCATGCAGCTGGTGAATCAGCGCCACCCAGGAGTATCAACAAGCAAAAAGTGTCTTTGCAGCTTGCAGAATGTCTAAGGCATGTAAATTTGGGAAAATCCAGTATACTTTAGTAAACCACCTTCAGGTGTCCTAAAACACCAAATATACAGTATTGTAATTTATGTTTCCTTCAAGTTAAGCAAAACCAGGTTGGAAACATTTAGAACCTTAAAGAACCAGTAAACACACACACACATAGAAATTAGTGAGTTTGAATCACCATATAAATAATCCTACTCTAGTACATGTTAAGAGAGTGTGTCTTGCTTTATTGCATTGGATTTGCTTATTATGATGTCTGCAGGTCAGGCCTGTTGTTTCAAAAGGCTGCCAACTTGGCCAGTCACATTTACTGCCCCCTGAATACAGGCCCAGATTTGTGAAGAGGCCATTAAAGCCCAGGCCTAGGGCGGCAGGATTTTAGGGGGCAGCATGCTGGCAAACCACACCCACATTGGTTCAGAAACACTGGGGAGGTGCAGGAGATACAATATTTTTTAAAAATTCCTGTTTGTTAATCCCCATTGCTCTGGTCCAGATGAAAATTTGAGTGAATAAAAAGGAGGGGAAGGGGTGATGAACGACAGCAGGCCTAGGGGCCCCTGCTATGTAAATCCAGCCCTGGCCGAATAGGTCCACACAATATATCAGCCAATCAGCCAGACATATCTGGCTGATTGGCATATCTGGGCTTAACTGGTTGTAGTTAAGGCAAATTGAAGGGTGGTCTGAATTGCCCAGTTTTAAAAAACAAAAAAAAAATTATATGAAAACTGCAAGGGAGATTTTACTAAACAGGGAATGGTTTCTCTGTTTAAAGGATTTTGCTGTCTGGCCCTGGAAGCTATAGGGGTAGATTTATCAAAGAGTGAAATTAGAGATCTCACAGTCCACAGAGTGAAATACCGCCTCTCTCCATTCATTTCTATGGGATTTTTTTTGGAAGAGTTTTCCTGAATAAACCTGTGTTTTTGCCTGAAGACGCTGTGTCCCTGTCTTTATGTGATCCTCTGCTTACCTGCCTAACATAGCTAATGTCCTCCGCCTGTACACATCTGTATCTGAAGTACTGCGCCCACCTGGGTGCAGTCCACATAACAACAGATGTCCATGCATTGAAGAAAATCCACCCTCTTTAGTTTTATCTTGGTCAAAAGGAGAATTTAATGCAAATCCAATGTTTCAGCTGTTATACCCATCTTTCCCAAGATGAAACATTGGCTTTGTATTAAAATCTTTTTGATCAAGATTAGACCTGTGAGTGTGGATTCCCTTAGAAACATAAAATGCTGGCGTCTTTTCCCTATTTCAGGGTGATAGGCTGCAAAAGTCCGTAAAATGTTTTTTGGGTATAGGGGCTCCCCCATACATTTCCTACCATATGGCACATAAATTATACACTGGGCACATGTGTAGGGCAATATAACAAATCTATTTTCTTTTTTAAGGTTCCCTGTGCTTGTGTAATGTAATGTATTTGATACGTCCATTAAACTTTAACTTACCGTCGTATGCAAATTAGCCAATGCTGGCGCAACTTCGCTCTGCTTGCCGAATTAACGATAGCGCAACTTCACCAGCGTTTGCTGCCCTGGACACAACTTTGCATGTTAGTGAATTAGCGTTGTCTGAGCGAATTTTCGTCTGGCGAAGTGTTGCGCTGCCTGCGAAGCCGTCACTGGCGAATATTCAATGCTTAATAAATTTCCCCCCCATGTATTCCCCATAAACAATAAAGATTCAGAAATATAAAAGAAATAAAATACCCCTACTGTAAAATGCAAGCGTTTTCTAAGAACTCATCAATTGTACAGTATAACCATATAGACAGGAAACCCACAAAGCTTCAGGCCAAACCGCCCAGTATTTGAGTATGTGAGAACTATGAAAAAGCAAATGTCAGCCACTGATGCAACAGGAGGCAGTTGCAGCCCCATATCATTTTTCACCATTAGCAAAGAATAAAGACATCTCAGATGCACCAGTCGATGCAAAAGCTGAAGAATTAGTGTCAAGTTGTATTAGAGGAAAATATCAAGTCAAAAGGTCAGGAGTTCAGGACCCAACACTCTGCTTGACCTGTCCTAATCCCTTTATAGTAAGAGCTTTAAGTCTGAGGTTTAATATGATTTCTTGCGACAGGTTGCATAACCTAGTATTACTAAACAAAAGTATGAAAAGTTGAAATTTCTGCTGCCAACGCATACACGCCAATGCTGAGGAAAGGGATATGTCCCCACAGCTCCAAAGTATTATTTTCACTGCATGATTTAAACTTTAATTCTCTTTAACACTACTGGAGCCGGCAGCATACAAGCTTCTTTATTGATCCCAAGATCAACTGGTAGAGACAAGAAGGGATCAGTTTGCATTTACAGTATGAGGTCATCATGGCTTAGTTAACTAATAAGTGACAACAGCAGAGAAGTCACCCTTAAAGTACAGATGATCAGATTGATCCCATTCCCAAGTGTGATTAATGTACATTTATCAACCTCTTTGCAACATAGGGATTATGATAAGGAATGCTGCAGAAAAGATTTGGGAAAAGACAAAAACGTATTTTGTATGAGATCTTGAATGCAATGCACACTTATGTTTATATTGCCCTTGGACATTGCTGCACAGAGGTTACAGCCTGGGTTTTGGTATGCTAAGAATTGATTCATCAGTTGTAAGTGATCTGAGCCACCAACCCCAAGAAATACAAGTAACTGTCATTTTCACAAAAGGGGTTGTGGAGCCACTCCAAGACTAAACAAAATATAAGTAAGGTATGATAGCAGTTTTACTAGAAACTTCTAAAAGGGATTGACAGGGACATAACAAGAGCGACTATGCGCGCCCTCCAGTGGCGTAACTATAGTCAACAATTACCCCTACTCTTTCCCAGCTACTCTCTTACCTGCGACGGGGAAGCAGAGAGCGTTGGCACAGGGCGCATAGTGGGCAGAGTCTGGGGGAGTGGGCGGAGTCCAGGCAGGGAGTGGGCAGAGTTCAGGCAAGGAGTAGGCAGAGACAGGATGTGGGCGGTTGGATGGGGATCGGAGTGCGCTGGGCCCCTCTGAAGATTTTTTTGCAGGAGGGGCCGAATGCCCACTGGCGCCCTCCAAACATTTTCAGGCGGGGGGGGTCTGGAGTGCATTGTCTCCGATACCTGTCCACACAGGTGTAAGTACGTCAATTAAAACAAGAAGAAGAACATCGGTGGGCAGGGGGATGTGAACTTTATAGAGGAAGCTGACCACTCAGCACAGATCTTTGGATCTGCTTTGCTTTGGATATAGTCCAAAAAGTGCACCCACAAATGTAATTATAACCTATAATAAAGGTCTTCTTCAAATGTTGAATTTTTTTTACATAGGACGGCCATATGCAGACTTGCTAGAGCAAGAAATGATTATCTGTGTTATCCCTGGTACCATGGGATCCACAAGATCCTAGTTCTACCAAGACCTTCACTTATATAGGGGCAGACCAATTAGATCCTGGTCTTAGACAACAGTATGTGTGCTATATCTACCTTATCTATTTTAAAATACAATACTCCTTTATTTCTTTCTGGTGTAATTCTCCCATTTCTCCCCAAAAAATAAATCTCTCAAAACGTAACTGTGATTTTAAAGGGGAGACAGTGGCCATTATTTGATACCAGTAGTCTTTAACTGTGGATAATCTTACATTCAAGGAGAACACATAAGCATAATTTTCATAACATGACAACCGTAGAGTCTATAACATTTCCTGTATTATTCAAGAGGATGAAGGAACAATTTCTTCCGGCCTGTGTTCCTTCCTGGTTTGTGACACAATAAAAAACAATTACAATATAGGAACAAGGCTAAAGGTGCAATGGTTACCATAAAAAAACAAGGTTTGGGTTGAATATGAAATAGCACATTTATAAAAAAAAACCAGTATATGTATATTATGAGCTGCTAACTGGGATTTGTTTAAAAGGAGATGTGTTTCACTGTGTTTTTCTATAATGTACAGATTTGAGGAGGCTTAATCCAGAAAGATTCTGACTTGGGGTAAATGTGACTAGTTGTATCCTGCTTACTTGTGATCAAACATAAAAAATGGTGCCCAATGTATGCAGCTCATGTTGTAAAGTGAAATGTTGTTCCAGTCGGTCAGTAGTGCAACAGGCTCTTTTAAGTGGGTATAACACGTTAACCATCACTGTCCATTAACATGCACCACTGTAAGTGCTAAAGCATAAATTTGCAGGATAGAAGGCAATTTTGATCTGTACAGCAAAGCTGTCATGATATCACTGTGCAGAATGGCGATTATGTAACCTGGAAACTCTGCCAACCTCCTTTGCAACAGAGATGTAATGATATTACACAACGAGTTTGTAATTACTTGGATCCAGTATAATTGTTCCTGAGGGATACACTCAGCTTCTATTCTCTTCAAGGTCCCAATAAAAACTGCCCTGGGGACTGTGAAAAGTACAGCTGAGATGCCACTGCTGAGTCACATGATCAGCTACTAAAGCTTCGTCAGCAATGTTCACCACAACAGCAGTAGGGCAAAATTTACATATATATACTGTATATTATATATATATATATATATATATATATATATATATATATATATATATATATATATATTATATATATATATACACACACACAGTCCAGCTCCATTAATGCACTCTCATATGTATCAGAAATATTATAGATCACATGCGTATCTCTTTAGTGGTGAGTCATTCCACAACATAATATATAGTCCAGCGGAGTCGCCTTATAAAGTGTAAATTAAAACATAGCTTTTATTGTCTCATCATAAAACATATCAGTAGAAACTGCACCCTTTCTCAAGTGTGTCTCCATCAAATTTTGCAGACAAACAGTCAAACAGTATCACGATATTTCTCGCTTCCACAAATAGCGGAGCCGACATCCTCCGTCACTCTGACTCAGCAACGCTAACCGCATCATTCCGTCACAGAAGCGAGTGACTCTGAAACATCCGCAAATTGAAATGACCGACACCATATTGTATGTTGGCAAAGTCCAACACCGGTATCAGTTAGTTCAAAATCTAAATGGACATCCATGAACGTCATATAAATACAGCATATAACCTTAAGTATATAAATGTGCATATAGCAGATATTCTGAACGATTGTAACATCATTATATCATAACTTATGAGTTCCAGTTTCATTGACTATCAAATAAATAAATGCAGGTCAAAATCCTTATTTAGACCATTGGGGCTCAATGATCTCAAACGGTGTATCCATTGTACCTCCGCTTTTTTTAAAATCAGAACCCTATATCCTGCTCTCTGAGGCTGTGGGATATATTGTATAACCTTGAATCTTAAATCGTCCGCACTATGACTCTTTTCCAGGCAATGTTTAGAAACCAACAGTACAAAGTTGCCAGTATTGACTGTGGATCTATGTTAGGAAAACCTATCTCTGACCTTTTGCACATTCACCTCTATATATAAGGTTAAACGGACACACCAACATATAAACAACGAAGTGCATTTTTTTATTTGTTAGTCAATGAAACTGGAACTCATAAGTTACAATATAATGATGTTACAATCGTTCAGAATATCTGCTATATGCACATTTATATACTTAAGGTTATAGAGATAAGTCCCCCTCTATTTTTTCTAAACATAGCTCAGAGATTGATACTACATTAATATGGCAACATTGTTAAATTACCATTATAGATAACATGAGAAGTGGTAATGTTCAGTTTTACATTGTATCTTGTTTTTAACTTTGGTTCAGATGCAGTATCTGCACTAGGATTTTATCTATATTTGTGGTGTGTAGAGATAATATGTTATGTATGTATTTTATATTCAGTAGTTTTTGCCTTAGGGGGAGTCATTTAGTGGTGACGAGGCAGACATGTTTGTGTTACGTTAGCTGCCTACCCGCCAGTCTGTGTATTTAAGGCAAATTTAATGATAATTAGTCACTTTGAGATAGGCCTTGGAGTGGGCCGAAACGTTAGTCCGTGTTTTAACAATAAATTTTTCAGTATTCATAATATAAGAGTGCAGATCTTATTTGATGGATATATATATATATATATTATATATATATATATATATATATATATATATATATTATATATATATATATATATATATATATAAAGTTTGGGTTTCAGGCTGTTTTACCTTCCTCCCGTTAACTGTAAGCTGGCAACAGTTGCTTAAGGATAATGGGTTCTGTATTCTGTATATCAAAATAATAGGATGGCCCTTAACTGAAACAGGCATGTTTGCTGTTTATGTAGCGGTATATACAGTATCTGTAATAAGATCACCGTTTTGCTTGCCAAACATTCCAGTGGGGGTAAATGAAAGCACAGCAGACAGGTTCAGAAATGCACATAACAATCAGGTTTACACTTCTTGCTGTCACATCTGATGGATATCAATACCAACAGGAAGAGCAGGTGACAATTCACCTGCATTTATTACCCTCCCTGCTGGGTTCCTCATTCAAATCCATTCTCCTGTTATTTCAGCTGCTTGGTTAATGTTTACTTGTGCAATGTGTGTATATTTACTTGCTGAGTTCGTCATTGTCCTGTGAGTTTTATCTACTGTGTGAGGTGTGTCTATTCTGATCATTTTAACAAAATGAAGATAAGGTACTGTAAACAAGCAGTATTTGAGTGGACTGTGTTTGTAATGTATAATAATTTTTTGGGGGACACTGAGATGTAGACTTATATGGACAACAGAATAACTGTGCTATTGTTGTAGTCCTTTGTTGGCTCTTTCAAGGTAAGGCTCCCTGCCCTACAGTAAGTCTTCAAAGGAGCATATCTTTGTGCCCCATAATGGAGAGCAAGGCCCTGCACTTTCAAGAAGACATCATTTTTCAGGCTTGGGGAGACATGCAGGCATCTCCTATCACATCACCTTTCCACTGGATGACATGCAAGTTAGGGAGGAATAGAGCCCTGTCATTACAAAATGCTGCATTTCACCCACAGTGATGTATTTTGCGCTGATTAGGATAGGAGGGGGAAATGTAATAAAAGTTGCGAAGAGAAAAAACATTTGCAAAAATAAGAACAAAAATTTGCATTTCACAATGTAATATTCTTCGTTAGACTGTTATTGCATTGGAAATTTTAATTGTGTATTGTGCAATTTTAAAAGGTACTTGAAAGTGGCTTAGTCTTTTGGAGCAAACATAAAAACTTTTTCAGTCACTTTAAAATTCAATTTGCAATCTTTCTTCCACTGTTGAAAGTGGTGATTAAACGGGGGTTCGCAAAAGTTATATTATATTCGCACAGTTCGCAAGTCATAAACTTCGGACTTAATATTTTATTTTCAGCACACAAGGATTATAAATGAGTGCTTATTGAACTTTCACAAAGTCCACCAACTTTGTGGAAGTTCAATGAATAGTAATGGATGACATGTTCAGGAGAGTTTCTTCACTTCACACGTGCAGCAGCCTAACTGAGACAGAGAGTGCCAGGCAGAGAGAATATATAGCTCTGCTATATTCTTCTGCTTATATAAACTAAGGATTATAAATTACAAATGTGGAACAACAGGTTTCCAGAGATCTGCTAAAGAGAATAGTTTGTGCCAAACCACAAAGTCTTCCATTGTTTCTGTTAAATTAATCATTCTAAGAAACTCACTAATCGCTAGTTATACATTTTATGGGCGAGTTATGTGTCATACATGAGACTATGTATTATAAAATGATTTTGTGCCCATTTGGAGCTTGCATTTTGACTACTGTTCTTGCCCCAGTTAAGTAGAAGTAGCTAAGCAAGTAGTAACCACTTAAAATACATTTACAAAAACCCACTTATCGATAAATACATTTATATATCAATATTGATTTTTTCTGAATGGCTTTAAAAGAATAGAAAACACGTACAAACAAAAAAAAATAATAAAGGATGATTAATTAATAGATTAATTACTTAATGAATTAATGCGCATATAGCTTATACATTTTAAGGCTTTTGATCAGATGCAAAATTTATACCAAGTGGCTAACGTTAGCGACTTTTCGCCAGCGTTGCCACACGCAGGGACATTGCCAATTCACTAACAGGTGCCAATTCGCTAGCAAACGGGACTGTTGCTAGTGGTCATTCACACTCTATTGCCAGGTGACTTTTCGCTGTGGCGAATGGACGATACTCCGCAAATTCCCTAAAATGCGGATTTTACTGAACGTTAGCTCTTTTGCCAGAGTTGCCTTCGCCACCTCAGACCATGAGAAGTGCTATAAAGCAGCTAGATCTTCCTCAATCTTCTGTCACATAAATAATATCCAGTGTGCTGAAAATGCATTAAAGTTCAAAAAAACGCTGGCGGCTTTTCCTTTGGCTGCAAAAGTCCTAACTTACTTTTTTGGGTAAGCGGTTTTCTCCACACATTTTATTACATATGGAACATTAATTTTACAGTGGGCTCATGTGTAGGGCATTATATTAACTCTCTTGTCTTTATTAAGGTTCCCTGGACATAGCGTATTTGTGCCTGGCAAAGTTGTGTGATGGGTGCGAAGCTGATTCTGGTGAAAATTCGGCCGTTAGTGAATCTGTCCCCAAGTGGGGTGAATGCAGGCGGACACTGTTCAAGTGTTTATAAGTCTATTCATCTAGTGGGTATGGAGAGGTTCATGTTTGTATTTTTAAATTCCACAGCCTAACTTTTGGCTGCCGCCAACATGCTGGGATGCCACCAACCACCTCCTGCTGGGATTCGCTGACATATTTCACCTACTGTAACTGGATTATTTCAGCACGAGTCAGTAATTTGCAAAAAACTACAGATGCACAGCATGGTTGAGTTGACTGCAGTAGGAAAACATGTTAGGTTGAGGAAGTACAGTAATAAAACATTTATTTCCCCAAACTATATGAAACTAGTACCACCTGCGAAAAAGGCTTATTAATGATGCGTTCGATTTTGGGTGCATTTAAGTGAGTAACCAGGTCAGAACTCTTTAGCTTTTTCCATGCATATTATTAAGACTACACCTCCTTTTGTTAGATTCCATTAGAATGATATAGAAAAAAGACCTCCTCAGACCTATAGATGAACTCCCCCCCCCTTCTTTGCTAAATTGGTGGCTGTCACGGTGAACTATTTTGAAATAATCTATTACATTTTTGTGTTCATGGGTTTTCTGCAGCCACAGTGCTTATCTTTACAATCATTAAAAAAAAGCAATCCCTGTTTGCAAAATTTCAGTGTTGAAAATGAAGTCCCTGAAGAAAAAGGATAATATGCATAAAACCTTAAACTAGAACTGGTTGCATACATACCTTACAGCACTTGGAAGTTATTAACTGCAGCAAGTGGGTTACATTTTTATTTCAAAGTCTGGGCTGTCCAGGAGATAACCCAGGGATAATATGTTACATCTGCAGTGTTTTAATTCTGCTGAGCTGATTTTTTTTTACATGGGGATTAAAATATTTAAGATGTTTCTAATGAGTTGTCATGAGCAGGAAACCATGTGGGGGAGAAGAACTGACCCAGGGAAAAGGAAAAATGTTAGAATGTCATCCAACTACACACTGAACTGTATCTAGACAGAACTAAAGTGAATGTGTGACTACTATTATTGCATTTTATCTAAACAGCAAGTGCCTTTTTTTACCTTCAGTGTCAATGGTTTGTATGCTTTTTATGGAGGGGGGGGCTGCAGAGTTTGTGTTTGTGAGAGAACTCTCAGGCAGAATAGCTACAGCCTGCTAGTAATGTACTAGTCTGTCCTACTTAATTAAGAATGAGTCCTCACTATAATGGAAGGTAACATGGAAGCACTGGTGTGCACCAAGGTAGCCTGAAACAATTTGACTTATTTGAAGAGCACTGCAGTCAGTTACAGGCAGTGTGCTCAAAGTATGTCTCTCTCAGTAGCTCAAACACTGTCTAAGGCCAGGTAGTGTAATATACTTCAGTTCTCAGAAAGCCTTACCAACGTGATAACTATCAACATGCCCTTCCCACTAAACACTTTTCTACACATTTCTGAGCTGTCCTTATATGCACTGTATTTAAGCACCAGGTAGATAGGTTATCATCCCAGCCTGGTGCCCTTTTGTATAAGTACTGCAGGAAATCCCAGTGGCTTGGTCTTTTTTGGAGAAAATATAAAGAAAGTAATATATGTGTGCCTAGACTTGTGAGGCAGAAGGATTCACCATGCCAGGTGGTGTCTGGACTCTGGACTAAGCATAAGCTCAGTATTACAATAGCACTCTAAGTGCACCTTAATAACTTTTGTGAAAATGATTCTTCATATATTTGCAAAGAATTCTTGAGAACTGAGAGTATTTCCATATGGATGAAAAGTGATACAAAAGTTTGTGCAAGAACCTAAGCCACATGAGTTATAGTATGTTTGTTTGGGAAGACAATTTAATGGGAGAAAATAAATGAAAAATAAATAATATGTGAAAAATAAGATCCAACAAGATCAGAAAATGAGTATATACCTATCAACACATAGAAGAGTATAAGAGTGGTTGGTTATAAAGAAAAAAAAAAGAGGTGTGGTTTTTCTGTACAACTATATTTGGGTGATATGTGGTGAGTGCACTCTTAGTTGTTGATTTTGGCTGCTTATATTTAGCATTTCGCTTGATTAATCTGTTGCACCATCCCATTTAAGAACTTCCCACCTCCCATAAATTAAGCACTGATACACAGGATCATAATTTTTATCTGAACAAAAGAGCACCTCTAATGATTGCAGCCAGTTTGCTTTGATCTATTTAAGTTTATTGACAAGGCAGATACTGAGACAAGCATTAAGCCAGTTTCCACTCCTTATAGAAATGGAAATATACAGAAAAGGAATGTTCTACTGAAAGAATAAACTATTAATGCTGTAAAACATAATGCATTCCCCTTTTGCTTTTAACACAATTGCCATCTGATGACAGAAAATTGTGATGTTTGATGTTATTGCTATGAAGCAGCATGGAGGGATTGCTACTCCCTCCACAGGTCAGTAAGTAAAGCCTGCAGCAAAGCCTACAAAAGCGAGAAATAGAGGCTAATGATGGTTTAACTTGTTAGTATAAATAACCATTTGTCTGTGTCTTTTGTCTGTGACAAATATTTATCTGGATTGTTTGTTGTTGTAATCATTATACCAGATTATAGCTCATAGCGCTGATAGAGTGCCCAGTGATTCCATAGCAAGTATATTTAAATACTTTTCTATAGCATGTAGCTCATCTGCCTCTGTCTGGCTGCACTCTAATCTTCATGCTAGCATAAATGGAACTAGAAACTGGAAAAAAGGTTAGACTCAGGTTAGATATCATTAGAAGTATGTTGTGATTACGCTTCCTTCTTATCGGACCCTCTTCTTCATTTGTTATTTACACAGCTACATATTGCTAGTGGGAACCACCCTAGCAGCCAGCTATAAGTTGCAGAGTCCACTTCCTCTATAGCCGCTATTTGTGCACCCACTGTACACTGTTAGCAGTGTTTGCACAAGTGCCTCAAGATGGAGGGGGATAGAAAGCTGGGCTCCTCCAGGATTTTACGCTGCTGCCTGTCAGTTTTCAATGCTAACAGACTACTACTGCACAAATATTGCAGCCCCCCATAAAGAAACATGAGGGATTAAAGGAAAACTATACCCCCCAAACAATGTAGGTCTCTATTAAAAGATACTGAGTAAAAAAGCTCATGTGTAAAACCCTGCTTCATGTAAATGAACCATAATCATAATAATATACTTTTTTAGTAGTATGTGCCATTGGGTAATCATAAATAGAAAATTGCCATTTTAAAAAATAAGGGCCGCCCCCTGAGATCGTAAGATTCACTGTGTACACCTACAAACCACATGTTCGGTCACATGAGCCAATTAACAGACAGGGTTCTGCCTTTTGCTTCCTCACTTCTTCCTGTTACAGTTAGTGTTGTAGTATTTCTGGTCAGGTGATCTCTGAGGCAGCACAGATAGAGTCACGAAATGGTGGTTCAAGGCAAGAGATGTAAAAGGGCAATATTTATGTAAATATATATTCCAGTTTGGTAAGATTCTTTAATATGTCATTCGATTTGATATAAACTATCTGTTGCTTAAGTATTAATTTTTGGGGTATAGTTTTCCTTTAAACAGGTAGTGTAATAATCAATAGGAAATAGTTATGTGGCAAAATTGTAAGTAGCATGCAAAGAAAATGTTATCATAGATGTTAAAAAGGTTTCATTTCTGGTGTCAGTAAAGTAAAGTAAAAAATTGATTTTAATTAGTTTTAAACCACAATAAAAAAAGTGAAAACTGGCTACAGATAGATTGCGAAAACTGCTGTCTGCAATAGAAACAAAAGCTTATAATTTCATTCAGTAAGTATGTGCATGTGCATACTTCAGTCCCTTCTCAATAACATAAAAATATGAGCCTATATTCACTTTACAGGCAAAGAAAAACCTGTAGTCGTTATCAAGCTATTATTTTCTTGCCACTTCTTGTTCAGTTATTTGGCAGGATAAAAACCTTCATTATAAAGCAGAGGAATGCTCATATTTCATAGAATGTGCATTTTTTAAATTAACTTAAAATTTGCCAGCTGGATTTTTTTTTTATATATAACCTGTATCGTTTTTATTTTTTCAAGGTGACTATTCTAGAGTTAGTAGCTGAACTCAGAACAATGACATGCTGTAAATGAACATTTTGTTAGCTGGCAAGAAGTTGGAGTCTGTATAAAGTACAATGAACTGACTACAGCCAGAATCTCCTGTATTTCTGGGAAATGTTCACGCGGGGAAGCCAGAACTCACTCTCTGAATAGCTGATTGACTGAACTGGTTTCAGGTGGCCATGGCCTGACACTGATTATCTTTACTTGTGAGCTGTTCAGTGCCATTCTTTACTTCTCTAATTCTTTGCCTGAATACAAGCTGTACAGCAGCACACTAGAACAATTCTGCTTTATATTGCTCCTTCACTAGTAAAACTGGCACACAAAAAGCAGGCATAGTTAAAATAGAAAATGTTATTAAAGGGATACTGTCATGGGAAAATTTTTTTTTTCAAAATGAATCAGTTAATAGTGCTGCTTCAGTAGAATTCTGCACTGAAATCCATTTCTCAAAAGAGCAAACAGATTTTTTTATATTCCATTTTGAAATCTGACATGGGGCTAGACATATTGTCAATTTCCCAGCTGCCCCAGTCATGTGACTTGTGCTCTGATAAACTTCAATCACTCTTTACTGCTGTACTGCAAGTTGGAGTGATATCACCCCCCTCCCTTTTCCCCCCAGCAGCCAAACAAAAGAACAATGGGAAGGTAACCAGATAGCAGCTCCCTAACACAAGATAACAGCTGCCTGGTAGATCTAAGAACAACACTCAATTGTAAAAACCCATGTCCCACTGAGACACATTCAGTTACATTGAGAAGGAAAAACAGCAGCCTGCCAGAAAGCATTTCTCGCCTGAAGTGCAGGCACAAGTCACATGACATGGGGCAGCTGGGAAATTGACAAAATGTCTAGCCCCATGTCAGATTTCAAGATTGAATATAAAAAAAATCTGTTTGCTCTTTTGAGAAATGGATTTCAGTGCAGAATTCTGCTGGAGCAGCACTATTAACTGATTCATTTTGGAATAATGTTTTTTCCCATGACAGTATCCCTTTAACATGAAACACAGGTTGAAAGCCCAATGCATCTTATAAGGCACAGGAATTTGTTTATTTCTCTACACATTTAAATGAATGATGTTTTTGCACAGGGGCAAACCTCTTTGTAACTGGCAAAACAGAATGGAAAGTATTCAGTCATTGTACTTTTCTAGCATGTGTGTGGTTAGGGCACGCTGAGGCCTTTTTTGCATTTCTTCTTGAAGACCATAATCAAAGGCAGTGAATTAGCAAAGACATTATTGGAAGGAAATGAGACCACAAAACATTCAGATGGAATGAATCTAATCTCAAAGAACATTGCCTTGTTACACTGTTTACCCCAAAACAAGAAGTAATCATTCCTGGCATTGGCAGCTGATGTAATGCTGAATTCTGGAACAGTGCTTCTGCTTCTGCAACATATAGGAGAGCTTATAGCTATTTTTAGATACTAGATATAGTACAAAATTAAACTTTAAACAAAGCCCTATATACTCTGCTAGGCCTTGGAGATTAGAATGCACAGGATGGAAAAGTTCAAAGGGAGTAAGTATGTGTCCACAAGGCTGACAAGCCGTTGTAAATTATAATCTCTCTCTTTCAAATTCATTCTAGTTATTATTGGCTATATCAAGTTGTTATCATCGCTCAGGAGGAAGCCGATATGCGAAACGCGTTAGCTTGATTACGCTCTCAACTTGCAGAAGCGCCATTTGGAGAAGCGTCGCTCGTGATTTTTTTAAAAAAATACAAAGTTCTAAGGGACGCAGAGGAAACTAAAGTGCTAGACGGACTATACAAGGACATTTCAATGCGCTGTACCAGAGTGTGTTTGTGAGTGTGTTTTTACTATTTTTATTAAAATGTTTTAAAAGCGCTTCTGCACAGGATATCTGTCTTTTATCTCCCTACCAAGACAAGCAGGAATCAGGAAGAGGGAACCTGGATGAGAGATCGTCCTCTTTGTGTTTCATATTGGTTGAAACTCACTTCTTGTGAGTATATAATACCACCGGAGAGTAGCAATCCGAAGTTGTGTTGCTAACCTCACTACCCCTTAGTTACGGATCCACCCACCCATGTTTTGTTCTCTTTTTTTTCTCTTGTTTAAAATAAGGGTTAAAAGGCTATAAATGAACACACAAGGTGAATAATTTATTGTAATACACAATCGTATATTTCTCTGTGTCACAGTGAAGGAGTGTTTTAATAAGTATTGGAGGACACTGTGGGTGTGTTTTATTTAATATTGAAATTACGACACTACTTTCTGTTATTTCCCCTCCCCTCTGAGGGATACAGCAACATCGTCTGTTTTTGTGAAGTTCTTTTTTATCATAGGTGACTTTTGTATGTCTGTATTTATTTGTTAGCTCCACACATGAATGCATAACAAGGCATAAAACACAAACAGGGGTATAATTTTTATAAATGAAACAGTGGACATAGTTAAATATATGGTAAAGTGCTAGATGTTTCAATACACAGTTGGGATGAGGTTCCTGCCTGAAGAGCTTATAGGCAGAGGAGACAGAGACAAAATAGGTAGGGAACAAGTGCATAGGTTAGGGTGTGTAGCTGCAGGTGGTTTAAGGAGCTTTGAGAAAAGTGATGGCTCCATGCTTTATATTTATGCATGTAAGTGAGTTGAAAGAAATAAAAGCCCTAATGAGAGCAGTGTTAAAGCAAGAGATTGGAAACTTGTGGTGAAGAAAGCCAGGAAGTGTTTTGGATTTCCTCCATACACATTGACTAGGTGCAAGAGCAAAGTAAGCACGTGGCAGTGGTGTTTAACCAGGGCCTGGGATTCGATGCTCATTGATGGTGAATGAGGAAAGGTACATGAAGATCCAGGGAGGAAGTCAAAGCTGTGTTGTGATTGTATACCAGATAGTCAGAGTCAAAGAAGGAAGTGTGAAAAGAAAGTGAATAATTTAGTGTGGATTCCAGTAATGGCAGAATGGCAGGGTGCTGCTTTCTACACAATACTCTTTTAATGGCCAGAGAATGGGAAGGGGGATATTGTGAACAGATTTAAAAATATGCTTCATATCTTCATACAAAGACTGGAATCTTCAGTCCCGGGGTCTTTTAGGACAATGCCAACTGATTTATTCATCACACATTTAAATAGTGCCAGTGTTTATAACATGATAGTTGCCCCGAAAAAGTATATGGAGGCCATTTTAGGCAACTGAAAAGCACTGGTACAAATACTTGAAAGTAATTTCAATGAGAGTGTTTGGGGGGCCTGTATCAACAGCTTGTTTTGGGTCTGCAACATATTTAAACTGCTGTGCTTAACGTACCCCAAACAGCCCTGTGTGACATTGTCCTTACGAACATCATTATCATCATCATAATTTATTTATATAGCGTCGACAAGATACGCAGTGCTTTACCTTAGTTATAACAAACAGGGAATAAATGGTGAATAACAAAGGGTTACAGAGTACAATAGGATTAGAGGGCCCTACAAATTGGAGTTTACAAACTAAAGGTTAGGGTACTACTGAGACATTAGGATTTTAGAAACAGTTTGTGATTTTTGATACAGCAATGATTGATTAATTAAGGTACATTGAATAAGCTTCTTTAAACAGGTGGGTCTTTAAGGAGCTCTTGAAACTTTGGAAAGAAGGAGAAAGTCTGGCAGCTCGAGGCAGAGAGTTCCAGAGAAAAGCAGAAGCCAGAGAGAAGTCTTGTAGACGAGAATGGGCAGAAGTGATGAGAGGAGAAGCGAGGCGAAGGCCAGAAGCAGAGTGAAGGTTGCGTGAAGTAGAGTATCTGGAGATCAGAGTTGAAATATAGAGAGGGGCTTTGTTATTAAGGGCCTTGAATGTGAGTGTAAGTAATTTGAATTTGATTCTAGAGGAGATTGGGAGCCAGTGAAGGGACATACATATGGGAGCAGCTGATGTGGAGCGTCGAGATATGAATGAGTCTAGCAGCCACATTTAGAACAGATTGGAGTTGTGAAAGGTGACTTGTTGGAATACATACATGTATGATTTTATATAACTAAATATAGCTGTCTTTACCCCTCATGAAAGTGTTATCAATTGCCAGTGTAACTCTATATTTTCTTTCTTGGATCTGCCATATCATGTTGGATTCTTTCACCTAAATTACTAAAGACCATTTCTGTAATACCCACTTACTTTAGGAGTTTTAGTTAAATGGCAGCTTAAAGGTCAAACATTGGACATCCCTTCTCTCGCCTTATTTATGCATATACCTGGAGGAGAATGCACTCTGTTTAGAGTTTCAATACAGTAACAGAGTTTTGGGTGCTTTACAAAAGTCAGAGCTGTGGAGAAGACGGCACGACTGAACATTTTAGAGTGATTTCCAAGCTATATATTGAGACAGGCAGTCTCTGACAATAGTTCTCTTCTTTGTCCTGAATTTGGATGAGGCTGATTGCATGTGATCCTACTGTGATGCTCACAAATTGGACACAGAGGTCTGTCTTCTTTGTTAGAGCTCATGTATGTGGCTTTGAATTTACTGCTTATTACAAGGTCTGAATAGTTCCATTTTCCAAACAGAAGAGATCTGACGACTCTTAAGGGAATATCTCCACCCACTATGCCTTCCCAAACAACTGAGCTGGCCCAACCCTAGATACCAAATGTACACCAACGCAATGCATTTTAAAGAGACTCACTTGCATTCATTTAGAAACTCTAACTTTTGCTATTATTAGATCCTACTGATGCTTTTCTTGCAGTAAAAAAATCAACTCAATGTTCCTAATGCCCGTTTCTGAATTTTGTTTTGAGCTCTGTATTTTGTTTATTTGTACACTGCTGAAGGCCTCTCTGCTGTCTGACACTTACCGTCTTCATACATTGGCTGACCCACTGATGACTGTTAATTTCATTATGGCTTTTGTATTTTACTTATTTTTCCCTCTTGTATTTATGCCCCCCCCTATTAAATGAAAAGTGATTTAGAAATGAAATAAAATAAAGCTACAACTGTTTCTGAGAGAACCTCAAAAGTCCAAACAATACAATTATGTATTTCTCCTTAGAATATGACATCAACAGGACCCTACAGGATGTTTACTTTTAAATAGGTGTACAGTAAATGATTTCTGCTGATCACAGTATCAAACTTTGCACCTTTTATGACAAAACGTAACTAGTTCTTTGTATTTGCATTATACTTAATAATTATAACCAGGTCTTCACCCATAGACAGCCATCTAGACAGGGGTCCCCAACCTTTTATACCTGTGAGCCACATTCGAATGTAAAAAAGTTGGGGGAGCAACAGAAACATGAAAAGTCCTTGGGGATGCCAAATAAGGGCTGTGATTGGCTATGTGGACTGGCAGCCTACAACAGGTTCTGCCTATTAGTACGCCTGTTTTTTCTTTACCAAATCTTGCCTCCAAGCCAGAAATTCAAAAGTAAGCAGCTGCTTTGAGCCCACTGGGAACAACATCGACGGGGTTGGTGAGCTACATGTTGCTTGCGAGCCACTGGTTGGGTTGTTAACCGATCTACAGCAATGGTACTCATTGTTCTTTTTACCAGTGAGCCATAGTCATATGTAAAAAGTATTTGGGAGTCCTACAAGCATGAAAATACTTTCCTGGGAGTTTCCAAATAAGGGCTGTGGTTGGCTAATTGATTGTGCCATGTGGACTGACAACCTCACAGTAATCTTGTGTCTTGTCTTTATGTCTCAAAAACTTGCATCCAAGACAGGAATTCAATAATAATAACAATGCGTACCTGCTTTGAGGACACGGGGAGCAAGATCAAAGGTGCTGGTGAACAACAGGTTGCCCATGAGCCACTGTGTTACTGGGAGCACTGATATAGAGTTTAACAACAAAATGTAATATTGTATTAAAGTCTGCAGTGTTCTGCTTTGGCAACTCTGACTCTTATAAAGAAAGAGAAGAAGGTTTTGTAGACATAATTACACAGACAAGGAACAGAAAATAAAACCTACGTTTAAATGGCCTTGTTATAAAAAGTATATTTTTCTTGAAACTGCGGGAATAAGTAGCATTTCAAACAACACACAGGATGGCTATGCAGCACTGAAGACTCTTTTGACAACAGCTAAATCTTGGCATTGGTACAGCAAGGACTGTTTTGTTTCCACCTTGCAATCCACTTGAACTTTCTAATCACCTGGAGTGTGGAATGTTGCTTACCATTGTAGCTCTGTTATTTTCCATTGCATTTTGCCATTGGGAGTCTAACTGGAGCCTAGCTAAAGCTCTAGCCTTATGTTGTTCAATAGTTGGCTGACATTTACACTTACTATATACTGTAACACATTTTAAATATGAAGCTTTACAATTTTTGGATGCAGCACTTAAAAGCAAAAATCTAATGTCAAAGTGCAGTGTGAATACACTTGAACTTTGCTACCGTCGTGCTGAGGTAGTTTTTCTTTATATAAATAAAGAATGAGTCAACCTTTCTGTTGTTGCCATACATTTTGTGCATGCAAGACATGCATGGCAGCGCTCCCTGCAAAATAGTCCTGTAAGCTAATACAACTAATTGTATTTGAAAGATTTAAAATAAGAAAAATAAAACCATCACATTGTGGGCTATGAAGTAAAAGGTGCTACATTTGCTACAGGTGGAATTACCTATATGTAGATACAATAGACAGAGAGGGTTAAATATTTCCTACAGTGTTTTTTTTATCTCTAACTATTCCCTCTAACTATAAAAGTATTTAATACAGCGCCAGGTTAAAAATTCCCGAGAAAGATGACAGTAGAAGGATGGGATTGCAGAGGATATTAAACAAAGAGACAGACATGCACCCTATAAAAATATCTTGCATACCAAACAATTTAATAGTAATCTAATAAGCACAATTTCCCTGCGGAGCTATATGCACATTACTGGACAATTCCTTATTTACATAACATACGCATATATTGCAGAACAGTTAGATTCCGCACCAACGACAGCACAATAGCTTAATGCAATAAATCGACATGCTAACAATTTCTGGGTTAATCTCCAGATGGGTCATGTACTGCACAGCTGCAGACAGAAATTGGAGCTTGAATAGATCTCAAAGGAAGAACTATGTTCATGTGATCATTGCTGATGTCCATTCCATTGAAAGCATTATTAGAGAATGTTATGAGCAACCTGTGCCATCTCGTGACACGAAACTACCCTCTCGACATGAACTGATCCAGTTAGGCACTAAACAAGTAAATCATAATAAGAAGTGTAAAAGTGCATTAGTTAGTAATGGTGAAACTTACACATGAACAAGATTTTTAAATGCCAAAATGTGCTATGATTAAAGGGATACTGTCATGGGAAAACATGTTTTTTTCAAAACGCATCAGTTATTAGTTCTACTCCAGCAGAATTCTGCACTGAAATCCAATTCTCAAAAGAGCAAACAGATTTTTTATATTCAATTTTGAAATCTGACATGGGGCTAGACATATTGTCAGTTTCCCAGCTGCCCCAGTCATGTGACTTGTGCCTGCACTTTAGGATGGAACTGCTTTCTGGCAGGCTGTTATTTCTCCTACTTAATGTAACTGAATCAGTCTCAGTGGGACTTGGCTTTTACTATTGAGTGTTGTTCTTAGATCTACCAGGGAGCTGTTATCTTGTGTTAGGGAGCTGCTATTTGGTTACCTTCCCATTGTTCTGTTGTTAGGCTGCTGGGGGGGGGGGGGGTTAATATCACTCCAGCTTGCAGTACAGCAGTAAAGAGTGACTGAAGTTTATCAGAGCACAAGTCACATAACTGGGGGCAGCTGGGAAACTGACAATATTTCTAGCCCCATGTCAAATTTCAAAATTGAATATAATAAAATCTGTTTGCTCTTTTTAAAAATGGATTTCAGTGCAGAATTCTGCTGGAGCAGACCTATTAACTGATGCATTTTGAAAAAAACACGTTTTCCCATGAAAGTATCCCTTTAAGTATGAGAAATAGCCTGCCAGAAAATAGTTTCATCCTAAAATGCAGGCACAAGTCACATGATTGGGGCAGCTGGGAAACTGACAATATGTCTAGCCCAATGTCAGATTTCAAAATTAAATATAAAAAAATCGGTTTCCTCTTTTGAGAAATGGATTTCAGTACAGAATTCTACTGGAGCAGCACTATTAACTGATGTGTTTTGGAAAAAAACATGTTTTTCCATGACAGTATCACTTTAAGAATAGTTTGTCAGTTATTCTACATGGAGATGTTACTGCCCAAGGGTTTTATGTTCACAATTTTTTAAATTTACAGTTTGTGTGTGTGTATACGTAAACATAGGGGCAGATTTAATAAGGCTGGAGTTGTTTTTTCCACGAAAAATTTGAGTATTCAAGTTGTATTTTCTAGTCAAAACTCACATTTTCCAGTTTAAAAAAGAAACTTGAATCGATCGAGTTTTTAAAAAAAAACAAAAAAAAAACTTTAATATTCGAGATTTATTATACCTCGTATTTGAAAATACACCACCTAAAACCTGTCGAGGTTCTGTAGAAGTCAATTGCTGGAACCATATGAAGATGTTTACAGGTTTTTCTGAGGTTTTTGTCCAAAAACTGGAATCGAGAACTGGATTTGATCGTTTCGAGTTTTTTTCCACCCGATCAATTTGAGTATTCGGGTTGCGGTACTAGAACTCGCAGAATCATCCTTAAAATGTTTTTGGCATTCGATTTTTCTCTTAAATAAGATACCATTTGAGTTTTGAGGTAAATTCATTTGAGGTAAAAAAAACTCTAACACACGACCTTTGATAAATTACCCCCATAATATACATTGCACCAGATCCATGAATAACTTGTAAAAGTAATACCTATAAGCAGCTATAAATCAGATATAATGAGTTATAAATAGATCTTATTTATGTTGTGTCACTTGGCTCATGGAAACCTTGTGTTATATTTGAAATAATGTACCCCTATTGCAAAATTAATTCAATCCGCAAAGTTTCATGACTTTTTCAGCCTGTGGCTTCTTGTCTTTATATGGCTGTAGAATGTCTTGGTGATTTCTAACATTCTTTTACAATAAGGAATTCTTTGAAATTTAATTGGCATTGGTAAATCTGAAATGAAGTACTTTTTAAAATTCTTATCTATTAATAAATGTCAGGACATGTATAGTTTTAGAGAAAGTGAGTTTGGTTGTGGTTTCAAAAACCTAAAAAACCACTAAAATCCAAACTTTGATAAATAGGCCTCCCCAAGTGTTCCCTTTTAATTAACCTGCCAAAAACATGAACAGAGTGCAGAGTGGAGTACACAGGCGCGATCTTATTCCACTTTGAATCCTCTTCTGTCGCTTCACTAATACAGAGCTTGCATGCACATTCAAAGTGGATCCTAGACCTAGATTCAACTGAGTATGCTCCTCCAGATTTAGTGTCACTAGACTGACAGAAGAGAATCTGTAATGCAGGGCTGGAACTAGGGGTAGGCAGAGTAGGCACGTGCCTAGAGCCCAAAACTGGGGGGGGGGGCACCAGGCATACACCTGCTCTGCCTCCTACCCCCTAGCAGGTCTGGACTGGAAGTCAAAATAGGCTCTTGCATTCCAAGTACAAAGAAGCCCAAACAGGTCCCAGCAGCCCAATAAATAGTGACTTTCTATGTCACCTGATAGCAGCCCCTCTGGCATTTGCCACTGCCCCCTAGTCCAGTCCCGTGTCTGCTCTAGCCAGCGTGTGCGGTGTTTTTAGCAAATGCTTGCTGTTCCTTTTACGCTGCATCTTTTTTCCATGCCTGCTGTGGGGCACTACGACCAGCCAGGCTGCCTAGGGTGTCTGATGTAATGGAACAAGATGATGCCTGTGAACTCCGTTGTACAATTCTGCATATTTATGGCAGGTTTGCAGATATGAACACTTTATTATGTAATAGATGTTGTAGGGAGAGGGCTTGGGGGGCATGGAGACCAGTGGAGGAGTGCTGAGATTTGGGAATTGTTTAGTTTTCCTTTAAACAATGCTCATAAATGTTGCCCTTTAAAGGAGAACTAAAAATGAATATGGCTAGAAATGCAGTGTTTTATATGCTGAATGTAAAGCACCAGCCTAAGGGTTTAGCATCTCTGTAATCCAGGCCTTGGACTTTGTTAGCAGTGACACTGTATATGCACAGTCTGCATTGGGCAGTTGTTGAGAAGTTAGGGGTTGTTGCAAATCATCAAGCAGAAAATGAATGTGAGGGCTACCCACCCTGGTGGCCTAGTGGGCCGGCGGGGACGCCCACTGCGCTCTTGGCGGGGACACCCACCACGCCGGTTTTCTACCTACAAAGCGCTGGTTTTCTAGTGCGCGTGCGCTGCGCCTCTGCTATTTTCATAGGCGCACTTGCGCTGCGTGTTTTCCTCAGCGTGCATTGGCGCAAAAATTCAAACAGTACTTAAGGGACCTTTGTGTTTGCAATCATTGCCCGTTATAGGTTTTCTCCTAGTGAGTTTCTGGTGCTTCTTTGCTGTTGAAGCTTCTGTTTTCCTGATATCTGATTACCTGTTGGGCCCCTGCCTGTTTGTGACAATCCTGACTTCTGGAATTCTGACCCTGCCTGGTAACCGAGTCTTCTGTAACCGTATCCCTTCTGACTGATCTCCTGGTTTGACCCTTGCCTGTCTGACTCCGCTTGTACTCTGCCTGCCCCAACCCAGCCTGATTGACTACGCCTTCTGTCTACGCCTTTACTACGACCTTCTGGCCAAAAGACTTTGCTTTACCGTTGTGCCCCTTTGCTCGTCCAGAACCCTTCGCTTGGCACCTCTCTTAATAAGACCTGGTGGCATCCATTTAGCCGAGGGCTCCACCCAAGGTGAAAGGCGGAAGCAAGAGCTGAGAAGGGTGCTTAGCATTGGTTCTGGATGTAGGGTGCCGACCGTGACAATGAAGTTCACATGTCATAGAAGCCATAGGTGATGGCTAAAGATGGACCATACACAGACTGACCTAAAGCTAACCTCAGACATACATTAGCCTCCCCAAACCTTATTGAAAATCTGGCTATGATAGAAGCTTTGCTACAGTACTGGGTATTACATTATGATGCTAATTGCACTAGTTTCTGAGTTGACCAGTAATGAATCTGAATTAATTACTAATCAGCCATGTATCATGACTTTTATGTATTATATCTACAGTATAAACTCAGTTACAGACAGCAGCCCAGAGCATTTGCAGTAATTCAGCAGAAAAGAAGATGAGGAGCTACTGGTTGCATCTTTGGAGACACAGATCTTTACTGCTAAATGGTTGTGCATGCCTTAGGTTGTTGTGTAGTATTTTTACCCTACTTCTATGGTACGCTTTAGTTTGCCTTCAAATGTAGATGTAGCTGCTGAAAGACTGATGTGGTGGCCATTTAACAAGCAATGCTCGCTATAATAACAAGTGCTCAGGTGCATTAGGCAATCAGAAAGAATGATCTGATATACGAAACAATACAGAAGAATAGCACTAGAAGACGTGCTACATCTACTGATTGAAGGCTCGGTATCTATTTCTGAGAGGGAAGCACTGCAGCAGCTGTTTCTGGGTAAACATCTGAAAATTAAGAGATATGAAGCATTTAACATAATATTTGGAAGAGAGCTAGGGAAGGGCTTCTCAAAGCCATTTAAGATGTGCCTCCTCCTTATGAGCTACTGAGGCTCCTGCAGATAACAGAAGCATACAAATACAGTAGCAGACACAACTGCAAACCTAAGCAAATTAACCATCACACAAAAGATCATTTATAATTGAGAATTTAAGACTTATTCAAGCAAGACATCCATTTGAATTCCAGCTGTTAATGTCCCATTTCTAGATACATCTCTAAACTATGATTAATTTTACCTTTGAGCTGTGAAAAAGCAAAGGCATCCCGGATCTTGTAAGAATTAAGTAGATGTATGTACATTTTTAACTCTGGCCAATAAAAACGTATTTTTTAACAGAGTTGTTGGCCCTGTGGATAGTCCCACTTTTCTTGTTGTAGAATTCAGATGTCCCTTACAACAACTACAAGATCTTTCTTTGATTAGTGGTTTTAGAATTTTTCTGATATTTTTGATGCTGGCTTTTGTGCGACAAGTTAAGTCATGGTTTCAAAAACCTCTAAAACCATGAAAATGAGCATGTTGATAAATAAACCTCCATGTCAAAGCACCTAAAGCTTTTGCTATTAAAATAGCAATAAATAAATACATAAATTAAACAATATACTATGTTGCACAAGCACTATATTTTAACAACAAAAGTCCCATGTCTGCAATATTTTAGGCATCCAGCATCTATAATTCTGCCAATAGAAATGCAAAATTGTATATATCGGCCAGTGGAACTGCAAAAACCAAAATGCAGCTCCCACGCTTACTAAAGCACAATGGGCTAAGTTTATGTTTTGTCTCCTTGATTTTAATGTAATATGTTTTTTCATTAAATATTACTTTTAATATAGCGAACAATGTATTCACTTATAACAAACTAATAAGTATCATTCTTCCCCAAATATTCACTGGCCATATTAAAATCTGATGTTATATCTTGCAGTTGACATCCCACTATACAGTTCTGAGATGTTATTTAACATAATGGCACAGTCCAGGTGGTGCTATAAAATGGTATTAATATTGGCATTCCATGGTGATAATTCTCGGTTCTTGACATTAGTAAACATTGCAAAACAGGTCACATAGCATAATTTGATAAAAGGCAAAAACATTTATGTGTTCAAAAAAATTCTACAATAATAATAAAACTATTCACTTTTCGTAAACCAGCTATGAAAACAGGGGTGTAACACCATAGGTTGCAAAAGTTTTTATAATTAATGGGCCCTTGGACATTCAGAAAAAAAACTGCAATGCAAAAGCGCTTATACACAATATAACATAAAATGATATGGAAGTACAGAATGGGCAGGTCTATTGGGATCTATTTGTACCAGTGGAAAAAAGTATAATCATACCATCATAGCTGGCTCTTCTATAGCATCTGTTACAGCCCTGATTAAAATCTGCCACTTTGAATTCTGCAGAAAAGCTGCAATCTTATACTGGCACAGATATTTTCCGTATATATACAAGGGGTATCAATCTTGTCGTTGCATTCAAACAACACCTATCAGGCTGCAGGTTGAACATTCCTTAGTTTTGTACTTCCTGAATTGTTAGGGTTCTCCTCTTTTCTAATGGAGGTTTTTGGAGATTATTTGGCAACAATGGCCTGATGGTTAGGGATGTAGCGAACCGCCGAGTATGTGTTCGCGAACGCCGTTCGCGAACACCGGCAAAAAATGCGAACAGTTCGCGAACTGTTTGCGAACTTCGAACATCCGAAAATCGTTCGATTCGAACGATCGAAGGATTTTAATCGTTCGATCGAACGATTTTCGTTCGAATCGAACGAAAATCGTTCGATTTTAGCGATCGAATGGTCGAACGATTTTGACGCGAACGCCTATTGGCGAACGTCGCGCGACGTTCGCGAACTTGCGGCGGACGCGAACAGACGAAGTTCGCGCGAACAGTTCGCTACATCCCTACTGATGGTATCATTATGGGTGTACAGAGCATTCACGCAGAGCAGCAAGTGTATGTGGGACTTAGATGGACTTGTTATTGCTGTCCTGTAAAGTGAACCCCTTTCTCCACTTTACAAAGCCAACCTATATACATAGGTTCACTTCTGGACAAGTCACACAAATCTACATTTTCTTTTTACTTAATGCATCCCTTTTGCACTGATACCCTGGAGATGATGAACTTTAGATTCCTATCCACCTGCAATTTAAATCCTTATGTTATTTCATAATTTGAAGTTGTGCTAACTAACAAAACTATTGTGGTTAGTTTAGGTTTCTTTAATTGAGTTTAGGAACCTGACTGACTGCTCCTTTTGAGTTTCCGTTAAGATGTTCAACCTTATGCCACAAAACCAATACTGCTGATATCCATATACTTCGGGGTTATTTATTAAAGGTCAAGCTGTGTTTTACCCAAAAAATTCAAGATTTTTGAGAGTAGTTTCACTAAAAACTCACATTTTTCGGGATAAAAAAAAACATAAAGTTTTCGAGATTTATTTTGCCCCGAAGCTGCTAAAAGCCCGAATTCTAAAGTACTCCAGCTAAAACTGTTTGAAGATGTTTTTGCCTTCACGATTTACAGTTTTTTTATGGTCCATTTGAGGTATTCAAGGTTTTTTCGCTGATAACTCGATCAATTCAATGTTTGAGTTTTTCCCCCCGATCACTTTCAATCGATTTTTTACATTCATGTTTTTTCATAAATAAGCAAACATTCGAGTTGTGAATTTATTCAAAGTATAAAAATTCTCACAAACTCAACCTTTGATAAATAACCCCCTTAGTGCCCAATTTGTGCTGCCTTTGGGCAGAATACCATTGAATTACAGACTTATACACCAAATAAGTATTTGAGCGGCTTTTGGCATTAGAACTCCTTGGATTATGTACTCTCTCTTTCAAAACCCACTGATATTTTCTGGAACAAGAGACATTGTGTAGCAACAGGGATGAGTTGTATAAACCGTTATTCTCTCTACACTTGCTTATTATTGAAGGAGAAACTGCCAGACCATTTCAGTAGAAATTCGGTTAGATATTGTCTTGTTTTATAGCTGTTTTAAAATGCATTGCTTTATTTCAGTCTTGCTGTGTTTTATGTAAACAGTGCTTTATGAGAAATGTATGATGCAATTATTATTCCTTGTTGTAACAGTTTCTTTCAGAAATAGCTTTATGAAATGTACCAAGAAAAAAAAAAAGGAATGTAAAAATTCAGTGCTAGTTTATTTTACCCTTTTCTTTATTATTGTATCAATTCACATACTACTCCAGTAATGCCCCGGTGTGTTTGAACAATAAAAGTTAAGGCTTGGAACTATATAGGTCTCTTTTACAATGCTGTCTTTTCACAATACACAAGAGTCCTGTATATTTCTAAAACTTTCTGTAATTTATAACCTTATAAATGGCTTCTTCAAGAGAGAACAATGTTAACAACTTAAAGGGACCAGTGCTCAACTATCTGTAAATTATGTTTATCTCACTTTCAAATAAAAGCAAACCATTTGCCACTAAATATCATCTTTTCTAACATCCCCAGTTTCTTGCCTAGTTCATCACTAGATTTGTATTTTACATGTATGCCAGTGAAGATGACCAATAGGGAGAGACATAATGGAAACAGCATTAGCCATCTGACTAGACCTTAGAGAAAGTTCAACTATATACCGAATTTGGTGCACAATGGCAACATCAGGAGCTAATATAACCCCATAGCAACCAACCTATATTTGTTGTTGTGAATTGCCATATCTGGGCAAACGTAGTGCCTTTAATTACATAGGCACTTCTATTCTACTGCCAACTTTATTTCAGAAAGTGTTTATTGGTTATGTATCTTAGGATCCTACTCTACCAAACATTAATAGCATTATGCCAATGCATTGTTTTCATATTGGTCTAGAATTACTACCTGGCCAACTTTTTACGTTTTACACTGCAGAATTATACTTTCTTTCAGGTGAATAGTTCATATAGGTGACATCTTCCCTTCATACAATGTCATAGTTCACCTGTGCTGTGTTTGTTGTTTACCTTAGCAATGGAGACACATTCACCCTGCTGTAGAATCTTTTTTTTGGATTACTAAAATCTAAATTACATATGAACAAAGACAGCGTTCAAACAAATACAATGAAAGCAAAGTAAGAAAATGTATTACTACCCAAAATATTCCCCAGAGGAATATATAATTTACAGAACACCAGAAAGGAAAGCTGGCCAGCAAGATATGGCCATAATTACCATGAATCCCTATCTGGTTTATGAAGAAATTGATTGTATAGAAATAGCTTTTCACCCTAGTACCGACATCCTTCTGTTCATAATAGTGCTTCAATAAAAGGTTTCTCAGACAGGACTAGTTCACGAGACATTGTACATATAGTATTCCACATAAATCTTCCAGCTCTTTCACTTAATGGAGCCCAGTGTCAGATACAGCTGTCGCTCCTTTCTCTCTTCGGCTCAGCTCTTGGCTATTTCAGAGATTACCACTAAAAGTGTTCTCATTGTTTGCTCTGATCAAAGTAAGGCCCATTGGGATGAAATGTCTCTAGTCAGATTATAATTCCAAATTGTTTTAGAATATGATAAATAAACTGTTTGTGTTTTCCATATTCTCATTAGCTCTCACTAATAATGCCTCTGGCCAAATAAGAGGCAAGGTTATTCTGCCCATTAAAAGGACAATTATACGCAAACATATTTTGTTTGTTGCTGAATAAAATAAAGGTACTCCTAGTCTGAAACATGCTTATTTCAAAAGCTACTGGTTGTCCTAACCAAGAAAGTATTATACTATTTTTATTTTATGTTAAAGGTATTCAAATAAAACAAAATGAACATTACAAATACAGTTCACTTTGCCTTTTTTTATAGTGATTGTGAACTATACTTTCTATTTTCTCATTCTCTAGTAAGGACTATAAACATGCATATCAAAATCTATCTAACACAATTTTCTTAATGCTTAACCATTTCGGTATTGCATATTAAACAATGAAAATGCTAAAATCATAAATGTTTTAGTAGTAGTTGTTGAACATGAGTTTAATGAATAGGGTTTTTGCTGAATTTACTCTTTCCCAATTGTCTTAATCGCAAAAAAATCTATGGTTTATTTTATCTCTTGAGTTAAAATAGTCACACATTGAAATTGCAACTACTCCATGTTTGGTCCAGTTCACAGATATTCTCCTGCAAAGTGGACTCCTGCTAACAAAACAGTTAGCAGGATTAACAGTTTTGGTGATTAAAACAAGAATGTATTTTGAAGAACAAGCCCTGTTTATTAAACTCATGTTGGACATTATACTGTCCCTTTAAATGCAGAAAGTTTTGATATCCAAGAAAGGTTTTATGTTCAACAGTCATTGTTCATTTCTGCAGCATTATAAATTAACTTTACTGTTGATAACCCCCATGTTTTTCTGTACATTTTTGCTACAAATAGCTGAAACAACCCCCACCAGTACTTCCAAATAGTAAAACATTCTAACATTTTAAGATCTTGGAGACATGTATCATTGTTTTAGACTGAACCAAAGTTCCTCTTATATGTTGTTCTTCCTGCATTTCACTCTAAGTGGCTTCATCAAGTCCCATTATAGATGACATATTTACAGTCTTCAAGTGTGATGGGGCGTAGAACGGTCACAGTAAGCGGCAAAACTACTCTGAAATGTTTGTCTTTGTAAACATTAGAACAGAGGGTTCAAGCTTACAAATGATGTATACTGACAATCTGTGGTTTCATTACAGAGTGCGCAGCCATATAAATTGTAATGATGTGTAGCTTGTTTGTAAGTGGTTATATTAAAGGGGCACAGTACAGCTCAATTTAACTCTTAAAACCCTAGATTTCACACCGTTACACTAATTTAGCACCCTCTTTGTATCAATTAACAAACTTAACCTGTCCCAATATGTCAGTTATTCTGTGTATTACTGATACTTTGCTGTATTTATTTTTTAAATAATGGGACTATGTCTTTAATGGACAGAGCTCAGCTGAGTACTACTTTCTTGCCTTATGCACTAGCCATCTTATGCTAAAGCACTCAGGGTCACAGTTTTGTTGCCTGTACCATAACTGGAGGGGTGGGCCCTGGCGTGGGACCTGGTGCGGGATATGCCGCCGGGCCTCGCCACCCCCCCTCCGTTCGTGATTCTCCACAAAGAAAACAGAGGCGCACGACGGATAGCAGTAGTGCGTGTGCTGCCAGGGGGGCCCTGAGGGGGTGCGGGCCCTGGTCCAATTGCACCCTCTGCTCCCCTGGTAGTTCCGCCATTGTGCTTTAGGCTGGGTACTCAAACTTGTAGATTAACAGCAGTTATAAGATGCAATTTTGATCTGCCTGATTTAAGTACTTACTTTAATTCCCAAGGAATGCTTGTTCATCATGTATAGAGGCAGTGCCCCAGCAGGCATTGCAGACCCTTGTAAATTTTCAGCCTTTATTTTCAGTGATTAAACTACACTACACAAAGGGGCACATTTACTAAGGGTCGAATTTCGAAGTTAAAAAACTTCGAAATCCGACCATCGAATTTGATACTTCTATAGTCTAAGTACTTTTCCAATCGAAAACGGCTGTTTTCGATTGAAGTATAAATAGTTTGATCAATCGATTAAATCGTTCGAATAGAATGATTCGAACGATTTTACTAAAAAATACTTTGACTACTCAAAATTTAGCCAAACACTCAGAAAGAATATAGGAGGTCCCCCATAGGCTAAAAAGCAATTCGGCAGGTTTAAGGTGGCGAAGTGTTCAAATTCGAAGTTTTTTAAAGACAGTACTTTGATTTTCGAATGGTCGAATTTGTGAAGTATTTTCAATTCGAATCGAATTTTGGCCTATTCGATGGTCGAAGTACGCAAACATTACTTCGAAATTCAAAGTTTTTGAATTCGAAAATTCACTTTGACCCTTAGTATATGGGCCCAAAGTGATTGCAACTTGTTTCTATGAAACACTTGTTTTTATATAAAGCTTATGATGTACAAGAAACTGCCTACTATTATTTTAGTTTTTTTTTAATAGACCAATTTAATTGACACTCAATAACTTTATACAGAGATATACAGAGCTGTATTAAAAAGCATCCAAAGCAGCTATTTGAATGAATCTTTACAAAAAGTATCTATAGTACTGACTGCCTCAGAAAAAAATACCACTCCACGGTAAGCAACATTTCAGATCCATTAGTTATAACTTTTTGGGCCCATGCTGTAAGATATGGTTAATACAGGTATGGAACGTTTTATCTATAATGCTCGGGACCTGGGTTTTTCCGGATAATGGATCTTTCCGTAATTTGGATCTTCATACCTTAAGCTTACTAGAAAATCATGCAAACATGAAATAATCCAAATACACTGGTTTTGCTTTCCAATAAGGATCAATTTTCCTTAGTTGGGATCAAGTACAAGCTACAGAAAAAAAAGAAATAATTTTTAAAAATGTGGATTATTTAGATAAAATGGATTCTATGGGAGAGAGCCTTTCCATAATATGGCGCTTTCTGGATAACAGATCACATACCTGTATTTCATACATGTCTTAAAATCTTTCATTTGCTGCATGTTCTTTGTTCACCAGCCCAGCTGCACACAAAATATGATCAATCAGTAATATATGTGGATCTGTCAATGATGATGTCCATAAACCCTGGTGCAGGCTTAAGGACATGTTTAAGAACTCAATAATAGGGTAATGTATTAATACATAAAACATTTCTACAGGTCTTGAAAGCCAAAGCAACCAATAAACAGGTATCATTACAAAATAATATTTGCTACCCTTTTCCTGTTAACTACTTACACACTTTGGTCCAGTAGATGGTCCAGTGCATCTGTAGGAACCCATAGGGTTAACATGTCCCTATGGCTTTAATTCCCTACACTTCCTGATATCCCTAGTTGCTGGGCAGATGCCCATGTAGCTAGATGTGATTTGCATAGTTGTATTACTGGCCAGGAGGCGCTGTAACCACATCCTGTCTGGTATAGTGAGTGAGAAGGGGTGGATCCTCTTTGGCTGGTGGATGCTGATCCAGCTGGGTGTGCCCAGGGAAGCCTGGGTACAGCAAGGCCCAGAGGAGCCATATGCCCTAGAGGGACCAGTACCTCTAGAAGGATATGTCGTGGGAGCAGGGACCCCGTGAATGAGGCTAGTGATTGGCAGGGATATATCTGTAATAGTCTCTCTAGAAGAGTGAGATAGAGAGTACAGATAATAGGAGCAGCTTGGCTCCAACTAGGAGGGATAGCAAGGAGGTAGCTCTCCTCTCAGGCAAGATTGGCCTGTAGTATAGGAACACAGTCTAGAGATTAGGTCTAGTGAGTTCCCTGATCCCCTGTGTAAGGATTCAGGTCAAGGTGCTGAGATCATGAGGGTGTCTCTATCGTCTCAGGGAGTTCCACTGTGCTGTCTCTGGAGGAAATTCCCTGGCATCTACCTTGGAAGCTCTGTGTGAGCAGGTGTACCTGTATATTCTGCATCTACCTCTGTAGCTCTGTGTGAGCGGGTGAGCCTATATATGCTGCCAATGCCTCTGTACTGATGTAAGTAAACCTGTGGATCATTTGTCTCGGACAAATAAAAGTTATTCTGTTATACTGCAAGAATCTCCTGGTGCTCCTTCACTTCTTGTTATCTTCATAACATCCGACACGTCGCATGCATTTCGTGACATGGCAAAGTGTCAGCACCAAATGCATTGTGGAGTTCCTCCCTTACATGTGACTCAAACACCTAGGGGCTTCACTACATGGAAGATTAAAGGTGTGATGTAACTCCCACAGTTAGCTACTGTGCAATAAAAATAAGAATAATGGGTTCTTGCACCCATGCTCTAAGCACTAGCTGGACATTACCTCCTTTTGGCCTGTATAGCCCAAATTAGCGTAACATATCTGCTTTCGGGTTTTTTCCATTATGGTTGTATTTACAGCACCTTAATCAGACATTTAACAAACAAAAATATACAACAGGCAATTTCACTAGTTCTCCACACAGGCAAATAACTTTGTGTGAGTTATGGATATGGGACAGACTTGTTTTCTTCTCTACCTGGTCTTTGTGTTTATCTTTTATTTTTGTTCTGATTATAATCAGCGAAGAAGTCAAGACATTTATATTCGGGACAGGTATCATATGCTGACAAGTCCCAATTCAAGTCAAAGTGTCTTAGGTCCTTTCCCCTTGCAAGCAATTAAAACAATTCTTCATAAAGGAACTTTTCAAGCTCTTTCACTGCCAGATAGGAAAATGAGCCCTCCAAGAAGTCTGCTTTATTGATGAGATGCTTGGAATAATTACAACTTCTCAAGCTCACAAGCATCCAAAAAGTGTTTATTTCACTTGCTAAGTGATTCCCATAGCTACCAGCTAACTGTGGACTGGATAAAATGAGTGACAGACAGAGCTAATTAGCACTAATGATGCCCCTGAAACATTAAAAAGGAGGACTGCTATTTTTTGCCACAGGCATTTATTATTTAACTAGAAGGTAAAATCTTCTGAATTCTATAAGGTTTAAAAAGAGAAAAATAAATCTACACAACTGTTTTACATATACAGCATGCAAAAAAGACAATTTAGGAGATAATGGTCAATGTATTCAGAATGGAATGTTTGATTTTTTTTTTTACATTGCTTTAAGAACAACTGTTTGCAGGCAGATTTCAAACTTTGTAAACAATGCATGGCAAAAATATGAGCAGATGCCTTATATGTGTATGTGTGTGTGTGTGTGTGTGTAAATATTAAACAGAAAATCTCAGCACATTTCTTGTGGTTTTGCACACATGGATAGACATAAAACAGCACATTTAAATGGCATAGGAAACATACAACAAACACAACTTTTCTGTATATGATGATACACTACATTTGACTGTCAACAATCTTTTCTAAATAAGTTCAGCCTATATCATGGACAACATTTTTTTAGAACATGGCAGGTAACACAGCCCTGCTCCACACTTGCTCTCAGCTTAGACAGGAAGAGGTAAAACAGGAACAGGAAATGAATCAAAAGGCAATGGCAAAACAGCAGGAATGCCCTTAACCAAAATGGCCACAAAAGCTGGTAACTACATTCCTCCCTTTTTAGCAAAAAGTAGATCTAAACATTAGTATATATAAACAATCATTTATAACTCAGTTCTAAAAGATGTGAAGGCTGGAAATGTCCAAGTTAGCAATAACATAGTGATATTATAGGTCCAATCTCTCAGGAGGCTTGCGTGCACGTATCCGATACCTCCGTTCACCCTCAGGGGCTGTAACACTGTTCGGACTGGGTGAAGTGTTGGCAGCCGTTAATTCCTGTAATTGTGCTATGGGTACTTGAAAGGCCAAGGCCAGGGGCCGGTATTACAAATTTACCGGCAATGTAGCTACCGGTAAATTTGTAATACGATTAAAAAGAGCCAGCCCGTCCCCTTTGACGTCACACCCCGCCCATTTTAAATTTTAAAAAGGTGGCAACCCTAGTCGCCACTGTGATAAACTTCTTGGCTAGCAGTGGGTTAAATGTTTATGCTGTGTTAGTTCAGGTGAAGCAGTCAGACCAGCACAAGAACTTTATACATTTATTAGAACATGGCAGGTAACACAGCCCTGCTCCACACTTGCTCTCAGCTTAGACAGGAACAGGTAAAACAGGAACAGGAAATGAATCATAAGGCAATGGCAAAACAGCAGGAATGCCAATTTACCAAAATGGCCCAGGGCTCTCTCTTAACAAAATCATTTAGGTTTAGGACATTCTTCATCTTCATCGAGAGTTAGTGCAGCCCAAAACTCTAATTTTTGCCCTAATTAATGTTGTTCTAGAAAGGTTAAAAGTATATAGTAGTGATTTTCCAGAGCCAATTTGTTTAAGACGTTGGGAGGATATAGTTTTTATCATTGAATCTTGGATAAAAGTTTGAAACTTCACGAAGGATACAGTATATAGTCCAACAGAAACGCTTTTGGAGAAGAAAATGACTGCAGGGTAGGAATAGTGGAAAACATAACTGCATAAATGGAAAAAAAATAATTGAGTGGTTCCGTACACCTAAAAGAGACTCTAAAAACAGTCTGACTCCCTTGTTTGTGTTTTCAGAGATGCGTTTTCAGTTTTTTGATGTTACAGAATGTTTCCGCTGTGAACCTTATTATGTCACCTGCACCTACTCCCAAATGGAATACTGTGATGTCATAGCAATTAGTAGAACTCATAAAATACTCTTCTGTTTCATCAGATGAGCTCACATTCCTATTTAGAAGATTCTGCAGTGTATTTGCATTTACTTAATATCAACAGGACTGCAGTTACAGTTTAAATTACACTTATACTGCTATCCTCTTATCCCTGCATGATTTCTGAATGTTATTTGTTAAAAATAAATCTTGCAAGAATCTGTAATTTAATCAAAAAGAATGGTGTCACTTTTATTTATATTCTACGACAAGGAGTTCATTTGAAAAACTTTGATCAACTTGCTAAATTGTGCCCATAATGCTCCTAGTTCAAATAGATTTTAGTGCACTTATATAAAATGTAACTTTTACTTATACTGTATTAATAACCCATCTCAGCCACAGGGAGTAACCTTAAAAAAAATGCTTGTTTTTAGTCTGTTAGTTTTTTGTTAGTGATGCTTCCCCTTTAAATTCAATAGTGGTTGATTTCACTGTCTCACTGATGCTGCTGTTTAAATTCACATGCAATGTACTTGTTTGTGTGCCTTGCTCTTTCCTAGTCTTCTTTAGCATTCAATACTTGCTGGTGCAATGTATGTCCAATACATAATCACACAAAACTATACAGTGTGACCTAATAATGAGATTGCCAGGCAAACAAGTGAAACCAGTGAAAAACAAGTTTGTCCCAATCTAGTTTTGGCCTGTCTGTAAGTCTAGATTACTGAATATCCCCACTCGTTGATGGGCTTCTCTCTCACTGCAGGGAATTTGATGGCGACACAAGTGCTTTTTGGGCCAAGTTGATCAGCATGGTTGGGCTTGATTGGGCACCCTCATCTTTAGGCCCGGCACTGGTACCAAGTTATTGGGCTGTTTCAACAATCTAGTAGGGGAAAAAAATTTGAGATCTATTTGGGCTCACAGCATTTTTTAATCTGTGTGTAGCTTTGCCTTTCTGCATGTTTCATCACTGAATGTGACTTTGATAGGAAATGGGGTCGGTTCCATTGATGTGGCAAATCATAAACTCTAAACAAAATGTCCTCACTGTTGTGATTCTACTTCCTCAGCTGACAACTTTTTTGTTCCAAACAGACTGTTTCCAGAACATGCTGTAACCTTTTTAATTGAAGTTGACTACGCTTCCTTAAATGAAACCGCTCTAAAATGGAAATAGTTCTCTTTCCCCCAACTTTTCCCCCAGCATCCCAGAAGTATCTATCATAGTTAACAATGCCGCTACCACCCAGTCACCCCAGGCCCGGTGCATTGGGGTTATCCTTGATTCTGTCCTGTCCTTCACTCATTTCATCTAAGGAACATATCCAAAATAAGATCATTTATCACCCAAGATGCCACCAAAATTCTTAATCACTCTCTCATCATATAACTCTCTATTAATTGACCTTCCCCACCAGAGACTGTCACCTCTCCAGTTCATAATGAAAACTGCCGCCAGGCTTATAAATATTATAAATATTGGTCAGGTTAGAAAATATTCATTGTTCACAGTAAAATGTATCCATTGTCCAATTGTTTGCAGGGCCAAGCAGGAAGCTACCCACAGTTTTCCTAGCTTCAACTAGACCAGGGCTGCCCAAAAGGTAGATCAGGATCTACCAGTAGACCTTTAGCTGTGGTCAGTAGATCTCAAGACACTGTCAACAAAAAGCATGACTAAATTTCCCTCTTGTGTTCTGCTTTTCATTCAGATATTTTTAATGTTAAGGTCACATAAGAAATAGATGTTTAAATATAACAATGTACATTTTCTCATAAATCAATATTTAAGTCATATTTTCCATGGAATAGAATGCTAACAATCAGTGTCCGACTGGCCCACTGGGATACCAGGAAAACTCCCGGTGGGCCCAGGTGTCAGTGGGCCCTTGTGCTGCTAAATATTTGGCCTATTTCATGGCCATTCCCTGTTTCTATGAGAACAAAGAGGCTAAATAGATGGAATAATAGGTTATAGTATGTATAACTGAAAGAGACTAGGAGAATAGAGGTTGAGTGAGGAGAGTAAGAATAATAGTACTGAGAGTGGGCCCCTGGTCTAAATTTTCTTGGTGGGCCCCTGGTCTAACATTTTTGGGTGGGCCCCTGGTGTCCCAGCAGACACTGCTAACAATGCTTTTATGGATGTAGATCATAATGGGACAACATCACTAAAAGTAGACCACACTTTAGTTAAGTATGGACACTCCTGAACTAGACGATATATCTTTAAATGGTAATTTTTGTTGATGGACAAATCCTACAGTATAACGATTGTTTCAGGATAAGCTTGGTTCTACGATAACAAAAAGATATTTTAAAAATTATGGCATTTATGGCCACCTTAACACACTAAAGAGTAAATATTTCACACAACCAGATATTTACAAATATCTACTTTTTAACTGGTCCATGCTGAAGCAGAATTAAGCAGTTTTTTATTTTCTATATGCTTCTTGTCTGAGGTAGGGGCGTGTCCTGAAACGTTACACTTTTTGCACTAAATAAACTCGTAGGGCCTAGCCCAGCTTGCAGTTGCCATGTTGTGCCAGTATTTTTGTCTTTTCACATTAAGAGATTGGAGGGTGTCAATCCATCACTACATACTGGGTATTGGGCAGAAACAGGAGGAAAGGTCAGGGTGTGCTGGTGAGTTTTTTTAATCAAGTACACGTTGGCAGCTGAACATGGGCATGAATGACAGAACATTCAGATTTGAAGCCTAATAAGTCAGAGGGTACAACCAGGCTCTAGTGCCCCTTACTCATACTCTTACTCATACTGTTAATATATGGCAGGGTAACTTTTGAACAGTCACTGAAATATGAAATCTGAGCAACTCAAAGATCTTCAATGAAGTTATTCTGTAGACATGCTTCTTGTTACAGGTCGTATCAGAAAGGATTTATAAAGCACAATTCTGATTATGAAACTATATGATTACAGTTTTCCTTTAACAAGCAAAATGTGAAAATGGCAAAGTTACATTCCTTCTGCTTAAGCTTAAAGTAGCCACGCTTTTGAAAAGTGGCTTTAATCAACATTTATTCACATGTATGTGTATTACCAGCCCATGAATTACTGCCTCTAGAGAATACTCTATAGTAGCTCAATGAGACAGCAGTTGTCAGTCACATGAACTGTGCCCCTTCATCAACATCACTCTCATCAATATGTTAAGTCAGAAAAATCTGCATGTAATGGTAGCACCTAAGGAACAGAGGGGTAATTTATCACAAGGACCATACATGCTAGGCAAACAAATCAGCTTAACATATATGTGATTTATAGATCTCATTTTATGGGCCATTAAGAAAATCTGGATGACATGTTCAGTTTAATGTCATAATGTATATGTGACTGTTGCAAGGAAAGAAAATCACATTTTACTATATATTCAAGATCAGAATAACTACAAAATGAGGAGAGCCAGTGATAAATCCTATGTACCTTGCTTATATTTGTTTACATTAGGACGCACATTTATTGAATTCATGTGAGTTTTTAAAAGTAAATTTGAATCGGACAAATTTGATTCGACTCGAAAACTTGATTCGAGTTTTTTCTCAGAAAAAAACTCGGAAGTCAGGAAGGCTGCAAACATCTCCAAATTGATCCCTGCACCTTTACCATTGACTTAAACAGTAATTTGGCAGGTTTTAGGTGGCAAATAGTCGAATTTGAATTTTTAAAGGGCCAGAGTATGATAAATCTCGAAAATAAAATTTGGATAACTCCCTAGTCGAATTTTACAGTTTTGATCATAAAAAAAATTTGAAAATTCAAATTTGAATTTGAATTTTCAATTTGACTCTTGTTAAAGCTGCCCCTAAGGGTAATTTATTTACAGCAAGTGCAGTGGTCTAAGTGCAGTTTGAGCACAATTGCCATGTTATTTACCTGAAATAAAGCATTTTTCCCCATGATTTCTAATTGCGGCCGGCAAGTGAAAATGCATCTGACGCAACTTCAGGCAGTGTGTTAAAAATGACAAAGTTGCACTTGCTCTACAACACTAACAAGATGGAATTTTGTCTGGTTGTTGTCTTTCTGGTGTTTGGCGTGAGAGTGACATGTCTTGTTCTTTCAGAGCTGCAGTGATGAGGCAGCCTGCTTGTGCTCTACCTCCTGCTTTGGTGTTGGTGGTAATTACAGGGTTTCTATGCATAAATAACTTCACATGCTTCAAAACAGGAGTAAAGCAGTGGCACAGAAAGCAACTATACTGGTGTGCAAGCAGCACATGTTGCACATGTTGATGTAAGTACCTTTAATAAATAGGTTAATTTGAATGCAGCTAAGAGTTAGTGTACACTGTAGCTTTAGGTTTGCTTTCTTCTCCACCAAGCTTTGCAATTACAATGACATGCTCACGTAGGTATTGTTCTCCTGGCATCCGCCAAACCTATACATTTAGACATTACATCACTCCAGTCAATGGCAATACATACGGTTGTGTTAGGTTTGTATGTGACTGCTTACCCATATAGACCTCAAACTTCAGAATAGTTATTGTTCTGACATTGTTTCTAGAGACAGTTTGGACCTCAACAGTACAGTTCAGACTGTGAACATGCCATGTTAAAAAAGGTTGTCTGGATATTTGAGATTAAAAATATGTCTGAGTACTTCTGGCCATATAGTGTATTGATATTCCAGGACACTATCTTTCCTTGCCCTCAAACAGGCTGAAGGCTTTCCTGAGAAGCAAGGGTTGATCGAGAAGTATTTCTATATCAGCAGCTGTTTAAAAAGGAATTCACAAATTCAATTGCTAGGAATATTTGGGCTTTTTTTTTTTTACATACATGTTGCTAACTATAACAAAAACAACAAAATAATCTCAGTGTACAATGTGCCAAGGTGCATTACAATTAATTGGTGTTGCAGGTGCATGCTTTGGAGGGAAGGAACTAGACCAAGTAAGAGTTATGCGAAGCATGATTACAGGGAATGCCTAACAACCTATAGGAGAGGATAGGAATAAACACATTTGCTGTTAATAAAGTACCCAAATGAATGGAATACCACAAGTAATCTAATTACTACAATAACTTTAGTTTTACTTTAACACTATGGGGCAGATTTATAAAAGGTCAAAGTGAAAATTTGAATTTAAAAAAATTGAATTTCAAGCTAATTTTTATGTACTTCGACTAGGGAATAGTCCAAATTCGAAATTGATCATGTACTGCCTCTTAAAAATTCAAATTTCGACCATTCGCCATCTGAAACCTACCGAATTGCTGTTTTAGCCTATGGGGGACCTCCTAGAATCTTTTGACTTCAATTGACTTTTTTTGAAAAAACTTCAAATCGAATTCGATTGAATGCGCTATTACCTCGATTTGTATGATTCTAATTCGATTGAAAACGGACCTATTCGACCGAAAACTGACCTATTCAACAAAAAAAGCTAATTTTGGTTGGTCTTTTTGAATTCAAATTCGAAATTCAACCCTTGATAACTGCCCCTATATATAGACATTGCTTTAATATATAATAAAAAAGTGTAATCAGGTCTATAGCAAGTATTATTTTTACTAAAACATCTGCATTTGCTCACAGTATGATTTGGATTGGACAAAAGCTTAGGAAGCCAAATACTTCTTAGATATGGTAAAGGAGGATTTTCTTTGCAGATTCTCCATGGGCTCATTATATGCATGGTCAGTGTACCAGTTACCCTACTATACACAACATTACACACAATTTTCAGGCAAACAAACACTTTTTATTATAATGACAGTATCCCTTTAAGGCAAAGTATATATAAAGTAAAACCCCCCAGAAATGTAGGCTCTCCTTGTCCTTTAAGGTATGGTGACTCAAATTACAAAAAAACACTTTATCTGGTAAACCCCAGGACCCAAGTATTCCAGATTATACTGCAGATGTCATACCTGTATTTTGCTTTTAAGATTCAGTAGGTTGTGATTCCTTATTTTAAACTGGGTTTCTTGCCACAGGTGTATCTCCAAGGGCAGTTTTGGCTTATTTAACAGCCATTTCAACACACAGTTCTTTGTATCATAAAAACACATTGGCAATGATACAAATAAATGATCCACCATGCTTATATGTTTTACCCAGACTTCTGCTGTTGACTTTTTGGACATATGGGCTGACATCATTTGCAGTGTTTGGTCTTTTTTTTATGTTTCTTGGCTTTTTACAGAAAGCAGTTTTCAGCTGACAAGTTTGGCAGTCACTTTGGTGACTGCCTGAATACCAAGATTAGGGGCTTATAGTATTTTTTCTGCTGTAAGTTGCTGATTGCTCTTCTAGTGCAGAATTGTAATTCTTAAATATATGTGCATGTTCTAGGTCTATTTTCTATATATGTCATTCATTGTCTCTTGTGGCATTTTTGTAGAAAGTGCTATATTCTTGGCTATTAGCCCTCCTCTTAAATCTTTAGAGTCTCTTCCAAGATATGAGATTGGGATAATAAAAATAAGTGGTGAAATTATCAAGGCGTGTTATCAAGCTAGTGCATAACAGTAATTGCACAAGAGTTGAAGGAAAGTCCAAAGAGGGTGGAAACTAGAAAGGGTATAAAAAGGGGAGGTTAGGTTATGTTTAGGACAAGAAGTATGTTTCATGGGTGGCATGCAGGAAAACACTGAACCAGTAGAGGCAGCCCACAGGGAGAGGTACTGAATTCAGCTAGTGAGAGGCCTAGCTGGTGTACTAGCACATTATAGTAGTGTGAGGTGAGATAGGATAGTTAGCATGGGCAGCTATAGCCCCAACAAGGAGTAAGTGGGCATAGCGACCCATCGTGTACCCAGCCAGTCAGGGTTGGGGGGGATAGGTAGGGCACAGGATGAGGAACCAGTGAAGGGTGTCTTCAAGACTGGTGTCTTGGCAACACGCTGGAAGTAAGGGAACTGCTAATTGGCCCCCTAGGAGGACACCGGAGAGAGTGGGAGAGGACCGAGTAGTTTTATTGAGATGTGCCTGTGTGTATCCCACCTGACAGTGTGCAATTATATGGGAAACTGTATTGGGAATTTGTGTCCTGTGGAAATGTTCCTGCTAACCCCGAAAACATAATTTACACTCTAATGGATTTTTGAGAGCTATGTGAACTTCATATTGAATTTGAAATGTAATTTTCACACTTGGAATCAACTCTTGATCTTTTAAAGGAACAGTTCAGTGTAACAAAAACTTGGTAAAAAGATAGGCTGTACAAAATAAAAATGTAAAAAAAACTGCAGCCTATCTATTTATTTGGGTTTATTTCTACACCGAACTGTTAACCACCTAAGCACATCCCTAAGCACCAAAGTCATTAGTCTTTTGGTTCTCAAAGTCATTAGACTTTTGGTTCTCAGTGAAGAGTCAGGCTGTATTTTGACACTGCTCTGGCTTGAAAAATACTACCATTGCCATCATCAGAAAAATGGGACCAGGGGATGACATACCTGCATCACAGATTTTTCAGAGAATACTTTGGTTCAGAATCAAATCTAGGCACAAACACTTAAGTAATGTACACACCTAAACATGCTGTGTATAACGTATACAACCATGGCATACGAATAAAAATGCTTTGCACCTGTTTATAAATGTGCATACACCAGAATGCCTAAAATTGTACAAGGTTAGGGTGTTTCTGAAAGGGAATACACGCCTCAAACAGTTTGTTTTAATGATTTCCATGAAACTATAACATTGAATTATACACTGAACAAATAAGTTTACAGCAATTATGTGGCTTTTTATACAAAGCTGTACTCACTGCTTTAACAACGTTTACGTCATTTTGTAAATATACGGTAATACTTTTCATGTGAATACAGTTGTTTAAAGCGGCAAAGGAAATTGCAATTCTATGCCATTTCTTACACTTCACATATGCTAATGTGGCATAACTTTCCAACATAGCCCAGTGTCATGCATTTTTCATAAGTATTCCTGAGATTTACAAAAGCCCATTGGACACAGCTGCTGCATTCCTATACAAAGAATATCATGTCTATGCACTTCTGCAATTCACCATTTAATGTTTTAACCTAGTAGTTATTAAGTTAAACAAGAGCTACCAGAAGGCTTCTATTTTTAAAAAAAATGTCATCTGGGACTGTTGCTTCAGCATTATGTACAGTAAATATAAAGGAAGGATTGAGCAGAACAATTGCTAAATATTTCATATTGTGCTGTATCCAATATTTGACTAGTATGTTTTAACTTGCACAGTCTAAAAAGTGGATGCATTTCACTGTATGTTGTACTTTTATAACTATGCATGTGACAAATAAAGAATCTTATCTTATCTCTAATATGTGTTTTATAGATGCAATTACCTTTAATTAGCTACATATTCCACATCTGCAGACACAATGGGAAACAGCTTCAGAATACTTTAATTCTTGCTACCTTCTCTACCATTGTGTTACTCAGATAATGCATTTTAGCTGGAGAAGAATACGGGGCTTAATTTTGTCCTGCACAAACACAACACAACTGTTTGACCCTTGCTTTAGAATTGCAAGGTATGTCACAACCCCTGGATTAAAGTCTTGCCAAAATCCAATCATCAGTCCCTGAATTGCAATAATAAATTAAATTGTGCATTTCCTATCAACATTTTTTGATAGAAATATCATAAAACAGTTGTATGTAGTGGGGACAAGCCTAGAGCAGAGCATAATTGTTTTGATGAAGCACATTGTAGACCTTGGTCTGACAGCTTCAAATTAGAAGTGTACGATTTCCTGGACAGCAAAACCATTTCTTTATGCCATGAATAAGAATTTATAAACCTTTTGCTGCCAGAAAACCTGCAACACATTAAGGGTCTAATTCTAAAAAAAAAGGATTTAAGTGATTTTGTGATTGCTTTTTTGCAGCCAAAGTTTTAACACTCAGATCAAAGCAAGCATATATTGTGTACATGGTGGCTGGAGCAAAGTACAGGTATGGGACCTGTTATCCAGAATCTTCGGGACCTGAGGTTTCCTGGATAACAAACCTTTCTGTGATTTGGATCTTCATACCTTAAGTCTATTAGAAAATCATGTAAATATTAAATAAACCCAATAGGCTGGTTTTGCCTCCAATAAGGATTAATTGTATCTTAGTTTGGATCAAGGTTCTGTTTTATTATTACAGAGAAAAAGGAAAGTATTTTTTAAAATTTTGATTATTTGTATAAAATGGAGACTACGGGAGACAACCTTTCCTTAATTTGGAGCAATCTGGATAACGGGTTTCTAGATAACGGATCCCATACCTGTACCACTCAGGAAACAAACCCTAGAGTTTAGGGTTTTAAATCTATAGGTATCATTTACAGTGGCCAAAAACTAAATGGAATGCAAGTGGACACCCAAGGCCCACCCAAGTGCTGCCCTTTACATGGCTGGTGAAATATATACCTCCATGTGTGCTATTAACTATTATAAAAACATTAGTCCCTCCTGGTTAGCACATTTGCACCTTTTGGCTAACACATTAACTATGGAAATTTAGGACTCATGGTGCTTTCTAAGCACATTTGTGATTTTGTGGGTATTTTTGGTGCATGTTACATCATTTTAGTAAGATCCCCTACATGTTTTATTTTTAAAATAACCAAAGTCACAATCTAATATCATTTTAATGTGCCTTTAAGGCAACTGTTTAAGTAAGCAGCTTCAAATACACATTAGTTTGTGCATATATATCATAATAAAAGATTAATAGACTATAAATCTTCCAAATCCTGTCTGACATTGTCTGTTTCCACTTCACTGAACCCAACAAAGAAATCCTATTTTGTACACGGAATCTGCAGAGGTAATGGAGCAGAAAGGCGGAATCTATGTGCAGCCAATACCATGTAGATTAATGCCCATGAAAGGCTATCATGATGGTATCATAGGGCCCACTGGCCCTGCTGCCTGGCTGGTTGCTCACTCATTACCTTCAATGTTGGGCTGCACTTTGATTGGATTATTAATAGTGTATCTTTTTAATCTTTCCCCTTGGCTTTAATAGGCTGTCTGGCAAGTACTCACAGCTGTCATTCCTCGTGTCTCTGAGCCTTCTCAGATTTTAAGATGCCGTTTCCAGTAAGATGCCATCCTCTCATTTTCTGAGCTGTGATCCTTATGGGCAGCGGAATAAATAGGTGGTAGAACCTTGTATGAGTTAAAGACTAGATACAATGTAGGAATTATGCTGTAATAATTATGCAGTGATCTAACCATACATCAGACTTCAATATGTTTCTTAGATGGGTTATTTGTCATGTTTTTGAAAATATTTACATTTTTGTTGTGCAACTCTCAGGCTTGCAATTTCATTGGCTATCTGGTTGCTTAAGTATCCTGTAAAATAGGTGTGTAATAATATACAATGACTCTAGGAGAAAAAGCCATATTAGGGCTACCTACATATAATGAGCCTCTTTTGGCTCCACCGTGGAGTGATAGAAGGGATTAGATTCCAAGGGCATTGTTGCTTAGATGGGGGACCAGAAGCAGGGCAATAGAGTTTTAGATAGCTCCCCCCTGGTTTTCCCATAAGAAGGGTCCCCAGTGGAAACAGGAGAAACTCTGGGTAGACTGATATTCTCCTCTCAAGCACTACTAGAGGGATGACTCGACAGTCTGCATTGTGAGTATGTATTGATTATTACACCATGGTTGTCTGCTGTATTGTTCTAATCTCCCACATGGATTTGTGTTAATAAATCAGTTCAGTTATTATTATTATTAAAAGCTTATTAAAAAATTATAATTAAAAAATTATTATTAAAGCTATACATTAACACCGCCGCTCAATTCACTATAGCCTTAAAAGTGTAATAGCTTAACAACATTCACAGGTGGTACAGTGCTACAGGTAAAACATCTCACTCCTTAGTATTATCATTCCAATTCTAAGCAAAGAGATGCAACAGACCTAAATTATATAGTTCATCAATACCTCAAGTGCAACCTAGTTTTGATGGGCCAACTTACTATATTTGTATATAATCCATAAACTTTGTGTTCTGCAAGTATCTTAAGAGATCCATAGCTGGAAGACAATATGTGCCATCCACTAGTGTAAAAATTATATTTATTTAAATTGCTCTAAAAATATTAAAAAACTTTCACATGCCAGATCGTAAAAGCATTTTAGTCTTCTACCTATAGAGCATAGAGGCAGCAATGCTTGTACCTTTCAAGGCACTAGCACAAAGTGCAAAAATATGTCAGATTGCACCCTGCCTCGCAGGTAGTAACTGATCCCTACTGTATTTCTATTATAGAGGCAGTAATAGAATTGAACCAAGTGAATGCAAAGTAGAAAGTGTTGGAAAAAAAATAGAAAATTTTGAAGAATATATCATCTCTGATATCATCTATGTTCAAGAAGGGCAGCATCGTGGGAATTTTAATGTCCACTTTTGTGAGAAGGTAGGTACAAAATGTTATTTGTAAACATATCAGTAAAATGTATGTTTTTTATTAGTATTTATTTAAGGAATTAAGTTCCATGAACTTGACTCAATGGTTGTGTACATATGCTTAGCACAGACTTCGTAACAGTTTATAATAAAACACTGAACAGGCCAAAAATTTCCATTTGTTCATATATTTGTTTTTTTAAAATTGTTATTGAATTAAAATAATATATAAAAATTGTAGCAACATGAAAAGGTGTTGTATCAGCTTAGCCAGACAAAAAGATACACTTTTGAAACCTAACAAAAAAGATAAAAAAGTACATATCATAAGTGCCAGAATGAGTAACTTTTAGACCAAAGGCAAGGATGTCAACCTATACTTTCCTACACACCCTCCGATTACCCCATGCCTGGCAGAGTAACTGGCAGATGCAGACCAGATGACACAGGCTGATTAGATATAAGGAGATGTATAATGATGAGCTATCAGATAATGTGCTGCAGTTATGACTGCCTTCAGACAACTGGAACTTGGTTGGCAAGACAAACCTATTATCAAGAAAGGGGTGTCCATGTACAGGCGCATATGGGACACCAGAGTCTCAATGATGTAGTTATAGATATTTTTTAAAGATTTTTTAAAGATGTGGGGCACTGTTATTTTTCACAAAATATTTGCACACTTGGCAGGCGCCTTTAATGCCTACTCTTAGTTCTGGCTATCTGTGTTGGAAACTGGGCTTCTATATCAACATTGATTTTATGGCTGTTGGATGATGGATTCAAGTGATGCAATTGTAAATAAGCCACAATGACTTCAAAGCCCTGATTAAAATGTTTTGGATCTTTCTGTTGACCTGTATGTTTTAAAAACTGGCATACGTAGAAGCACTTCTTTGTAAAATGCAGTCTATAGACTGTTCAGACTGTATGTCAAAAGAGAACTACTCTTAGAGCAACTTTTTTTTGCAATTTTATGTAACATAGGCATAGGCCAATAAGGGTGTTACCTTTGGATTATTGATTTGTTTCATCTAAAAATTGTTACCCTGAAGCAACAGGGTTAAGATTAAAGGGAATGAAATGCAAAATTATAGGGTTTTGTATGCATTAAATATAGTTACCCTCCAATGATGTGCTTGCTTCAGAAACACTATTAAAGTTAATATACATAAGTAGTGATGAGCGAATCTGTCCCGTTTAGAAAAAAATCCCGAAACGCATTGAAGTCAATGGCAGCATTTTTTTTTCCCACTCCAATGGTCAATGGCCATTTTTTCCTATGGCGATTTTTTTGTCCAAATGCATTTTGTCAAATGGGCATTCTTTCTCTCTGTGACTTTTTTTGCAGCAGTTTCACGTAAAAAACCGCAGATGGCGAAATGTAGAATTTCGCTGAAAATTCATGGAGGACTAAAACATTCGCTCATAACTATACATAAGCCACTTGAAAGCCATAGAGGCAGTCACTCAAGTTGAAATGGAACTGTCCACATAACCCAATATTTGTCTCATCAGTCTAAAGCACTTTGTTCCAAAATGACTGTGGCTTGTCTAAATAAGCTTTTGCATACAACAAGTGACTCTGTTTGTGGTGTGAGTCTTTGGAGGTGATCTTTGGGTTGTCTGTAACCATTCTCACAATCCTCCGCATATGACGCTCCTGTATTTTTCTTGGCCTGCCAGACCTGGGTTTTACAGCAACTGTGCCTGTGGCCTTCCATTTCCTGATTACATTACTTACAGTTGAAACTGACAGTTTAAACCTCTGAGATAGCTTTTTGTAGCCTTCTCCTAAACCATGATACTGAACAATCTTTGTTTTCACATCTTTTGAGAGTTGCTTTGAGGATCCCATGCTGTCACTCGCAACTTGCAATTGTCGCAACTTGCAATTGACCACCTTAAATACCTTTTCTCATGATTGGACACAACTGCCTATGAAGTTCAAGGCTTAACAAGCTAATCCAACCAATTTGATGTTGCCAGTAATCAGTATTGAGCAGTTACATGCATTCAAGTTAGCAAAATTACAAGCGTAGCCAAATTTTTGCACAGCCAGTTTTTCACATTTGATTTAATTTCATACAACTGAATACTACTTCACTAAAAATCTTTGTTCAATAAACACCCCAGTACTCCTGGGAAATGAAAGACATACTACTGTTATCTTTTTTTGTTGAAAGTGGAGTAAATTATTATGCAGGCTGAGAGGGGTTCCCAAACTTTTTCATATGGCTGTAAGTAAGACTGTGATAGCACATGTGAAACACTGTTATGGGTATCTTAAACAACAGCGGCATTAAATATGAAAATAATAAATACACTTGCCTTATATTGTATAGCCAGAAGAGACATTGACACACCCCTTTGAAATCCATTTACCTCCCTATGGCATTGCACTAATAAGTCAGTTGTTTTCCTTTTGACTTAAATCAGTGTAACATAGTGCTTTTTGAGGCTCAGGGTTGAAGGGCCTTGTATTGTTGTAACCCTGATAGTTCCCCAATACACACTCCTATAAATAGTTTTCGCTTTCTTCCTTTGGTTTTTGTGTTCACTATCCTAATGCAATTTTCTCTTCTGTTGCCATAGTTTGTCTTCTTTTTTTTTGTATCTTTTTTTTTCTGTCCTGCTTTGTTTGCCCTGCAATATACTTTCAGCTAAATGATGTAGCTTTCTATATCCGGCACCATTCTGTAATAATGCAATTTGCAGGAGGCAGAATGATCTTATCCATTCTGATTTATAAATAGAAAGAATGAGTTTCAGAAAAGATGCAATTAAAAAAGGTGAGAAATGCCATATATTATTAAACAGGCAGAAACCACTCTGGCGTTATATTTAATTCAAAATCGAAAAGGCAGCAGGTTGTATGATTCATCTTCTGAATACATGGCTGATAGAGCTGTGCTAGTGGAAGCCAGGTCATGTATAAAATTAAAGGAGGTCTAGGCTTTTAACTGAGCTATTCCTGTTTGGAATGAAACAAGCCTTCTTCTTTCCATCAGGAAATGAGCATGGAACAATTTATTTCATAAGTGATCTTAAAGTGCAAGAATTAGGTTTTTTTTCTATTTTTGTGAAGTATTGTGAAACTACAGAAAAATGTTTAATGTATTATTTGGGAATGCTAACTTTTCAAAGAGGCGATTGTACAACATTTATTTTACTGACCAGTCCGTTTTTGGATTAACAAATCAAAATGTATTTGTAGAACAAGGGTATTCATGCTGTATATATCAGAGTTCGACTCTTTTATTTATTAGTTTAGCCTAAGGATACATATCATAGGCCTATGAAGTCATATTTTTTCCTTTGACCAACCTGAGCAGCAGCTCCCACTGACTTTTATATTGACTGTTATGCAGAATAATCACAATGCTCATTTGTAATCATTCTAAGTGAATGTATGTAAAGTATGGTGCCTTTATGTTAGCTGCAAAAACTTGGCTAAACTACCCTTAGCTATTATGATTATAAAGGAGATGAATTAAGCTAACCCTCAACACCCTAAAGAAAACTAAAATGGTTTGATGGTTACAGAATATTATACATATTATCTTGTATAATGAAGCATAGATGTTAGGCCCAAAGGTACTTTTCAGCAAACAATCCAAACAATCCAGAATCCGGCAGGTAATTTGTTCCTACAATTGATCATAGTGTGTTAATATGATAGGTGTTTCTACTGTAAGCTGTACTGGGGCAGACACTTATGCAATAAATAATAATCTGTCAAATTTATTCCAGAATAAACTTGAAGCATAAGTGAAGAAGCTATCAGGAGTCTACTAAACGTGTATTAAAACTATGTAGGAACTTGCATATTGTATGATTCTTATTAGTTTCTACACACATTTACTAGACCTGAGACTGTGGCACTTCAGTTTTTCAAAGATGCCAGTTTTTACACAGCAATTGCATGTTTATAAATATGGCTCAAAGAGTTGAACTGTATCTGCACTTTAATCTGTGCATGGCTTAAACTCTGCCAAACCTGTGTCCTCATGTGTAACTTCCTCAGCTCAGCTTCCTGTTGTGTCACCTGAGGAGCTGAGGAAGCACTTGGAAAATAGTGACTAAAATTGGCAATGGCAGATGTGCAGGAAAAGCCAAAGGGATATGCATGGATAGTAAATGCGGTCTTAAGCAGCATAATAAATAAATAACAATACTATCAAAATGAGTTTGCAGTATACAAGCAAGTGTAATGTTGGGAAAAAGTCTCTACGTTTCATGAGAACCGAGCAGTGGTGTGTACAATAAGAACATACTTCAGCTCCCAGTACACCAGGGAAAATGGTAAAAACTGAGACCAAAGAGATAATAGAATTACTAAGGAAGCATTATGAGTGGGTCCTTGCTTTCATAGGGCTGCTGTACCTCTGGGCTGGTATACAAAGCTCTGTGGGTAAGGTACATATCTTCCATGTTTAATGGAGAAGGGGATGTAAAAATAAAGTCACTAGTAACAAATGATGTTACTCATTATTAGTTTATTACAGATCTTCCATCTTTTTTTAAAATATTTTTAATTTTATAGGTATATGTAGTGCAATAAAGTACATATCCATTTCAAACATTTGACAGATTTTACGACTGTTAACAACCATGCTTAGTATACATATAGCATATATTAAACTAACAATTGGATAAGTGCGTTAAAACTGCGGCAATTTATCCCCCAATATCAACCTAAATCTGTTCCAATTGCTAAATCGCCATTATACATTTAAGCTATAGAGTATATCGTAGATTTTGTTCAAATCACATTCTCAGATAGAAGATTATTGTAAATATTAACCGTTTTCTTTTGTAAAAACCTGTAAAAAAAAAAAAGAGAATAAAGTAATACAAAAACACTAAATTGTTGGAGACTTGTAGCACTGTACATGAATTGTGTATCTAAACTGCCCTTCCCCTCTAATTCAGGATCCAAGTTGTTATATTACAAGGAACTGAGCAGAAGACACATGCCTGAACCTGTATGTTATCCATGGCTGCCAAATCTTTTGAACCAACTGGAGCCTGTCCGTTGCTATTCCTGTAAGCTTCTCATTTACGAAGATCCAGTCGATTTTATTTTTGAACATAGTAAAGTTAATATTGGGGGATTTCCAAGATTTTGCTATCATCTAGCAACCAGAAATATGTGGTTTAGCAGCTTACTCTTTGTTTTTGAGACCTCTTTGGGAGGAGCACCTAGTAAAGCCTCATACGGGTTCTTTCGTAAATTTACTTGTAGCACTGAGTAGATTACATGATAAACTCTAACCCAAAATCTAGTTACCCTTGGGCATGTCCACCATATATGCCCCATAGTTCCTGCTGTGGAACAGCCTCTAAAGCAGTGGTCAATGGGTAAGCAATACATTATTTGCCAATCTTACTGGTGTAATATACCAGTGCATAAGGACTTTGTATCCTGCCTCCAATAAGACCGTATTCACCGAGCTATGTTTCAGGTTAGCCCATAGTTTAAACCATTCCTCCTCCGTTATAGTACTTCCCAAGTCTTTCACCCAAGCTTTAATATACAGAAGGTCGGTGGCCTCTTTAGAGGAAGTCATTTTATGAAATAGGAGTGAGACTGCTTTAGGAGGTGCGGTGTCGTTCATGCACCATCTTTCAAAGTAAGTCTGAACTACTGCGTCAGGATCTCTTCATTCCCAACATTTTTAGCCCAATGAAGAAGTTGAGAAGCTCGAAACAAGTCAGAGTTTGGAAGGTTATGTATTTCAATGAGATGGGCCAGAGTGTATGGACTCCTGACACTAAGGATATTGGCAATTCTGGTTATTTTTTTAGATATCCACCATGAAAAAGAATATGTTTGGATCCCTGAATTAAAATGAGGGTTACCCGTAATTGGAGCTGCAGGAGTATGTGAGGTCGCCAAAGTATATTGCTTAGCATTCTGATCCCATAGATTCAGAGTATGTGTTAAGCTTGGGCTCAACGATGTTGGTAGCACTGATTTTGATGTCCAAACTAGAGCGTCCGCAGTGTATGGGTGAGTTAAATGGTTTTCCAGCTCAACCCACAGCGGAGGTTGACTTTGTATATGGAGTATAGGAATCTAGGCCAACTGTGATGCTATGAAGTATTTTCTTAGGTTTTCGAGACCCAAACCACCTTCTAGAGGTCTCCTTTGAAGAGTGGATATACTAACTCTTGGGGGTTTAGCTTTCCAAATGAAGGATATTATATGTTTTTCAAGTCCTTTGAGGTCTATTTTAATGTTAATCGGGCGTACTCTGAACAGGTATAGGAGTTTGGGAAGGAGTGTAATTTTTATTGCCGTCAGCCTGCCTATCCATCTTTAATGGAGAAGTGGATGTAAAAAGCTTGCAATTGCATAATGAGCAATACTGCAATAAATAATATTTTAGCAATTTGACCATTCAGTGTGAGAGCTGCTAAATTTAAAAACTATATTCGATGCCGCCTTCAGTACAGTTTAAAAGAGAGTCATGCTCTCACACAGCAGTTTATAGATAAATAATGTCCCTTTTATCATAGCTGGAGATGGTTAGAACTCTGGATTCCAACAGCTAGCTAAAATCTGTCTTTAAATTGCACTTTATAATAGCATTCAATTCACACCCACGCATGTCATTCACTGTGAATCCATACAAAATAATTACATTACTTGATTTATCTTCAGAAGTAAAATATCCAAATTTCAAAAATATATATTATTGGTTCACATATATATTGCACTTTTAACATTATTTTAAAATTAATTGCCACTAATTTTATAACATTGCTGCCACATTGCAATAACTAAACTGCCCTTTGATATTGCTCACATGGAGCTTGCCAAACTTGTTAATTGCATTTTGCTTGTTTTGAGGTGCAAAAATCATAGAACAAACATTTAAGCAGACATTTTGGGTGTTGGGTCCAAATGCTAAAAACTCTACAATTCTAGTTTTCTAGAAATCCGAATTTTTAGTGGGAAAAAAATATTTAATTTTTCGAGAGTTACTATACCCTGAGGTTGCAAAAAAATCCAAATCTAAAATCTGCCATCTCAGACCAGCCAATGTTGTATATAAGTCAATGGGAGAGGTCCCTATCCTATTTGGAAGTTTCTCTGGTCTGTGCTGGAATTAGCCTAAAAATCCAACTATTTCTGGCTTTTCGGCAAAAATCCAAAAAAATGCGTGCCTTTCTTGAAAAATTTAGCTATTCTGGAAAAAACATACGATTCAGGTTTTCACTTGATTTTATCATGTTTTTTCCCAATCTGATTTAAATTGTGTTTTTTAATTACACATAAGGTCAAATTGTGGATTCCAGTTTGGTCAGACTTTTTTTATTTTAAAAGATTAGATAAATATGAATTTTGATAAACAACCCCCTTTGAGTAGCAAACGCAAGGATAAATTAAAAATAATTCACTTTCTCTCACCCAAAATAATTTGTTACAGCTATTTTTATTGGTAACACCACAGCCAGCTGACTCAACTTATTCAATCTTACAGATCTAAATAAGCCCTAAGCTACCCCTTACTAAACAGAACATGGTATATTAAAGTGGTATATTGGTATATATATATATATATACTGTATATATATATATGAAGTGGTGTACTGACGCTCAAAGAGGTCTCCAAATGGGGGTGCAAAGTTTAAATAAGCACAGAGAAATGATGGGGCTTCATGGGCACTTTCACCAGACAAGAGAATGCATAGATATAGGTTATGATATTAAGAAACTTGGTGTGACAATCTGGGTCCTGGAATACATTTTGCATCTACCTGTATGAAAAGCTAGGTTTGGCACTAATCAGAACACATGTTCATAAAAACTAGGTGACTAAGAATGAATGAATAATAGCAGTGCACAGACAATACTATAATTAAACTCATAATGAGTACAGATAGCAAATATAGTATCTTCTATATTGGAGTACAAGGCCCTCTCTTATAAAATCTTCTTACTTTACCAACATAAACAATAGACTATTGAAAGGAAACTGCACATTCCTTGATTTCTTCATTGCCTGCTAGCTACAGTACTCCTGAAGAAACCGGATTGCCAGCCTGGCAACTCATAGGTAGTCTCCAACTTCCTGCAGCACTATTTGCTGACATGAAATGAAAGAAATATTTCTGTTTAACGTGGACCTATATCCAGTATTGCAGTAGCTGTCCAAAACACCGTTGGTACTTGCTGAATGCTTAAGTAATGACGTTTAATTTAGGACGTGGCATTTGTTATTCTCCTCTGTTAAATAGCATCATAAATTATCCTAAATCCCTTTCTATGCATCATTTTTTTATATTTATTCTCTAAGTTTTTGACTAACAGAAGCTACATGAACAACATTATAATGGAGAAGACAACATTTTACACATTGCTGACAAGATATGCAAAATGGATTAACTGAAGCTATGAAAAATGTGCTCTGTGCCAGCCATGGTTGCTCATTGTAGTACATACAATGCCTTTCCTCTTAAAGTCAATAATACTGCAGACTTTCCCTTTGCAATATGCAGCTCTCTTCCAGCAAGCATCAGTAAAAGTATTGATGCATTTGAGATTTTCTTCTGATTTACCCTGCTATAAAGTCAGTCTTTTTTCTTTTAGAACTAATAATACCAATTATCGTCCAGAATAAGAAACTAATTCAAGCACATGGTTCTGTTGTTAAAAATAACACTAAAATAAATAAAAGTATTCTAAATATAGATGACTTGGAAAAAATACCTCTCTAGGACTAATGTTCTAAAATTAGTTTCATCAATGGATAAACTAAACTTACTGTTTGTGGCCAAAAGGAGTGGAAAGCCTTGTGGTTAGGTTGTAACGCTTCAGTGGTTCTTTCCAACCAGCTGAGTGCTGGACATTGGGTCTAGTAATATCACAGCACATGCTGACTACACACACTGAGAAAGGAAACGGAAGGCAAAGTAACCAAGTTGGCAGGTGGCTGGGCAATGCTGTGTTCTACAATGTCTGTACACTTAGCAAAAGCAATATGGCTAATAATGTCATGACTAAATTCTGTTTTTTTCACTAGGAAATCACCAGCGATTTTAACTTGAATTTAGGTATTATCTTCTGGGATAACTTTGAAATAAACCTGAAAGCAAATTGTAGAATGGTATGTGATAAATAAACATATGTATCACTACTACCCAGACACAACTGCCTTTATATTAAACCTCACCCTGAACTAATTCAACATAAAAAATTATCTCAAAACCTGTTCATCTTGAAAACTAACCTGAAATAGGCCATACTATAACTCCCCAGTATATTGGGTTACTACAATATTTTATTTGGTCCTTTATACTAAACCTCCTGCCATTTATATATATTTATTTATTTTTTAAGATAACACACAACTAATATTTAGTCAATCATGGTTTATTTAAGATCGCAAGGTGGAGTGCAAAGATCAAAATGGCATACATTACGTACTATTTGGCAAAAGTCATTGTATCTATACAATACTTCTGTTTCTTTAAAACAGATAGGAGAGTCCCTTTTTGTAATTATTATCTATTCTATCTTAATATCAGTATTGGACAAAGCAAACCAAGTGAAAGTACAGAGACAAGAGAGGTTTTTAGTAAAAATCAGTCAAAAATTTGTCAAAATCAGATGCAGGTTGAGGTCAATAAGATCAGCCAGGATGACTCAAGTGACTGAAGTCAAATAATAAAATAGAAATGGATGTACAAATTGAGGACAGAATACCTGACCAAACCAAAGAATAGGAAAAATGAATAAAAAACAGTAAGGAAGAAAACAGAACACACACACATACATTTACAAACAGATGAATCATGAATTAATGGTGAAAACATACCTCAATGTGTTGCTGAGGAGCACAAGCAATAAGTTTTAATTCCTACCCCTTTAGCTTTTTCATTTTCTTCTAGTTCTATAAATGTCTGTGACACATGTGGTTTGGGTGCTCATGTGGTCTGTTTGAAGTTTCAGTGCAAAAAGACGGGATATTAAAAGCTTCTGAGTATTGATAGGACTCCACTGCTTATAACACACAATCAGAAATAGCTATGCAAGTTGCAATAAAAAAAAGAATGAGTGCGCTATCCAATAAAAATATTTTGATGAGAAATAGGGCATATATGGAAAAAGCATCTTAGAAAGTGGGACAGCCTATGAAGATTCCACTCCACCCACTGTAGCCAAGTTTTCTGTTCAAAGAGCACACTTTCTAAATAACTGAATGATACAAGCTTAAAGGTATGATGAAAAACAACCATTTTATCATAAAAGGTATTAAAAATTAAAAGAACATTTTTCCCCCTTGACCAACATGAGTTAGGTAGGCCATCTTGTTGTCCACATAAACAGTCATTAAGCTGTCATCTCATTCTGGAGGAGTCAAGTTGCCAGCCAGTCAGCAATGTATGTATCGTAAGATGACATTTAGTTTGTGGTATCATTCTAATACTAAGCGCTGTCTTAGAAATACTATTATGAAAGGTGTGTTTTATAATGTATTGTATTTCAAACCTATTAAAAAAAATAGAGGGGAAAAATTGCAAACACAAATATTCACAAAAATATTTTTTCGAATATTGCAATTCATCAAAGAAAAAGCAAGAAGTGGCATGGAAAAACATGACAAACAAAAGCTGATAAGATTCTATAGAAGTCAGTCCGGATTCAGTTTTTTAAAACATTCGAAATTTTCAGCCTCATTGAAAATGAAGGTAATAATGGGATTTTCACTTGTGTGTAACTTTTGTTCAGCAAAAAAAAAAAAAACCTGACTAATTATTTGTTCCAAGTTTTTCTTAAATAAGTCTTGTAGAGCTCAACCCACTTATCACAACCACCTTTGGAGGAGGCGTCAGGTGCTAAAACCTGAAAAACATTTACCTGCTATTTGGGTCTATACAATATACACAAAAAAAGGCTTTCTGTATGTCTGTGGGTTCTATAAATCGAGCAAGTGTCAATGTCCGTTTTGTGCATGGCAATGAGCTTCAAACAATGCCTTCTGGGCATCCCAATACAGAAATACGGGATTGTTTATATTTCCCCATTTCCATACCTGATAGGTACGGTATATATTTGAAGTAAACAAATGTTAAGAAGTTTGCTTCAGTTTCTATAATGTGCCTGTTAGGGCAAAACAAAGAGATAACCCAACATGGTTTTATTGATGGCTTGTCCTAATAATTTATATGAAGCAGGAGTAGTTTTTTTGTTCATAGGTTTACATTTGGGTTTTAAGTGTCAAACATCAGGCTAAACTTTCCAGGCTATTTTGAAATATAATAACCATCTATTTTTCCCATAACCAGCTGGTTTCTAAAATGACTGTGAAGTAGGCATCCCTTGAGACTTGTAGAAAGGAGGTTACTTTTTTGGTGAATTGAGTTTCAGAAATGTGAGAATTCACTGGTGTTTTCTACACGTTCTAATGCTGGCAGTTTTGAAATACATTGATATGGTCTTGTAGATTGTTGAAACATGTTTTATTACCATGGTTAATACTATACAGGTATGACATCTATTATCAGGAATGCTTGGGACCTGGTGTTATCCATAAAAGGATTTATCCATAATTTGCATTTCCATACTGTATAGGGGTCGTTCACGTTTCAATTAACTTTTAGAATGTTATAGAACAATCAATTCCTAGCATTTTTTCAATTGATCTTCATCTTCTCTTATAGTTTTTGATTTACTTTCCACTTCTGGCTCTTTCCAGCTTTTAAATGGGAATCTCTGACCCTGGCACCCCAAAAAACAATTTCTTTGTGAGGTTAAAATATATTGTTCCTTTTTTTTTTTTTACTTGTCCTTCCATTCAGCCCCTCTACTCTTCATATTGCAGTCTGTAATTCAAACTACAGCCTTGTTGCTAGTGTAATTTGGACCAGTTAGCTCCTAAAATTCTAAACTGGAAAAAAACATAACTAATAAAAAAGAAGCCCAATTGCAAATATAGCAGAATAACACTTTTATCGTACTAATGAGTCTATTTACTAACATTAAAATCTTTTTTTCATAAATACATTTTTTTCTCCATAAATTCAGATTTTTTATTTCTCTAAAACTAAAAATGTGAGATTTATAAAGTATAAAAATCATGAAAAACTCTAATACAAATCTTTGGCTAGTAAATGCAGCTGAGGTCCTATACAAGTCTAAACTCTAAAATGACTAAAATTAGAATGCTGATAAATGGGCCTCCCCAAATTAATTTTAAGGTGAATAACCCAGGTGCAAGTCCTTGCTTTTACCTATTACCATCATTCAGACACACAACTTAGGGAGTGTAAAGAAGCCCTGTATGCCATTTAGTCAGAACAGCCTTGTGCTTTGTACCTTGCTTAAAATTTTTATTCTAATGGCGGTTTTTGTACAGAAATAGATCTCCCAGAAATGACATGCTACTACTTTTCATGTCCTTGTTATGTGACATAACCAGTTGCAGTAAATGTTAACTAGTGGTTAAGCTTACATTATGTTATTCCTAATACGTGCAAAATATAAAAAGCAACTAGGCTGATCTTTTTCTGGAGCTAACCATGGGTATATGGGTGTGTTAAGCAATATGTAATGTAAAGGTATACTGTATATATCAGTCCTTATAACAACTCTCTAAGTTTAAAATGATTGTATCTCCTGCACATCCCCAGTGTTTCTGAACCAATGTGGGTGTGGTTGGTCAGCATGCCGCCCCCTAAAATCCTGGCACCCTAGTCCCGGGCCTTGGTGGCCTCTCCACAAATCCGGGCCTGTGTATAGCTAATATTTTAATCACTTATTCAGGTGCAATAAATATTTAGCTACATGATAGTTGCACCCACCCGAAAGTCTCAGATCTGGAACTTGAAAATGTATCTGGGACCCCAATGACCCCTAAGCAGTGGGCCAGGAGGAACACCCCCCCCTTTCGTTCTCGTGTGGCTGGGGTGGGCTGTGATTGGCTGGAGGGTTTTCCAGGCTGAACAGGAGGGCATGGCCTCACTCACCTCTCAGTCGGCGCAGGACCTGGAAGGAGCAGCAGAGTGATGTCGACGAGCTTGGACCGCGTGGTGCAGGAGTTCCAAGATGCAGCGAATCAAATCTGCAGCCTAAGGCTAAAACACAACTCTAAGTTAATCAGCTATTGGAATAGGTGTAATATATAGTATACTGCATAGCTCAGAGGAATTCAGACTTTTAAAATTGACTTCCCACTTTGCAGTCAAACATTTGGTTGCATCCCATAACAAGATAACAGATAAATGCCATTCGCTATACTATTTTGGTACTATACTTTGGTCAGTTCTACAACCATATCACTGCAGGTGCAGGAGTCCATGCTCCAGACTTGAACGCAAGATTCCAGGTTTCACTGTTTCATTCTTGGATGTTTTTGTAAATATCTTATGGTGATTGTTTGAGCACATACTTAGTACACTGTCATTATCCAGCATTAACAGTGCTTCAATAGAAGGTAGTTTACTATAGGGGGTCAGATTATCATAGTTACTACCAGGACCTGGACCTTGAATGGGACCCTATAAGGAAGGGTAGTACCCAGGGCCATATTTGCAGTAAGGTCAGTAGACCTGTTTGTATGTCACTGCAGATCCTATACAAAAGGTAAATGTTATGTTAATTTTGTTTTAAATATCCGTGTCTGAAAATGCAGAACTGTGGTTTTTCCAGCAATAATATACAATATGTGCGCATGATTATCATTATCTGATTTAAATTGTGACCAAACAACACATTTGCAATATCTTCTTGTTGCTGCACTTACTCTGTGATGTAAAAAAAAATGAACATATATGTCACAATAGCGCTAAAGAGGAAACGGGGCAAATAATAAAAGTGTTTAATGGAAAAATATGCACAATGCAAAAAAATTATTTATTATTAACATAACTTTTGTGAAAACATTTAGTGACCTCATTCACCAGTGGAGAAAAGTGTGCAAATTTTAAAGTTTGCAGCAGGGCGCAGCAGGGCGCAGGGCAAGTAATAAATCTTCTTAATTAAAAAGTCCTTATTTTATGTTAAAAGAGCGTGTGCCACCTTTGAGAATTATGAAGTTTTGTTATTTTGATCTTTTTTTCTCTCTCTACCTCTTTTATTACAATTCCCCTGCTTAGTAATGTGTCTGCCTTAATTACCAACACTGAGAACATTAAATTAAAATACAGACTAAATCTGTATTAAAATGCAGGTAGAAAGAAAGAAACTTTAGAGTTAATTCTCCAGCAACTTGGACATTGGACTGCATCCCATTTCTCAGTGGCTGTTTCCATTTTCTGCCATTTCTATATCCCTCCTTTCCCCTCCCCACCTTTAACTTGGAATCAGGCCTGGTAAAAACTTACAAGCATACAACAAAAACCATCTGAAAAAGGCCATTTGTTCAAGACATAAAAAGATAGATTTGTATGTGTACAGCCTTTTTTATAGATTTTCCCTGGAACAGAGACTCCTTCCCAATTTAACTAACTCTCCCCTACCCTATCTGCGCAAGAGGCGATTTATTTGCTGTTTGACATTAAACCGAGAATTAAAGTAAAATCTGGAAATACATACACAGTGCAATTTAATTACATAAAACTACATAAAATAAAAAACAATTGGCAAATTATAAGATTTAATGACCCCTTTATTAAGTTTTAGGTGTAAGGGCTAGAGCACTAAGAGCTGCAAAAGTGTTGCCTTTAAAATGCCAAATGCCATATATTATACATTAGCAAAGACCCAAGGGATCAGTGACCCAATGGGACTTTGCCCTTAAGCAGGTGTTAACTACAGGGCTCCTATTGTCTTCAAGGGCCATCCACATAAATATCCATTACATTGACTGTGCCATTTGCTACAGCCTGCAGGTACAGTCGAGACCAGACCAGACCAGTGGGCAGGTGCATTGAGGGAAACAAAATCATCAAAGTCATTGCCATTTGCAATTTGCCTCTAGCCCCAATAATTATGTTATGCCCTATTTATTTTAAAGCAACATTTGCTAAAATGGGTAAATGCCCAGTCTTAATCTTGTCCAAATGAATGTGTGATTTTTTTCCCCCAAGTTTCACTGTACAAGATCTGAAGTCTTTTGCAATTCAGCGTCCTATAGAATGTTTTAAGGAGGTTAAAGGAGAAGGAAAGGTTAAAACTAAGTAAGCCTTATCAGAAAGGTCTATATAAATATACCAGTAAACCCCCAAAGTAATATTGCTCTGAGTCCCCTGTCAAAAGAAACACTGCATTTATTTCCTCCTATTGTGTACACATGGGCTTCTGTATCAGACTTCCTGCCTTCAGCTTAAACCTCATTGCCCTGGGCAAGAGCATGCTCAGTTTGTTCCTCCCCCCCCTCCCTTCTCTACTGTAATCTGAGCCCAGAGCAGGGAGAGACTCAGGCAGGAAGTGATGTCACACCACATTAATACTGCAGCTCCTATCCTAAACAAACAGAGAGTTTCTAGAGCTTTTTACTAAGGTATGGTAAAACATTCTACAGAATTAATATAGCATTCTAGCTTGCACTATTGCAGCTAATCTATTGGCAATAAAATGCCTCCGTAGCTTTCCTTCTCCTTTAAACAAATGGGCATTAACTGAGCAATAGCTGTTCAAGAAGTCAGCCAGCTAGAACCTCTGTGTTTTTAGTAGCAACAGGAGGTGGAGTATTAAGGTTATCCATATTTTTTTTTAAAGGTTTTTATTTTTGCTTTTATAACACAACAAGACAGTACACAACAAAACACGTACATCTTGGCGACAGCAATTCAGGAGCAGATATACATCAAAACATCTTGACAATTAGCAGAGGCAGATTGTAGGGGTCACGGGATGGGAGAGGAGAGACACTCCAGACAGAAGAATAGTAAGAGCATTCAACCTTAGGGGGCTGAGTCTGGGTTGGCATCTAGCCAAGGATCCCAAACCTTTTCAAACTTTTGGGGACACTTTCTGGCCATATAAGTGAGTTTGATGACTGGCAGTTTACTGTTTATCAATTGCACCCATTGTTTGACTGTAGGCGCTTGGGGACTCATCCACTTCATCGCGACAAGTTTCTTTGCATAGAAATACACTGACTTTAACAATATCCTGGTTTTATTCAGGGGAACCACCTCATCAACAAGCCCTAGGAGGCATATCTCTGGAGTTACCACTCCCGGCAGGAGGAGTTGCTCCGAAAGATATTTTACCACTTTGGTCCAGTATTCATGAACTAGGGGGCAAGCCCACAGCAGGTGGAAGAACCCAGTATCTGGGGCCTGACATTTGGGGCAGTTGGCATCAGGGTTTCTGCCCATCTTTTTGAGCCTCAGTGGGGAGATGTAGGACCTATGCATTATTCGGTACTGGACCATTTTATCCCTAGTGGAGATCAGAAAATCATAGACTCCCTCAACTGCATCCTCCCACATTGCATCATCTAAGTGAGGTAGATCCACAACCCATTTACTCATTACCTTCCCAAATGGGCTGCCAAGGGCAGAGATCAGAGACTTGTAGAGGTCTGATACTAATTTTTTGGGGCTAGGGTCCCATAGTCTGCGTTCATATTGTGGAACCACAGTAGAAATTGACTGTGAGCCAAACTGGGACATAAATGCATGTCGCAATTGGAGATATCGGTACAGTTGGATCGTGGGGTGGTGTAGCTTCTCCTTGAGTTGGGCCAGAGTAGGGAAGGAATCAGTGATCAGCAAATCATTTAAGTGTCGAATCCCCAATTTGGGCCAGTAGTGAAAGTCAGGTAAATAAGAGAAGTGGGGGAGGTTTGAGTTCCTCCATAGTGGAGCATATGGCGAGGGCAGGGGACTACTATGGGTCAGCAATTTGTGAACTATAGCCCATATCTTTTGCGGGATGGACAGCACTGACAGCAGTTCGGGGGTGTCCTTGCGCCTCCGGTACGGGGCATTCCTAATAGCCTCCAGGGAGCCAGCAACAGAGGCATGAAGTGCAGTCAAAGTATTCTCAGGGTCAGGGCAAAGCCAATTATGTATAAACATCAACTGTGAGGCATAGTAATAGTAGCGAAGGTGCGGAAGGGCAAGGCCTCCCTGTTCCTGAGGGGCCATGAGCGAGAGCTTGCTGATCCTAGGGGATTTGTGAGCCCATATAAAGGGAAGTAAAATAGTATCTATGTGTTTGTGGACTGGAGGGCCAATCCACACTGGGGCATGTTGCATCACATACAGATATTTAGGCAGAACAATCATTTTAAATAGATTCACTCTGCCCCATACCGTGAGTGGGAGGTGCTCCCATTGACTTGCTTTGGTTTTAAATGAGTGTGTCACTGGATCAATATTATCCGCCACATATTCATCAAGCTTGTTAGATATGACGATCCCTAGGTATTTAAACTTGGACACCCATTTCAGACCAAAGTCACACCTTCAGTACGGGGCGCTTCAATAGAAAAGAGAGTAGATTTGTCTTTGTTTATCAATAGGCCACTAAAAGTGCCAAAATGATCAATCAGTTCCAGCGCCTTGCGCAAAGAATTTTCGGGGTCTGCTAAGAACAACAAAATGTCATCTGCATATAGGGCTGTCTTTTCTTCCAACCTACCATACTTAAGCCCAATCACACTAGGAGTTTGACGTATCATTATGGCCAATGGCTCTATTGCCAGAGCAAACAGCAGGGGGGAAAGCGGGCATCCCTGCCTAGTGCCTCGAGATAAGGGGAATGCTCTAGAGAGGGTGTTATTTACCTGGATGCGGGCAGATGGGGATTGGTAGAGCAGCTGAATCCAATTTATGAAGGTGCGGCCTATTCCAAAGTTCTCCAACACATTCCATAAATAGGACCACTCAACTGAGTCGAATGCCTTGGTGGCATCAAGGGATGCTAGCGTCCTGGTGCCCACATTATCGTGTTTGATTTGGAGATGGGAGAATAACCGTCGTAAGTTAATGGCAGTGCTCTTGTTAGGCATAAAGCCTGTTTGATCCGGGTGGACTATCGTAGCTATTACTTTATTTAGGCGCAGGGATAAAATTTTTGCTAGGACTTTCACGTCCGTATTAATAAGGGAGATGGGATGGTAGGAGGCACAGGATTCAGGGTCTTTGCCTTCTTTAAGGATGAGAATGATAGTAGCAGCATAAAAGGATGGCGGAAGCGTGCCTGCCTCACTGGCCCCAACAAGTGTGGCATGCAGTTTGGGAGTTAAGTGGTCACTAAGAAAGCGGTACCAATCGGCCGGTAGACCGTCTGGTCCAGGGGTTTTCCCTGGAGACAAGGTCCCAATAGCTTCTGCCACTTCGCCTAGAGTAATGGGGGCATCTAAATAAGAGGATTTCGTTGGGCTGAGCCTACGGAAGGCAATGCCCTGTAGATACTGATCTAAATCAGCACTGGAGGAGGGGGAGCTCGTGGAGTAAAGATCTTGATAATATTGTGCAAACACTTCAGCAATGTCCTCCGCCTCAGTCATATAGCGCCCGGCAGTGTCCTTAATTCTAGCTATCAGTGTGGAGGGGTTACTTAATTTAGCCAAAAACGCGTCTTGCCATTTTTATCTCCCTGATCAAAAATCTCCTGGTTAACATACAGTAATTTTTTGCGAGTGGCTACAGTTTGAGCAAGCTCAAGGTCTCTCTGGGCAGTGATCATCCGCTGGTGGCTCTCCACCGTGTCATGCTCACAATAGACTTTTTCGGCTGTAAGGACTTCATCAGCAGCTGCACTAATGGTTTGTTTGGTTTCCGCTCGCACTTTGGCAATTGCTGAGATTAACGTGCCCCTAGCTACTGCCTTGGAGGTTTCCCATAATGTGTTAACCTGCGCTGAGTGGGCGTTAATCTCCCAGTACTCCACATATTCCTTGACACAAGTCTCAGCTATATCTGTAGTATTAAGCCACATGGGAGAAAGACGCCACTGGAAGTGGTGGGCCCGGGGCGCGATGTTCAGCACTAGATACAGTGGGGCATGGTCAGATAGTGCCCTAGGGAGGTAAGTGGCCTCAGTCACCATTTGGGCAAAGTCTGGGGTGCCCAGTGCCATGTCTATGCGGGACAGGGAGCCTTTACCTACAGAGTGACATGAAAACTGCTTTTCAGTGGGGAACTTGTGCCTCCATATGTCTAGTAACCCTATTGCTCCCATCCACTGGTTGAGTGGGGAGGCTTGCGTTGAGGGGGAATGCAGTCTATCTAGCGTGTGATCTAGCACTGTGTTGAAATCACCCGCGACACAGATTGGGCATGGTAGATATTCAGAGAGTTTGGCAAATATTAGGTCTAATAGATCCAGTTTAAAGGGAGGAGGCATATAAACATTGACTATGACCATCTCCTGGTTATTGATTTTACAGTGTAAGATTACAAATCTACCAAAGTGGTCAGTGTTAACATTTAGCAATACATAATTCAGGTGTTTGCGTACCAGTATAGAGACCCCTCTGGAGTACGTGGAGTAGGAAGCATGGTACATCTGATTGACCCACCTCTTTTTAAGGGCCAGCAGTTTCTGGCCAACCAGGTGTGTCTCCTGTAAAAGAAGGATGTCAGGCCTATATCTTCCGAGATAGTCAAATATGAGGGCCCTCTTAAATTTGGAATTCAGCCCACGTACATTCCACGATAACACCTTTACATCCCCCATTGTAAGCAGTTCGTATACTTAATGACAGCATACTGCCATATACTCCAGAGTGCCTGCAAACTCCCCTCCTCCCGTATAGATGTCAAGAGAACAAATGCATAGCCTGCTGTACACAACAACACATACACAATAAACACCCCAACTGGTTCCCTAACCCACCCTGCCAGACTATACCATATAGACGGCCTGTACCCCGAACTGGTTCCCATCAGAAGAGTTAGCAAGTGCTAAGTTCCTGAAGCATGTCCAGGCTGACCGTACTGTAAGTCAAGGACAGCAACCTCCTTTTGCAGCGAACAAGCCCTCGTCAGTGGACGTAATTGAGATGCTCTGAAAATCAAAAACAACAGTGGGCGTGCGGGTCACACTCTAAAAAGGAGGGCTAACAGTAGCAGTTCCAGGATACAGGACAGTTGCCAGTGTAGAAGTATAAGAAGGGGGTCGTGGCCTCCCGCCTAGGCACATATGCAACAGGCAAACAAAAGACAGCCTATTCAGCGAGACAAGGTTCAAACGTATCCAAAGTACTAGTGTGCGGTGGAGATGTAGCGGCCCAGCGCCTCATGGTGGCGTGTTCAGAAAGCCGCGGGAGCACACACGATTCCCAGATCCCTCAGAAAGGAGCTCCCCCAACCAAAATAAACAAGTCTCGAACCACATAGGTGCGCCCAACAGGCCCATATACTCACAGACCCTCCTGGGTTATTCCTGCCATCGAGGCGGGCTGTTACGCGGGCTATTCTGTTGCCTCCTCGCATTCAGCCATTGATCAACTTCCGAGGGGGATCCAAAGAACCGTGTAGTGGCATCGACGATCCACGATCCGCAACTTTGCAGGGTAAATCAGCGAGTAGGTAATTCCAGCTTCCCGCATCCTCCTTTTGACCCCTAGAAAAGAGGCACGCTGTTTCTGTACTGCTGGGGAATAATCCGGGTAGAGACTGATAGGGCTTCCATTCCAGGTGAGGGGGCCTTCCTTCCTCGCCGCGACCAGTGCCGCATCCCTGTCCCTATAATTTAGGAACCGCATAATAAACGGCCTTGGGCCCGAGCCAGGTGGCAAAGGCCTTGTGGGGATGCGATGCGCCCGCTCAATTATCAGGATGTGGGAGAAGTTGTCGGCTCCCAGTGTCTCCTTTAGCCAATTCTCGGCAAAGGCTTCAGGGGCAGCACCCTCCGTTTTTTCAGGCAGCCCTACCATGCGCAAGTTATTGCGACGATTTCTATTTTCCAGGTCTTCGGCCCGGTTGGTAAGGGTCTGTACTTGCTGCCGCAGTTGGGCGATGTCATCAGGTAAGGGGCGCACTACATCTTCCAGCTCCGTCACCCGCCGTTCTGCCTCAGTGGTGCGCTCGCGGAGATTTTGGAAGTCCTGGCGCAAAAGCGAGAGGTCTACCTTGATGGTCTCAAGCTGTGCCGTTGTAGACGCGTGAGTACCTTTGATCGCCATGAGGATTTCGGCATTGGTAGGTTCAGGCGCTACGGATTCGGAGTCAGTACTATCCGACACAGGAGTTGGCGGGTCCGCGTCTGCGGCCTTGTCCGGATCCTGAGAAGCGCTCAAGTACCTGTCCATGCGGTTTTCAGATCTGGCTCTGGTCCCGTGTTTCCCCATATTAGTACCGGGCTGCTGAATCGCTTATCCGCCACCTAGGTGATCGCTATCCACAGGGTTAAAGGACCAGTAACATCAAATTTTTTTTAAAAAAAAATTCGTTAGTAAACATCAAAAAATAAACACCAAGACAAATAAAATTTTAAAATTGCAAAGCCTTTATTAAGAAATAACTTACCGAAACTCCACTTCCTGTCCTCTACAGAAAAGGCGACACGGCGACCATCCATGGTGCGGCGCTGGATTTCTCCTCCTTGGCTCTGTCTCATGCTGTATTGACAGCATGTGAAGTGGCTGCTGCATCAGGGAGCGTGGTTTCCATTACCGAGGATTGCTGGCTCATCGGCGCATCTGTAGAGTGGGGAAGCTGTTAAGAGAGGAGCTGGGCCACATCGTGGATGTTTGTAATTCCAGGCTGATTGGAGTTCCCAGTCACGCAGCCACTCTCAATATGCGCTGCTTTCCGTATCGAGCGCTTCTTACCGACCTGAATTCAGAGGAGCTGGGCCACATCGTGGATGTTTGTAATTCCAGGCTGATCGGAGTTCCCAGTCACGTAGCCACTCTCAACATGCACTGCTTTCCATATCGAGCGCTTTTTACCGACCCAAATTCAATGCGCTGCTTTCTGTGCTATCTTAAACCCGCACTGTGTGTCCGCTTGCAGTTTAGCGCTCGATAGCACGTAGCCACTCTCAGATGCGCTGCTTTCCGTGCACACGTGTTTAAGAAAGCAGCGCATTGTATTCAGGTCGGTAAGAATCGCTCGATACGGAAAGCAGCGCATATTGAGAGTGGCTACGTGACTGGGAACTCCGATCAGCCTGGAATTACAAACATCCACGATGTGGCCCAGCTCCTCTGAATTCAGGTCGGTAAGAAGCGCTCGATACGGAAAGCAGCGCATATTGAGAGTGGCTACGTGACTGGGAACTCCGATCAGCCTGTAATTACAGACATCCACGATGTGGCCCAGCTCCTCTCTTAACAGCTTCCCCACTCTACAGATGCGCCGATGAGCCAGCAATCCTCGGTTATGGAAACCACGCTCTCTGATGCAGCAGCCGCTTCACATGCTGTCAATACAGCATGAGACAGAGCCAAGGAGGAGAAATCCAGCGCCGCACCATGGATGGTCGCCGTGTCGCCTTTTCTGTAGAGGACAGGAAGTGGAGTTTCGGTAAGTTATTTCTTAATAAAGGCTTTGCAATTTTAAAATTTTATTTGTCTTGGTGTTTATTTTTTGATGTTTACTAACGAATTTTTTTTAAAAAAAATTTGATGTTACTGGTCCTTTAAGATCAGGATATCAAGTAAGAGTACGGAGCAGCACAAAAGCACGTCTGCTCAGTCCGCCATCTTAAGGTTATCCATATTTAAGCACAAGTGAGCCAATTAGATAACTAAGTAACTATGACATATTTGAATGTAGCATGGTAGTTTATTCCAGGCTTATTAGATATACGTAAAAGGATTTTATCATTGACACACAGATACATTTGCTTGTCTCTTTTCTAGATAATTGCTGCACTAATAAAACATTATAAACCATACTTATATATGGGCTATTGTTCTATTTAGAGGAAAACAAGCAAAACATAGAATTAAGAAAAATTCCTCTTGTTTTATACAGCACACCCTAAAATGGTGAATTTGACACATCCCTATGGTTACTTCTATGACAGAGCTGTCCAACTGGTGGCCCTCCCTTGTGTGGCCCTCCACATCAAAGTCTGCTGATGTGCCTGCTTACTATGTGTAAACTTTAAAAGGTATCACTACAGAGATTAACTGGCCCCTGCATTGTTTAAACCTCAAATTCAGACTGTAATCCCCTGTATTGTTCACACATGTAATCCCCCCTGCATTGTTCACACTTGTAACACCTCTATTGTTCATATCCGAGACCCAAACTGAAACTGCCCACATTTTTCACCTGTTCACACTTCATACAAACTGCTGGAGGGGCACTAGCACTGTGTCACTGTATGTAGCACAGTATGAACTGTTCATCTTAGAGTCTTTATAGGTTACCCTGTCTCCTGTTCTGTTTTTCCTGCCCTATGCTCCCTGTGTGTGTGCCATACTCTGCCTGTCATAGGCCATACTCTGCCTGTGTGTGCCATATTCTGCATACCCTATGCCCCCTGTGTGTGACATACTCTGCCTGTCCTATGCTCCCTGTGGGTGCCACACTCTGTCTGCCCTATGCTCCTTGTGTATGCTATACTCTACCTGTGGAGCATAAGCGTAGTATTTGTTCTGGAGGTTTGTTAGCATTTGAAAAGTATTGTTAGGGTTCCTAAGGTGTTAAATCATGTGCTGTGGGTGCTGTGTTATCCACAGGGTAGGAGGGGACATATGGATGTATGGGTATGTCTTAATATGACTTAACTTTTTTAACATGTGAGTGAAATCCCTGCAGTGAGCACGAACAATTTGTTTTTTGGTGTGCTACCACCATTAATGTGGACATGGTCTTGTGGTCACATGGGTGTGGCTTAAAGTGGGTGTGGTTTAAAAACAGGGAGTGGTCAACATGGCTTCCATTATCGGCCATCCACCATGAATGCCAGAAAAATTCCAGTCCTCAGTACCACAGAAGTTGGACAGCACTGTTCTATGAGATCGAATTGATCTTTTAGGTAGAGGTTATATTTGACTTCCACAAACCACATACAGGTCTATATGGTATCCTCCCACCCCGTTTCTCCCCAAACATGCAAGTGGTAGGCAGGTCTGGACTGAGAATTAAAATAGGCCCTGACATTTCAAGTACACAGAGGCCCAATCAGCCCTCATAGAGGCCCAAATAGCCCCCACCAGACCACTAAATACTGACTTTGTATGGGACCTTATAGCAGCCCCTCTGGCATTTGCCAGAACCCACAGATTGCCAGTCCGGGCCTGGTGGTAGGCAGGAAGGTAAGTGGGCAGTGAGAAGAGGGAGAGCACACCGGGGGGGGAGGGGCTATGACCTTTTATTAATATACAAATGGGAAATAAAGCATACATTAATTTTCATGAATGAATAAGGAGTCTTGGATTTGAGTATTTGGCATTGTCGTTTACACCCTATTGCCCCAAAAAGCTGAACAAAGAATTTTATCCAGTTAAATAATATGTGTTTGTATTTTAAATTAAATAGTGCACATCCTGCATGTACATGTGATGACTCAGAGGATAATAGAGCAAAAAGACCTAGATGACATCTGCAAAGGCATTATTGTGATTTAATGGCCATTAATGCACAATACAAAATGGCAAGCAGGTATTAGAGACATATTTATTGCACTGCACTGACGTGGTTGGCTTTGTGAGCCACTGACATCATCCTGACATCTCAACAAGGGGCATTTAAAGTACTCAACACAAACAAGTCATATCTAATTAACATCACTTGGGACAGTTAGAAAGCTAAATAGCAATTATCAATCAGAAATGTACTTGGTAGGGATTTTAACCATTTTCCATAGCTTTTGGAAATCCATAAAACATGGCTTTCATTATTGAAGTGATGGCCAGTATCAACTGAGATAAATGCACCACCTTTGCTTGTGTCAGTTACTACAGTTACTTATCTGAATACCCTATCAGAGTAGGGTAGTATGTAACTTTTCCTGACACTGATGCCTGTGTTGGCTTTTATTTGACATTATTTTCCTTATTTTTTGCAGCAGGACATTTTAATAAAACAACTAAACAGAGATTAATATAAAAAAAAGAGTGGACATTTTGTCTGTGTGATATTTCCACACTAATTGCTGCAAAATGCTACCCATTATATTCAAAGCAAAAGAAAGCAGATCTCCATTCAGTTGGCTGCATTGTTGCATCCTGGCCCTCTTGTCTGTCATTCAATCCAATCTCCACAACTGCTTTATGGTGAACAAGGGAACCACAGACTATTGCATTCACTGGTCACTGCCATAAAGGATCTCTGATACAAACATGGATTTACTCATAAAGATGAGCATTTAAAATCATATCCTCATGCTATGGAATATGTTTTTGGGCATGGCCCGTGTTGAAGAAAATTGTGCTGCATGCAAAATGCATTCAATAATTTGTGTGCACAGTGCAGATGGTAAGTTAATTTCTTGTGGGCTAATTAAAGGTAGGTGGTGTACAACTGGTCAAGACAAATAAACACCTAAAATATATGTTTATTAAATAATAAAGGCATATTTATTTATTTAAATTAAAACATCCACCTTTAAAGGGGACCCATCATCCAAAAAAATATTCCAAATCCTATTTTATAATGTTAGTCAAGCAAAATTAACTTTAATTTTACACTGTAAAAAATATTTGAATCCTGTTTCCTTCTGTCTGGGATTATAGCAAGCAGACAGGAGCCATTTTGTGTTATTAAGGCAAGCCTTGCATCATCTCAGAATCTTGTTTGTGCACCAGAATGGGAGACCTGATGTCCATCCCCATGCACTGGCTACACAATTAAATAGTAAAGAGAACGGGGGAATGTGTGGAGAGCAGTGACATCTAGGAAGTGCTGAATAGAAAGTGAAAGTAAATACCTGCACCACCTCTAAGCCTAAAGCAGTATTTGATTAACAGCTGAGATTTTAAATGAGTTTACAACAGCTAAACGACTTTTATTATATAGATTTTTATGTCTGGGTGACAGGTCCACTTTAACACACCTGTGGTCCTTCTGCACCAGTGCTAAATTTAAATGCAAGAGGGGTGGTTGGGAGCTGGGATCACATGACATGAGTGGGGGGGTTAACAGGGTCATAACAGGCTCCTTCTGTCTGCAACACCACGTGGTTTCGGAATTTGCTCCCCATAGTTACCCCTCTGGGGGGGGGATGTAATACACTGTAGGTCACAACCAGAAAAATCTGTCACAATGCGAATAAATATTGGCAATGTGAACAATTTTGCTTTTGTGAACCCTTTGCCCCTCAGATGACACTAGGATTTTATCGTTTGTAATAGTGCGCAGTGTATGCAATAAACCTTCTTTATGAAAAAGTTGTTACGTTTTTTCCATACGTTTACGTCACCTTCAAGCAAGTCTTTGAAAGTTTGCAATGCACAATTTAGATTCGGAATGCAATAAAAGCCTAATGAAGAATATTGCATTACGACATTGTTCTTATTTGTGCCCAAATTTATTCTCTTTGTAAATTTTATTACATTTCCCCTAGTGTTTCTTTGTTATGGTGAATCATGGGATGTGGTTTATTAGATATCTTTTGCCCGTTGCACTTACTATATATAGTTACATTCTCTCGTAAATGTAAATCTAGTATCTTTGTTTTGCAACACATACGTTGAGAACAGATTTTATTAAAAAAAAATACAATTTAGAAATTAAAATACTGACAATTACTAAAACATTCTAAAAAATGTTAGCTCTGGGCTGTGCCTGCTGGTTTCGGGAATTTAAGCTTTATGAATTGCGAGTGATGTGTTATGCCCAGGTTGGCTTCTAATTACATAAAGGTTAACCAGAAGTCCAATAGCATGCCAGAAAGTGTGAAATTCTGGCAGTTTCTGCTGGATTCCTATATTAACTGGGAAGTACTAAGGTTGTTCTGCATGGAAGGAAGAAATTGCTGCTGAATTAAAAGGAAATTATAAGCAGAAAACAGCATTTTATTTACATGCGAAGACAAACGTGTAACATCTAGTTAACACTGGAATCACTTTTCAGATAAGACATCTAGAATCCCATGACTATTGGCCTGTGTGTACCAGTGTGCAAGATTTTTTCAGAGTTAATACCATCTACAAAACCATGCACAATTGCTAATTTGGCAATTTATTTTGTTAGGCTTTAGCATTATTTGCACAAGTATGATATATCAGGTTTGGTCTGTTCTGGGCCTCTGTTAAGGGCTTTGCCATGTTATAAGCATGTGCTGTTTGAAATGTTATAATTTCTTGGGTGACTAGTGGAGAGATGTTAATGTCCATGTCCAGATGGTGAAGAAGTGGGTAAAATCCTGGTCTTACAGCTCTGTGGTACCAGATTCAGTTTCAGCCAGAGCATTGGAAAGAGTTTGTGCCCTTGGCTATTCTGGTTTCTTCCAACACTCAAAAAACATAATCTTTGTAAAGTTTTGGGACTATGTACATAATGGACCAAATTCAGTTAATTGAGAAAAAGTTATTTCATGGGTTACGAGATTAACTTTGAGAAGAAAAAACCTTTCTCCAATATCAGTTTCAGGTTTCCCCCAAAGACTTCCATAGAGTTTTCATGTGATAGGCATGTGAAGGCAAGTTTTTTTTCAGAATTATATTGCATTTCAAATTGAATCCATGAGTTTTTTTACTTGATAAACCTTTTTCTCACTGAATTGAATCTGCCCCAAAGTATGATAATTGTATTTGAAGGGCATTTTTAGACAATTGGTAACATTAACCATGACTATGATTCTAGTCTTTAGTTCCCTCAACAGTTAGCTCTGTGTGACTGTAAATCACAATAATTGTTTCGAAAGTGTTGATTTAAAATACTGTCCCCTTTATTTGCATTGACCCATATCCTGGCACTTATTCATGGTAGAGTCATTTCCTGAAGGACCATATGTAGTCACTGCTGGTTACAATGCAGCGGCCTCTGCACCAAACAAAATTAGACAAACATTGTTGCCCAGATATTTTTCTTTACTGAGAGAAATCCAAAGAGTCGCAGGTTAAAGAGATACTGACACGAGAAATTATGCCTTTTTTACATCTATCATAATATTGACTTTGCATGCTACTTATAATTTTGCCATAAAGTATTTGCCCAATGCTTTTACATTACCCATCTGACTCCCTATGTGCGCCAATGAGGGGGCTGCCATATTTGTGCAGCAGGAGTCCGTTAGTATTAGAAACTTTAACTGACAGGCTTAGAAGGTACAGTCAGGTTGGCAAAACCGTCAGGTTTAGGAACTTCAACTAACAATTGCTTACAAAAATAAACCTCTCCGTAAAAAACAACCAGTATGACCTATAGGCACCTTTTAATATACTTTCATATTTTAAAAAGTAGTTTTTTAGTGTCAGTATCACCTTAACAAAGAGAGAATTTCTTTATGTACAACGTCAGACTTTAAAAGATGATTTTAAATGGTGGAGGAAGCATTGGCACATAAAACAGAATGAAATGAGAAGCTCCATACAGCAATTCAGTACAAAATGTAATAATCTGCATGTACAGTACATAAAACATCTGAGTAGATTATAATGAGAAGGAATAAAATAGAGGAACCATTTAAGGCATTTCCATTAGAAGGAGTTAATTTGCCCTTTGTTTTCCCTTGCCATTGCTCTCTGTTTAGCATTATATTGTTTGCAGCAGGGAAAGAATAATCTACCCCTTAACAAAGCAGACACTCGGTAGGATTGTTTTGGCTGAAGGCCAGTTCCCACAGCTGGCCTGACTTAACTCTGTATTCAGTTGACTTGTACCTGAGCAATGTACGCTATATCCATACACAGTATACCTATACAGTATATATATATATATATATATATATATATATATATATATATATATATATATATATACAGTGGTGTGAAAAACTATTTGCCCCCTTCCTGATTTCTTACTCTTTTGCATGTTTGTCACACAAAATGTTTCTGATCATCAAACACATTTAACTATTAGTCAAAGATAACACAAGTAAACACAAAATGCAGTTTTTAAATGAGGGTTTTTATTATTTAGGGAGAAAAGAAATCCAAACCTGTGTGAAAAAGTAATTGCCCCCTGAACCTAATAACTGGTTGGGCCACCCTTAGCAGCAATAACTGCAATCAAGCGTTTGCGATAACTTGCAACGAGTCTTTTACAGCGCTCTGGAGGAATTTTTTTTTTTTTTTTAAATATGTTTTTATTGGTTTCAAAAGTAAAGAAGGGGTACAGAAAAAAGAGAGGGAAGAGAGGGGAGGGAAGGTCTAAGCCACAGTATCCATATCACACAGTACATTAATATGTTAATGCATTACATCATGTTAAGGTAGTACAACAAAGTTCTCCCGCAGGAAATGTCGCCAGAAACGTGCTACTAGAAATATATAACAATTCACCCCAACCTAAAGAGGAATTTTGGCCCACTCATCTTTGCAGAATTGTTGTAATTCAGCTTTATTTGAGGGTTTTCTAGCATGAACCGCCTATTTAAGGTCATGCCACAACATCTCAATAGGATTCAGGTCAGGACTTTGACTAGGCCACTCCAAAGTCTTCATTTTGTTTTTCTTCAGCCATTCAGAGGTGGATTTGCTGGTGTGTTTTGGGTCATTGTCCTGCTGCAGCACCCAAGATCGCTTCAGCTTGAGTTGACGAACAGATGGCCGGACATTCTCCTTCAGGATTTTTTGGTAGACAGTAGAATTCATGGTTCCATCTATCACAGCAAGTCTTCCAGGTCCTGAAGCAGCAAAACAACCCCAGACCATCACACTACCACCACCATATTTTACTGTTGGTATGATGTTCTTTTTCTGAAATGCTGTGTTACTTTGATGCCAGATGTAACGGGACGCGCACCTTCCAAAAAGTTCAACTTTTATCTCGTCGGTCCACAAGGTATTTCCCTTGGCAATCATTGAGATGTTTTTTAGCAAAATTGAGACGAGCCTTAATGTTCTTTTTGCTTAAAAGTGGAAATCTGCCATGCAGGCCGTTTTTGCCCAGTCTCTTTCTTATGGTGGAGTCGTGAACACTGACCTTAATTGAGGCAAGTGAGGCCTGCAGTTCTTTAGATGTTGTCCTGGGGTCTTTTGTGGCCTCTCGGATGAGTTGTCTCTGCGCTCTTGGGGTAATTTTGGTCGGCCGGCCACTCCTGGGAAGGTTCACCACGGTTCCATTTTTTGCCATTTGTGGATAATGGCTCTCACTGTGGTTCGCTGGAGTCCCAAAGCTTTAGAAATGGCTTTATAACCTTTGAAATTGAACTCAGGTGTGATAAACCACAGTTAAGTTATTTTTTAACAAGGGGGGCAATCACTTTTTCACACAGGCCCATGTAGATTTGGAGTTTTTTTTCTCCCTTAATAACGTAAACCTTCATTTAAAAACTGCATTTTGTGTTCAATTATGTTATCTTTGACTAATAGTTAACGGTTTTTGATGAGCAGAAACATTTAAGTGTGACAAACATGCAAAAGAATAAGAAATCAGGAAGGGGGCAAATAGTTTTTCACACCACTGTATATATATATATATATATACATATATACATATATATATATATATATATATATATATATATATATATATATATATATATATATATATATATATATATATATATATATATATATTTATTTTTCACTCTCAGACCGGCACTCTCGATAACTGCGGTAAATGTGCCTGGGTGCAGAGACAGCAAATTAAACGAAATATATCCAGAAGAATCCGCACTCACAGGTCTTACTAATTAAAATTTAAGTTTTATTTTTAAAACACGGTATGACGTTTTGGCCGACCCACGGCCTTTCTCAAAGTGTCACATAAACAATGAACAATGCCTTAAATCTGTGTATTTGGCTAGAAACAGCAGCATCATCAGTGACATATAGTCATCATCATAATGGAGCGACCACCCATTCAGCCTATCATTGTGAATACAATAAATCCCCAAAAATTAAAAACATCAGTCAATAATAACTTAAAATAATTCATCCCTTAGTTACATTAGTTTAAAAACAAGACAAAATAGCAAACTCAGATGTATCTATATTATAACTTTTCTAAACATTGTTACTAGTTAGTCTGGTGTTTATTCATTTTCCTCATTTGTAGTTTTATTTTTTATTTTTTCCTTTTTATTTCTCCTTATCTTTATTTGATCTAAACCATACACTGTGGAGACAGGGGCCCACACCCTAACAATTAATACTTGTATGTGGCTTACACATTTTGTCTGTTTTGGGTAACTTTCTAGTTAGGATATTATATATATTAATTGATATGGATATATATATATATATATATATATATATATATAACATGCAGGCAGAGCACACCATTAGCCAAAAATAGAACCTGGGTGCAGCACTCCAAGGAAGTTTTGAGGCAAAGGTTTCAGCAAATAAAATGTAGGTTTATTGGTTCCACATTTTGTTTGCTGAAACCTTTGGAGTGCTGTCAACTCACTTTGGTATATATATATATATATATATATATATATATATATATATATATATATATATATAAAACATTTTTTGGAACTAGGGCATAGACTGCCCATGTGTCGATATATCGCTATTGATCATATTCCTCCTTTACATAGGGGAGGAGATCGATCTCAAATGCTGTTGCAGAGAGAGGTCTTTTGGATAAAAAAATTAAATACCCTGGTTTCTATGGGGTTAAATGAATCCTGTCCCTTACTTGCTTTTTAAACCCAAGATGAATTTTACATGTATTTATTCTCAGCTCAGTTTGACACTTTTGTGATCTGTGTCATTCAAATAATTACAAGTCTCTGCTACTTTGTACATATGTTTTTATCCTATTTCTGATGTCATGTATTCATGCTAATAGGGGTTTTTATTATTCTCCTCTCCCGGTGCAGGGCTGTCTCCTTGATCACATGAGTGTACCCCATTCTATTGGGTGAGTATAGTGTCTTTTACCTATAAATATCTTTTTCGCTATATGTGAACTTGGTCTTGATAAAGGTCTTAAACGGAGACCGAAACGTTGGCCTGTACTTTTAAAATGAATTAATAAATAAAATAAGTTTTTAAGTTTTAAAGGCTCCCAGTGTGCACCAAACCACTGCATGCGTATATATAGTTAATAAAGTACCCCCTTTTGTAAAATATAAGGATATTATAAGTTACCGAGGAGTTTCATGACCATATAAAAACACAAGGCCATATATATATATATATATATATATATATATATATATATATATATATATATATATATATATATATATATATATATATACATATATATATATATATATATATATATAAAGATATGTTTGCGTTAGAGATTTGACTCAAGCTAAGGGAGACACAGAAAGTGTTAACAACACTGCTGCATCCGTTACTGAGTAACCCCAATGTAATTTCCTGTTTGAGTGTTTTAAATGTTTTACTTATACCTGTGATATGTGACCACTTGTTAAGCTTGAAAAAGGGCACAATGCATGCCTGAAATGTTGCTGATGGAAACATTGTTACAAACAGGTGACTCATGTTGCAACTTTTGTAATTTTTAATACACAATTTTTTTAACTTTTTGAGTAATTGAGTGCTGCCTTTTTTTGTTTGGACTTGTATATTTATATGGGAAGGATACGAAACTTCCTATTTAAGGTCGTGCACCAATAACACATAATCAAGCTGTAATCAAGTGTTTGCTGCTGTATACCTGTTTATATATATATATATATATATATATATATATATATATATATATATATATATATATATATACACACACACACACACACACACACACACACACACACACACACACACACATTTAGGAAAGATAATCAGTGATTGCAATCAGAAGAAAGGAGCATTTAGTAAGTAGTTGCTGAAATCCAAACAATATTGGCCCCAATATTACCCAAATGTTACGTTGGTGTAATGAGCACAAAACTTGCAAAAGTCAGTCCTCATATTTCTAACCATTATTTCTAACCATTTTTAACCATTGTTAAAAAAAGTTGATACCAGTCTGGAGTTAATGGACAAAGCAACTCAAAGAAGCTAAAGAGAATGCATGGTATGAGGTGCAAGATAACTCTTATGCCTCCTTTTCAGCATAGGCAGTTTGAACAAGATAATAACACACACTCAAGGTTCAGTTTCAAGGTTAAGTCCACACAGACATTTAAAAATACAAAAATACTGCAGCGCTAACAGCTTCATCAAACAAGTATCCTATAAACAGAATTGGGTGCCAGGACAAAGATGTTCCCCTTGTGTGAAGCATGAATCATGCTTATATGGATGGAATATCTTGGATTTCTGGCTTGCATCCTTCTGCCACGGCTGCTGTTTTTCTCCCCCATGCCCAACACATGAACATCTCCCAGGGACTGTGCTTCCTGTTGAGAGCTTCCTCCTTCACTGCCAACTGCAGCAAACCAGGGAGTGTCAGGAGTTGTCTCGCCAGCAGCCTGAGCCCAATCCAAGCATATCCTCTGAAACTCTCTCTGCAAAGGGCAGTCATATAAAGCAGAAGCACCTTGTTACAGCCCTTGTCAAAATAATACAAGAATCAAAGAAACGGATTGCATACTCAGTTTACAAAAATAAAAAATTATTTATTACATCAAAAAAAAGGGGGTTACAAAAATAATTGGTGAGCCCAACACGTTTCGACCATGGTGGTCTTCCTCAGGGGCACAAATAGTAAATAATAATTTTCTTTTTGATTATTTATTATTTGTGCCCCGGAGTTGGACCACTATGGCCAAAATGATTTGGGCTCACGAATTATTTTTGTAATTTGTATAAGCCGCTTTTTTATGTATTAAATATTTTTTTGTTTTTGCAAACTGAGTGTGTAATCCGTTTCTTGGATTCTTGTATGCCAGCCTTGGAGCCTCCTATGGATTAGCACCTCATAATTAACTTTTAAGGGTGTGCGCCTTCTTACTTGACATTTTCACTTGTCAACATAATAGACATCTACTATTTGCTATATTTGTATTAAGGGGAAAAACAAAATAAAATAGAAATATTAAACATAATAGAAAATAATACACTGGTTGACTGTCATTTTATATACCAGTATATTTAAAGCAAGTCAATTTTTATTTCCCATTAGATGCTCCATACAGCTCATGAAAAAAAACTTGATGGCCAACCGATATATCGGTTGGCCATCAAGTGAAATGTTCCTCCTCCAGTTCGGTTACGGGCAAGTATATATACCTCAGAAAGTACTATCAACATGAAGAACATGGCAAATTGCTGGTTTTCCTCCAGATATTTCATCAAGGGGTCCCATACATGGACCAATAAGCTTCTGACTCTGTCCAAAATGACCAAATTATACCTTGCTTCTGTAGATTTTATTGGTCTCCACTGATTGTTCTCTAACACTATGATTTATATTTGCACCTTCGGACTAGACTTATACAGCTGTAGCCAATAAATATTCTAAGGGGTAAGTGGGTAAAATGTATCCAAATGAAGCATTTTCTTGTAAGAACATCCTAAACTACTTCCCCAGTACATTTCGATAACCCTGGTTTAACATCTTAAGTACTAAAAACACATATTAAGTGTAAAGAATTTGTATACATATTTCATTTCTCATGTATAACACTTTATGCTACAGTACCTTGTCCAATGGAAACAGAGAATTTGACAACTTTACAGTAATCACAATTAAGCACACATACCTGTGATTTAGTTCCAAGTACAGCATTCCAGCTCTTTTAGGAGAGCTGGGACTGTATCCAGGAAAGGAAATGCCTAATCTTTGACATATTCAGTGGTGCTGGAAAAAGCTGCTTAAAGTAGGTCCAAAGTTGATTACATATTTCTGCAATGCACAGGCATGACTATCTTAGACTATTTCAGTTGCCATCTTTTTGAAGATTGTTCAGTGTGGTTGTGTTTACAGTTGTATCACTTTTGCCAAAACAAGACTCCTTACAGTAGTTTAAAGGGGCAGTATAACTGCTTGATCAACAAGACTTCAATAAATAGGGCTTGTGCTGAACATACTTTTTTGCAGGAAATTGAAGCTACTCCATGTTTGGTCCTTGTGCGTTAGAATTAGATTTTCAGTGCACACATAATCCCCCTGCATAATGGACTTGTGTTTATCTGTGTACTGGGAGTCATGCAGCAAGGCAGAAAGAGCTGAAGGCAGTATGCCATTTGCAAAAAAAGTCCGGTTGCTAGCCTTCCCCTCGCCCCGATTGTGGCTGCAAGGAAACCTGGCAAGTACAGAGTTAATTGCATGGGTTTATTAAATCTTCCATCATAATTTTTATGCTGCAGCTAAAGTTTAAACTGAAAGCTCTACACTTTATGAAGCCTCCTGCTGGCCCATATATCAGTAGCTTAATATGGTTATTACATATAGGGATTTCTGGAAAAGGATTAAACCAACACTCTTCCATTCAGCCAGAATAAATGGAAAGACGTCTGCAGCTGCAAAATTCCTGGAAAGAGATCTGAAGTTCCCTGTTCTGCTCTTTGACCTTCCGCTTCATTTTGATTGTAAGCTCTAATAAGCACAGTACTGAGGTGCTGAGGTTACTTTAGCTATGCTTTTGCAGAAATTATATTCATGGCTGAATGTAATGGTTTAGGCTAAGGCCACACTAGGCGATAGCGCCGCGATTTGACTCGCGGCGACTTTTCGCCGCGACTTTTAAGCCGCAATCGCTGGGGAAACTTTTGCGCTGGCGTCTATGGGGAATCGCGAAAAATCGCCAGCGTAAAAACACACGCGGCGATCTTTTCTCTACTGTCGCTCGAAATTGCCTCGCTAGGCGATTTCGAGCGACAATAGAAAAAAGATCGCTGCGTGTGTTTTTACGCTGGCGATTTTTCGCGATTCCCCATAGACGCCAGCGCAAAAGTTTCCCCAGCGATTGCGGCTTAAAAGTCGCGGCGAAAAGTCGCCGCGAGTCAAATCGCGGCGCTATCGCCTAGTGTGGCCTTAGCCTTAAAGTAGAAAAAGCAAAGCATTTCTGTAGAAAATTGGTTCCTGCAATGCCAGTATTTCTCTAGTGTAAAACTAGTCTTCCATGGGGGTCCATTTATTTGGAGGGGAAAAAAAACTAGAATATTTAGAGAATTATTATACTCCAAAACTGCTAAAAATCCGAATCTGAAAATACTCCATCTCAAACCTGTTGAGGTCATGTAGAAGTCAATGGAAGAAAACTCGACTTTATCGGGTTATCAGACGAAAACCCCAACTTTATCAGATTATACAGCGCAAGAAACAACTTCAGGGACTTCTACCATTGACTTCTACATGATCTTGATAGGTTTAAGATAGAGAATTCTTGTATTCACATTTTTAGTAGCTTTGGGGTATAGTAAAATATGATTAATAAAATTCAAGTTTTTTAAAAAAACTCATGGTTTAATAAATGGGCCCCTGTTTGTTGAAAAACTTTAGGTTATCAACGTGTGCTAGTCTGATTTCAGTGCTTGCTGGTTGTCGAATACATCTGACTGTTATGCATAGTCTTATTTTGTATTGCACCATCTTTTACTCCCTAATGGCGCACTTAGCTTACAGCACCCACGCAACCCTCCCTCCTGCTGGAGAGTTGCAGAAGCAGCATCAGCCTGCCCTATATTCAACAGATTATTCTGCCTATCCTGCCTGAAGCAGCTGTACAAAACCCTCCTTCTCCCCTTTGTTGGCAGGAAAGTGGGGCCCCCCCGAGTCCCAGAAAAGAGCATCATGCCAGATCGTATGGCCGGCAGCCGGCTGTTAATTCACATGCTAAATACAGGGGAACAAAAGGACAGATAATAGTTCGAAGAAGAGTCAATGAATGCCACTATAAATAGGCTGCTGAGAAAGGGTGATGTCACTCATTTACATAAGTTGGCATTTAAATCAAATTCTTTTCTGTGCAGAGCAGAAATGGATACAGAGCAGCAGGTCATACATTATTGGCAAAAGGAAATTTTGTGCATTGTAACTTGGAGTGTCCTATTAACCTTGTCTTCCTCTGTGAATGAGTACAGTCTAGCACACTGATTAATTGGCTATAATTACACAACTTAAAGGTGTAATATTATTTTTGGGGGGAACCACAAGTAATATGCTGTGTCAAATTATAAGGAGCCCCAGATATAGTCATAAAAAAAGACAGCTTTATGAGCAAATGCTATGCACCAAGCAGTTATGCATTACCAGCCAAAAAAACATTACAAAAAAACATTGGTATGATTTTATTCTTTTTGGCTTCCACATGGGTTCCTTTGTCAACTCTCTTTAGGCACCACTAGCTGAGCCAGCCACACATTTTAGAACCTTCTAGTCTAATAAGAAATAAACTATCAAAACCGAAGTCTATGAATTTCCATTTGAATGCACAACCAACGTGACTTCACTATTTCAATTTTACTTGCTATGTTTCTAGATCTTTTTAAGTAATATTGAGTCAATCCTTCCCTTACTGAGCTCTTTTTTGCTTGGGTAGAATCACAATGTGCTGATCTTCCTATTGTGCTGCTTAGTTGCCATAGGGCGGTTTTGGCTGTTTTAGAAGTGACCAAGGAATGTCATGACCCTTTAAAGGCATAAGGATGGAAGCTAAATGATTTTATTCAGGACATGGGATTCTGAGGTGATGTCTAACATCAGATTTTGCAATATATATTGTTTTCTATACTGCACAAGTTTGAGTGAATCATGACAAATTACATCGCTAAGCACTGATTACAACTGATAACTTGTCACTTGTCACTTGACAACTGAAATCTCAATTTTAAGTACCCTGATTTTAAGTTTTCTCGCATTTTACATTTTTTATTTGTGGTCCCACCAATTTATAATACATTTCAATGGCTGCATTTCCCTGATTTTAAGTAATGTTTCCTGGATTTTACATCAAAATTTTGTCCTGATGTTCCCAAAAACTGCTTTTTTCCCTCTATGAATAATATTATTTGTGAAATAAAGAGGTTTAAAATACTAATCAGATAGATATTTTGCCTTGGTTCTACCTGTAAATGGTCAATTCCAATTAGTCTGCCCCTTATACAGTCCTGCACCAATCACCTATTGCTTTAGATTGTGTATGTGACTGACAGAGAGTCTTGCACACGCCCCCATAGTTTAACATTAATGCTGCACAGTAAACGTTATTACCACACTAAACATTGTATCGCAATGTAAACTAGACTCCTGTTACTTTAACACATTTCCCTAATTTTATATTTTCCCAGATGTTACATAGTTTTTTCTTGGTCCCCTGAAAACGCAAAATAGGGGTTCTACTGTATACAGGAAATTATAGCTTGTGTATATAAATGTATAATTATTTAATATACCCCTACTGTAACTTATAAAGACATTACAAGTCACAGAGGAATTACATGACTATTGAAAAGCACAAGCTGTATTATATATATATTATTTATTATAGCCTACAGAATTGTAGTTTTAAACAGCTTCAGGTCTTTGGGCTGAATATCCCTGATGCGTGAAAAAAAGAAAATCTAACAATTATTTCACAAACCAATTTTATATATATATATATATATATATATATATATATATATATATATATATATATATATATATATATATATATATATATATATATTTTATTTATTTATTTTTTTTATTTTTTTTTAGGAAAAAACATTTTCTGACCAAGGGGGCTCCTCTAAGGCTGATGGCCCAAGAAAAATATCCTCTCTGCCTAAACTAAAAGCAGCCCTGCTTGATTTCAACATCATTATTCCTTATGTCCGTGACAAGCAGGCTGCTGTTACAGTAACTCGTGTGGAAGAGCTTCATCCTTGCCAACTTGTCATTGCTCACAAAGCACATAAATAATTTTTCCTGAAAGCGTGTATAAGCACAGGTAGTGGAAGGAGGGGAGAGGGTGGTGGAATTACAGGAACAGGATCTAAAGTTCCCAGAAAGAATATCTCTCTCTCTTAAACTTTCTCCAGGGGAAGTCTCCTGTAAACTGAAAATGCCCAGAGGCAACTAAAAAATAAAAAAAGGAGCGAAGCAACTGCCAGATTGTAACTGGCACAAATGAAGACTCACACAGCTAATCTGCCCATATATTACATAACACACTGTTATTCATGCAATGTGAAATGACAGCTGAAATTAAAGAGATAATGGACATAAAACTAATGGCACCACTTTAATATAACATCCCCAGATATTATAAACAAAGTCTATAAATTATTGATAAGGCTGGCCTTGCAGGCATTCCAGTTATTCAGTTAGTTTTTTGTTTTTCCAGCATCATCTTAAACAAGCTGACAGGTTTATAAGACCTCTAACAACATTATTCTCTAGCTGTCTTCTAGTTTTCCTTTGCCTTTGTCCATTTGATATATTAAAATATTAAATTATGGCATGCTACCATGCTTGCAATCTTTGGAACCCTTTGCTGGCTTCTATAAAGATGTTTCAAATGTTGTTTGTGAATAATGCCATGGTCTCTTTCTCTTTACTACACATTTCATTTATGCCTCTTGTGCCTCATATGCTAGTTACAGAATCCCCTGGATTCCTGCACACCCACTCTCTCTGTTAATAGGTGCTGGGCATATTTGGTCGGAGAGGACCACAAGTCCGGTGCTGCCCAAAGCAGAGGACCTCAGTCTGCCCCCTTTCCATTGGTGAGTACGGTCTGTACTGCACTTGCGCTGATTGCAGAAGAGACAGATACCGCCCTTCACCCTCATCTCAACCACTTGTGGCGAAATCCAAGGTCTGGGATTATTCTTTTGCTAGATTTTATTTACCATATAGGTCGTCCCTCTAAAGCTGCCACCCTTGGGTACCTGTATGGCAAATACAACCCTGGGTATCCAGAGGAGTTAAATTAGGTGCTTAGCACAGCTGTATGATGTTGGCAGGTGGAATGCTTGCTGGAGTGGGGAGGTAGTGTTCACTCTAGAGGAGTACCTATAGTTATGTTTCACAGAGGTTTGACTTTGTATTGTCCAGTTTATAAATAAATTGTGTGGCAATAAAGAGATAGGATTTCATATCTTGATCCACTGGGGTGTCCAGGTAATACTAAGCAGAGATGGCCAATGCATTGATTCTCTACCCCGATGAAACAATTTACATATAAGGGCTAATTTTACAAAAGTGGTGCTGTATGCAAAGTGCAAGAAATTGTAACAGATTGCCACATTTCCTGCCCTCAATCCATGATTTTCCCCTGCAGTCTCTTCTATTTGCTTCTGTTGGTACCAGGCACAAGTGCCACATCCCTTAGTGCAAATATCTGCTCTTCTAGAATCATCTAATGCAGAAGTAAATGCAAACTGCACCTGGTTAGGCATAAGTACAAAGTGCATGGCATACAGGGAAGAGGGTGCAATAGTCCCTAACCATTGTCTTTGATAAATAAGCCCTATACAATTCACTTCAATTAGCTGCCTTTCTAAAAAAGTTTCACCTCGGGTGGGTGACAAAATGCCCAGGATCACTAAAACCATGAATTCAGGCAACTGTTGCTTGGAAACACTGTCCACTGGCCAATGAAAACAATAGAAAGAGATTCCAGACCTTTTGCCAATGGACTGAGCACCAAATGCCTGCAAAACGTGCCCAAGGCCATTTCCCTACAAGAACTGATTGTAAACATTGTACAATAAAAACCAGCATTCTTTTTTTAAATTTTTGGTGTAACTGATTATTTGATTGTTTTACCTTGAAGAAATAAGGTCACCACCAAGAAAAATATATTTGTACATAAAGAGGCACATTTATCAATATTCCAATTTTCAAATTCATGTGAGTTTTTTTAAAGGAGAAGGAAAGCTATGGAGGCATTTTATTGCCAATATATTAGCTGCAATAGTGCAAGCTAGAATGCTATATTTATTCTGTAGAATGTTTTACCATACCTGAGTAAAAAGCTCTAGAAACTCTCTGTTTGTTTAGAATAGGAGCTGCAGTATTAATGTGATTTGACATCACTTCCTGCCTGAGTCTCTCCCTGCTCTGGGCTCAGATTACAGTAGAGAAGGGAGGGGGGTGGGGAAGAGGCGCAAACTGAGCATGCTCTTGCCCAGGGCAATGAGGTTTAAGCTGAAGGCAGGAAGTCTGATACAGAAGCCCATGTGTACACAATAGAAGGAAAGAAATGCAGTGTTTCTTTTGACAGGGGACTCAGAGCAGCACTACTTTGTGGGTTTACTGGTATATTTAGATGGACCTTTCTGATAAGGCTTACTTAGTTTTAACCTTTCCTTCTCCTTTAACATGAATTCGATTTTACTCAAAATTCGAATGTTTGCTTATTTATTATAAAAATGTAATATCTTAAACTCGGACCAATTTGATCAAACTCAATTGGAGTTTTTTCTCTGAAAAAAAAACTTGACAGGGTTTTAGGTGGCGAATAGTCAAATTTGAATCCTTAAAGGGCCACAGTATGATAAATCTCGAAAATCGAATTAGAGTTTTTAAAAAGCCTTGAATCGAGTTTGGATAGTGCCCTTGTCATATTTGACAGTTTTGAGCATAAAAAAAAAATTTGAATTCGAATTTTCAATTTGAACCTTAATAAATCTGCCCCAAAATGTAAGTCAATGAATGGTGGTTAAACTCACCTATAAACAATTTGGTTCGAAAAACGTAAATGGAAGGTAAAAAATTCAGATTTGTAAGAGAAGTATTTATGAAATGGTGAATGCTAGCTCACCCATAGGTTAGATACACTTCCTTAAAATCCTATAGGAATGAATAGAATGTGGGCGATTTTTTCTGTGGTGAGCTCTAATTTCACACCTTTTATGAATCTGGCCCTGAGTCTTGCAAACAAATCTTTTATTTCCCTTTAATGCAAACGAAGCATACTTAGCAGACATGACTGAGCAAGTAGCAGGCCATGTCTGGAGTCTGAAAGTCAAGGCAGGTCAGGAGTGAGCACTATAAAGACAGATATGTGAAGGGTTTTAGATTGGAATCTCAGTGATAAAGCCAGGATAAGCAGAGAGGATTGGCAAAGAGGTGGAGGTCAGCACAAGTGAAACAGCAGATATATAATATGGGTCAGACAGTCCTAACATGGCACACACAGGCTAGACACACTTTAGGTAACTTCTTATATTTTAACTTGTTTTTCATGTGGAATGGGATCACCAACGAGACCAATGTTTCTACTGTAATGAAAAATCTATATGTAATTTGTGGATTTACCTGTTACTTATGCCATCCTTTTATAGTAATGAATACAGGTGCACATCCTATAGTTGCTTAGAAATCAGTGCAGCCTGCAACATGAATTTGTGCTGATTCCTAATCAGTCTTGCAGCATGTAGAATGGCTAGTGATGGGCCAATTTCTCCCGTTTCGGTGGAAAATTCACAAATTTCCTGCGAAATCCACGAAACTTTGACACCGGCGACAATTCAGACGCTGGCAACACTGACGGCGATTCCGACGTGCATTAAAATCAATGGGCGCCTTTAATTGTCGCTGGTGCCAAGAAAACATTGATGCAAAATTCGCCCCGAATTCGCGCCTGACGAATAAACTCATCCATCACTAAGAATGCCCTAACTGAGCCTTATGCTGCCTGAAGCATCCAACCTTATGCAACCCTCTCTGTGCTTTCCTTATCCAAGCTCTGAATAAAAGAAGGGGTAATGCTTCACTATTGTTATCATTTTATTATGTCTACTTGTGCAATACCTTGAAGGGAGCATGGTTAGACATAACCTGCTGCCAATGGAGCATGTGTGTTTTGTTTGCAAGGACAGAGTGTAGATTTAGTAAAGTACCTTTGTTATCATCATTAAAACCATTTAAAAAGCCTCAAGGATTTGCAGTAGCAAAATTAAGAGTGAGTTACAAAAGCAAATATGGCATTTGTTTTTGTGTGCATAAAAGGTTAGCCAAATGTACATGGATTTCAGCTCAGTAAGTGAACACAGAGCTGTGTGTTTGTGACAGCCTTCCGTGATGTCCTTGTTCTGTAACTGAAGAATAATAATAAGAAGGACAATCATTTGTCTGCCTAAATACAGTGTTATAGAATTGAATGCATTCCATAAGAAGAGCAAAAGGATAAACCCATGGAAAAGAAAAGCTAAATGCTTATAGAAAACATGTTTTTTTTAATTGCAACTTGTTTCTATTGACGCTCTGAACTCGGCCGTTCCTTGACTTATTTTATCAGTCTTAATTCTCTCGTGATTCCCATTTTCAAAGACACCTGCTGCTTTACCACCAAATGTCATTCCACTGTAGTAATAAATACTCACGCCATAGACTTTGCACCTGCCAAAGTGGGAAAATCCCAATCAGCCTCTGGAATACACTGCGTTCCAATTTCAGGGTGGGCCTCCTGCTAAATCTATATGGGGGTAATTCAATATGCTGGTCTCACCATGTCCAGCAGACAACTCCCCTTGACTCAAGCAGTTATGAGTCACTTTGTAAATCTTTCTGGTGCAGACGCATTCTATTCCTCTCAAAGTCAAGTTATACTTAAAGTGCCAGGATTCTGGGAATTGATCAAGCGAAGATGTTAAACATGAACTTTACACTCTATATATATATATTATTTACACCTGTCATTTTTAGATACAAGAAAAGTTATGTGGTTTTAAATAGATAGAATAATTATTTTTGTTAATTACAGGTACAGCTGGTCATCATATGTCAGTATGGGACTTATTCTACCTGATATATGCAGTTTTTATGGTTTGGGGTGGCTGCTGGGTGACTCCACTAGGGCTCTAAACATCAATAATAAAGGTAGCATTATGATTTTTCTTTCTTGACTGTATTACAAGTTTGCTGGTACTGAACTGGGCCATTTTATGCTCGTTTAAAGGTCATAAAATGTATTCCATAAAACTCACATAATGCCTGGCTGCAAATGCATAAAAAACTATAAACAGTAGAAGTAGACAATACTAATCCAGGACATGATGAGACTATAAATCAGTACCTAAACATTTCTAAACATTATTATTGCTTTAGGAATAACCTATTGCTGAGGACTCAGGACATCAACTGGATTATTAGAGTTCCATCCACAGACTGTATCTTCTGCTTACAGGGACTCTGATCTGTTGGTGGTATAGTGCAGGTACAACGTATTTGTAAATTGTATTTTTGTTTTATAATTTACTCTTAAGAAATTATTTTGTGCAGATTTACTAAAAGGTGAACTTTCTCATCAAAGTTCACCTTAAAGGTGAACTATTGTGGAAATGAAGATTTAATATACTGTAAGCTTCAGCATACTGAAATAACAAACTTTGTAAGACAACCAATTAAATATTCTGCATTGTTTCTGAAATAATCAACTTTATGTTCACTATTCCTCTCTCAGTTCTGTTTCTCTTCATTCTGTCTTGTTGTATCAGTTGGGTGTCAGATATTCAGTTGACAGTTAGATTCAATATATCTTGTAGCAGATGTATTAGAGCTCACTCACATAACTGATTCTGGTACAAACAAAATCTAACATAATAACTGCCTTTTGCACAAATCCTGCAAGTAGAGAGACATGATGATGTCTGGTGATTTTAATCAAGAGAGCTCTAATACACCTTCTAGGCAAAAGGAGCCCCCCTATACGATATATTGGATATAACTGTCAATGATTATCTGACACCTAACTCCTTCATGAAGACAGAGAGAAACAGATGCAGAGAGAGGAACAGTGAAGATGAACTTGATTATTTTAGAAACAGTACAGAATGTTTAATTGATTTTATTTAGAAAGTTTCTAATTTCAGCATGTTGAAGCTTACAATATATTAAATTTTCATTTTCGCCATAGTTCCCTTTTAATTTGCCCGGTGTATTGTCACAACACATCTCATATTTACTAAAAATCACTTTTTCAAGAGAAATGTGTGAATTTTCTCGTGGTGTAAATTCTCTGCAAAAAATTTGCCAGTATATTTTTCCAATAAAAATGTAGTGGAAAAAATTCTCTAGAGAATTTTCGTCATAAAGAAATTATGTATATGGAAAATTAGCTTGGAGTGGGTGATGTAGATAATGAGATTCAAAAGTTGCTGCTGAACCTGGAGAATTTTTTTTTTGGTGAAAATTCATTCTTGCGCTCTCAGTAAATTGGAGAATATTCATTGAAGAAATTTTGCCTGAAGAAGAGATGGGAATTAACACCAATGCAAAAAGAGAATTTAATTCTCAAAAACTTCATGTATTTGGCAATGTTGAGAGGAATGTCTATTTTTGGAGATATGACTGAAATTTTCACTTTTAACCTTTAGTAAATATGCCCCATAATCGCTCACATGAAGGGGCAGGTTTATCAAGGGTCAAACTTCGAAATAGAAAAAACTTCGAAATTCGACTATCTAATAGAATCCTCCGACATTCGAATTCGAAGTCGGAAGATTTAATACATTGTACGATAGTATGACCTCCTGTGTGTTTTGCTGAGTTTTTTTAAGTCGAAGAATTTTTTGGGAAAATCGTATGATCGTATGATAAAATCGTTTTAATTGTTCGATTCAAAGTACGATCGGAGTACGATTTTCCCAAAAAATTCTTCGACTTAAAAAAACGTAGCAAAACACACAGGAGGTCCCCCATAGGCTAAACAGCAATTCGGCAGGTTTAAGTTGGCGAAGTATTGAAGTCGAAGTTTTTTTAAAGAGACAGTACTTCGATTATCGAATGGTCGAATGGTCGAATAGTCGAACGACTTTTACTTCAAATCGAAGTCGAAGTAAATTCGAAGTCGTAGTATCCTATTCCATGATCAAAGTATCCAAAAAATTACTTCGAATTTCGAATTTTTTTACTTCGAAAATTCCCTCTAATTCACTTCGACCCTTGATAAATCTGCCCGAGGTGTTAATTACTGAACATCTTGTAGCTGTTCTAACTGGTTAAGGCTCTTAAACATCTGCTTTGTAATTTTTAAACAACAGTATCTAACTGGATCTGACTTTGTCTGACAGGTCCATATCGGCTAATCTAGTGGCTCAAGTGGTCCTAGCCTTATGTATGCGGTTGCTTTGGAAGTTAAGGTGGCCATACATGGAGAGATCCGTTCGTTTGGCGATGTCGCCAAACGAGCGGATCTCTCCCCGATATGCCCACCTTGAGGTGGGCAATATCGGGCTGATCTGATCGTGGGCCCTAGGGCCCAACGATCGGATCCTACGGTGGCTTTACGGGCGTGCGGTTTGCGGGACCGCATCAACGTACAGATGCGGCCGCGATCCGAGGTGATTTTTAGTCCCATCCGATCGAGATCTGGGTGACTTTCGGCCAGATCTCGATCAGGGAAGCCCGTCGGGGGCCACATACACGGGCCAATAAACTGCCGACTCGGTCTGTTGGCAGCTTTTATCGGCCCTTGTATGGCCACCTTTACTTGAGGCAGCTCATGCAGATAAGTACATGCTGAGAATTGTCTGTAACTTAAATTCACTCACTTACACAATGTAATACTTTTAGTGCACACAGTTCCAATATCCTGATCTATGACGGGAAATAAGAGCAACAGTTATTTTGTGAGTTTAAGTTGTTTACACGTGCTTACTGGCAGCTTGCTTGGTAATCACAAGGCACACACCTACAGTACTTGAAAAACAAATATTTTTCATGCTGTAACCCTTTATTGGTGCTATCTAGCCTCTGGTTACAGATGCATTCATACAATTTAAGGGCACTTGTCTATGAAGATTCTCATTTATCCAGGGCATGATGTATACAGTATCTAGTAGAGTTAAGTCAAAGGCAACTGGACATTTTCAATTTTTTTTTCCTTGAAAACATTTTGCCATTCATCCGAGTGGCTTCTTCAGTTCAACTGAAGTGGTTATCTGTTGATAGAACCAATCGGAATAGTGGTCTGTAACATACATTGAAACATAGTTGGAAAGGTTGGAAAGAAAGACATCTATTAATGAATCCTTTTGCATAAAAATAATATACTTGTTGACCAAGAACAGTGGTTGCCAGACCAGTGGTTGAATCCTTGTTTGGAAGTCCAATTTTTGCTCACCCCTCACCTTAGTTCATGACAAAGTTACAGGTATCAGAAAATATTTAGTGTGTAGATATTCAGCCTTATTTCCAAGAATATCTAGAACACCAAAGTTGCTTTGACCCAAATATAAGCCCAACTGACCTCTAGGCTGAGTCCCTCCTACCACTGCTGCATGCCCCCTCTAGAATATGATAAAAAATTATGTAATGTATGCCTACATTTATTACATTAGTGTTGGCTGTTAGGCCTCACAAGGAGCCTTTGTATGGCAAGTTGAACGGCAGTTGTGTGCCCAGATATTTGATATGATGAATATTCATAACTCAGTACCATATTACATTTTCACCTCTGCAGCACTTAAAAGTACCTTTCATTTATTTACAGACAGTAAAGGATGCACAAATGGTACATTGTGTGCATAAAAATGTGCGTTCTTATTTGTTTTATTAAGGTAGCCTTCAAATTATTACTATTACTAACATATTTATAAAGCACCAGCATATTAAGCAGCACTGTATAATAAATGGGTGTATACATACAGATTACATACAAAAAACAAACAATAACCAATGCAAGAGGTAGAGAGGGCCCTACCCAAAAGATCTTACAATTTAAAAGGCATTCCAATCTATAGAACAGCAAGCCACAGCATCCTCAGTGATAATATAAAAGGTCAAACATTGCGGCTATGCTTTGCTGTTTCCTTAAAGAGAAATTTTCAGTAATAACTATTGATAATAATTGTTGCTAATATTAATAATACAGGTAAAAAAAATATTGTTCCTAAATTATAAAATACCTGTACATTATCCATTTAAGGGAAGCATAATGGAAGATAAAACAATTGTCAATACAAATTTCATTTAAAATGTGAGTTAATAACACAAAGAAATGTGAGGTGTGTGAGATTCTGCTTTATCTGGAATTCTGATTCAGGAAGAGGTCTAATGTTGTTGAACAGACACCAATTTCTGTTTAACACCTAGAATTAGAATAGACATATGCTGCCACAATAAAATTATGTTTTGCCATAGAAAATGTGTGTAGAATTACAATTTTTATACTTAAAAGTTTATTTTCTTAGTAAATCATTTAGGACATAACGATGTTTTAGGTTCTAATATCTCAGGAATTATTTTTAGGAGGAGATACCTTGAGAACTCATACAGTACTGGCATTGATGAAAAATGAGTATGATCAATAGAAGTTACATTTTTGGACTGTAACTCATGAATTATTTCTTATCAACCTTTAATGAATAGACTACTTTTACTTTTCATATAATTATATCACTGAGTGCAAAAGTTCATTTAATCACCCCCAACTAGTGAACCACTTTTAAATGACTTAAACCCTTACGTACACATCTTCAAACAGCTCTATTCACTGTATGTGATTCTTAAGTATATTCCAGGAACAGTACTTAATAGGTAAACAGACTGTTGTTCGAGCTATGGCATGCAACCAAACAGTTCAGAAGCACCAAGGGAAGAAGGAATATTCTACACAGTCAACTTTTCGCAAGCCCTTTCCCGTAACATCAAGATTCTTCTTGAAAAAAGAGATTAAAATAATAAATACAGTAAACAATTACGAACAGCCAGAGCAGAACCCATTCTCTAATGACACTCTAATTAACATGCACTGTGCAAAAATAATAATTCGTTATTATGTCATCTCTGCTTTAATTATTTTCTTAGTTGTGAATTCTGAACAAGGGACAGTTCAGGCCATTTTAGGTGGTGACCTTTTTGATACCACAAAGGATATTACACAAAGCAATACGAAATATTATTTTAGCAATGGAAAATTAAGTCAATTATTATAAAGCAACATTTTTCTACTGACTAACCTTTTTTTAATAGCTCAATTTTAACTGTGTCCTTCATAGTTTTTTTTATTATTTACTCAAGTTTACTACAAGTTTCCATCAGCACAAGTACAACAGAACATCTGTGAATAATCTTGCATCAATCCAGGGATGGAGTTATAGAACATGGGACATATGATAATGCACCTGTGGCAGCAGGGGGTTCAGAATAATGGCTAGTTAGTGTGAAATTTGGGGGGAATGCACATTGCCTTTCCTGGATACACCTAAAAGTCTTGTAAGGGGGTCTGCTGGGGATTACCAGTGTTACGATTAGTACTGTTGCTAATGCTATATGTTAATAATGTTGATGAGGGCTTGTAGAGAAGGAAAAAAGCAAAGGGTAGTGAGTTAAGGGTTCAGAGCTTGAGAGGTGGGCAGAGGAGTGAGGGGCAGTTGGGGAGAAACTGCAAGTGTTGGAATCTGTGTAACTGCCTAAATAAAAAGGGAAATCTTGGTTAAGAGGCTCTTTGAGACTTCCATATATATATATATATATATATATATATATATTAATATAATATTAGTGATTTTTACAAGCTTGAAAGTCAGTTTGGTTTCAGATTTGTAGTTAATACGCTATCCTAGATACTATTGGAACTATGGTTAAATGATTGAGACACCAGCATTTTCCTATATCTATACAAATTTCATCAGCAAAGGATGCCTTGACCAAAGGCTGACCTGCAAGTTGGTCCCTGGCCTGAGGTTGGACCTTCAAAGGGACCTGAAAGAAAAAGTTAGAAACCAAACACACTGGTGCATAAATCATAATATCCAGCCTGCACCCCACTAGTAAGCAAATCCCAGCATCCTCTGAATGCATTTAGAGAGATATCCTTTCTACATCTTGCACCAGAGTGAACAATAAATGTTATTTTAGGCAAAGAACCACGATTATGAGGAAAACCCAAAGAAATGTAAGTGGTTCTTGAACATCCTGGCCCTTTGTAATACAACATATAAATATCATGTTAAAGTATAAAGACTAAAGGGGTTAATTGTTTTAAAAATATTTTTCTAGAGTCCAATTATGTGGGCTCTATTTATGACAGGGTGTGTGCAGTTGGACTTATTTGAAATCTTGTATTTTCAGTAAGTTACAATGCAGCAAAACATGAATAATGCAACCTAATGTGAGGTCTGTTTTGTTTGATAAATAAAAGATGCTAACCCAAGCACACATGTTGTAATTAGTATCAGTACTGAAGACTGGATCACCTGGATCACCTGTTTTTAGTAAAAATATATGGAGAAAATGAACCCTGTGGGGGAAGTGGGGGAACTTTAATGCAGCGCTATAACCTATAACTACCAGGTAAAAGGCATGTGCCAAGCCACTTTTACACAGAAAATCACATCCCTCTAAACCCTCTAGAACATGATCATTATTATACAGTAGGTGTTCAATGATAGTTTAACTTTAACCTCATACTTACATTTGTTTTTAGTGTGCAGGTAGGCTTGAGGGCTTACAGTATGTACAAATACTTTAAAGTCTTGAGTGTCATGTTACATTAGTTAGAAACGGATTCAAAAAGAATAAAATTGGCATTGTGTGGACATATACCTTTGTACTGTAACTAGTGAATATATGTGCTAACAGTTTCAGCAACCCCCAAGATGACTTGGCCTGATTATCATGGTGCCTATGGTAGAGCAGTGGATAAGAGTTGCTTAATTCTCATTAACAATACATTTTCTTCAAAATAAATCTGCAATAGGATTAAATGTAACAAAATCTGAGCTGACTACTTGCCATTGTTATGATTGGCACATAAACTAAGCTAAACTAAGAAAAAAAGCATATCCAGCGTGAATTATATAATTAGAGTTACAGGAACCGTGAATTCAAATTTTACCAGGAGATTGTGAACAAAACTTTTGTGCCCCCTACAAGGCAACTAAAGCAGTGTTTAATACATGTACATTCCAGCTTCATAGTGATCCAAAGCAAGGATCAAGAACTTAAAAGAAATGTTTAAGTGAACACTAAATCAATGTTCTTTACTGACATGGACGTTACCCAGATCTCTGTTCAGCTGAGAATTTGTGGCAAGAAACCATTTAAGCATACTTGGGAAGTGAAAACATTCCCTTAAAAATATGCTGCAACCATATTATAAATTCTAAGTGCCATTTTTGCAACTGGATCAAAGAAAATGATGGATTGAAAACATACTTAGTGAAATTAAGGCATTCTGTGCCTTAATGAATTTCAAGAAACAATTTATAATTGAAAACATTGCCAAGTACCCTGGCCATTCTTGGCAGACAGTAAATACATAGATTTGGAAAGGCAAAAAAAAAAAGAAAAAAAAAGACAGAGATACTTTCATTCTGAAATACAGAATGATCTGCTCCCCAACAGTCACTATTGTCTATTCACTTGTAATCATTGGCATCCACAATATCAATCAGGCATCCACAATAGACCCCTCTTTAGGGCAAGGTCACATGTGGTGTTGCGTTTATAAAAACATGCAGCCAAGTATAAATATGCACAAAATGAAGCCCTGGGCTGGAACTAGGGGTAGGCAAAGGTAGAGTAGGCACATGCCTAGGGTGCCAGTTTTTCAGCTCTCTAACTCTGAGTTAGTCAGCAACTTGAAGGGGGGCCGCATGAGACATAACAGTTCGGTGAGTTTGCAATTGATTCTCAGCATTCAGCTTAGATTCAAAAGCAACAGTTATGACCCATGTGGCCCCCTCTCAAGTCACTGATTGGTTACCGCTTGGTCACCAGGGTAACCAGTCAGTGGAAACCAAGAGATGAAAAACTGAAAAGTCGTGTTCTGTTATGTTAGACATCCAGTCACTCCAATCTATTTACCCAGTTTTTACTTTTATACTAAACAATTCCTTTAAGGTCTTCATAGTTGGAGAGAGGAGAGTTCAAGGGGAGGAGCTTCAGAGACAAGGAAGTAGCTAAAAGAGTTGTAGTTCAGCTGCTTGTAATAAAGAAACTAAATACTGCTAATTGAAGGGAGAATGTATTTTATTCTGGGGACTGTTTAGAGTAATTTTAGGGGATTTTAAAATAAAACTTATCCTTCAACAGATGTACTTAGAGTTAAATCAAGCTTATGAAAAGAATCTTCCTTTTCTAAGGTCGGTGAAGTGTAGCCTGAAAGAAGCCTAGTTGGCCTCTTCACACAGAAAGGAAAATTGCTTGTGGGAAGAATACTGGGGTTTCTTTTTGTATAATACATAGTTACATAGTTACATAGTTAATACAATTACTAGTTCTTACCCAGGACTGACATAGAAGTAACTATAAGTATTCTCACAGCATCCATGAATTAGAAGCACATGTGGATATCTGAACACATCTAGTCAGTGTGGGTGCCAAGAGAGTAAGAGGTTGTTTGAGGAGGTGCAATTAATGGTGCGGCACAAAGAAGTTTCTACAGAATGAAATGGGAATCCCTGTGACTGATTGGACAATAAGACACTGTCTGATGTTGGCACAATAGATAACCTGTCTGTAAATCTGAGGATAAATATACCTTCTTATCAAACTGAACTGGTAGTTATTAATAAGAAATACATTCTCAGGTCACGTTGCTGTTAATGTACACATAGGCATATTTCATAAGCATACTTGTGAAACAAAATATTTTTTAGTCTTCTAATACATCGCTAGACTGTAGAATAAATGACACTATGTTAATATTACACTACATATATATATTTTGTATTTTTCTTTGGTTCCCCTTTAACTGTATTGTCTGTTCATAACGCTGTGTACAAAAATGTACTTCTATAAAGATCAAGTGTGAACCAAGAACAAGAATTTAGGGTGCCAAACATCTATATTTGAGTACTTTATTCACCTCTAACTAAATTGAACAGCATCGTGCAGCCGGCAGATGAATGTGACCAATTTGTCATCTTCTCATGAGCTGTAAAAAGATTACAGACACGGTGGCTCTACTGGGATAGGGGAACAAGCGATAAAATGTTTCAGCAACACTACAAGGTAAAGAGGGAGTCAGTCTGACTGATAACCTGGACTGGTACCATTATATTATGCTGGAAATGCTAGCTGGATAGAAACAGCCTGCTGTTGTGGATTAGTCAGAACAATGCAACAGCCAAGAATAATCCCACACACACTGATGGAGCCAAAAAGGTGTCTCAGCTGACTGAGAAAGCTCAGGAGGTTATCTTTTCAACTAAGATATCAAATATCAGGGATTTTTGTTAAGGGATTATTAAAACATAGCATAAAAGAATAAAGGCTGCAAAATATTTTACTTTTCCAGTCTGGTGCTCAACATATAATGAATAAGATGTGTGGGTTGTGCTAGGAACAAAATAAATTCTAATAATCTCCAAGCAAATCAGGTTCTTCTCAGGTAGGTCTCACTGTGATTTATAGACAACGAGAAGGGCTCAGTCAATAGAATAAGATATCCAACTTGCAGCAGAAGGTTGTTGAGGATGCTGTGAGTTCATTGACAACCAAATAACTACAACTGAACACCATTACACCAGATTTCTGGCACAGTTTCACATGTGTATGGATGAAAATATAAAGGCTTCAACAACTGCATATTTTAGATGCATCCAGCAAGATTTATTATACGTTTTCTTCTCCCTGTGTGCACTTTTCTATATTATAAAATTGTACAGTACTGTGTATGCTAGTAGTGCTAAAGTTATACATACTGTACATACATGCATACAACCTTACAAAGGTCACATGAAATCAATAGGATCAACAGGTGAGGTGATACTTTCAAAAACGTGTAGGCCTCCCATGCACGGATCAACCTCTGATAGCATAATACATTTATACAAAAGCACCTTCAAGGGATTACTGGGAACATGGGTAACTTTAGCCTATAAGCTTTTACAAGCAATGCCCTCTAATCCCCCCTCCCAGATTGTTAATTTATTTAAGTCCTTTTATTGGTTACACTATTAGTTTAAAGCACAAAGTAACTTCAAGTCCTACTCAATACAGTTTTACTATGGTTACAATTAGATGCACACACCTAAATAAATCATCATGTAAAAACAGAGGAGCCCTACGGCATTGTTGCAGTTTGCAAAAGTTCCCTGGAGATATGATGTAGAAAAGGGACCCTGTAAAGTGCCCACCAGTCTGTGAGACCTAATGGCAATGATTGACTAACTGCCCTGCATATGCCCCTCTCTCTTTTTACAAACCAATACAGCATGAATGCATAATACATTTAATTCCAATGGCAGATTTGTATGCCATACTATACAATATTACAAGACATAGTGGTTGGATGATCACCACACTGGCATAGTGCAACCTAACCCCATTATCTAATCGAAAGTATTTAGAGAGCTAATAGAATTTGTCACAGTAAACACCTCATTCTCTCTACTATTAAACAATTTATGAAAACAGCTGCTGACTATTCAAAATATAAGCCATGAAGTATATAAGAAGAAGAGTGTTTTTTTAATGATAACATAAAACAGTGTGTACACTACTGCTAACCGGTTTTTATAGGTTACTAGACCTGTAGCAAATATTGTACCTTTTAACATTAACCTCTGTAGCATTAACCTCTCAGGTGGGCCTATGTGATTAAGTAGGAGTGTGACTTGTTAACAGGTAAATCCTGTGTTTCTCCTAGTGTACAGACCAACCAGGTTGGAAGTACTGTAACAGCAGTCCAGTGGGTTTGTTTTAAACAATAACTTATTTATTGAACAATGGCAGTAGATTGATCTGTCTCACATCAGTCAGGCAATATAGATCTTCAAGTACATTCATGGCAAGTAGTGGAAAGCATTCTCACTCTTTGATATTACAAGTACAGTAGATCCCTGTCAGGGGGTAGTGCCTTGGTGATTTTCCCCAGCACTAAGGATCCTACAGGGTATCTTGCTCCTTGGCACGGCGACAAATCTCCTCTTCTTCGGTGACTAATCTCCCAAACTGCCTTCCCGTTAAAATGTAAATCGCTGGCGGGATGGCAATTCATTTTCAGAAGTTGCCCGAAGTTTCCTCGTGAGGCATCTTCGGAAAACGAATCGCTCCAAGTGCCATTCCGCCTGTGTTTTACATTTTAAGGCAGTTTGGGGAGATTAGTCGCCCGAAGAAGTGGAGATTTTTATCGCCAGGCGACTAATCTCCCTGAATCTGCCTTTGTGCCCTGACCCTTAGATGTCCAAATATAGGGGGAAATTGACTGCAGAATACTATTTAAGATTGTCTTGCAACTAAAGCACTACTCTGTTTAAGATGATAAAATTTGGCGCAGTGGCATACTGGCTATTTTGTAGCTGCTTTTGTCATCATCTCCTCACCCTTGAATGCAGGAGTATATGTTTTGTAGAGAATTAGTGCAAAACCCTTACACTTATCCCTGTAAGGGCACAGGCATTGATCCTGTGTCTGTGTGATGTAAGCTGTTACCTAGCAACCAGCTGTTCAGTGAGACAGCAGCTAGTGAGTGGCTGGCAGTAAGAGGAAGTCACGGATATTGGCAGAAGAGAAAAGCCTGGCAGAAAGAGAGACCAGATAGCTGCCGGCAGGCCCAGAGAGCTGAGAGGCTTCACCAAAAGCAGACAACAGGAAATCCAGATACTGTGCCTGGAGGGATAAAGTGTGTGAAAGAAATACAGACTCGAGGAGAAAACAGCAGGAGATTCTATCTGGTAGGGGGCTGGTAGTCGCACTGTATGTCTGAATGTGCTGGACTCGCCTGAAGAGAACTATGTAAAGCATCTGAAGAGGATTTGGAGCAAGTATCCTGTTTAAAGGGACAGTACCCTAAAGAAGCGCTTGAAGATACAGACTGTTTTGTGGAAGGACATTAAAGGAATTGTTCAGTGTAATAATGAAAACTGGGTAAATAGATAAGCTGTGCAGAATAAAAAATGTTTCTAATATAGTTAGTTAGCCAAATATGTCATGTAAAGACTGGAGTGATCGGATGTCTAACGTAACAGAACACTGCTTCCTGCTTTTCAACTCTCTTGGTTTCCACTGACTGGTTACCAGGCACTAACCAATCAGAGACTTGAAGGGGGGCCACATGGGTCATATCTGTTGCTTTTGAATCCGAGCTGAATGCAGAGGATCAATTACAAACTCACTGAACAGATATGTACAATGTGGCCCCCCTTCAAGTTGCTGACTAACTCAGAGTTATAGATTTGAAAAGCAGGAAGTAGTGTTCAGGCTATTATGTTAGACATCCAGTCACTCCAGCCTTTATACATGACATTTTTGGCTAACTAACTATATTAGAAACGTTTTTTATTTTACACAGTTTTTATTTTCACACTGAACTATTCCTTTAAAGGACTTTGCCTTCTTTAGTTAGGTAGATAGTTAGCACAAGCAAGTTAGGAGTGCTATTTATACTAGTTGGCCATTTAATTTTAGATAAACAGTTATTCAGTTTAACAAATACTGTGTGTGTTTTATTACTGTATTCCTAGTGGGGCCACCCGTAGGTGCATACCCGGATCCCACTAGGTGGAGGCACTGCACTAGTAAGGTACCCAGTCTCTCCCAATACCGCTGCGGAGTGGCTCAGCTTTGTCCCGTGTCATCAGGTAAGCGCTACAGGTGGAGTGTAACAGCGACAAATGGGCATTGAAAGGGTTACAGTATATTGAATGGTAATGCATATGGCATATAGAAGCAATTTGGCAAGCAAATAGGAGTTTTCTCTAAAAATGTCACAAAATAGGCAATGTTTTCCCCTTTAATCTTGTGTCAGGGTTCTTCTAACAGAGTTGAGGCTCCGTAAGGCCATCCAAATGTTACAAGTCAGCAGACAAATTTCACTCCGGAGAACCAAAAAACTCATCCAGTCATTTTTTATTGCACAATGCACATGTATAATGCAAATATATTATTCACTTCTAAAGAGTGAAATGTGTCTGTTTTTTTCTCATAACTACTTGTGCCATAAGACCAGCGCTTCCAGTTGGAATTAATTGGAATCAATGAATGTTGGTCCTGAAAAACACCCAGTCGTGTAACTACATATGACAACCTAAGAAGAACTTTCAAAGAAAGGTACACTACATGCTCACATAATGCAGAGTCTGCATAATATCCTGAGTTGCTGACACATCCCTTTAGTTTCTGACTATAATGCAGTCTGCAGAGCTGTGCTAAAATGTCCTCATGAGCATCACTAACTGAAGGGATGGGTTAACAAATCTGACGTGCAGTATATATAGCCGGAATTACTGTTAAGACCTGTGCTTTGCAGCATGAGCGAGGCCGCTGTACACACATTTGCTTTATTGTTCATAATTCTCTGCTATTCTAAGACAGCAACAGAATGATTGGGCCTCAGCTCCCGTTCCCAGTGTATGGCAGAAATTCAGAGACAAGTGTAGTTATTCCAGAGATAAGAAATACTGTTAAATCATTGTTTACCTTGTAGAGACTTAAGCCCATGCTGTGCCAGTTAAGCAAGTTAAGTAAATGATTAAAACCCAGCATAGATGATCTCTATATCTACAAGCAATTCAGTTCACTCTCAGCACTAGATGTCAGTTGGTCTGAGAAGTGTAAAGGAAGCTCTAGAGAACAAGAACAATAGCAGGCCGTGAAGTATACGTGCAGAACGAAATGCAGTACGAGCCACAGGGAGAGGAGCTTGCCAAGTAGCCTGGGAGATTTAGTTTCACTGTTATTCCAGTCACAGCTGGCAGCGTTCCTAAACTCTGTCCTCTGTTTAGAAATCTTTGGCTATCAGACCAAGTAACTCTCTCTCTCTCTCATTGCTCTGGCCTTATAAACTTCAGAGCCATTCCAAGGAAACAAAAATCCTTTTTCTGCAATTTCTATTTTCGGAATTTCACCTCAGTAAAAGAGAAATTATTAGCTGGAACAAAATGTCTTCAAGTAACAATTATAGCTGATGTGTAGGAAACAAGCTGTTGCCAAACTACAACTCCCAGAATCTTCCGTAAACCATTGCTGGGGATTATATTCCAAAAACAGCTGCGGTACTTCTGGTAAGATAAGAGTCTTATATGAAGACAGGCAGACTTAGGGCTCTTACTGACGAGCGGTTGAAGCTGCGCTCCGCTGCGTTCCGTTTTTCTGCGTTCAGCCGCAGGGGAGCGCAGGAATAGAAGCATTACGTTTTTTTCAATGGGGCTGTACTCACACAGGCGTGTGTAGGCGCCGAACGCAGGAAAAATGCAGCATGTTGCGTCTCAACCTGCGTTCGGTGCCTACACGCACCTGTGTGAGTACAGCCCCATTATAAAAAACTTAATGCGTCTATTCCTGTGCTCCCCTGCGGCTGAACGCAGAAAAATGGAATGCAGGGGAGCACAGCTTCAACCGCTCGTCAGTAAGAGCCCTAAGTAAAGTGATAATATACAACTGTGTCTGACGTAAGTCCAATGGGGCATGAGTTAGAAACACATTGCTCTATTTTTATTTGCTAGGTCTGAGGTAAGTGATTATAATTAATTGAGTGGCTAACAAATTGACCCCCCCCCAGTGATAAACCCTTTCTTTCTCCTTTGAACTAATTCATCTAATTCCAGGAACCAATTTTCTATGTTTATTTTTATGTTGAAGACATGTATATGATATTTTGATATTGAGGAATCCTCAGGCCTTTGTTATGTTAACAATAGGGCACATTGCACTTTATTTTATATTGTTTAAAAGATATGCACATTGCACTCAAATTTATGGATATTGTTAGTGTTTTACAGTAGGAAATGTAGTAGTTTTTTCATATTATAAGCACAATGCAGCTGTGTTTTTGGAAAACATGGTACAGGTATGGGGAAAGCTCCAAATTACGGAGAGGCTGTCTCTCATAGACTCCATTTCAGTCAAATAATCCATATTTTTAAAAATGATTTGCTTTTTCTCTGTAATAATAAAACAGTACCTTGTACTTGATCGCAACTAAGATATAATTAATCCTTATTGGAAGAAAAAATAATTTCCTGCTTACATCATTTTATAGTAGGCTTAAGGTATGAAGATCCAAATTACAGAAAGATCTATTATCCGGCAAACCCCAGTCATTATGGATAATAGGTCCCATACCTGTAGTACATATTATTTATTATATATTTAGTATGTATTGTTTAATGCATTGCACTGTCATTGTTTGTTATATTTAAGCATTATTGCACTATTCTTATGCATGAGGATGTTACAATTACACAATTTTGGAATGATCAGAGTACATTTCACTACAGGCTCTACTTGTATAAATTTGTATGTGACAAATAAAGGAATTGATCTATCTATCTATCATCTATCTACCTATTTAATAAATTCTAGCGTGGAGATGCGGCCCTCAATCCACTGGTAAGATCAAACCTGCACAATCAATACCTTCCCTGATATAGGCCAGATATCAGTTGGGTAGGCCAGAGTGCTCATACACTAAGGGGCAGATTTATCAAAGGTCGAGGTGAATTTTAGAATGAAAGAAATGCGAATTTCGAGCTATTTTTGTGTACCTCGACTAGGGAATAGTCCAAATTTGATTTGAATTAGAAAAAAATTTGAAAATTAGGATATCGAAATTTACCATGTACTGTCTCTTTAAAAATTCAACTTCGATCATTCACCATCTAAAACCTGCCGAATTGCTGTTTGAGCCTATGGGGGACCTCCTAGAACCTATTTGGAGTCAATTTGGAAAAATTTCTTTTTTGGGAAAAACTTTGAATCGTATTCGATTGAATTCGATATTAATTAGATTAGTACGATTCGAATTCGCCCGAATACTGACGTATTCAATCGAAAATGGACCTATTCGGCCAAAAAAAACCTTAGACTTAATTTCGGTTGGTCTTTTTGAATTTGAATTTTGAAGTTTTTCAAATTCGAAATTCGACCCTTGATAAATATGCCCCTAAGAAAGAACAAGAGATGGTCTGAAGGGGCAGAATCGCCAGTTTAATTCTGCCAGTGTATGGCCACCTTTAATTATTAATTTGGTTGTGGTATTTTACTTGCCATGTCATTCTGTTGTGTTCAGACTCAGAATTGGAAAAAAACACACTTCTAAGATCACAAAGTTCTTTTAAACAATCCTTAGCAAATAACTGAAAGAATAAGGACCTGTCATATTTTAAAATCAAAAAGACATTAGCCATAAGTCTGAGTTATCATCTTGACAAGTAAAGAACCACCATAATGATGCTTACTAAAGCAGTTCCAAGAGAAGTCATCTGAGTGGAAAATCTAAGATGAGCTACATAAACTGGTGACGATATTCTGAAGCTTTCATTTTTCCTGTGCTCCAAGGAGTGAAGATATAGAATTATCTACTTTATTTTAGGGGGATATAGAATGAATCACTCTCTACAATCAGCAAAGTGAAGTTGTCTATTCTCCCATCAGTGCAGAATCCTTGGCAGTTGATATGTGTTCCTCCCTACCCTGATTGTAAAATATTTGACCCAAAGATGTCCACGGGAGATTGCCATCTTGGATCATGTTAGACTATCTTTTATGTGTCAGTGACACTGCACACTTACACTTGCTTTAAAGGCACCATCTATAGAATGAGCCTGGAAGGTGTACTAAAGCAGAGATCACAATCCTGAACTATAACCTATGGCCAGCAATTGCTTGTTATTTTTTATAATAGTTGTCATCCTTCAAATGATATCATTTGCTGTTTTCTAAATACAATAACCAATATATCAGTTTTAATGTGTTTTTATGACCCAGTTTTTCTAAATTAGTTACCCTTTGTCATTTTTTCTTGAAGGTCAAATGCCTGGATCCTTTTCCAGTTAGGGTACATTGAGCTACACATGTAAACGGAATCTTAGAAGGTGTTGTCACCCTGTCATAACTCTCTCAGAGTATTATGTTCCAGAAATATCTGACCACCCAAATTGTATACTCATTAAAAGCCATGTCCCAAAGATGAATTGACAAGAGCAGCAGACGGCTCTTGCTTTAAGAAAGACCTCAGGCAGTATGAACAATATGCTGTGCGTGGGCCACACTTGTGTTGTGGGACTTTCAACTCTTCTGTGGCCCAATTATTGGTGATGTATAGAGATAACAGTGTGATAGCTAGTCATGTTTTATTAAGATTTAATTCCTTGCAAGTGAAGCAATCGCATTTGTTTTGCTATCCTGTGCAATGATCTCGTTGCAGATGAGAAGATTCAAAATTTCCCAATATATGACCAAGGTAAGAATGTGCTTGGGTCCTGTATTACCTATCATGGATCAGATTGAGTTGTAATAATTTGTAATTGATTTACATATTTATATCTGCCTAATAATGTGTTCTACACCCTCTATTTTTGCTTCCTTTTCCATTACTTTACTTTTTTAGCTGTATGAATTGATAGAACATATTATATATATATATATATATATGTATAAATATATATATATATATATATATATATATATATATATATATATATATATATATATATATATATATATATAAAATAAAAAAATAGACTACAGGAGAGCAGAAAATAATAAAAGAGAAATCAAAGCTCCCATATTGCTTCCCTTTGCATCTTTTACAGTTTTTTGGCTCAAACTGCATTAGACCTGTTGAATACAATTATTCATCTTTTTTTTTACAAGCAATGCCATACTGTAGTGACAGATACAGTATATCTACATTGGAAATGCTAATTTACTATTGCCTTTGCTGTACAACTATTCTAGGATTTTGCCACTGCAACTCTATGCATTTGAGCTGATGGCCCAAACATTGAAAACAGCTCAAAGTGAAGAAAAGCCACAGATTTACAACGTCTCTTCAATTTCCAATCCACCAGAATTGCAGGTCTACGTGACCCCCCAGTATGGTTGAAATCAGCCAAAGTAACCAACCAAATCTGGCCATGTATAGCTACATGAATGAAAAAGCAAATACAATTTGTATTTTATTCCTATAGATTCATAAGAAGGAAAAGAGAAGGAAATGAAATCAATAAGGAGATTGGATGGTGGATGTGTAAAACATTTTTGTTAAACAGGAAAATGTAGAATATACATAATATCAGCTATATTTAAATCCCAGATATAGAACTATACATGGGAACTGAATAAAATGTACTAGGGTGGATGTCTCTACCTTCAAGTAGACTCCAGACAGAGTTGGCACATGTTTAGACTCCAGAACATACATACATATGTATTACATTATCCCTGACACATGAAATCACAAAAGAAATAGTAGTGCATTCGGCAACAGAAGAATGAAATGGCAAAGCATAATTTCTTTTAATTGATACTTGTTTCAAATCAACAGGGACCCTTTAAAATGAACTGACATATGCAGTGTATCTATTAAAATACCTTACTATGTTATGCTTGGCAGGTTTTTCCAGCTTTGGCTGGAACTATTCCTATGACTTTTTTTAGTTCATATATTGCTTTTGGGGGTTTGGTAGAATAAAAAGGTAGAAACTTGCAGTAAGTTACTATGCTTCTTGCTTATTGTTTTGAGGGGATTTTGATTGTTACGGATGGGCAACTATTTATTTAATGTGATGTGTGTTACTAATGTTGCAATATGGTATTCCAGGAAAAGACAAATATGAAAGGCTGTTGCTTCCTTGAAAATGCGCCAATAATTAATTAAGCAAGTTTTCTATGGCACACCCAGACATAAAATAAATATTTATCATTCCTATGACATTTATATAGTTTTATGAGGCTTTCTAGAGGTTTTTACTGTGCTTCCCTACTTAATAATTCAATTTAGAAAAACATCCTCTACATTTATACTGTACATAACATGGTAATATAGCCAATGACCCCTTTAACACTTTCTCTTCTCCCTTAAAATTATGGAGATGCAATCACTGTAAAGCTGGCCATAGTTGCAAAGATAAAGTTCGTACGATTTTCAGACCATGTGTGTGTGTGTCATCCTCACATTTTTTTAACCATGGCCATCGGTCGTTTAGTCGATCTAACAGGTTAGAAGATTTCTGATGGCTAACGATAATATTGCTTCATGTATTGCCTTCTGACTGTCACTACTATTTGCCAGACATAATGGCCAGAATATCTTCTGTTTTGTTATTTTTACTACTTTATTTAATCTGAAAGGTTAATTGTAGATCGTTACATTGAAAGGAACAAACTTAAATCGTACAAAGAATAAAATCTGCACGTATCAGAATCTGTCATATGTAATATACTTAACCATAAATACTTACAACTATAACATAATCACGTTACTATGTTTCAAACAAATATTGTCATGAGATAATTAACCACTTTTATTTTAAAACCATTTATTCTAACTAACTAGGGGGTAGGTCATATATGGTTATCCAATTATTTGGCCCCTGGGTCAAACAAATAGATCCTATTAGACCCAAAAAGTTTTTAAGTCAACAAGATCAATCTCTCTCCAAACCCTGACCTGATATCAGTTGGGCATGCCATTTTTAAAATATATACTAATATAATACACAAATGCCATGAATACTGTAACTTGTAAATGATATCCTTATAAATGATGAGTACTGATGTCATCAGTTATAAACGGTGAGTAGTGATGCCATTTCTGTCACAAGACTCACTGAAACTTGTGTATTATAATAAATAACGTACCCCCTGTTGCAAAATATGAGGATATTAGAAGTTACCTTGGAGTTCCATGAGGCCTCCGGCCTCGTGTTTTTATATGGTCATGAAATTCCTCAGTAGCTTCTAATATCCTTATAATTTACAAGAGGGGTACTTTATTCACTATATATTTAACACTTCAGCCTCAGAGAACAGGGAGTTTGCTACATACCTTGGCATCATCCTCACATGGTAAATGCCTGAATATGATCCTGTTTCATCACAATAAAAGCACAAACCTTGTTACGTCTTCTAATATACCTAGAGGTAGCACTTAGACTTCCTATAAGGCTTTAAATGCAAACCATAATATTATTAGTATTCTCTGTTATTTAAATAGCACCAATAGCACTTTACCTAAATCTTATTCACATCAGCCCCCTGTCTCAGTGGAATTTAAAGTTCAAGGCACCTATCATATGCACACAACACACATACACTAGGGTCAGTTTCATCAGGGGCCAATTAACCAGCTTTTATGTGTTTAGAGTGGGGGAGGAAACACAAATACCCACAGTCAGCTATATTTTCTTTATTTTCATACTCAATTCGCTCTCAGTATACCTTTGCAAAACGTACCCTGGTGCATGCTGTAGTGTCTGTAGCCTACATAAGATGTTACCCCTTTAGAGACTAATGAAGTGCATCCAGCCTGGAGCTATAGTATACCATGCATATTACATGGCAATTTTGGAATTCTTAGTAAGAGGCAAATAAAACTAAAGAATAAAAAAAAAATCTATATATACATAATAAATGCTATGTTTTTTTGTGTGTGCATTCTCCTTAGTTCTGTTCCCAATCTCTCCCCTGCTGCAGGGTTCATATTACAAAGTACATCCTAGCAGTCTGAAATAACCAGTAACCAGGGTGACATAAGCTACTAATTGGCATCCGGACGTTCAGAAAACAAAATGATCTACCTGGGAGTTCAGGACTGTGTATGCAGTAGGGCTTTCAGGCCTACTGGGATCACTGAATCATTTCTCCATCCTAAAGTATATCAGTAATTTGAAGGAATTTAATTTTGACCCTCTAATTTTGAAGCATACTGTTGGGTGTTTCTAAGCTATTACTGCACTCAGAATAATGAATAGCTTGCACATAACATGTCTAATAAGTCAGTTATTAAAAGAACAGATCAGTTAGCCAATTAGTGGCAAGATGCCAGATGCCAAATTATCCAGTTTAATTTTACCAAACCCATTTTTGCATTTGTTGATTATTCCCTTGGTAGCTGGTCATCTGATCTTGACTGTCAAATATATTGCTAGCTTCTGTAAATTGTATCCAGCAGCATAGTCACTAGATGTCTAAATGCAAAGTCCTTTTTTAAAATAATTACAGCAATTATTATACCTTTTCATGTTCCAAATGTTTAAAATTGATCAACTGCCTTTCAATTTCCCAGTGACTTGACTCTGGCTATTGGTAACGCATACATGAAATGGCAGAAAACACAACCATTAGATTGCTCATAAATGCAGGTTATGATGTTTTATACTCATTTAGAATAATCTTAATTCATTTTGTCCCTTATAATATTTCAATTTGGTGCCTGATCCTAGAGTACAGCGGCTGTTTATTGTTAAAGAAGAGCTAAATCTCTGCAAAGAATTAGGCAAGAAATGTTACACCTTTTTTTAGTGGGTTTTTATCAGCCCATGGCCACTCCAGTATTTTAACAGTGAATATCTGTGCCTCCTATGATTGCTGCTGTAGCTTCCTATCTTCTTTTGGTTCACTGCATATGGTTTGGGGGGTGTTAGTTGCCTGGTCTTAGTAACCTATTTCATATACAGTATATATATGTATTACTAGTCAGATGTTGTCCCAAGGATCTTTGTCGTGGCCCTTGGTTGTGTGCAGGTGCACAGGTTAGCTACAGGGAACCCCCGGGGCAGGTGAGAAAGTACTAAAGGTAAGTGACTGTAATCACTGGATGCCAAACATATTGCCCATTCCCTCCACCCCTGTGAATAACCCTCTCGATCTGCTTTAAGACAATAATTATGCATGTTTTCTTTGTAATCCAGCATGCCCGGATAGTTTGTTATAATGCACTTAGCAGGGGGAATATCAGTATGCTGAATGGTGATATTACAAGGTTGTTAAGTTTTGTTTATTCCTGGAGACATTTTATACCTGGATAAATTGTAAAATTATTAAGGGGGGGCTATATAAAGGTTTTGTAAACCAGTTGCAAATGTTTTTTCCTACTGAGGACATAACTCTTTTTGCCAGTGCCACATGTGTGTTGCTCCTATGTACTTGGGCAAATTCAAATATCGTAACTTGAGCACCCAATTCCTGCTTACTAACTAGCCCATGCCCCCAATTTACCAGCACTGCAGGAGACTACAGTTTCCCTCAACTTATGCCAGTAGTGATATTTTGGAAAGTATATTGTACATATAGATTCAATTGATTTATCTGCTTATGCTGAGCAAGTCTGCAGAGAGTAAAATAAGTTTTTTAAATATGTTTATAGAATTCCACCATATTATTTTAAGTTGTACAGATGGCTAGCTTAGTAAAAGGGAAAACTGTACTAATCTGGAAAAATGTGCTCTGCCTAGGAAAATGATTCTGTGGAAAAATGATGTACTGTATATATATATGCTGAGAGTCAAAAGGAGTTAAACAAATTGTGCTCCTAAAAATGCAAGACAGAGTAGTGTTTTCCCCTAAAGCTCAGCATTGGTCGGATGTTTCTGTATGTTTTCTCTTTTCTTAGTACCTGCCCTTTTTATGGTTTGGCTGTAATCCTCCAAACTTCTGACTTATGAAGTCTCAGGTCACAGAGTGCAGACCTAGAAAAGGCAGCCAGGTTTCACTGGCTACATTCAGGAAGGAAGGAATGAAGGGGTCATGGTTTTCATAGAGCAATGACAGAAATGCCAGGCTGTGGGGGTGAGTCATTCCTATGCCAATTTGGGACTTCCGCCATGAGAAAACGAAGACGGAAAAACCTTTATGCAATCATATGTTGCTCTGCCAAAGGCTTGCCTAAATATATATATATATATATATATATATATATATATATATATATATATATATATATATATATATATATATATACACACACACAAACACCTGGATAGGTGCACTCAGATTACCAATAAATGCCTAGGTGCAGGAGCATCAATTCATATTAACAAAAATAAACAAAAGTCCGCACTCATAGGTCTTTTGTGATACAAAAAAAAAAACTTGAGCCGTCTTCAGGAAGTGAATATATATATAATTCTATATAGTTTATAAACTGTGTTAGGGTGTTACAACAGTGGCATCAATAACCAATTAAATTCTGAAATGGACATGCTGAGGGTTCTGTTATTTATATAGGTGTGTGTATACTGTAACTCCATGTGAAATACCTATCTCTTGTACAGTCTTTACCAGGCCTAATGTCTACACTCACTTGATGTATAGCTCAATTCCACTAAAGTATAAATACAGTACACACACAGGGCAAACTGACCTGAGATCTTCAATATACTTTAACATTAAAATAGCTTGCCTCGAAATGACACACATTTATTAGGGTTTGTGCAAGGAGTAAGTGGTCACAGAGTCATAGTGACAGCCAGTCTGCTGCAGTGCTATTCACTCTGCAAATCTGCAATTTAGAAAATTGTTTAAATAATAAGTATCTCTCAGTTAAATCATTATTGCCCTGTTTTACATTTCTAGAATAATAAGAGTTAGTAATTTTATATTTAATTTTTCATATATGTAGCTGTATTCCCTGTGGTAATATGAACTTATGTTTAGCTTAATTGAGTTGTACTTGCTATTGATTTTATGTATAAAACAACAATGTAGCCATTGGCCACCAGATGATGGGCTGTCGTTGTGCCCAGGCAACCATGCAAAGTCACATCATGCATTTCAAATGAACAGGAATAGAAAAACACTAAATACCATCCATATGTTTCAGTTTATTCTAATGGCAGTGACACTGTGCCCAAATTGTAAGGTGTCATTTTGTTGTGTAATTTTTATCTAGATATCTAGAGAAAATATTGATCTTTGATCTAAGTCAAACTGTAGAACTGAAATTCTCACAGCGCTCACTTAACCTGTTAATCTCACCCACCATGATGACTCCTGAACCTTTAAGTACTTTTGAGTCAGAGGGTCTAATCTGTTGAAGTGGTGCAAAGTTACTGTGGGAAGCCAAAACCAAAGTGGAGGGGGGCTCTTTTTGACAGGGAGGTGAGAAAGTCATTTTGAGTACTGAGCAGTGGGCAGTACTACCTACCTACCATTGGTTATGAAAAACACACAAATGACTTAGCGTCTTATGGCAAAAAGGGGCACTGAAGCACTTGCTGGATCAATTACACAAGACTCCCATATAATAGATAATGGTCTAGAGCTGGTATTATAATGGCTTCCAGACTGCTTAAATTCCCAATAACTTCTTTTGGATGACATTCTAATTTTACAATACCCTGCCCCCCGAACATGCAGTATAGTGAATAATAACTGGACCACTATAATTAACCATATCAACAGCACTAGTCTACTAGTCCCTATCTCCCCTACCTCTGAGCCTTTATTAACACTGACATTAATTATACTATATTAGAACCATCTAATTTACACATTCCTGATGGGTGGATTACAGATCCTATAAAAAGTAGACATCTTATAAAGGAAAATGAATGATGCCAGCCCTACCCAAAATGCCAAACACTTATTTGTTGAACCTTCTACTAAACAATATTTGGAAAAGAGAATTTTAAGTATTTGGGCAATTTAAGAAATGTATTTTGGTGAAGAAAACATAAAGTAATTTCTGCAAATGGAAGGTCTAATGGAGTTTAATATTTAACTCGTGGTACATTTTCCCTGGAATTTATTCTAGCCCAGCATATACTTATTATAGACTGCACTAATTAAATAGGTTTAATACCTAGGTTAATCCCATAGATTGCAAACATTTCCAACCAGATCATTACCTTTTATTGATTTTTTTTTCTTTCTTGTTTGTTGTGTTTCTATGAAATGCATCCTTTCAAACTACAGTATGTAAAATACAGTTTATAATTAACTTGTGCAATATCATTATAATATAAATTAGTGGCATGTGATTTTATCTGAAACAAATCTACTAATATTTTATATATTAAATCATTACAGACAAACCAAAATAGAAGAATTTAATCTTTAGGCTACAGCCTAGTCCATTACTAGATGATAAAAAATGATTCCAATCTAGGAAAAGTCCCTAAAATCATAAGAGCAACCATTTTAAATGACTACGTTAGTAGTTAAAAATATGAAAAATTACCTCAGTAAAACAGATGACCGCAGTGTCCCAGCCAGGGACTTTCCGACTATTTCTAAAAACGTGTGATTATTCCTAAAGTCTGACCAGTAAAGCAAGGCTTGTGTTTAGGCAGAACACTTGGGTAACATAATGACCTGTATGCATATCCTTATTATCTTAGTAAACATTAAAAAAGCTCAGAGATTTCCAACTCAACCCATAAAAGAAGAGTCTAATTTTTCACTGAATTTTCTCTATTTTCCTTGTATTTTTAAGCTCATTTGCAGAAGTATGCTATTGGCTAGCAGGTAGGGTGACCACTTCCTGCCTCACTTTGATATAGTGCTGGGAAAGGAGTGGCTCTTCCTCTTAGCCTTCCACCTTAGGAACAGGGTGGATGTGTGCTTTGAGCCTGGGCATGGGCCCAATTAAAGTCGGGGTACAGGGCCCTGTGAATGAGGCATTAGATAGTGGCAGGTGTAGTTCCTTTAACATTACATTCTAGGAGAGTACATCACTAAGGGTTAAGCTAAAAGAGCAATTCTGAGCTCCAACATAGGAGTGGCAATTTTGGAGGTATCTTTCCCAGGCCATATTGCTTGTAGTGTAGGGATCCCAGAGGAGAGGGATCAGGATAGAGGATTTCCCTGAGGTGATCCAGGCCACTACAGGGATATGTCCCAGAGGTGAAGTAAAATTCCTGCCAAGTCTGTCCTCAGGGGAGTGTCAGCCTGTGCATGTGATGTTGCCTGTACCACTTACCTCTGAGAAACCATGTGAATGTTCAATAAACACTTTTTGTTTTGTTGTTTGCATGTTGTCTGACATCTAATTCTATTATTTAGGCATGCAGCACAAGTCAGGAGTACTTGCACAACACAATTCCTTCACCCTTTCATGTAGCAAAGGCCCATGCTGTGGAGAGAGGGTCAACTGTGTCAGTTTTGCTGGGTTTCTGGCTCAATACCTTAACCATTTGGCCAGGTGAGCAGCCTCTAGGTTTGCTCGCTATGTGTTACCTGGCCTCTGCAGTCCCAGCCCAGCTGCAGCCTGATTGGCCTCTCCAGCCCCAGCCCATCTGCAGCCTGTTTAGCCTCTACAGCCCCAACCCAGCTGCTGCCTAGTTGCAAGCAGCCATTCAGGGCTGACTCTTCCCTATTTAAGGGCAGCACTTAGAACACTCCATGTCAGAGCATTACATTGTTTCTCCCTAGTACTGTGGCAGCTCCCCCTAACTAGGTAGTTTTAGCTCTTGCCCCTTTCCCCTTATTATTCCTCTTTGCCTTTGTCTGCCTGTCCTTGTCTAGTCTTGTCTTGCTTTACCCTATCTTGTACCTTCCCAGCCTTGACCTTGATCTGACCCTTGCCTGTTCTCATTTCCTTTTCCACCTTGTACCTTTCACTGACTTCATCTTGTACCTGCCTTGCCGGTTCCTGCTCTGCCTTGTACCCTCTTATTGCTTCCCTAGTCTCCCTCTGCTATCTTGCTATCCAGTCTCCCTCTGCTGTCTTGCTATCCAGTCTCCCTCTGCTATCTTGCTATCCATTCTCCCTCTGCTCCAGTCTCCCTCTGCTATCTTGCTATCCAGTCTCCCTCTGCTATCTTGCTATCCAGTCTCCCTCTGCTCCAGTCTCCCTCTTCTATCTTGCTATCCAGTCTCCCTCTGCTCCAGTCCTCTCTTGCTATTCTGCTCTCCAGTCCTCTCTTGCTATTCTGCTCTCCAGTCCTCTCCCGCTATTCTGCTCTCCAGTCCTCTCCCGCTATTCTGCTCTCCAGTCCTCTCCCGCTATTCTGCGGACAAGTTCTAGCCTAGATGGCGTTACAATAGTCACCTGAGCCAAGCAGAGGGAAAATATCTACACAGTACTTATGTTTTGGTATCATACACCAGACAATCCAAGCGCATTGTTCCCAGACCATTCTAACACTTGGTGGAGACAATGTGAAGAAGTGGGCTCTCTTATACATATGCCCAAAGATGCAGCATTTATAGGTTGAACAAGCTGATGGCTAACTATACTAAAAACCCATTTCTTGTCTGTCCCTAGCAACTAAATGGAAATCATTCGATTCTCCAACCCTACCTGAGGTGATAACCTGGGTCAATAGCAATAGACAGTTTGAAGAAAGAATAGCTTTCTTTCAAAATAAGACCCCTACATTTCTGAATACCTGGTCTATTTGGGGATTTAGAAGCCTTACAATTTAGATTATCTGTTTAAAATGTCATATGCAAGATACAGGTCTGTCATTGTTTGCATATAACTTTGATTTTTACTTTTACTCCTAAGTTTCAAGGTTGATCATTCCTATTTTTTCTCTTCCCCCCCATCTTCTCACTTTTCCTTCAATAGTTTTTCAAACACTTCTTATACAATATACAATCATATTATGATCAAGTTCATTCTGTACACACTCTAACTAATGTTTTTTTACACATAATGACCCCTTTTTCGTTTGTTAATAAAAATGTAGTTACAAAAAAGTGGCGTAGTAACCTATAAGGGGAAAAGGTTGTTATTCCTTAACAAACAGATTTGCGCATTAAAAAATGTTTATTTAAGGAATGATTCATCAAAGTATTTTCGCATGCGCTAATAGACATATAGCAAGCGTTAATTCTACATTACTGCAAAGCTGTATTCTAATCGCATTGCGATACTTTTAGAAAATAATTAATCCTAACGCAAACATCTTTTAAGCGATAAAAGCATAAAATAGTGTGATGATTACTGTGAAATGTAACACCTCCCAGGAGTAGGCGTTACTAAACAACATCAGATGGATTAATAGAGGAAGATGTAGTGAGGAGCTGTAGGGCAGAAATTAAAGGCCTTACCTGCAGCCACTAACACATTTTCACTGTGCCTTGGGCAGGTCCAGAATGCACTACATTCTGTGTCGGGGAATTATACCATGTGTCCCAGGAAAAGGAATGACTGGAATACTGTAAAAAGAGACTTCTACTCACTCTGTCAGTGGCATCCCGAATGTCTTAGGTGCTTTAGATTGAACTAATAACATGTGACAGTATCAAATGGCGGAAAATAATGTACAAAGTATTGTATGCTATAAAATACTGCGCACAATTCACTGAAAATTAATAAAAAAATCGCTTCTTAAGTCAGATAAGTGAACTTTTAGTGAATCCATTGTTAATTTTAAAAAAATAAGAAGTGATGCCATTTTTAAGGTATGCTATAAATAAAACTCACTTTTTCGACTTTTTGTGAATCGGCCCCTAGATGTTTGATTTTAAATATGATCACTAAATTCTACCTGTTGATTGGTTGCTGAACTTTCTCTTTTTCTTTCTGTGAAAATTCAAATTCTTGGTGCTTTTACAATGTTGCCATACAGCAACAATGAAACATAAGATAGGAGAGAAACTGCATTGGATTTATATCATGTCTAAATAAGTACAAATACAATTCAATTTGCTGACATACCATAAAGGGGATGCAATAAATGACACCGCATTTACCTAGGTGTAGTAACCAATAAGATGTTTGGTTTTAAATTGGATCACTAAATGCTACCTGTTTCACCTTTTATTAACCTATATATATAAATATATAAATAAATAAATATATATATATATATATATATATATATATATATATATATATATATATATATATATATATAATTCCCAGTTAGAAAGCACTCATGGCAAGTCGCCCACATCAGCGTTAAGAGTAAAAATATATATTTTATTTTAACCGTTCATTAAAATAAACGATTAAACTAAAATATATATTTTTACTCTAACGCTGATGTGAGCGACTTGCCATGAGTGCTTTCTAACTGGGAATTGTACTTTTTACAGTGAGCACCTTGGCTGAAAACTGCGGTGAGTGCCGATATAATGAAGGATTAATATTAGGGATGCACCGAATCCAGGATTCGGTTCGGGATTCGGCCAGGATTCGTCCTTTTTCAGCAGGATTCAGATTCGGTCGAATCCTTCTGCTGGCCGAACTGAATCCTAATTTGCATATGCAAATTAGAGGTGGGGAGGGAAATTGCGTGACTTTTTGGCACAAAACAAGGAAGTAGAAATGTTTTCCCCTTCCCACCCCTAATCTGCATATGTAAATTAGGATTCGGATTCGGTTCGGTATTCGGCCGAATCTTTCACGGAGGATTCGGGGGTTCGGCCGAATCCAAAATAGTGGATTCGGTGCATCCCTAATTAATATATATATAAATATAAACAGTACTGGCACTCACAGGATTTTCATAGAGAGTCAAACAGTTGATGTTGTGAAAAAAGTGATCAGGTTTCAGGATCAGGTATATATATTAATAAGGGATGCACCGAATCCACTATTTTGGATTCGGCCGAACCCCCTGATCACTTTTTTCACAACATCAGATCAGCTGTTTGACTCTCTATGAAAATCCTGTGAGTGCCAGTAATATAGACTGTTTGTATTTATCCTCCTGACTAGAGCACCAAGGTTGTGAATTTCTTCGAGGTGTGCAGCCTGCCTCTACTGTACTATATATAAATATATATATAGAACCATCATGTGTATATAATGGTGAGTGTAATTTTTCACCAGGTTTCACTGAGAAAAAAAACCCCATAGACTGCACGTGCAAAAAGAAGTCGCGTGGAAAAAAAGTTTTTTTTTGGTGCAGAGTAATGGTACAGATTTGTGCATTACTATATATATATATATATAGTATATCCTTGAAAAAGGTCCCAACAGGACCGAAACGTTGGATAAAGATGCAATAAAAGATTGTTTGTCTTACATTAAAGGGAGTGCTGGTCTATGAAACATTGGTATATATATATATATATATATATATACATATATATATATATATAATATATATATATATATATATATATATATATATATATATATATTATAATAAAATAGAAATAAATATTAACTATTCATATATAAAGATGATTACTGATGGGGGCTTATCTTAACAACAATTATTGGTGTTTACTCGTGTTCACTAATTAGCCACTTATTATGATTAACAACCAATATACCAATGTAGTGTCAGAGTGTCAGCACATAGCTTTGTATACTGTCTGGCCATTATCCCAATTTTATAAATGTATCAGTAAATCTGGCTTGATTAGAGATAAATTAGTTTGAAAATAGGAAAGATGAGTCAATTTGTCTGACCTCTACAGAGATTTATTTCATGATAAATATAATTACAGGCATAGATGGATTTATTTGTGTCTTTTTTTTAATTATATTAATGTTAGCTTTGCAATTATTTAAAAAAAAAATCTTTGACTGCTGTTTGTATTAGTACTCATAGCATGTAAGCTAAAAAAAATGTTTAGTTTTTTTGGGGAAACTGCTCAACTCAAAACTTTAATTCTGAAATGATACATGAGAATCAATTAGCAGGTAGACAAGCCCTGTCTTGCTTTATTAGGATTCAACTGAGACACATAGAAGCAGGGGCAGCTATGGCCTAAATGTATCCTGTGGCAGTAGACCAAGGCCATCCAGCTCTCACCCACCCACTGTGTGCACTAGAAGAGCCACATTTCTGATTAAATAAATGGAAATCCAGATCTTATAAAATACAGAGGTGATAAGTTATTAGCAGTTTTGGTACATTCATCGCTGTTAAAAGGCAGGGGTATTATATGTAATTTAACCATAGAATCTAGAGTGCCATATCCCCTCTAAGGTAAACAAAGTTTAGCTTTACCCAATACTCATGGAAGGATTGGTGACACATGAATTCTATGCATACCGCCCATTAGGGTTAACAAGCAACCTCCTTTTATATCTTTAAATAACAGTTGTAGGTGTTGTTGTAAGTGGGATACTAGTGTTCCAGAACATTTGCTGGGTAAAGTCTTTTATTTAGGCCTGTAATGTTAACCTAAAGTTGGCCATACAATGGCTAATCCAGGACAACAGACCACAGGGGCCTGTACCAGCACAAACATTTTTGCAAATCTGTGCTAGATTTCGACATGTGTTCTGTAGTGATGGGCGAATATGACCCGTTTTGCTGAAAATTTATGTTGGCGAAAATTTGCCAACGTCTGTGGGTTTTTTTTATGCGCGACAAAATGCGTCACATATTTTTGACCCATGACAATTTTTTTCATAGATTAGAGTCTAAGGGCGTCATTTTCATGGCAAAACTTGGGAAAAACACAGATGTCATTATTATCGCCACTAGTCTTCCCCCTGTCTGAGCTGTCCAGGTGCCATGTTTGGAAGAAGCAACAGTTATAGCATAGTGGAAAGGAGCTTCTCTAAAAATGTAGGGCAATGTGTATGCTATTGCAGAGCTAAATTTAGCATTTCTACAGTTTTGTGGATTTTCTGCATTTTCACAAATTTTGATGCAGGCACTTTGTTTCATTGTGCATGACAATGCATAGTTTGGTTTATGCCAAATACAATCATAAATTGTTTCTCGTTCTATTGATGGAACTATTAAGATTTCTAAAATGTCTCATTGGTTGGGATTTAAGATTGTACCAGCCATAATTCACATTAAATAACCACATCATGATTAAACACCAAGTAGTTTGAAGATGATAACATTCAAGAACATTGTATTGATTGCTTATAGATTTTCGAAAATAGCACACATTTTGCATGGCCTTTCATGCTGAGACACTCGTGTGTCTACGAAGGGAAAAATTCATAAATTATTGCAACAATCAATCAAAAACTGCCTCGTTGTGGTATGTAGACAATATTTCATACAGGCCAATACATTATACAATGTATTTACATTATAAGTGTGTATTTACATTATAATACAGGTATGGGACCTGTTATCCGGGGACCTGGGGTTTTCCAGAAAACTTATCTTTCTGTAATTTTAATCTCCATAATTTAAGTCTACTAAAAAAATAATTTGAATATTAAATAAACCCAAAAGCCTGGTTTTGCTTCAAATAAGAGTTACTCATATCTTAGTTTGGATCAAGTACCAGGTACTGGTTTACTATTAATTATTATTAATTGTTATTATTGCTGATGCTACAGGGCTAATTATTAAATTCTGGTGCTAATTGCGCTGCTTTCTGAGCTGCCATGTCCCAATAATTATTAACTAATCAGCCTTATATTATGGCATATATATATATATATATATATATATATATATATATATATATATATATATATATATATATATCTATCTATATATTTATATATTGAGTATATTGTGCATCAGTCCCTAAGCTCAGTAACAGACAACAGCACAGAGCATTGCAGTGAATCAGCAGAAAAGAAGATGGAGAGCTACTGGTTAGTGATGGGCGAATTTGCGCCGTTTCGCCGGAAAATTCGCGAATTTCCCACAAAATTCGAGAACTGGCGAAAAATTAGCGAAATGGCGAAAAATTCAAGAAACAGCGCCGGCGTCTCATTTTTGACGCAGGCGCCCGTTTTTGACGCCGGCGCCCGTTTTGACGCCGGCGCCCGTTTTGACGCCGGCGCCCGTTTGTTGACGCCGGCGCCCGTCTTTTTTCGGGCGAATTTTCAAAGGCGTTTTGCGAATTTATTCGCTGGCGGCGAATCGCGCAAATTCACTGCGAATTCGCACCTGGCGAATAAATTCACCCATCACTACTACTGGGGCATCTTTGGAGGCACAGATCCAGGGTCAGACTGGGCCGACAGGACACCAGGAAAAAAACCTGGTGGGCCCCGGCTCTCATGGGCCCCTGATGACCCACACCCCCTCTCCGACCAAACACAAAAACTATTTGTGGCGCCATGCACCAGCATTCGCGCATGTGCGTGGCCTGCCACCGTTAGCGCATGCGCACTGCACCATTCGCGCATGCACCTAGGGTCCCCAGAGGTTTGTAACCCGGTGCATGCAGGGGGCCCCGGAGGTTTGTAACCCAGTGGCCCCCAAACGTCCAGTCCAACCCTGCACAGATCTGTACTGCTAAAGGACTGTGATGGCCTTATGTTGGTTTAGAAATCCAAAACACAGCTTTCAACATTTCTACCCTACTCCTTTTGTTAATTTTTAGTTTACCTTTAAAAATCCCAGTTGTCAATCTTATATTGCTTTTCGTGCCTCTATTCCTCAGACACAGCAATCACTTTCACTTTCCATTCTGCACTTCCTAGATGTCACTGAACTCCCCACATTCCTCCTATCTACTCACTATATTTGTGTAGCCTTTGTATAGGCATGGGGATCATTCTGCACATACACAAGATTTAATGTAAAGCTTTTCTTAACAGTGTCCACAAAATGGCGCCTGCCTGCTTGCAGTGATCTTGAATTCCATGATTGTAGCAAATAAATAATTTTTATAGTGAAAGTAAAGTTTATTACACTTGACTAACATTATGGGAAAAGGATTTTGCACTATTTCTTATGGTGACAGACCCCCTTTATCTTTTGTGAGGAAATTATTGTCACGACAATAAAATGCTGACAAAGAAACAAACTATTTCAGCATACAGTAAATGTGGTAATGCTGCCATGCCCTGAACAGCAAAGATTTCAGTAAAGGTTGCCATGGCTATTGTCTCCATGACAATGATCTATTTAGAAACAGTCTCCATGGCAATAATCACTTTGGTCTTCATGATTTTCTTGATCATGGTCTCAATGGCTCTGTTCACTGTGGTTTCCACGACATGAATTTCCCTAAGTAACCTGCCATAAATACCATAGCTATGGTAACCATTTACATGACAATGGTCGCCATGTAGCAGACTCCATTTTGTTTTCATAGTAAATGTCTCCATGGCAAGTGTGGAAGGCTGACATGGTTATGACCTCCATATAAAATTGTTACCATGCCAACAATCTCCAGAGTGATTAAAGGAGGAATATGGTGGCAAACTGATGACAATGATTTCCATTGTAACTTCATGGCAACAATTGCCAGTGTAATGAACTTTGTGGCAAGCATTTCCATGGCGATAACTGATATAGCAACACTACACATTGTTTACATGGCACATATTTTGGCTCCCTAGAAAATGTTGTCATGGTCGCTATATCTGTGGAAACAGCCCTCCATGGCAGCAGCTGTGAGCAGCGTCGGACTGGGACACTAGGGGCTCACCCAAAAACCTTTGGCCAGGGGCCCACCAATTAATATTAGACCGGGGCCCACTCTTAGCACTATTTTTATTCCTCTCCTCACTTAACCTCTATTCTCCTAGTCTCTTTTATTTACAAACTATGAAAATGAAATAGGGCAAATGTTTAGCAACATGAGGGCCCACTGACACCTGGGCCCACTGGTACTTTTCCTGGTATCCCAGTCCGATGCTGGCTGTGAGGTTTGCAGTCTTCGTAGCAGTGTTTGACCTGGTAACATTCTACATGGCAACAGTTAACACAGTTGGAAAAGTCAAGGCCACAGTTTCCACTGGAACAACCTTACATTTCTCAAGGCAACATTGTCAAAATCTGTTGCTTGTTTTCTGTAGAATGGTGTGCACAGCAGTTTGCTTGACTCTATGCCATGAATGAATGAATTAAACATGCACTTTCCGGCGCATTGTATCAGGTCAGTCCTTAGTCACTCTAAGGGGCAAATTTACTAAAGGGCGAGTGGCTAACGATAGCAAAAATTCGCCAGTAATTTAGTTACTGCGACAATTTACTAATGGGCGCTGGCGTAAATTTGCTAGTGAAGTGGACCTACTCTAACGCTACTTCGCACCCTTACGCCAGGCGAAGTTGCGCTTTGGCGAAGGGACGTACAGTAACTACGCTAATTCACTAACTTGCGTATTTTACTGAATGTTACCTCTTGTGCCAGACTTGCCTTCGCCACTTCAGACCAGGCGAAGTGCAATAGAGTAGATAGCTTTCCCAGGCTTGTGTAGTGTAATGTATTTGCTGCCACATATATGTCCATCGTACTTTAACTTGGCGCCATATGCAAATTAGGCATCGCTAGTGTAACTTGGCTTTACTTGACGAATTAACGCTAGTGCAACTTTGCTACCTTTCGCCTCCCTGAGCGCAACTTCGGAGGCGAAGCCAACGCAGGCACAACTTTGGAGGTAAGTAAATTTTCCCCTAAGCACCCAGTATTTATCAGTATAAGATGAAATACTAACTAAATGGATTAAAATAAAGTTGCACTGCTCAACAAGCATTATCCATTTACACATACATCAATTTGTATTTATCAGTAATTTAAATACTAATTTAAAAAATTTATTTTCTGTTCTTAAAGCTGCTTTATTTGATCATATGAACATCCCTTCCCCCTATACACACCCCCATTATGAACTATGTTTTAGACTTAGAGTTATTGAAAGGTTGGACAAGGAGCCTATCCAACATGAAGGAAGACCTTGCGAGGCTTGGGAAACTATGGAGTGATTCTATTTGGGAAGCTGGGCTGCTTTCATGGACATGTTGCCCAAGGAATACTAATAAATGTTAGTATTTGAAATTGTTGCCCTATGTCTCAGTTTTGTTTCAATACGTATGTATATGTTCTTATTTTAATTTAAATATCCTAGCAGTGTTCCCATTCACTTCAAAGACATTTCAGTCAGCATGTTATCCAGGGGAACTGCAGAATTAAGAGAGGGATCCTGTTTCACCAAAATGATCATATCTGTCCCGGTTCCCCTGAATAATTTGTGAAATGGCGAAAAAAAATGTTAAAAGCATTGAAGTCAATGGGTGCCAAAATAATTTTGGACCGCGACAATTTTTAAATGCTCGACTATTTTGTCCACATTCATGTCCACAGTCAATGGGTGTCCGAAATAATATTGACTTGTGACAATTTTTAGGCGCGCGCTAATTTTGATGCATGAAAACATTCGCAGCAATTCACAGCGAATGCCTGCCGAATTTATTCGCCCATCGCTAGTTAAAACCCAAAGTGGAAGTGTCAGATTCTTGTCCAGAAGACCCTTCCATTGCGGAATATTTCAATGAAAAAAATACATTAGAACACCATTCATTTTAAGAGTGTAAAAAAAGATCACTTTTACACTGCTCAAATTATTTGTGTACTACTGGATTTTCTTCTTTCTTTTCTTTTTTTTCTTTCTTTCTTTATTAACACTGCAACTGTAGTCACAGTTCTTGTCTAGTCTGGTAGGGACTGATACAATTCTAATACTTGGACCATTTCCATCCAAAGCTTGCTTATGGTAGCCACAGTGATGAAGTTGTAAGACAAGAAGTTTAGCAGGGTCCTGATCATGCTATGGCGAACTCCCTCTTAGACAAGAGTTCTCTCAAACTTAAAATTTGATTGCTGAACTTTTTTTAGTAAAAAAATAATTTAGTAAATTCACGTAGAGTTTCCTTTATGATTGGCTGAGCATTAAAGCTCAGACAATCATAAAAAGGCTTCTGTGCATCTCTTTTTTTCACGGTGAAGGCTACAGTAGTTTCCTGTACATCTGAAATGTCAAATATGCCTATGTTTGTAGTTATTTGAATTTCACAAGCAGTTTTCAGCTCCAGCATGGCAGTAACATGTGCCTGGACAGCACATTTATCTATTCATTTCGTGTTCTTTCTGGTCAGGGCCTGTATCAAGGACAAAGAGTTACTGTGGCCTCAAATGAATAGATTGGTTGTTGTTTTCTTTGTGTATCAACAAATCTTTGCAAGAAGTGACTTCAAAGGTATAAACAGTAGCATTAAATGAAATCACAATCTCCAGTAATTTTCTAATGCCCAATGTGGACAGCTAAGATGAGGCAACAGAGTACTAATGCATCTTTTAGCCATGTGCTCTCCCATCTGGACTATATAGGCCTGCTTTCATGAAGCCACCTGTCATGTACCTCCATACGATGTGACCTGACATTTTTCAGTGCTTTATCTTGGAACCATGCATCACAGAATTGTGCTGTCATGTGTAGTCCTAGTTGTTGTCAGGCATGAGTAACCCCTACACTACTTCAAGAACAGTTCTGTGTCTGGAAAGTTTTATCTCTCCATCCTTCTTCCTGAAGAGTTTCCGAATGCAGTATTCACAGAAGTCCTGCCTCTGAACGCTTTTCATCTCCCTCCAAGCTGACACCTGCTGACGTGTAAAATGACTATAGAGGAAAGTAAAGTCAGAACATCAAGGCCAATCACACACAGACAAAGCTATTTCTATTTCATGGTTCTGTCACTTCACTCTTTTATTTATTCAGAGATGGGGTTTATTAAAAAAGAAGAACCACAGTTATCAACCTTGAGGCCAAGAGAACTTTCCTGTAACAAAAACCCTCTTTATATCCTATTTTCTGACATCCCAAAAACAGATCTGTATATACTTTGATAACAAAGCTGTAGAGCACACAAACTGCTTACAGCCAGGAGAGAGTGTATGTGTGTGTGTGTGTGTATATATATATATATATATGTGTGTTAGGGTTGCCACCTGTCCGATTCTGATCCGGGCAGCCTGGTATTTTGAAGGGCTGCCCTAGTCAAAACATAGTCAAATTAGGAAAACCAGGCAGGATTCCCCATGATTGACATGCATCATAGCCCCACCCCTCAACATCACGACCCCACTCCCTGCCCGGTCTCCACTGGGGGAAAAGGTGGCAACCCTAATATATGTGTGTGTGTGTGTGTGTGTGTGTGCAGGCAGCACCACACTTCAAAATTAATTATCCTGTAAAACCACAGTAAACCATACACATAAATAATAGAAAAAACATTTTTGCCTAACTATATTGGAATTTTTTTTATTTTGCACAGTCTATCTATTTACCCAGTTTTTATTTTTACACTGAACAATGTGACACCACTAGACAATAACAGAGTAGATCAGTATTTAGTATATTGTTTTTACTAATTAAAAATATGTGGAGTATTGTTTTAGATAATAGTGATATGCACTGGAACACATCTATTTCCTATACATTTTGAAATTTTTCTTCTTGGTCATCATATCTAAAATGCTTTTAGTATATTATGATGGAATTGGATTGTAGTCACTTTATAATAGCACTTTATGATGTGGTCACTTTATTGACGCACTGTAACTTTATATTTATTCCCTATGTGCTGGTCTTTTCTATTCTTTAAAAATATATATAGCTTACTTACATAAAACTTTTTATTTACTTTATTTACCTCCCTTTTTGACATGAGCTCCTTCAGTTTGGCTTATGTAATAAATGTGCATAAATACTATCTAAACTTCCAAAAATACACGTGAATTCATTTTTTTACAGACATACCTTTCCACAGATTGGAAGTAAGGCACAATAGTTTGTCTCCATGCTCTTTGAGACCAGTTCCCCAACCCTCTTAGGCTCACAGTGTAACGGGTTCCATTGTGAAGTGGTGGATTTTGGAACTCCAGTCCCTCTGTATTTTGAAGTGGTTGGTTCTGTGGAAAGCATGTAATGTTATTTAAATGTCTTGGTGGAGCTTACTATCAGAGGAAACCTAGCAGAGGGAGAAAGCAGCAAAGCTCAGCCCTCCATATCAGTCTCCCTGCTCAGCACTTTGTGGCCTAGTCCAACATTGGTGACCAGTAGCTCAGTTGCTTCTCCAGTAGACAAAAAACATAGCTATTTCTAACACATTTGTAATAATGCTAATGTTATAAAAGGTGCAATATTGTGCAAGGTGTTGGTGACCCCATACAGAGTGGGAAGAGCGTGAATGAACAGATTTGCAGAAATGCTATGTATCAAAGTATCTAATTTAAGAGCTATGGATATATTTAATGACAATAAATTGCAAATATTTTTTATATGAAGACAATGGCTATTTAAGAGTATGTATTGTAATGGTGAACATCCCCTTTAAATACAAACACTAGCACTATCATTAGCTCATCTCATAAAATCAGTTTCAGCACTTTATTTTTCACAAATACCCTGCATGTGTTCATTTATTCATTTATACATATATAGCTTGCACATTTATTAAGCACCACTTTAAAATGTGAGAAGAGCAAATAAATACCAAATAAAGATGCATAAATGCGAAATTGAACTAAGTGAAATGCATTCTTTATAGCATTATTGCAGTTAATTTATCTCACAGACTTAACACATTCATGTATTCTATGCTCTAGCTTGAAAGTTGCACTGGCTGCTATTGTATCTAGAGCAAAGGCATTTTTGCTAGAACAATACAATATATTTGTTAATATATATATATATATATATATATATATATATATATATATATATATATATATATATATATATATATATATATACAGTATATATATACAGTATATATATATACAGTATATATATATATATATATATATATATATATATATGTATATACTTTATTAATATATTATATATATTTTTTTTTTACTAAGGGGCAATTTATCAAGGGTCGAAGTGAATTAGAGGGAATTTTCGGAGTAAAAAAATTTCGAAATTCGAAGTAATTTTTTTGGATACTTCGACCATTGAATAGGATACTACAACTTCAAATTTACTTTGAATTCAATTCGAAGTAAAATAGTTCGAATAATCGAATATTAGATAATAAAAGTACCGTCTCTTTAAAAAAACTTCAACTTCAATACTTCGCCAAATTAAACCTGCCAAAGTGCTATGTTAGCCTATGGGGACCTTCTACAGCATTTTTCTAAGTTTTTTGAAGTCCAAGTAAAAAAACACCATCAAAAACAACCTCGCTAACAGGTCTTATATTGAAAAGAAAGATTTATTGCTTAACGTTTCAGACCTCTACTTCAGGAATCACAAACCAAAAACAACACCACAGTGACTAATAAATCAACCAAATGCCGCTAAAACACTCAATCGTGACGTAAAACGTGGGTGTGCTTCCACCTGTGATGTGATTCACTCTATTGTGAACACACTACCCCTATGTACAGCAATTATCAGGAAGACTTTGGGCAGATTTACTAAAGGGTGAAGTGGCTAACGCTATTTCCAATTCGCTAGCGTTACCGCCAGCAGGGACATCACCAATTTACTAACGGTTGCAGGTGCCAATTCGCTAGTGAAAGAGACAGGCAATAACGGTCATCCACACTCTATCGCCAGACGACAATTCGCTCTGGCGAATGGACGTTACTCCGCAAATTTACTAAAATGCGGATTTTACTGAACGTTAACTCTTTGGTCAGACTTGCCTTCACCAGCTCAGACCAGGCAAGTGCATCTTCCTCAATCTTCTGTCACTTACATCATATTCTGTGAGTGGAAATTAAAGTTCAAAAAACGCTGGCGACTTTTCCTTATTTCAGAGTGATAGCCTGCAAAAGTCCTTAAAAATATTTTTTAACATCCGGGTTTCTCCATACATTTTAGAACATATGGAACATTAACTTCACAGTGGGCTCATGTGTAGGGCATTATAACAACTCTACTGTCTTTATTAAGGTTCCCTGGACATGTGTAATAAACAGTGGAAATGTAAAGCATGGAGGGCACCAATGGGTGCCTAGCGAAGGTGCCTGGGACTGTGAGGAAGGGTGGCTGGAGGGAAGCTGGGTTTTCTGGGAAAGGTAGTCCAGAAAGGGATTGGTGGGAATAGGAAGGGAAGGGTTGGTATAAAGGATAGGCATCCCTTACCCTCTTCCTCTTCCCTGCTGGATTCCTGGAGCAAGACCATACCTGCTTTTCTCATTGTGTTTTTTTAAATATTATGGGGAGGTGGCGTTCTCCTTTAAATGCCTGCTCTCCCAACCCCCACTGAATGGTGTCTTTGGAAGAGATCATGCTAAATAAAGAGAAAAGCAGGTATGGTCTTTCTCCCCCCAAAGACAATACTTTTTTCACTTAGATAGGACTGATGAATGGACACTGCCTTGACGGGGTGCATCAGTTAATGCGTACTTTATATAAACTTTGTAACTAAAAGTGTCGTTTTTTTATTAGAGTTACAGTTCAGTTGTGCAAAACAGGTTTTCCCAGGGGGCTATATGTTGGAGTGTAGGGATGTCGCGGACTGTTCGCCCGCGAACTAATTCGCGCGAACATCGACCGTTCGCGTCCGCCGAATGTTCGCGAACGTCGCGCGACGTTCGCCAATTTGGGTTCGCCTTAGCTGGCGCTTATTTTTGCCCTCTCACCCCAGAGCAGCAGATACATGGCAGCCAATCAGGAAGCTCTCCCTCCTGGACCACCCCTACACCCCCTGGACCACTCCCCTTCCATATATAAACTGAAGCCCTGCAGCGTTTTTTCATTCTGCCTGTGTGTGCTTGGAAGAGCTAGTGTAGGGAGAGAGCTGTTTAGTGATTTGAGTGACAGTTGATAGTAACTTTGCTGGCTAGTAATCTACTTGATACTGCTCTGTATTGTAGGGACAGAACTCTGCAGGGATTTGAGGGACATTTTAGGTTAGGTAGCTTTGCTGGCTAGTAATCTACCTTCTACTGCAGTGCTCTGTATGTAGCTGCTGTAGGCAGCTGTCCTGCTGCTGATCTCTCATCTGCTGACTGCTGCCTGTAACCCAATAGTCCTTGTAAGGACTGCTTTTATTTTCTTTTTTGTTTTTTTACTTTGCTACTATAAGAGCCCAGTGCTATTAGTCTAGCTGTGTTGGGGAGTGGGACTGGTGTGCTGCTCCTCCTAGTAGTTCACCACTACCAGCACCAACCAGAGTCAAAATTGTTACAAAGTATCTTATTTGCACCTGTTAGCTGTTCTGAGCTCTCTGCCAAAAGCTAATTAAGTTAGAAACTGTTTTTTTTCTGGCTGTTCAGTTCAGAGAAAAGAGGGACTTTCCAGTACAAAAGAGGGACAGGGGGTTGAGTGGTCAAAAGAGGGACAGTTGGGAGGTATGCAAGTGCCACCTAGCTGTGTGAGCTTTTTCACATTCTGTCTAAATAACAATAATAATTCCGTGTCCGTAAACATCACCTGAGTGATGTTTTTACAGCAGCAATAATATATTCCGTACCCACTACTGTATACGTTGCCCTTGCAGGCATTGTTTGCCCAGTCTTTAACCAAGTGCCACCTAGCTGTGTGAGCTTTTTCACATTCCGTGTCCAGAAACATCACCTGAGTGACGTAGTGTGATTTCTGCCCTTTACAGCACAAAACGCAGCGCTGTGTCAACAATGTATTTTTCAGATACATTTTTGCCCTTGATCCCCCTCTGGCATGCCACTGTCCAGGTCGTTGCACCCTTTAAACAACTTTAAAATAATTTTTCTGGCCAGAAATGTCTTTTCTAGCTTTTAAAATTCGCCTTCCCATTGAAGTCTATGGGGTTCGCGACGTTCGCGAACCGTTCGCATTTTTGACGCAAGTTCGCGAATATGTTCGCGAACATTTTTTCCGCCGTTTGCTACATCCCTATTGGAGTGCTGTGGTACTGAAGACGGCCGGAGTAATGGCGCAGAAGCGTCGTAATAAACAGTAATCGCTTGTTCACACTACAAAGTCCCTGGAGTGCAGTTTGTTGAATATGGTTTATGTAATTATTTGTTAGACCAGCACCCAGGCAATTTTTGATCTTGGTTGTGAGTGCAGCAGGCTGGACTTATTTAATATTTAATATATATATATATATATATATATATATATATATATATATATATATATATATATATATATATATATATATATATATAAATATATATATATCCCACCAATCCCTTTCTGGACTACAAATTAAGTTGCAGTTTGTATGGGGTGCCGTTTGTCCCAAATACATTCTGTATACAAAACTATCCCTAATACACAGAATGAATGTCTCTAATGTTATATAAGTATTTGTGACCATACACAGAGAAAAAGAATATACAAAAGACATTTCTATTAAAGAATGAAAACAAAATCTGGTTAGTGCACAAAAGGATGTCATTATATCACAAACTCCATTCTGTACAGTTTAATAAGCAATCTGTCTCACAAATGTATAACCTCCATGTAACGGACGCACTTATGTGCAAAGTTACTTACAGAATGAATTATGTAAAAACAAAGTTGGACATAATATATAATAGTGTAACTAACTAGTGCATATCAAGCTAGATTTGACTGACAAAATAGATATCTGTGACAGAAAGCAAGATTTTATAGTACAGGATTCATTCTTTCCACAAAATGACAGTTTTGTTCCACAAAACAGATAAAATAACCATTCTGTGAAGCAACACTGTCAGTCACATTCCTGAACCAATAAGAACAAAGCTTATTGCCATATACAAACAAGATGAGAAGTGGCCAGCTCTGCTCCACATGGCTAAGGCACAGTATCTGGCCTGCTATAGAGGCGCCTCTAATGTCCCCCGTGCTGCATAGTAATAAACATGAACAAACCTTTCCTAACAGGACTGCTGTTAAACACTACAGGTTCATAAATGGAAGTTTTTACAAATGGCTGAGAAATATAATGCTGCACTTCTAATGATTGTAGAAAAAGAAAAGTATGCAAAACATAAATATGATCATTTTAGGTGATATGGCTAGTCTTATTGTAGTAACCTGCTTGTGTGGCCATTTTGGTTAAGGGCATTCCTGCTGTTTTGCCATTATCTTATGACTCACTCCTGTTCCTCTTCCTGTCTAAGCTGAGAGTAATAATGGGACAGGCCACACCCACCTGCGATGTTGTATTAAATGTACCAGAAGTTACTGTGCTTGTCTGGCTGCTTTGCCTGACTCTCAGAGTCAGTTATAAGTTTTGTATATGATAGTTAGACTCCAATGTCTCCTCCTAGCTGTAATCTTGCACCAATTAGTATGTAGTAGTCTCTTAATAATGTGCTTTGCTATAGTTCAACTACTACATAATAGCTTTAGCCAGAGACTTGGGACTGATCATGTGCACACACATTGTGTATAGTATGATGTGTAGGTTATATGAGCAGCCACTCCTGAGTACTTTTTTTTTTGTCATGTAGCGCGGCAATTTTTTTTGACCACACCCATTTTTGTGGCCACACCCTGTAATTACCATGTTCATTTTACAAAGTTTGGCAGGTTATAAAAGTTTGAAAATATTTCTCCTTATCTAAACTGTTAAAATTACTTTTTCTTATCTCAAAATTGTTACAAAATATCTTAGTTGCACCTGTTAGCTGTACTGGCCTCTCTGCCAAAAGCCAATTAAGTTAGAAATTTTGGACACAATAAAGATCTTTACACTTTGAATTGGTGCCTGCTGGAAGTCTGCGTTCATTGAGTGCCTGCTCCTTTTTACATTTCGGTTTGTCCGCCCCCTATGCTGAGGGCTCAGGGCAGTGCACCTGGGCCGAAACGTGGTAAGTAATTTGTTTACCACATTGAAGTACCCATACTACAGATGACTTCTTGTAAGTTAGAAATTTCGTTTCTTTTTCTGGCTGTTCAGTGCAGAGAAAAGAGGGACTTTCCAGTACAAATGAGGGACTGCAGGCTGAGCTGTTAAAAGAGGGACTGTCCCTCCAAAAAAGGGACAGTTGGGAGGTATGCTGACTGTGCACATGATCAGTCCCAAGTCTCTGGCTAAAGCTATTATGTAGTAGTTGACATACCTACCAACATTTTGGAAATAAAAAGAGAGACAAAAAAATTTTTTGCATGTAGTGCAGCAATTTTTTTTGACCACACCCATTTTGTGGCTGCACCCCCTAATTACCATGTTCATTTTACAAAGTTTGGCAGGTTATAAAAATCTGAAAATATTTCTCCTTATCTAAACTGTTAAATTTACTTATTTTCTTATCTCAAAATTGTTATAAAGCATCTTAGTTGCACCTGTTAGCTGTACTGGCCTCTCTGCCAAAAGCCAATTAAGTTAGAAACTTTGTTTCTTTTTCTGGCTGTTCAGTGCAGAGAAAAGAGGGACTTTCCAGTACAAATGAGGGACTGCGGGTTGAGCTGTCAAAAGAGGGACTGTCCCTCCGAAAAAGGGACAGTTGGGAGGTATGTGTGCACATGATCAGTCCCAAGTCTCTGGCTAAAGCTATTATGTAGTAGTTGAACTATAGCTAAGCACATTATTAAGAGACTACTACAAGCTAATTGGTGCAAGATTACAGCTAGGAGGAGACATTGGAGTCTAAATATCATATACAAAGCTTATAACTGACTCTGAGAGTCAGGCAAAGCAGCCAGACAAGCACAGTAACTTCTGGTACATTTAATAGAAGATGGCAGGTGGGTGTGGCCTGTCCCATTATTGCTCTCAGCTTAGACAGGAAGAGGAACAGGAGTGAGTCATAAGATATTGGCAAAACAGCAGGAATGCCCTTAACCAAAATGGCCACACAAGCAGGTTACTACAATAAGAATAGCCATATCGCCTAAAATGATCATATTTATATTTTACATACTTTTCTTTTTCTACAATCATTAGAAGTGCAGCATTATATTTCTCAGCCATTTGTAAAAACTTCCATTTATGAACCTGTAGTGTTTAACAGCAGCTCTTTTAGGAAAGGTTTGTTCATGTTTATTACTATGCAGCACAGGGGACATTAGAGGCGCCTCTATAGCAGGCCAGATACTTTGCCTTAGCCATGTGGAGCAGAGCTGGCCACTTCTCATTTTGTTTGTATATGGCAATAAGCTTTGTTCTTATTGGTTCAGGAATGTGACTGACAGTGTTGCTTCACAGAATGGTTATTTTATCTGTTTTGTGAAACAAAACTGTCATTTTGTGGAAAGAATGAATCCTGTACTATAAAATCTTGCTTTGTGTCACAGATATCTATTTTGTCAGTCAAATCTAGCTTGACAAGCACTAGTTAGTTACACTATTATATATTATGTTCAACTTTGTTTTTACATAATTCATTCTGTAAGTAACTTTGCACATAAGTGCGTCCGTTACATGGAGGTTATACATTTATGAGACAGATTGCTTGTTAAACTGTACAGAATGGAGTTTGTGATATAATGACATCCTTTTGTGCACTAACCAGATTTTGTTTTCATTCTTTAATAGAAATAAGTCTTTTGTATATTTTTTTTATCTGTGTATGGTGACAAATACTTATATAACATGAGAGACATTCATTCTGTGTATTAGGGATTTTTTTGTATACAGATTGTATTTGGGACAAACGGCACCCCATAAATTTGTACATAGATTAAGTTGCACTTTGTTCATAGATTAGCCATAAACTATTCCTTTAAATAAGGTTTTTTTTCCTAACTTTGCAAAGGATCCAAATTGTGTCCTGTTCCATCATGAGCAGCATGTTCTCCACATTTTCCTAAGCGCAATAGGATATAGGAAAACTGCCCGTCAGTAGGAGAGACTTTGTTCATTTATTTATTGTCTGAAACAAGTGGCTGCTCTGTTTTCTCAGAACCTGGGAAATGTGTTAGATGGTTTCCTTTACTAATTTCTGCAGTATAATTTAATACAACAATGTCAATCTTTTTCTCACCCATTTTCTGCAAATTTTTATCACTCTATGCCGAAGTACTTTCACAACATTGTCTAAAGGAGTAGACACTGACATTGTTTTTGCACAGCGCAAGGGAAAAGATATGAAACTCGCTGGCTTGTCACTGGAGTGGGAATCTGTTTAGTAACACTTGGCCTGTCTGCTGAATCCCCAATCCACTATGAATCTTCCGAAGAAAGCAGCTAGACCACAGCTAGACCAGGGAGAAATGTTCTGATGAGAACAAGCATGGGCTCACTGCCAGTTTCTTCTTTATAACAAGCTTGCTTAAGCTGCTCTTGCTCAGACCAGTACAGTTTGGCTGACATCTGTCCCAAACAGTCTTCCTTTTGCCCTGTTCAGGGAAGATGTGCTGCCTCAGGTTTAAACAATCAATGCAAGGTCAGTTCGCATCTGGCTTCATTGGTCAAAAGAAACCTTTGTTGGCTTTATTGTTACAAGACTACAACTCCCAGAATATCATTGCAATAGTTTGTGAGTCAGCACCAGCTGGGGTGCCACAAGGAGTGCCACAAATTAGTCATCTCTGATAGATTTTAACACTTAATTTACTTATTTACTAAAAAAATTACTCTTTTTCCCTTCCCCACCCTCTACCCTCCAAACACATTTCATACATCAACACACCCGCAAAATTTGTAGGCTTCCTGGACTCATTTTGCCCTTTGTCAATAAAGTGGCAGGAAAACTGAATTAAATACATATAACATTTTTTTCTCCTTACCATAACATATTCAAAATCTTGCACAGGGGGTTAAAGGGTTACATCCACGCTTGATTTCAATGGGAAAAAGAAAAGAAAATCTATTCAATGGTCTGTTTTTCAATTAGGCATTGTGGTTAAAACGAAGAGATTAAATTACAATTTTATCTAAAATTGTAAAAGCCATAGCAGCGATAGAGAACATGAAACATTGTGGCGGAGGCCAGAAACTTACTCATCTAAGTATCACAATTTCTCCTGGCTAATGGATTTCATTACTGTGTTTGACTCAGCTTTCCTTAAAGATAAATATGTCCAGAGCAATGAATTCAATTGATATTACAGCGAATATACACTTTAGTCTTTTGTAGGGAAAAAAAGGGAAGATATGAAAAAAGCTAGACAAGTTATTTTAATATAAACATCCTGCAATTATACAAGATGTTTGTGCAGCAGCAATAAAAGGAAAATGGGATAAAAATAAATATTATACAGCTTAACAGCAAACGGGTTGCAAAAGAGTATATACACTGGGTAATGGGAAAAATAATGACAATGCCTGTATTAGTGGCAATGTTTTTTTAATGCAATAGTTCACCATTAATATAACCTGCAAGAAAATAGTTTTGTTTTGTATAGGGGTTTGTATATATAAGGTAAGCTTTAAAGGCTTGAGAAAAGGCAAAATTAAGCCTGAATCGTTGCCTGTTTTCTGACCTAATAAATTCAACCTTTGACTTTTTGCAACAAAGAGGTACTGCAGCTGCATTGTTTCTAGTAAGTCTACTTAACCCCCTGGCAAGGGTTTCCAGTCTGCTTTAAACCAAACTCTCAAGATTTTATAAGATGTTTCCAGCGCACACAACTTATAACAATTAGTAGTAAAGGTATGACATTTTGGATTGTAAATTCCCATCACATGTATTCTGTTTATGAAAGGGTTAAAACAGAGCACTCCATAGTTTGCCAGAAGGAAACTTAGCTCTCTCTTCACTTATTTGTGATTTTAGTTGCATATTTTATCAAAGGGTAACACTAGAGAGAATCCTATTTTCACCCAATGATAAATATGCCCAAAGTGAATAGAAAGCTGGGAGTTTCCCTCTGGTAAACAGTTGCCAACTCTATATACAAGCTTTGATAAATATGCTTCTGTGATCCTTAGTGAATGCCATGGTAACACTGCCTCCAGAAAACTGCCGGCAGTGTTACCACGGCATTCACTAAATGCCGGGTTCTGCTATGAATTATAGTTTAAAACATAAGCGACCCAGTGACAAGGTAATTTGCTAGCGAAGTGTATTTCTCATCTATTAGTAAATGTTGTTGTGAAGTGACTTTGTAGAGAAAATTTATCAGAAAAACACTATTCGCTCTTTAGTAAATGTTCCCGATGGTGAGACAGTAATCAGAATAAATCCTGGTTTGTATGCAGGTGTGCTGCTATTGTTTGCTCATGTACTTATGTAATTAGGGAGTTAATGTCACGGCCGGCACCCAATACCAGAACAAATGCCAAGGACCCTGGTCTCGGCTTCACCAGTAGTGTGACCACCTTTGGGCTTCGGGAGGAGCCCTCAGCTTAATTGGGTGCCACCTGGACTTAACGAGGGGTGCAAGGCGAGGTGTTCTGGCTGGCAAAGGGGCACGACCGGATAGCAAGAGTCTTTGGGCAGAAGATCAAGGACAAGGCGTCTGGTGGAAACGGAACAGACCGGAACAGGACAGGCAGATAACAGAATTGTCAAGCAAGCAAGGGGTCAAAACCAGATAATCAGGCAGACTGGATAAGGCAGATGGATGGTCGGACAGGCTGGGTCGAGGCAGGCGGATATCAGAATAGTCAGGCAGGCAAGGGTCGAACCGGGTTGTCAGTCAAGGGGTTAAGCAGGAAGAGTTGTCGTAGGCAGGCATGGGTCAGGATACAGAATGCAGAATAGTCAGGAACAGGCAGGGTCAAACACGGATAATCAGTCAGGATAGCAAATTCAGGAACAGGTAGCACAAAGCTCAGGAAACCACAGGATATGATCCTATAACGGGCACTGGCTACAGGTCTGAATGGGCCTTAAATATGGTCAAAGTTCGCGCCAAAACCTGCGTCAATGCGCGCTGTTGCAATCACGCCAGCGCACCTGTACCTTTAAGATGGCGCCGGCAAGGGGAGGACAGGAGCGGCGCAGCGGGCGTCCACGCCGAATTTTCACCTTTGAAGGCTTCGCCACAGTTTGCGCAACTTCGCCAGGTGTAAATTCGTTACCACTATGCTAATTCACTAAAATGCGAAGTTACGCCTTTGTAGCAGAACGCTGGTGTTAATTCATCAGCATGAGCATTTCATAGCGAACTTTTGCTATTGTTCAATTTTCTCTAGCGAAATTTGAATAGGGCAGGTACATATAGGTTGTTTATATAGTGAATAAAGTACCCCCTCTTGTAAAATATAAGGATATTATAAGTTACCGAGGAGTTTCATGACCATATAAAAACACGAGGCCGCAGGCCGAGTGTTTTTATACAGGTCATGGAACTACGAGGTAACTTATAATATCCTCATATTTTACAACTGGGGGTACTTTATTAATTATAATACACAAATTTTAGTGAGTCATGTGACAGAAATTACATCACTACTCACCGTTTATAACTGATGACATCACTACTCACCGTTTATAAGGATATAATTTACAAGATATTCATGGCTTTTGTGTATTATATAGTGAATAAAGTACCCCCTCTTGTAAAATATAAGGATATTATAAGTTACCGAGGAGTTTCATGACCATATAAAAACACGAGGCCGAAGGCCGAGTGTTTTTATACAGGTCATGGAACTCCGAGGTAACTTATAATATCCTCATATTTTACAATTGGGGGTACTTTATTTATTATAATACACAAATTTTAGTGAGTCATGTGACAGAAATTACATCACTACTCACCGTTTATAACTGATGACATCACTACTCACCGTTTATAAGGATATAATTTACAGGATATTCATGGCTTTTGTGTATTATATGTCTATAATACACAAAAGCCATGAATATCCTGTAAATGATATCCTTAGAAATGGTGAGTCATGAAACTCCTCGGTAACTTATAATATCCTTATATTTTACAAGAGGGGGTACTTTATTCACTATTTATTAGATATGTTGGGGAAATAGCTTGAAGTGGCCACTTATTATTGTAAAAAAAAATGTCCAAGGAAGCAAATTAAAGACAAAAGAGATCCTCTAATGCCCTAGACATGAGCCCACCCTAAAACAAATGTGGCATGCCCCTCAAATGGTTGGAAAAAAATATCTTTAGCTAGAACTTTTGAAGGCAATCCCGCTTTAAAATATGTGATTTTTTAGAACTTTTATGACTTTTCAGGCATACAGGATATGATGTCACTGACATAAGATTGAGGAAGATGTAGCTTCATCTTATCAGTTTGCCAGGTCTAAGGTGGCGAAGGAAACTCTGGCTAAAGAGGTAACGTTCTGTAAAATTCCCACTTGCAGAGTAACGATTGTTCGCCTGAGCATAGGGTGCGAAACTGCGCTAGCGACGATCTCTTTCTCTAGCGAATTGTCCTCTATGCCTGGTAGTAAATTGGCAATGTCTCTTCAGATGGGATTTCTGTGAAATGTTCACTAGTGGCAGCTAGTTCACCCTTTATTAAATCTGCCCCTTGTGTTATGCTCCCAGCATTGGTACTATATATATATATATATATATATATATATATATATATATATATATATATATATATATATATATATATATATATAGCAACGAGATAAACATACAAAGCAAGGTCACAAAAGAAGTATACTTTGAATGTAATATTGCCTGAACTGTGCAAATGCAGCAAAAAGACAGTAACAGCGTGTATGCACCCTTAGTTAATAGAATGGTGTTTTCCCCTTTTTTAGTTCCAAGTACGCAAGAAATGCAAGCAGCACACATATGATGGATTCTGATAGGAGAATCCTTTCTGCATGTATAATTACATAACCTTTTATAGTATAATTGAGTTATTTAGACACGGGGACTTGCAGCTATTGAAAGACATTCCACGCCAATAGTGGGCTCCTTACTCCCCCAGGGCATGCCTCAATTGACAGGGGAACACCTCCCCTCTCCCAACTCTCTACAGACCCAGTTTATTTTGAAGTATACCTTTACTGGGCATTTTCCTAATTTATACACCATGTTTCTGGACACAGACAAGTGACAGATTTCAGTATGTATTTATGAACTGAAAAGAAAATTTGGTTTTGCAGTTTAACCTTGTTTTTGTATTCAGATACCAGCATGATTTTTGGGATATAATTGATCTTGTGGTTCCTACAGACATGAGGCAGGTCTAACCTTCCTAAGCCAGTCTTGCGTGATGGAATCGAGATGCTAGTAACAGATATAGTGAATAAAGTACCCCCTCTTGTAAAATATAAGGATATTATAAGTTACCGAGGAGTTTCATGACCATATAAAAACACGAGGCCGAAGGCCGAGTGTTTTTATACAGGTCATGGAACTCCGAGGTAACTTCTAATATCCTCATATTTTGCAACTGGGGGTACTTTATTTATTTTAATACACAAGTTTTAGGGGGTCATGTGACAGAAATGACATGAGAACTCACCGTTTATAACTGATGACATCAGAACTCACCGTTTATACAGATATAATTTACAGGATATTCATGGCTTTTGTGTATTATAAAGCTTATATAGTATCCATAAAGGCCTAAGCCTCAGTTCAGATTTGGTGTTTTTAGAAGACAGGAAAGTATGGTCTATATAAATTAACTACCGACTTTTTGTAATTGTTGGGGTTAACTGCTTTGGTGCCAAGATAGTTTGTAATATACAATGTATTGTGCTGCAGTCAATATCACATAAAGAAACAGAAAACTGTTCTCTGAAGATAAGGTTTTCAGTACGAAGCAGAGAGACTGCTGATGTAAAAACATTAATTACACACAAAACAGCTTTCTCTGTATACTCTAAAGACATGTTACCATGGCAGGGATATTGTCATTTGTTTTAATTGCTGCTAATCTTGTTACTTCTAATTGACTAAACATTCAGAAAGAAGCTTCAGACATGTACTAAAGGTGTTGTCCCATTTACACTGTCAAATTGCATTTTTAAAACTACCTTCACTTTTCTGTTCTCATTTAGGCCAACTGCTTACTTTGTAATTAAGCCTGTAATTTTCTGTTTGGACAAATGACTTATTGTAGCACCCTTTCAGCATTCTACATTTTTTCCAGAGAACCCTATTAGATACATTTAGGAAAATGTAAACACTTGCTTATGACTGATTGAATGAATTCATATGATATTTTGCAAGACAGCACTTATATTGGTATATATTTATGTAATAATGTACACAGTATGAAAAATACCAACATATTAGGGCTATCCAGCTGGAGGTCTGTAGTCAAATCTCAAATGGGACCCTTAAAAAGTCCATGCACCAACCTCTATGTACACTGTATTATATTGTCATTTTAATATAATATAGGCCGTAAATGTGATGTTATTTTAAATACGCATTCTATCTCACTTTCTACATATGCTGTATACACTCAAGCAGGTAATGATAATTAAAAGTGTTAACATGTTAACAGTTATATGCCAAGGGATCATCAGCCTTTTTTCATTTTAGCCGGCACAGATTCAGGGAAGGTGTTTGCGGAGATTGTTCGCCACAAAAATGAGGCGATTAGTCGCCAGGCAACCAAATCTCCCCAAAACTACCTGTGTGGACTTACCCCAAATGTTGAGAATAGGGTTCAGCCTTGTCCACAAGAGATGAGATGCAAAAAAAGAACCCTTTGTCATTAAAATAAACATTTTTGTATTTTTTAGAAAGGCATACAGTTTTCATTATAGAAGACCTATTCAAATATCATTTTTAAAATACATAAGCCAAACATATTCTGTCATTACATAAGGTTCCACATATTATGATAGGAAAAGTGGTTATCATAGGAAATGAGCACTTTGTACAATTCCTTTATACTCTCAACACCCTACGCGGACCTTTTTAAAAGTTACATGCTGCCCTTAGCACTGCCAGTGTACTACAACTCAACCAGGGTCCTCAGTGGGGTTTAAAAGGTCATAAAGGAAGTCAATGAGTGAAATGACAGATAATGGATGAGAAAGAGGGCAAGTTTAAAAAGGCTGGTTTAGTGGCAATCAATTTCATGACCTTGATGAAATCAAGGAACAAAAGAGGAGGGGCTGTATAATGTGAAAGGATTGTAGAGACATAAATCTGTAGATGTGCATCAGAAAAGTGACCTGATGTGGTCTTCATATCAGACAATGGCTCTAGATTCTTCCCATTCCAAGTGCTTTCACACTTCCGTAATATGAAGTGACAGGGTTGTGCTCTGTGTATTTATAGTCTGAAACCACAGTAACTTGCCCTAATACTTTGATCTTAATGTGACTAAGGAATCAAATTCAGAAAAGGATTAACACTAATAGACTGTTTCAATAAAAGGCAGGAGTTGCTAACAGAACAATCAATTGCTGATCTTGTCAGATAACCAGCTGATTCATTTCATTGTAATTGGTCATGTTGTGGTTTGGAGGGAACATTATCTGCCTAATCATCTTTAAGGGAAATTTTAATAAAATTAAAAAGGGTAAATGTTTTTTATGATTGCCCTGTTAAAATTTTTTTTTTATATTTGAACATGGTCATAAAGCTAATTTAATAAGCAATAATTTAAGCTTTAGTCTTGTTTTTTAATTCAGTATATTTGTTTATTTACTCTTGCCACTGCAGATGTGTTTTATCCCATGTCTGTCAAACCTCATTTCAATCTCAGGTACACTTTATACTCTAAAACTTCAAGCATTTCAAATGAAAATAGAGGAATGTTTAATTTACTTTAAAAATCTAGAAATTATCATGATCGTTTATTTATACACTGCCAGCAAGTTACGCGGCACTTTACAATAGTTTAAAACAAACAGGGGTACAGTAATTTAGCTAAAAAGGGTTACAGAGTCAAAAAAAAGATCAGAGGGCCCTACTTGCAAAAGCTTATTTAATGGATTTGAGTACATTTCTATTACAAAGAGTAAGTGATTATGACTATTACAAACAATTGGTAAATATGTGGTAAGTTGATGTCTGATTAATCAAGTTATTCTTCCCTAAACAGGTAGGTCTTTAAAGTTATGCTGACAGTAAAAAACTACTTTTTAAAATATGAATGTGAATTAGAATATGAATGTACATTAAGAGGCAGATTTATCAAGGGTCGAATTTCGAAGTAGAAAAAACTTTGAAATTCGACCATCGAATAGCATCCTCCGACATTCGAATTCGAAGTTGGAGGATTTCATACATCGTACGATCGTATTCTGATTGTACGATCGTACTACGATCGTACGTCGAATCGAACGATTTTATCGTACGTTCGCACGATTTTCCCAAAAAATCCTTTGACTAAAAAAAACTTGGCAAAACACACAGGATTATCGAATGGTCAAATAGTCGAGCGATTTTTACTTAGAATCGAAGTCAAAGTAAATTCGAAGTCGTAGTATCCTATTTGATGGTCGAAGTATCCAAAAAATTACTTAGAATTTCGATTTTTTTTTTTACTTAGAAAATTCCCTCAAATTCACTTCGACCCTTGATAAATCTGCCCCTAAAAGTTACCTATAAGTCATGTTGATTGTTTTTTTGCTGAGGGATTTGTTTTTGTAAGCAATTGTTACTTGAAGTTGCTAAACCTGACTGTTTTGCCAACCTGACTGTCCCATCTCAGCCTGTCAGTTAAAGTTTCTAATGCTAACGGACTCCTGCTGCACAAATATGGCAGCCCCCTCATACAGGAACATCAGACAAGTAATGTAAAAGCATTGTGCAAATACTTTATGGCAAACTTATAAGTAGCTTTCAAAGGCAATTTTATGATAGATGTAAAAAATAGTTTAATTACTGGTGTCAGTATCTCTTTGGAAGGAAGCGAAGCGTCTGATAGATTGAGGAAGAAAATTCAACAACAGCAGAGGGCCTATAACACAGGGACTTGAGGAACTCCAACAGTGAGGGAAAATGAGAGGCAGGTCAAATTAAAGAAAGCAACTTTGAACTGTCAGAAAGTTAGGACTTAAACCATGAAAGATCAGTGGAATGAATGAGTGTAAAGAATGTGATTGACTGTGTCAAAGGCAGGGCCGGATTTACATAGTGGGCGCCCCTAGGCCCACTGCCATTCGTCACCCCCTGAACCCTCCCCTTTATTCATGCAAATTTTCATTATCTGGACTGGAGCAATGAGGATTGGCGCACAGGAAATTTAAAGAATTATTGTAACTCCATTGAACCAATGTGGGTGTGGTTGGGCAGCATGCTGCCCCCCTAAAATCCTGCCGCCCTAGGCCCGGGCCTAGGTGGCCTTTCCAGAAATCCGGGGCTGGTCAAAAGAGTTTATAAAAGAGTTTTGAGGTGTCACTGGTCTTTTGCTGGGAATATGACATATATGGACACTGTATTTAAAGGGGTTGTTCACTTTTAAATTAACTTTTAGTAGGATGGAGAGAATGATATTCTGAGATAAACTGCAATTGGTTTTCATTTTTTATTATCTGTGGTTTTTGAGTTATTTAGCTTTGTAATCGGTAGATCTCAAGTTTGAAGTTGATGCATTGATTTGAATAAGATACTAGAATATGAATGGGGGGGCTGATTAGACAGATGAGTAAAAAAAGTAACAATAACAATAAACTTGTAGCCATACAGAGCATTTGTTTTTAGATGGGGTTAGTAACCCCCACTGAAAGCTGGAAAGAGTCAGAAGAAGAAGGCATACAATTCAAACTATCTAAAGAAAAAAATGAAGGCTAATTGAAAAGTTGCTGAGAATTAGCCATTCTATAACATGCTAAAGGTAACTTAAAGGTGAACCAACTCTTTAAGAGTGAAATGCGCCTGTACTTTCCTTCACTTTAAAGGAGGAGTTGATTAGCAGCATTCGAAATATAACGTTCGAAATATAACCTTGCCGTTGGTGATGTCGCCAAATGAGCGGATCTTATAGTTATGGCCAGCTTTAGAGTGCTCAAAAGTTTCCAAACTTTTTTGTAAACAGGGTTTTAGTATATTGAGGACTGGCTAGTAGGTAACAAGGTGGCTTTCCCAAGGAATATCTGCTATTACCTAAAAAACATAGTACAGGGTGCAGCAGTATGTCTCTAATTTGCTTTTTCAAGCTAAAAGTGTAAAATCAGGAGCAGAACACAAAGCAGACATCTGTGTTTTCTCAGAGTTCTCACACCTGGGTTCTACAGACAGCACCATTTCCATTCAGTGTAATGAGAACCAGCTGTCATTTAAACTAAGTTGTTGTCCCTGAGAAGATCTGCCTGAAAAGAACACACTATGGAGCAGTAAGGTTCTTGTTTGCACTCTCACATGAAGGGGCAGATTTATCAAGGGTCGAAGTGAATTCGAGGGAATTTTCGAAGTAAAAAAATTTGAAATTCGAAGTAATTTTTTGGATACTTCAACCATCGAATAGGATACTACGACTTTGAATTTACTTCGACTTCGATTCGAAGTAAAAATCGTTCGATTATTCGACCATTCCGAAGTGCTATGTTAGCCTATGTGGCCCTGCCAGAGCATATTTCTAAGTTTTTGGGTTTCGAAGGAATTGTACGATTCGAAGTACGATCGGAATACGATCGTACTACGATCGGAATACGATCGTACGATGAATAAAATCCTCCGACTTTGAATTTGAATGTCGGAGGATTCTATTCGATGGTCGAATTTCTAAGTATTTTCCACTTCAAAATTCGACCCTTGATAAATCTGCCCCTATGGGTGAGCTGCAATGACAACTGTAATAAGGATAAACCTCTCTGTCTTTAGACATAAAATTATGTTATGTTAATTTTCTGCATTTGATTAAAGAGGTTGTTCACCTTTGAGTTAACTTTTAGTATGATGTAGAGAGAGATATTCTGAGGTGATCCATAGAGAGCCCATTTCTGTTAAAATATACCATTTTGAACCATATAATCTCAAAAAAAAGGAAACATTATACATGTGCATTCCGATCTCGCATGTGAGATCTTAATGCATATGTATAATGTTTTCCTTTTTTGTTTCCTTCGCATGTGAGATCTTAATGCATATGTATAATGTGGTTTACATTTTTTGAAATTATATGGTTCAAAATGGTTATGTTTATAATACCAATTTTAACAGAAATGGACTCACTATGGATCACCTTTTGGATTATCATATGGACAATTTTTTGGACAGTCTTTTGGACTATATTTCACTATATTTCATTTTGTACACATGTCTGTGATGTTACAATTAGGAGAGGGTGGGGCATGCACTCACACCCCCTTTCCTCAGTTTAAAAAGGTTTTTGATGGTGTAACACGGGGCTTGATAAAGGGCCTGGTAGGCCCGAAACGTTGCCTTTTGTATTATATGGGCTGAATAAATAAATTCCTCTTTGAGCACTATTACGGCTTATACAGTGTGCTGCTGGTGATTTTTCTTCAATATATGGATATGACCCTATGACAGGAGTGGGTCCTCCGGTACAGCACCTGGCACAACAAAAGTGTTTGGTCTTGAGGTGAGCACTCCACAATAGTGACAAGACTCACAGGCATAAAAGACCCCTGTACAAAATACAGGTTTCCAGAACCCTTTATGTTCTATCGACATTCTTCCCATAAAGTAAGGTCCCTCTTGTATGGTGGGAGTTGCACCAGCAAGGGTCATTGTGAGCAAAAAAACATGGCACTTTGGCCTGTTTTTTGCACTTAGCACACCTGATGAGCCATAAAGTATGAAAATGCAGGTAAAGGAAGATGTAGACTGTCTTTCTTTTCTTCTACCACCCTCAAGTAGGCATGACCCAATGCTACTCTTTCCATAAATAATATGGGAAAGGACTGGACTCAATCTCTATGTGGGAAAGGACTGGACTCAATCTGTGTAAGCTTCAGATCTGTACAGATGCTAAAAAAATATTAGAAAGTAGGCACTAAGTAAAAGGCTGATAGAGGTAAAAATTGCACATTTACAGCATTTTGGGGAATGTCCTAGGCATGGCTAGGAGCAACATAACATGACTAAAGCAGTTGAAGAGTGGTGGCACTGACAAAATGTAATTGGAATTTTGGAGCTGTACCCAAACCATATTAAAAAAACAATAAGGACTCATCCAACTAGGGACCAGGGCAATGACTAGATTTAGAAACCTGCTGAATTACATTGTATAGCATGTAAGATATATAAACCCCCAGAATTTACTATATAAACTTATTGGCAGATTTATCGATTCAAATTGAATCCAAATTGAGTTTTCCTAAAAACTTGAATGTTAGGAAGGCAATTAACATATTCAAATGGTTCAACGGACCTCTACCATTGACTTGTAAATGAACTTGGCATGTTTTAGGTGGCGAATATTCGAATTAGAACTGTTTCCATGTTCGAGGTGTGATAAATTTCACATTCGAATTGGGTGATTACAATTTATATGTGTGAATTTTGACACCAAACAAATTTTTGAAAATTCTAATTTACCATTCGACCCTTAATAAATCTCCCCCTTAGTATTGATAGAAGTAGGGATATTTTATTCTTATAATGCAGTACTTGTGCAACATTGATACAGGGACTTTTTTATGCTTTTACGTCTTTTTACATCATTGAAAGGAAAGATACAGTAATTATAGGTCCAAGCTAAATCTGACAAGGCTCAGCACACACCTCTAATATAAACACCGATTACAGCCCATTTCCCGATGGATGACAGCTCCCAGTCTGAGCACTTCTCAGAGCTGACTAAAACTGCAGCATGTGACCAAACTCAGGCCTCATTAGCCAGACAGCGGTGGAAAGTTTTGCAGGGAAGAAGTACAGAGCTGTAAAATACAGAGGGTCAGAGAATGAATGAGAATGAAGCTAATAAGTGCAAAGAGAAAAATACACATTCCATTTTCTGGAACCCAGGAGAGGAGGATATACTGGAATAACTATTATATACTAGAAAAACAAAGATACAAAACTGATGTAAGTAAAACAAATTAGGAGGGCGACCATATTTTAAGCCCCTCACAACGACCAAAATGTATGATCTATTACCTCAGGCTGGCACTCCTAGGGGCAGATTTATCAAAATATGAGTTTGCAGCTTAATAAATAAAAACTCAGCCACGTTCTGTTCAATCCTAGGGGATTTTTAGAACTGTATTTATCAATGAGTGAAAGTTAGAATTCACCATTTGATAAATGTGGTTCTAAAAATCCCATAGGAATGAACAAAACGTGGCTGAGTGTTTATTTATTAAGCCAAGTCACATTTTGATCAATCTGCCCCCTAGTGTTTAAATAAACAAACTGACCTTGGATACTTCTCTGCAAAGTGCTGCACCACCATGTTTTCACTGCTCCCAGGTAGTGTGCTGCTTATGCCACAAACTAATGATGACACACAGGAGACTTGGGAGAATGGATAACTCAGACTTTGCTTTGTTTGTGGCTTATGAGACCATATTCTTTGACACACGTATTCAGTCCCTGTTTTTTTTTGCATAGAATAACAGTGGGAGAATATAACTTTTTATACAAAGCTGCCCCCCAAGTTATGGCTTTGACTTTAGGATTTTATGCTACTTTAATTAATGTGTTCAACTGTGCCCAGTAATGAATCCTGTCACGTAGGTCTCTTTCTCTAGCCATGTTAGCTGAAATGCTTTTATTAATATCTGTTTATATTTTGCGGTAAATTTCTCCCAAAAAATTAGCAAAACTCAATTTTGGGCGTCTGAATAGTGTTGACGTGCGACAGTTTTGACACAAGCAACTTTTCCAGCGTGCGTCCAACATTTTTTGCCGCCGGCGAAACTTTGCGGCAGTTTTGCGTAAATGCGTTGCAAATTCGTGCCTGGCGAATTTATTCGCCCATCACTATTTCCAGAATTTCAGGATATTTAATCATTGTATCAGTCCCTGTAACACAACTAGAAAAGTAACTGGCCTTCTGGTCACTTCATTTTGGCAACAGTTTATATTATGCAATTTAATGAAAGGGATGAAATATATAATTTCGTAAATCACCGCTCTCCTGACTCATTCAAGCATGGGTTGGAGACTGTGTCTATTCCTATTGGCTCTTAACAAGTTACTGAATCTAAATAAACAGGTCCTATACCAGCAAATTTAGAAGGGGGGCTCTATGCCTCTGAGCAGGAGCTTTGATGGATGGATAGGAAGTGCAGACAGAAAGTGGAGGGTTAATAAGAGGGGGATTGGTAGGAGAGGGTTTGAATCAAGCAGAAACTGAGGTCACAATAGGGCAAGATATTAGTAGGAAAAAGGAAGAGGAGGCCTCTTTTACCTTCTGGAAGACAAGGAACATTGTCCCACCCACCCTCTTCTTCTTGAGTACGATGGGTGAAAAGGATTTGATAGGATAATGATTATGTTGTCACAGCTTGTGGAGGAATTCTTGTTTGGGGGTGGGGGCTAGGTACCAGTTTTTGGCACATGGATGTCAAAGATGGATGGTAATCTCCTAGGACAAGGGTCCCAGGAGGGTGGCGTACTAAAGTTTGCCTGCTCTCACTTGCCCACCTGATGCAGCAGATGGTGACTGGCATGGCAGACAGCCATTGTTGGTGTTTTATTGATAAGTGTTCCGTTGGGGGTATAACATGTAATATTGTTTCACGTTAGTGGTTTTAAAATTTTCACTTTGAATTACATTATACTCTATGTATGTATGTATATATATATATATATATATATATATATATATATATATATATATATATATATATATATATATATATATATATATCTTCATTGATCATTGTATGTTTTAAAGGAGAATTCAACCCTAAACTTAAAAAAACCCTACCCCCCACCCTACATAGACCCACCTCCCTCCTCCCCCCAGCCTAAGTGTTACCCGGGCAAATGCCCATAATGTTTTACTTACCCCTAGGTGTAGATTTAGGCATTAGAGTTCACGGACGCTGCTTCGGTAATCTTCAGAATGAGACGGCAATTTCAATGCGTACGCAGTTGTTTTGAAACAGAAAAATCCTCCAACTGCGAATGCGTCACCAAGCTAATACCGAAGATTAGCGAAGAGAAGAAGATGGCGCATGTGAACTCCGATGCTTGAATTTTGCACAGAGGGGTAAGTAAAACGTTAGGGGCAATTGCCGGGATAACACTTAGGCTGGGGGGTGGAGGGAGGGGGGTCTATGTAGGGTAGGTGGTAGGGTTTTTTTAAGTTTAGGGTTGAATTCTCCTTTAAAACCAAACTAAAGCTTAACTAAAGAAGTAGGCTAGGAATGTTGTACATTATATTTTGGGCTTCTGTACCAGCCCAAGGCAACCACAGCCCTTTAGCAGTAAAGATCTGTGCCTTCAAAGATGCCCCAGTAGCTCCCCATCTTCTTTTCTGTTGATTCACTGCACATGCTCTGTGCTACTATCACTTACTGAGCTTAGGGACCCACTCAAAATATACTGTGTATACAGAATAGAAATAATACAGATAATTACTTAATACAGATAATTACTACATGGCAGCACAGAAACCAGTGCAATTAGCATCAGAATGTAATAATCAGCCATGTGGCATCAGCTTGTATTACATCTCATTTTCTGCTTGATAATTTGCAATGACCCCTAAGTTTAGCTTCTCACCAGCTGCTCAGAGCCCACTGAGCATGTGAGTGTCGCAGACACTTTCCAAGATGGTGACCCCTTATGACAAGTATGAAGTCCTTGATCATTGCTGCTATTGTGAAGCTGAAACTTAAGGCTGGTGCAATAAATTCAATATATATAAGATATGCAATTTCTAAGCATATTCATATTTAGGGTTTAGTCCTCCTTTAAGTGGGGCAGCGTTTGTTAAAATGGGTCTGGGGAACTGAAAAAAAAATGGGATTTTGGTAAGGAATCCTGCCAGATTGACATGTAAATTACATAGAACAGTGACTCGTGTCTAAAAAAAGTCAATGTACTTTACTGTCTATAAGGCTGTAGAAATGTCATACTTGACACATTTATGATAATCACCCATAAAAAGAAAGCAGAGAATTTCAAAAAGTATATAAATAATAATGGCGTGAATACAAAACTATAACATAGGGTTTGCTGACCACTACATTCCTTAGACTTTTCCATACTCAGAGTAAAAGCAGAACATCACAAAAGTTCATGGAAATGGTTAGTAAACCCCCTCATGATTGTTCTTATACTTAGCTATGAGTGGTACATTTTTTAAATCAACATCCTGCTTTGCACATATACACTACCTGTGCTTCCAACTCATAGATCAGATATCTTGCAATGGATCACTGCAAATGTGGCCTGCGGAGCAGATGCAAATCTTCATTGTGTATACAGATGTCCTTTATATTGTACATCTGGATAATATATGGCCTAACTCTCTGCAGAATTTAAGTTTATTTAACCCATGGAATGTTTCCACCTTAATGTACAAAGCTCCCAGCTCCTACCCTAATGCAAGATATTTCTGTTGTGAGTTTCATACATGTTTTTTTAAGAAAAAGAGAAATGTATACTTTTCTTCCAGAGAAGGTTCATTTTCTCCCCCTCTTTCACATGGGACTCCTGAAAAAATGACTTGCTGCCAAGTATCATCCAAATTACACTAATGGTGTAATTAGAGAGTTCAGTGTAAAAACCAAGAAAAGCCAATGTAAGGAAATACAGTGCTAAGCACCAAATAAGCTATGATTCAGATTAGAAAAAAGTTTTGAATATTATTTCCAGATCAGCCATTACTCCTGTCACCTTGTTCAGAGATACCACACTCACCAGCTTGCAGACAGGAATTTTTTCATAATAAAAAAAGATCTGACATAGTCATGTGGCTGGTATATGGCAATATATCATCTAAGGCACCACAACAATTTAATTTAGATTATTTTGGATAGTGTATAATGGCATCAGGGCCGCCATAAGAAATCACGGGGCCCCGTACAACAAAAAATTATTTTGGGCCCTGGCTTTGGGCTATTTTGAAAGTGCAGCATGGCCGGGCCCCCCTTCAGGCCGGGGCCTGGTACAGCCAGTACCCCCTGTGCCCCCCTGATGGCGGCCCTGAATGGCATGCACAGCAAGGACCTTTTGACCTGTATCTTCTGGTGAACTTCGACTTGCTCTTGTTCCAGAGCTCTGAACTGTGTCTTATTAAAGATCTAATTTTATGAAACTTACTAGCACTCTTTGAGAAATTCCCACTGCAGATAATGTGGAGATAATATTTGACTCTTAACAGTTTATTTCCACTTCCTGAGGAATGTGTTCTGAATCAAATGCCCCCTCACTATTTTTGAATTAAATATAGTAATTATTACCTTGCATGTTATATACCTTACTACCAAGTAAGCCCAGCTATGGTATAATCTTAGATTTTGGGAGTAGGAGTACTATACTTTTTTATTAATCTGCATCACAGAACTGCATGCCACATTCTGCGAGACAGGAACCCTGGGACTGTTAGTGAGCAGGAGAGTCCTGCCGGAATTGGTCTTTAACGATGCCCTTTTGTGGCCCCGGAACTTCCTTCTGTGGTCTAACAAGTAGAACCAAAAAGTGCTGTACAGATAAGGGTTAAACTGAATCGGACAGGTTAGAAAACTTCTGTCGGCTGCCGATAATATCTCTGCATGTATTGCTAATCGTATGATTTTCAGAGGGAGACTGTCACTAGCTTTGGTCGGACATAACTTTCGTACAATTGCTGTCAGGGGCAGAACATCAGCTGATCTGTTCTTTTAATCTGAATGGTTAATGGCAGGTCGGGAGTTGGGGAAGTCCAATCGTTTGAGGATTCTTATGATCGGTTCTTTGCGTCTATGGCCAGCTTTAATCAAGACAAGCATGTAGTCAGAGCAGACAGAGAACAATCAGAGTCAATAACGAGGAGATCAGTAATAAATAGACTTTGGAAGGACTGTAGGAACACAGAGCCAACTGTGGCAAATGATACATACTTAGAAATTTGACAAATTTTGCTAGTCTGTAATTGGTTTGTAATGTAATTATAGTTCTGAATAGGTAACTGGTTCCAATTAATGCCTTTAATGTGCACTGCCTTTGTCCATATAAGGCCTTTGTAATAATATAAGCGAAATTGAGCCAGGCACTCACAGGTTAACTGCAAAAATGTTTTATTCTCACGACATGTTTCGGGCAAAGCCCTTTGTCAAGTGTAATGTAATTATAGTACCCTTAAAGAAAAACTATACCCCCAAAATTAATACTTAAGCAACAGATAATTTATATCATATTAAGTGGCATATTAAAGAATCTTACCAAACTGGAATATATATTTAAGTAAATATTGCCCTTTTACATCTCTTGCCTTGAGCCACCATTTCATGATGGTCTGTGTGCTGCCTCAGAGATCACCTGACCAGAAATACTACAACTCTAAGAGGCTGATTCACTAAGGGTCGAATATCGAGGGTTAATTAACCCTCAATATTCGACTAGGAACTAAAATCCTTCGACTTCGAATATCGAAGTCGAAGGATTTAGCGCAGATAGTACGATCGAAGGATTATTCCTTCGATTGAACGTTAAAATCCTTCGAATCGAACGATTCGAAGGATTTAAATCCAACAATCGAAGGAATATCCTTCTATCAAAAAAAGTTAGCCAAGCCTATGGGGACCTTCCCCATAGGCTAACATTGACTTCAGTAGCTTTTAGATGGCGAACTAGGGGGTCGAAGTTTTTTTTAAAGAGACATTACTTCGACTATCGAATGGTCGAATAGTCGAACGATTTTTAGTTCGAATCCTTCGATTCATAGTCGTAGTCGAAGGTCGAAGTAGCCCATTCGATGGTCGAAGTAGCCCAAAAAAAACTTCAAATTCGAAGTTTTTTAACTTCGAATACTTCACTCGAAGTTAGTGAATCGGCCCCTAACTGTAACAGGAAGAAGTGTTGAAGCAAAAGACACAACTCTGTCTGTTAATTGGCTCATGTGACCTAAGAAGTATGGTTTGTTTGGTTTGTGTGCACCGTGTATCATATGATCCCAGGGGGATAATTGCAATTTTCTATTTATGATTACCCAATGGCACATACTACTAGAAATATATATTATTATGAAAATGGTTTATTTACATGAAGCAAGGTTTTCATTATGAGCTGTTTTATGCAATGTATTTTTTATAGAGACCTACATTGTTTGGGGGTATAGTTTTCCTTTAATCAACATATGGCTTTATGAAACCTGGAGTTTCTCAGGTATATTTCTTATATACATATTATTTTGTATTATTATTACTATGATTAATATGTGCACAGAGGCATATTTATATTAAGATGAGGGCCTGTGCCTAGGGCGGCAGGTTTTGGGGGGCGGCCCTTGGGTGCCTATAAATTTATTTTTTGAATAAACAAAAATCTACCAGCCTCTTCCACAGATTTCCATAGGAAATCCGGTGAAAGAGCTGGAGGTGAGGGGTAGGGGGCCAGGCTGGTTGGCGGAAGTGACGTCACAACGTGCTGACATCACATGTTCAGGTCCGGTGCCTAGGGCAGCATTGGACCTAAATACAGCCCAATAAATGCATCTTAAAGATTACAACCAGGAAATCAAAACAATAAAAACCCAGTACAACATAGCTTCTAATCAGTCATTATTACTAAAGTGTGTTTGTTACAATCAAATTTCATACCTGTATTTCCCAAAGGCCTCTGCTGTCTCATCTCAAATGTTTGTATGTTGTATCTGTAGGGGTCACTCCAGAAGCATCTGCTGAGATCTCCATAAAACTTTTATGTAATGGCACATTGCTGATTGTGTAGTGTGTCATTTAGAGATTTATGCTGCTGTCCTGTAACATAACACAACATGAACCTAATGAAATACTAAATGGTGTCACTGGCCATAAAGTACCATATGGATGACTCTAAAACCTTCCAGTGTGTTGTGTTATGTGATGTTCAGCTTAAGGACAATAAAACCTGGTTAAACCATTTGACTTCAGGGCAGGTCGGGTCCCACATGCCATGTGTAGATTTTTTTTTAAAACATGCATGTTTAGTCAAGTAGATAAGAGCAGCTCTGTTATTCTCCAGCAACCCCAGATCTATATACTGGATGTTTTATACTGGATACTTTTAAAGGCAGTTAGCTCCAAACTTAACACAATCTGTGCTCGAGAAGTTCATACAGCTAGAACTTTTTTTTAATAGCCTGTGAGGGGCCACAAATATCTGTAGTTGCAAGAATCGCCTAGAAAGCCTTTAAACAAGCACTTTTAGGTAACTGTGATAAAGGAAATGTAGTAAAATTAAGGGCATTTTTTTGCTGTACTAAACACAAAACACCAACACTACTAATCACAAAAATTGTGGTATAAAAAGTGTATGATTCCCCTGCATACTTTAGCATGATACACACCCTCACAGTCTTCTCCCATTCATACCTCTAAAGGTAATGAAAAAAAAAAGATTTTGCCACCTGGTTTTTATTTACCCAAACATCGAATTGAGTGCCCACAACAATGATGCCTAAGCACCTGTACTGACTTGAAAATGAGCACTGCCACTTGTATAGGTACCATAGACACTTGTAGAATATCTTTATTGTGACCATTGGTTTTGATCTCAGGTCTTTTGGCTCCCCCCCAGGAGTTATACAATTTAAAAAAATGAATATTATGCAAATTTTGTCAATGAGTAAAGGGATTAGCACTAAAAGTGGCAAATGAAGACTTAATTTAACCCGAGCACCATCAATAAAAACGCACATCAGTTGTAAGGTTTGCTTATTAATATTTTTATAGCACATTGAAAAATATAGCAATAAAATATTCAGGAACAACAGGTCTCCAAAGCTTATGTTTTATGCCTAAAATATCAGGAAATAAAATGACTTGGCAAGGCCTCAAACAAATGATAGATTTGTTAAACAAATGCAGTTAAGCATTATATTATAATCATTGTACAGGTATGGGATCCGTTATCGGGAAACCCATTATCCAGAAAGTTTCAAATTACAGAAAGGCCGTCTCCCCTAGACTCCATTATAATCAAATTATCCAAATTTTTTTAACACAATTTCCTTTTTCCTCTTTCATAATAAAACAGTGCCTTGTACTTGATCCCAACTAAGATATAATGAATCCTTATTGGAAGCAAAACCAGCCTATTGGGGTTATTTAATGTTTACATGATTTTCTAGTAGACTTAAGGTATGAAGATCCAAATTACGGAAAGACCCATTATCCGGAAAACCCCAGGTCCCGAGCATTCTGGATAATATGTCCCATACCTGTACTATGTGTGTGGAAAAATTATGACTGAAATCCATTTGAAGGTAACTGATAAAACAGGATAGAAAATATGTTTGAGACCTGATCATACACATGACGGGGTCAATGTCAGAAAAAAATTTGCTCAGATAATGCTAATATACTGGAATGTCGAGTTTCGTCGTGGGCACCAAACATTGGGGATATTTCGCTAGCATTACTTTGGCAATGCGAGCAATTGAAAGTGAAGATGCTCTAGCGTTCATTTCTGCCTAGCGCAAATTCGCTAGAGGTCTTGTGGTTAGGTTAATTGCATTCAGCGGGAAAAGAGGCTCTGAAAATTCAACTTTATTGAATTGTCACTGCGAAAACTCATATTCATCAGATTATTGGATGAAAAACCAGTGCAGTTCACACCATTGACTTGATCATGATCTTGACAGGTTTGAGATGGAGTATTTCTGGATTTTTAGCAGCTTTGGGGTATAATAAATACTAAAATCTGAGCTTTCCCCTTTAAAAACTCAACCAGAAAAATTCAAGGTTTAATAAATGGGCCCCTATGTGATGAATCATTAAGAATGTCGATGATTCCTTTAACACTCTTCTAAATGTGACAGAAGAGTTAAGTCTGGAAAAAGTGACTGTTAAAGTACTAATTTCTACAAATATACAATGAAAAACTTTAACTACAGCATTCTAGTCTGTATAATGAGTTTGTCCCGTCACTTTAATCCCATAATCCCACTCTCCCACATTTTCCTCTAGGGTTTATGCTGAGCATATGTGTGCATTTATAAGTAATGCCAGTGATGCCATTCCAATTGTGAAATAAAAACCTCACTGATGCATTTCAAAATGTGAAGGTCAAGCATCAAATAGGACATGAGCTTTTATTAAAAAGATAAAAAAAAACATGAATAGTTCAGATAGATAATGACAACTAAATGTAATCCCCTGTTAGCAATTTAGATAACAAAAGGAAAATAGCTTTTCATTTGGGAATAAGGGATCATCTTCACAATAAGGCAATTAAAAGAAAACTGCACCAGTTTTAGTAAAAGATTAAAACACATTATATATAGTATATGTTTTTGCTGTCACTATCCGTAATTATTTCGAACAGTTTGCCACCTTACCTTCATTCCAGGTGGTCTTTAATAGTGAATATTTCAGTTCCTACAGGATGAAATGAAGAGTTCAGCACTGATGTGTTAAATAAATGTTTAAGGGTATATTCTTCATTCAAGCATTAAAGCTTAAATAAGCCTGAATAACTGCAGAGAATAATCATTTCTAATATAACCCCCTACTATGAATCATTGTAATTCAACAGATTCCTTAGCTCTTTAATGAGAATCTAACTTTCCAATTTTTTTAATTAAAAGTTTGTTTTTACTTTAGTATATTTTAAATATGTCTGTTTTAATAGGGTTTTCTTTATTAAGGGTATGATCTCTTTGCAATACCTGTTCCAAAGAGTCATAACCATGTGAAAGTAATACTGTTATAATGTTTCCACCTTGGGCCAGTAGGTTAACAGGTGTATGCAGTCCTATGGTTGATCACTTCTTCATACATGTAGTAGAGGTGGTATAATCTTAAACACCTTATTACTCACGTGTTAATACAATTAAATGGAAATATTAATGTTTTTAACAACAATATGGCATCTTCCATTGAATCCTGATGTTATAATAGTGCTCACAAAAATAGTTTGAACATATGGGGGATTGGCAGGTGCAAATTTAGGGGCAGATTTACTAAGGTTCAACTGGTACATTTGAATTTTTGAGATAGTTTTTGGTAAAAACTCACACTTTCAAGTTTAAAACCACTAACTTGAATTCAAATTTAAAATTTAAATTTGATTCATCCCCCTACAATAAAAATAATTCGATTTCGACCTAAAACCTGGCGAGTTCATGTAGAAGTCAATGGCAGAGGTCCCTGGAACCATTTTAATGAGGTTAACAGCCTGCTTGATGTTTGAGTTTATTTGGAGGGTTTTGGTTCGAAACTCAAAACGAGTGCTCGTTCACTTAGAGTTTTTTCCCATGGAAAAGTCAATTAATTAGAGTTTTCAGGTTCTGGGAACCAAACTCACAGAATCGTGTTTTTACCATTTGAGTTTTTTTCTTAAATAAGATGCCATGTGTGAATGGCATAGCTTCTTACTTGCAGCTTCAAAAATGTTGCTAGGCCCCACAGCAAATTCAATGTAAGCCCCCCATATTTTGACAAATTAGACTATTCTATCTATATATCACAATTGCTTATTAATTATGGCCCCACGGGGCCCCCTACACTTCTGGACTTCTTACAGCCGCAGGGTCTGCCCCTGGCTAAAGGAACCCTGGAAGTAGCACCTTCTCCAGGCATTTATTGATTCCATGGATCCCTAGCAATCTTTCATCCTGTACTGTACAAATTATGTACGGTTCATGAAATCTTCACACTAATGCTAGGCCCAAGTTGCATGGAGCAGGTAAAGAAATAATACCTATGTGAATAGCATTTAAGCTCATGGAAGGTAGGATAATGACTATACAGTAGAGCCTAGGTGGTTGCAGGGTCTATTGTATGGTTCCAGCTCCCCTTCAGCAAGCATGCAGGCAGTGTGCAACTGAAAGTTTGAGACATTACTGCCCGACATGTTATTACTATGAAATTAAGCTGATATTAAGTTTGATTTTCATGATAGTTATGATAGATAGAAAGTTTTTGACACACTTAAGAATGCCTTCTGGTTTGATAGTAAAACAAGGACAGCATGGCCGACTGACAACCCTCCGTGTTTTAACATATTACAGAAATGTAAACATCAAATTCCAAACACAAAAATTGAAACACTGAGCTGGTGGTGAAAGGGTTAATTCATTCCCTTCGGCCTGTCTCTCTCACCCACGTGTATAACTTCCATATGTGCAAAGATCACTGTGACGACTGTACGGGAACAAGATCAGTGCATGTTTGGTTTCCATAAAACATGCCCCCGCCAACATGACTGGAAATGATGCTGCTTGCGACAGTCTCAAGGAAAGTTATTTATAGACGTGGAAAAGATACAAAGGGGAACATAAACAGAAAAAGATGGAATCTCTCGCTCTCTTCTCCAGCTTTTAAAGATCGGTGGGAAAGTCTACATTTTATCTGCAAAAAGAAAGATAGCGACTGTGTTGGCATGCACAGCACTGGGTGCAAATTGTAGTTGCTCAGATTTCACTACTGTTGGCAAATGTCACTTTTAGCACCATTGGGACCGAGTTTAAAATTGCATTGGTGGGCCCCCATAGATACCTCAAGAAATCTGTGACAGTGCTACCCACAAGCAGTTGCACTCGATTAAAACGAAGCAGCAATAAAGGAATGGTTTGGACTAAGTGAAGAGATACGAGTCAGTAACCAGTGAGTGGATGAATAGGGATTAAATTGACTATATTGACTATATTAAGAAAGTTACTTATGTCTATGAGCTGCAGCTTATATCAAGTTTTCATTCTCGCAATAGTTTTCCTATAATCCCAAAGGAAGGAATGTACTTTGGGGCTTATACATTAACAGAAAAAGCACAGCGCAGGGGTCAGCAAGCCGATGACTACAACAGTAGTCAGACTTAATATGAAAGTCCTAACTTTATTTACACAATGACAACATTAAACAATACAATTTTGGACTCAAATAATGCAATACAAAAGTAAATCACTACCCCAGGTATAATTGCCTACAAAAACTTCACAGGAGTGAACAGGCTACCCACCAGCCACAGCCACGTGTGAGCAAGTGAAGGCAAGATAGGCCTCACTCAGCACTCCTACCTCCTGGGACCAATACCCAAAGTACATACTGTACCTCCCAAATGTCCCGTTTTTTGCAGGACAGTCTTGATTTTGACAGCTTAGCCCACAGTCCAGGATTTTTACTGAAATGTCTCAACTCTCTCTTTGAGCTCCTGCACTGAACAGCCAGAAAAAGATACAAAGTTTCTAAAACCTAATTGGCTTTTGGCAGGGAGCCCAAAATATGTGGCAGGTGCACCTAGATGTTTTTGTAATAGTTTAAGATAAGCAAATAAACAATTGAAACAATTTAAGATAAGCAGGTCTCTTACTCTAACTATAACTAGCAGCTAAAAGAGCAATTCACCTTCATAATCAAAACTGTAATAACACATATAAACCACAGAAGTGTGCTCAAACTTTCATAACCTGCCAAATTTTGTAAAATGAACTTGATAATTAGGGGGTGTGGCCACAAAATCTGCATGTTCAAATAAATTTTCTGCGCTACCTTTCCCCTTTCTGCATAACCCTATCCTTCCTAGCCTAATTAATGTCCCCTTACCTTTATCCCTTTGTTATTTCTGGGAGCAACAATACCCCAAGAAAAACTTTTAGTATAAACCTGCTTTACCTATAAATATGTCCTAATCATATACAGTACTTGTTTGGTCTGTGCTGACAGGCATTTCACCGTGGCTGACAGGCATTTCACCGTAAATATAATGGAGGCATTTTTGGCCAGAGACCCAAATAAATTTAATAAAAATTTAATAAAATATATATGACTTTGCTGTTTTCAGTTTAATATACATGTGCTGTATTTGCCAGAAAGTTTACTGTGTCTTGTAATGCCTGGAATGAACAGAGTTTGCAAGTATAGTAGTTTCCATCATATGTATGCCTTCTGTGCTGACAGAGCACACAGGCTTCCAAAGGATCCTCATTCCTATAATGCCCTGCCAGAAAACTCCCAATGGAAGGAAGCCCTACCTCCTAACCCAGCATGCACAATAAACACTCATTTCATGTGTCCTGAAAGCCTCTATAGAAATTAGAATTAATAGGGTAGCATTTTCCTCACGGTTTCTTCCTTTCCCCTATACAGAATTAATGATATTTTTTTTATGAGTCAGGGAATTCCGTTGAGTCAGGGCAGAGCAGGATATGGCATTAACCTCTCACATCAGAGTCATAATCTCTCACATTAAGATCAGTGAGTAACGCAAAGAAGTGGTGGCGGACGCCCAATAATTAATACTTCTCCCACTAAATCAAGATTCCTGTTTATAAAAGAAAAGGGCAAAGAGCAGAGGCTTCACATCTGCATCAACATTTCGTTAAAGGTCTAAAATCGAAGAGATGCCAGGTTTAATGAGAAGACTAGGCTTGTATTAGATACAGATGTGATCTGCAAAAATTCATGATAACATGTTTTGATGCTATGCATCTTTGAAGCCAGTTACACTGAGTCATACTATGTAGGAAAGAAGTAAATAAATGGAAATGTTAACCACTTCAACCCTGGTGCAACTTTGAAGTTTACTAGACCTCAGGACTATTTCTTTAAAAAAAAAAAAGTAAAAAATGTTACTGTGTTCATCAGCTTTTTACATGCAATTACAACCAATCGAAACTGTAAATTAATCAGAGTAGCTGCATCTTTGCCTCCTAATCCTAGAGCAGGGCTGTCCAACTGGCGACCCCTTGTGTGGCCCCCCAAACAGGGGCGCTCCACCAATGAGGCGAGTTGAGACACTCGCCTCAGGCGGCAGCGCCCCCCTGGTTACCAGGGGCGGCAAAAATGCCGCTCCTGGTAACTAAGAGCCGAATTTCCGGTTTTCAACCCGGAAATTCGGCTCTTGTAGTGCAGAGAGCGCAATTGCGCTCTCTGCACTAGCGTCGTGCAGCGCCCCGACCCCCTCCTACGCAGAAAATGTGAGCGCCGTGAGGAGGGGTCGGGGCAGCAACGGAAGGCCGCCTCAGGCGGCATAAAGGCGCGGATCGGCGCTGCCCCCAAATGAAACTCTGCCTGCTGTTCCTGCTTACCATGTGTAAGCTTTAAAAGGTCTGGACCAAGAACATTTTAAGCATAAGGCCAATTTAAACTTGTGGAATCACTCACCAAAATAGAGACGTGGCCCAGGTGCTCCAGCCCCAGGCCCTCAGCTATGGATTGTAAACTTTAAGGGTAGGAACACACTGGACGATTTGTCGCCAACGTTTTTAAAAAGCAAATCGCGGCGACATATCGCTCGTTTTGTCTCTGAACAAAAACAAATGAAAGACGCCAGCTCCTGTGCCCACAGCGCGTTTGTGAATCGCCTGTAGCTCCAAAACACACTGAGACCCTTTTCCGAGCGATTTATCAGAAATAGCATGTACTTAGAAAAGCACTGAAATCTCCTAGACACACACATACATACAGATAAGTAGCAGCAATTGTATTCAAATTACAATGCGAACGCAATGACGCAAGAACGCAAGCACGTAAAGACGCCAGGTTACAGCGGGAAGCACAAACCGTTTCCGGTTTGGGTGGAGCACGTACCGCACAGAGTAATGGGATACAAATCGCTCTGTGCCAATAGTCGCTGTGAATCGTCTGTTCAAAAAAGACGATCGTCTTGGCGCCGCGATTTACTTTTTTAAAACGTTGGCGACAAATCGTCCTGGCACAGAGCGATTTGTATCCCATTACTCTGTGCGGTACGTGCTCCACCCAAACCGGAAACGGTTTGTGCTTCCCGCTGTAACCTGGCGTCTTTACGTGCTTGCGTTCTTGCATCATTGCGTTCGCATTGTAATTTGAATACAATTGCTGCTACTTATCTGTATGTGTGTGCGTGTCTAGGAGATTTCAGTGCTTTTCTAAGTACATGCTATTTCTGATAAATCGCTCGGAAAAGGGTCTCAGTGTGTTTTGGAGCTACAGGCGATTCACAAACGCGCTGTGGGCACAGGAGCTGGCGTCTTTCATTTGGTTTTGTTCAGAGACAAAACGAGCGATATGTCGCCGCGATTTGCTTTTTAAAAACGTTGGCGACAATTCGTCCAGTGTGTCCTTACCCTAAAAGGTATCAGTAAAGAGATTAACTCTGCATTGTTTAAACTCAGACTGTAATCCCCGGTATTGTCCACACGTGTAACCCCCCCTGCATTGTTCACACTTGTAACACCTCTATTGTTCACACGCCTAAAGCCCTGTACTGTTCACACCTGAGACCCAGATTTAAACTGCCACATTGTTCACCTGTTCACTCTCATACAAACTGCTGGAGGGGCACTAGCATTGTGTCACTGTATGTAGTACATTTTAGAGTCCTGATAGGTTTCCTTGTCCCTTTCTCTGTTTTTCCATATGCTCCCTGTGTGTGCCATACTCTGTCTGCCCTATGCTCCCTGTATGTGCCATACTCTGCCTGCCCCATGCTCCCCGTGTGTGCCATACTCTGCCTGCCCCATGCTCATTGGGTGTGCCATACTCTCCCTGTGTGTGCCATACTCTGCCTGTGGGTGCCCTGCTCTACCTGTGGAACATAAGACTAGTATTTTTTCTGGGGGTTTGTTAGCATTTGAAAATTATTGTTAGGGGCCCCTAAGGTGTTTAATCATGTGCTGGGGGGTGCTGTGTTATCCACAGGAGAGGAGGAGGCATATGGATGTAAGGGTATGTCTTAATATGACTTAACCTTTTTCAGATATGAGTGATGAGTGATATTCCTGCAGTGAGCACCAACCATTTGGTTTTTTGGTGTGTTACCACCATTAATGTGGACATGGCCTTGTGGTAACATGGGTGTGGTTTAAAGTGGGTGTGGTTTAAAAACAGGGAGTGGTCAACACTGGCTTCTATTATCTGCCCTCTACCATGTAGCCCAGAAATATTCCAGCCCTCGGTACCACAGAAGTTGGACAGCGCTGTCCTAGAGTATTAGAGTTTAAAGTACAGGTAGGGGATCTATTCTCCAGAATGCTTGGAACCTGGGGTTTTCCAGATAATGGATCTTTCTGTAATTTGGATCTTCATACCTTAAGTCTACTAGAAAATCATGTAAACATTAAATAAACCCCATAGGCTTGTTTTGCTTCCAATAAGGATTCATTATATCTTAGTTGGAGTCAAGTACAAGCTACTGTTTTCTTATTACAAATAAAAAGTAAATAATTTTTAAAAATTTGGATTATTTGGATAAAAGTCTATGGGAGACAACTTGTCCGTAATTCTGAGCTTTCTGGATAACGGGTTTCCGGATAATAGATCCCATACCTGTACAACACTTCTGTTTCAAACTGATCTGAAGCCACATAGATCTTAAGCTGTTATATCAAATCACATGATTGTGATCCATAGTCGCATTAAAATTGAGCTCTGAACAATTTTCAGTCATTAGCTTGTTACTGGCCCAGACCCAGCCCCCAGTCCCCAATTGCTTCAGGATGAACAAGAAAAGTGCTGAAAGTGAATTAACTTTATCTATTTTCCTTGTATTTAAAGGGTTCTGAATCCTAAACGTAAATCAGAACAACCCCCCCCCATCCCAAGAAAATTTAGGATTATTATGCATATGCTTGGACTTCATGATTTCCATGCCACACAGAGTAATTAAGAAGGATGCTACTTGGAGAAATACAGAAACTAGAAAAATATTTATGACTACTGCAATCCATGCACTAGTAGCTGTGATAACAAACAAAGAGTTGTGTGAAATAAGCAATTGCTTAAAACAGTGTTACAACTAATTACAAACAGTAGGTATACACTTGACAAATCCAGCTTTGTCAAAAGCTAAAAAGTGGCCTTATTGTGTTGGGTGAGCTACAAATGAAAAGAGCAACTAGCTAATATTATTAATAACGTCTGTGGCATTCATTCTCATAGAAAGACTAAATAACAAGCATTGATATGACATTATAGTATGTGGGCTCATACTGTAGTTTTTAAATCATTTAAACCCACCTTCTCTAAATAATTGGCAAATGTTGATTTAAAGTTGCTTTAGGTTTGCATCATGAGTAAACACAGTGGCTTTATGGCAAGGCAGAGCTGGCATTTACACTGGGACACTATCCTTAAAGGGGGCACTTAAAACATGTTTTTTAAACATTTTCAAATTTTACCAGAGATGAGTGAAACTATTAGTATATATGAGCAAAAACATTTTGCTGACAACATGCAACTTGTTTGGGAAACATTTTTAAACCAGCTCTTGCATTTTAATTTATATTTTTTATCCTTCCAATAGTGAGAAAATGGACAGGGCCCAGGTAATGAACTCAGATTAGTCTTTAGTTCACATTACCCCTTAGAGCAGTGATCCTCAAGCAGAGCTGGGCAATCGGTTGCTCACCAACCCCTTTGGATGTTGCTCCCAGTGGCCTCAAAGCAGGTGCTTATCTTTGAATTCTTGGCTTGGAGGCAAGTTGTGGTTGCATAAAAACCAGATGTACTGCCAAACAGAGCTTCCTGTAGACTGCCAGTCCATTTAAGGGCTACCACATAGCCAATCACAGCCCTTATTTGGTATCCCCCAGGAACTTTGTTCATGCTTGTGTTGCTCCCAAGCTAGTTTTAAAATTGAACGTGGCTCACGGGTAAAAAAGGTTGGGGATCCCTGCCTTGGAACAACATGGGCCAGGAGTCAAGGACAGTAAGACACATCTTCGCAAAGGCAATGGTAAATGAGGAGATTAGTCGCCTGCAGCAAATCACCTTTTCTGCAGGACGAATAAAGTGAATCCCCCATGGTAAAACAAAGGCATCTCTTCAGTTGTTCATAAATCACACCTGGTAACAGTAAACCATTGCTTACCCTACACCAGTTACTCAAATAAAATCCCTGCTTATATCAAATAAACACCTGCTTTGAGGACCCTGAGAGCAACATCCAATGGGTTGGAGAGCAACAAGCTACTGGTTGGGGATCACTGCCTTAGGGCAATGTTCCCATGCACCACCACCATGTCTTTATGTGTCAGTGGACTCCTTACCACTTTTTCTTTGGGAATTTTGCCTCTCATTCTCCAACCTCTCTCTTCTTTCACTTACTGCATTGACTTCCACCACATTGAATGTATTGTTTCCTACCTGCCTTCATTTTTCACAGTCCATACAATAACATAATGGTACCCTTTGTCCAATGTTCATTTCCATTTTGGGAGATATAGTGTAGCACTCTTATGTATCAATGAACATGCAAATGAAAGAGCAATAATATTATTTCATTTTTTTGCATTACAGCAATTGAGACGTGACTTGCTGAATCCGTAATGTTCTTTGGCTCATAGGAATCTAGTCCAGGGCTCTCCAGTCACAAGAGGAGCTTGGTTCCATTGTGTCTGCATGTTGAGCCCAACAGTTTCCATTTATTTACACTTCTTTCATCACCACTAAATATAAAAGATTAGCTAATGCCTGTTCTGCAGGACAGAGTTTATTTACATTGCAGGTATAAATAACACAAATAGACAGCAGCAGGATGGCCTTGTTTTCAGAAGTGAAGTCATCTTATTTAATTTCTGCAGCCAAACCCAAGCATAAACAAGACAAGAATGGAAAAACCACATTAGTCAGAAAAGCAAAATATACTAGCAACCCTTTTTAAAGTGAAATAACATTTTCATTAGGGATGCACCGAATCCAGGATTCGGTTAGGGATTCGGCCAGGATTCGGCCTTTTTCAGCAGGATTCGGATTCGGCCGAATCCTTCTGCCTGGCCGAACCGAATCCGAACCCTAATTTGCATATGCAAATTAGGGGTGGGAGGGAAATCACGTGACTTTTTGTCAGAAAACGAGGAAGTAAAAAATGTTTTCCCCTTCCCACCCCTAATTTGCATATGCAAATTAGGGTTCGGATTCGGTTCGGTATTTGGCCGAATCTTTCACAAAGGATTCGGGGGTTCGGCCGAATCCAAAATAGTGGATTCGGTGCATCCCTAATTTTCATCTTTGTGTATGATATCCTTTGCCTTATTTCATCTGAAATTATCTTCCCTCTAACATACAAGGGAAGATTGAAGCTTCTTCTCAAAACAAAATGAGCTTTACTTCTATAGCTTGCTTATAGGGATATAGAGTGTAAACACAGTATATCTCATGTGGGAGTTGTAAAGGGCTTATTGCAATAATTTAAATAATCTGCAACCTGAGATGTTTCCAGAACAATGCTTGGCAGAGCTCAAGAAACTCTGCTGGATAATGAGTTAACATACATAGGAACTGTCAGTTTTCCCTGGAGCTTCATAAAATATAATAAAGAAATGTAACATCATGCACAATGCAATGCATAAATTATTAATTTTCCCAAACAAAAGTGCTGCTTGCCCAGGTGAGGGAGTCACGTATTGAGAAATTAAGTAAATGGATGAGTAAACATATTTCTATTGCAAAATAACATATTTTGAGTTTGGGCATTTGTCCAAAGAATTAGTTTGTACATTGTGAGCTGCATAATTTGTCATGTAAATGTAGCTAAAGAAAGAAAAAAAGCACAGAAAAGGAGAGGCAGATTACTGTATGATTCCCCAAGATTCTTAGTTTGATTCGCTTTCTGACTAAACAACAATATCCGGACTGTCGTCACATGGGCACTTGAGGTGCTTGTACAAGGTGGGCATGTTTATGCTAATGCTTTGATATAGCCACATTTAACCCTTGTGACACACCCCTTCGTTCAATGATTAGCAACTACTGTCAGTACACAGTCCTTCAGTCAATGCTCTATCCATTTGCAGAGTTCTAAAAATTAATCAACTTTCATTGCTGTACTCTATCAAAAGTCTTTTCAACATCAATGTTGTACTAATTAGTACTCTCAATTGTTCACTCTTCACTACCCATAAAAACTCTTCTTTTAATAGGGAAAAAAGGGCAACTCATATTAAATCCAAGGTGGTGCTGCTAGACTATTTCATTACAAAGTTCTCCTGACACAGTTAAAGAATGCAAGGGTACTCACACTGGAATCACTCTTGCAGAACAGAGTATTAAAGAAATGCTGTATCATTTCCAATGGACTTTAAATAACATCATCAATGACGTTAAATCAGAAATGAAACACGTCCACATTAGAACAGCACAACTAGGGGGAAGTTTCTCTATTTTCCCCCAGTTTTGCTGTTCTAATGCTGACGTGTTTCATTTCTGATTTAACGTCATTGAACCCATAATAATCTAGTGGATGAGACAAATACAGCAGAATATATCATTTTAACATTGAAAAACAGAACACTGGACCTACAAGACCAATCTCACAGAAACAATGCATGCATAAGTGGTATTTAAGAGGCAATCCTACAGAACCAGCTTCAGAAAATTCATAACACTTTTAAAAGTGGAAGTGAGACAAAATAACTGCCTGCATACAAAAGAGGCTGTACTTAAAGCATCTTAAAACATTTGGACCAAGAACGGTATTCAGGTCTAAACACTTACACAGACCCTCCAAAAGCAAAACATCCAGTACCTCTGGGGATGACCAGTGCACCGCCTGACTGAACTCTTTATGTGTATATATTTTTATACAAAAACCGCAATAATAAGTTCTGCAAAACATATCACCCTCATGAAAATGAACCTTCCCCTTAAGCATCAAAAGAGAGGGACACATGCAGGTTATTATTATGACAGTAATATACCCACACATCTTATTGTATATGTAAATTGTTATTACATATTGAGATCCCATTATCTTAATTACAAGAACTATTTATATTATTCACAAGTCTACCAATCAAAATTCAGGATATACCCTTTTTCATACAAAAGGAGTTGCTTGACAGTGTAACCCAACCAAAACTGGGAAATATAATGTGGTCTGATCAAGCCCTCAGGCAATCCATCGAGATTACATGCATTTATAATTACAATCCCGTTATACCGTAATTTAATCAAACAAGACATGGAATAGAATTTCCACTTTAATACAAAGAAACACAGTGATGCATTCACAGTTTGAAATGTTCACAAATCCCCTATGCATGAGTTTTTCATGAAGCTGATGCAAAAAATAAAAGAATAAACAAAAGCAAAATAGCCTTATTCATAAACTAAATTAGTTTATTCAAGCTTTCACAATAGGCAGATTTCCAAGGGGAATACTCCTCACCTTAATAAGTGCTAAAAGATCAAATACTCCCCCAAAACTATTGATCAATATGACTACTCAATGCTGATATTAAAAATGTATGTGCCAGATTTTCAATACTAGACTCCAAACAGATCTTCACCCTATTAGTCTCCCCTGACCAAGTGGGATTCTTAATGAGGAGGGAGGCACCAGATGGTACAAGATGATGTATCAATACACTATACCATATTAAGCAAACTTGAGCACCTGTTTTGGTGGTGGAAAATGCATTTGACCAAGAAAATTGGCTGTATCTAACAAAGATCCTAATCAAAATTTGGCATACTCATAATCATCAAAAATAATTAAAGCATTGCACTCAGAATACTCAATTCAAGTAAAGACCAATGCAGTAGTCAGTAGTCTCAGTACCAACTGACATTTACCAATGGCACATGTCAGGGGTGTCCATTGTCTTCACTGATCTTCACTTTGAAGATAGAGCCCTTAGCAAAAGCAATAAGGCAAACCCCCAAAATAAAGGGAATAAAGATCTATAACTAAATACACAATAAAGGGATATTTGCCAATGACATGATACGTTTCTTGACAGACCCTCTAAAGTATTTTTACCTTCTATTGTAGTTGATAGATGTTTATGTCACACACATATATATATATATATATATTTATTTATATATATATATATATTTTTTTTTAATTTTATTTATAAATAAGTACATATATTGAAAAATAAGTACATATATTTATACATATATTTATAATTAAATATATATATATATATATATATATATATATATATATATATATATATATATATACGTATTTATAAATAAAATCAGACTGAAACCCAAGTATTGTAAAATAGCTACCATCACACCCTCAAGTATCTGGATATCTATTTAGCTGCATAATCAGCCAGTTTATTCCTCTGTATTAGTGTTCCAGACATAAACAGGCATTGATACCCACAACATAGGCTCTTTACTACAAACCAGGCACCACCTCAGAAAAATATTGGGTTAGATTAGAACAAAACTATACCTGCTCACTAACACAACCCCATATCTTGAGTAATGACTTCACCTTTAGTCCATGTAGCTGTGTTTACATTAATGTAGTGTGGAAAGACAATGTCTTGTGTCATCCAAGAACAATTTGTTTTACACCTTCTGTGCCACAATAAAGGAAGACCATAAACATTGTTGTATAAACTCAGGAAAATAATCAAGTATATTTGCCTTTTCAGTATTCCAATGTTTAATTTTTAGTGGACCATCCTTGGCTTTGGTTCATCACTGGTATAATGTACAGTAAATCTTTTTGGTTTTGGTCTTACTTTATTTGGAAATTAAATTGTGTTTTCTTTTTGCTAACTTTTATTGCTGCTTTCCATTATTTGATACAATATTTACAGTTCTTAAATTAGTTTTTGCCTGTCCCCTTGGACTTAATTAAATTCCTTCTTTCCCTCTGTTTTCCTTTTTGTACTTCAAGTTAAGTTGTGGCTTTTTCTTTTTACATTTGTTACCTAAAGGAATACATTATAAACTGTAAGTTTTATATTTTTAGAAATGTGATGTTTTTTGCAAGCAAAAATGTGCTTTCCTGAAGTTTAGTGTATACAGTTTGTTGATCAAGAGAGATTTGTTGATCCATTGTATACAGTTCTTTTGCAAACAACTGTAACTTTTGAAGCAGTTGTGCAAATCTAAGCCATTCATTAAAGGTACTTGTGTCCTAAGCTGCTTCTTACACTTCTGCATGATTCCGTTTGGTGCTACTGCATAGTCCTACCTCTTGTTGTGAATTGTTCTGAAGTCAACCTATTGAAGTAGGGGAACCCTGTCACCTGTCACACTGTGTCAGTAGTTCCAGAGTTCCCACAATGGCCTGCCTCAATTAACTAGTATGGAACTGTTGGGATATATCGTTGCTATATGAACTGAGTAAAAAGGAGTTTTAGAGGTGCTACTCAAATCTTCAATATGGTATAACGACTGGTGTGCCTGCAGCTTTACATGCAGCCTGAGATTATCTTAATTGTGCCTGATGGACTGCTATCTGTGTGGTTTCACTCTTCCCCCTTGTGCAAAGCTAAATCAGTTCAGTTAAATGTCATCCACCTTATATCACTACCTTCTATATAACAGTGTTTGGCCTGGGTCTCAAGCAGGTGGCAAAGCAAGGGAGCATTGTATCATTAAAATGGATATTTGAAGTGCTTGGTCTGTTCTCTCCAAGGTTGTACCACTAGCAAACATCTCATCTTGGCCATAAATGTTTGCTTACTGGCTACCTGAAAGTCATTTGTGCCACAAAACCATGTTAGAAGAGACAAGATTTAATTAGCATTCCCTTTCACATTTATATAAAGTCGCAAAAAATTATGTTGGTTAATGTATATATGGTATACAGAAATATATACTAAAGATGCAAAGTACAAGTTACTTACACAATTTTTCTTGTGCATATAAAGCCACTCCCTGTTGAATAAATACTGTAAATCTGTGGCATTATTAATGTGCGTGCCCAGTCTTACAAATGTCTCTCAACGTTTTCTGGGGTCAATACTTAAAGATGAGAACTTCTGACTTGTTAAAGATTATGTGGTGAAGATTAAACAGTCCAAGACAAGAGGAAAGTTCACTTTCCCATGCATTTTATAGCCTCAGAGGCTTCATGTTCCAGACAGCCATGACAACACAAGCTAAGAGGTGCATAAACTGGTGACTTGAGGCAGCCACAAAGTCTATATCCAAAATCATCATATGATACTGCCAAACAGAACACATTTCCAATTAGGAAATGCCCACAGGGGAAATGTGGCCTAGACAGATGCAAAAAGTTTGACACTGCATAATGATGAGCCAGAAAGAACTTCTTAAGTAGTCAGCTAACAAATAAACATTATTTTATACATATATTTGTCAGCACCATCAACAGACGTAAACTCATTCTGCAGTACTGTGCTGCTTACCTATTTGTATTCAAGCAAAACTCTGAACCCTCTGCTGTGTTGTAAGGTGGGACTGGGAGCTCTTTCAAGTTCAGCACAGTGGTCCCCCTAGTGGGACCTTGTTGTCCACTCCATATACAGAATTATCCCTAAAAGAATAGTAACAGTATTGCATTATAATTATTTAAGAGATAAAAGCAATACCAAAAAAATGTATACTATAACTAATAGAGTTGTCTCATATACAGTATATATGAAATTTTTTTAATTTAAATATACTCATATATGTACATATATACACACACATACATACAGTATATATTGCCGCGCTCATGCAAAAAATGTATATGAAAACATTTTGATCACTCCATGGTGATTTCCTATGTGTCATAATATACAGTATACTATACATGTTATACATTATAAATTATCTGTTATATATTATGTGTGTATTTATATTTTTATTTCTTAAAATATATGTATGTATATAAATATAATATCAAGAGCAAAGAAATTAAGCGAGACCTGGAGAGGGTAAAACAAAATTATAAAGTACATGTATAAAGTACATGTGTAATGACTCACCCTGGTGGTCTAGTGGGAGGGGGTCTGCGGTGACGCCCGCCACAATGCGGTTCCTCTTCTAAATCTTCTTAGGGCGCACCTCTTCCTGGTTTATGGGCGCATTCACGCTGGCGTTATGCCGGGAAACTTCAAAGCCTAAATGGAGAAGGGGAGCTCCATTTGGGTCGAGAAGTTTTCTCTCCCCAATTTTTCTTTAGGATCATGGTGCCTGTTAATTTAACCTGGTCTATGGGCTCAGTTAAGGTTTCCGATTTTGTGGATTCTGGGGCAGCGGGGAATTTTGTGGACGCTGCCTTTGCGGTAAGGTCGAATATTCATCTAACTCCTTAAAATCCTCCCATGAGAATCTTAGCGATTGACAAAAGCCCTTTGGGGTCAGGTCTGGTAACCAGGAAAACAGTGGCCTGGGCCATGTGCACTAACAACCTGCACTCTGAGGAGTTATCTTTCTTTGTTTTCGAAGGTTCTTCTTCTCCTCTCATTTTCGGTTTACCTTGGTTACAGGTACATAACCCACATATTGATTGGGGAACTGGGTAGATTCTTCAATGGGGTCAAAAATGTAAGGGCTCTTGCATAAGTGTTCCTCAATTGGTGGCAGTCACATCTCTAGAGGGGTTACCCGCGGCTTACTCTGATTTTTCAGACGTATTTTTTAAAAGAGCTGCAGAAACTTTACCCCCACGTAGGCGTTTTGACATCATCCGTATCAGGGAAGGGGATGAGTGGAAAGCAACCTTTAAAACCAGGGATGGCCACTACGAATATTTAGTGATGCCATTTGGTCTTTGCAATGCCCCCGCAATTTTCCAGGAATTTATCAATGACATCTTCCGGGACCTGCTGGGGTTATTCGTAGTGGTATATCTTGACGATATTCTAATTTTTTCCTCTAACTTGAGTGACCATCAAAAACATGTCTGGGAGGTATTGCTCAGGTTAAGAAATAATAATTTATTTACGAAGCTTGAGAAATGCACCTTTGAGGTTTCCTCTGTCCAGTTTTTGGGGTTCAATATCTCAGGTAAGGGTCTTGAAATGGATCCTGGGAAGGTTAAGGTCGTACTGGATTGGGCTCAGCCTCTTTCTTTACATGAAACTCAAAGATTCTTAGGCTTTCCTAATTATTATCGTCAATTCATTAAAAACTTCTCCTTGGTGGTGTCTCCAATCACGGATCTAACCAAAAAGGGTGCAGATCCTAGTATGTGGCTATTCAAGCTTTTGAATTGCTTAAAAAAGAGTTTGTGTCTGCCACCATTCTCCGTCACCCTGATATCACTCTTCCTTTTATTGTAGAGGTTGATGCCTCGGAGGTTGGGGCAGGGGCGGTCCTTTCTCAAAGGCATCCGATAACCAACAAGGTGCATCCATGTGCATTTTTCTCTTTTCACCTGACGAAGCCAATTATGACATTGGAAATAGAGAATTGTTGGCTATCAAATGGGCCTTTGAGGAATGGTGACACTTGTTGGAGGGGGCTAAACATACTATAACAGTCTTTACTGACCACAAGGATCTGTTATACATCGAGTCTGCCAAACGGTTGAATCCAAGGCAGGCTAGGTGGGCTTTATTTTTTACCCGGTTTAATTTCTCTCTCATTACAGGCCTGGTTCCAAAAACACTAAGGCAGATGCACTCTCTAGGAGTTTTGAGTCTAACCTGTCTGAACCTAGTGAGTGTGTTCCCATCATTCCGGGTGAGTTGATTGTGGTAGCTCTGGGATCAGACCATGCCACACTATTATCCTCAGTACAATCTTCTGCCCCTGTAGATATACCCTCCGGGAGATTATTTGTACCTGAAGGCTTAAGGGAACAGGTTCTGGGTGAGGCTCATAATTCAAGAATGGCGGGACATCCTAAAACTATGGTGGGACATCTCTAAAACTAGGTCTTTATTGTCCATGATGTGTGGTGGCCTTTATTTAAACAAGATGTCAAAGATTTTGTTAATTCTTGCCCTGTTTGTCAGAGACCAAAGTCTTCTAGGAACTTGTCACAGGGATTGCTAAAGCCATTCCCTATTCCTGACAGACCCTGGTCCCATCTGTCTATGGATTTTATTGTCGACCTCCCTTCATCTCAAAGGAAAACTGTGATTTGGGTGGTCGTGGATAGGTTCAGCAAAATTAGTCATTTCATTTCCATCCCACACCTCCCATCTGCTTAAACCTTGGCTGAGTTATTCATTTCTAATATTTTCAAATTACATGGTTTTCCGGTTAATATTGTTTCTGATAGAGGGGTACAGTTAGTTTCAAAATTTTGGCGAGCATTCTGCTCTTTGGTTGGGATTGATTTGTCTTTCTCTACTGCATATCATCCTCAAACCAATGGTCAAACTGAAAGGGTTAATCATTTCCTTGAACAATTTTTAAGGTGTTATGTATCTGACAACCAATTTTCATGGGCTGAACTTTTACCTTGGGCAGAATTTGCTTACAATAATGCAACACATGCTTCTACTGGTCAATCACCATTTTTTATTCTTAATGGTTTACATCCCAAAGCTTTTTCTTTTTCTGGTTCATTATCCTCTGTACCCTCTGTCAATTCTTCTGTGAAACAATTTGCCAAGATCTGGTCTGGGGTTCATGACTCTCTTTCTGCAGCTACGGCCGCTCAAAAGAGAGCAGCTGATAGATCTCGTAGAGAGGCACCCAAATATCAGGTAGGAGACTCAGTATGGTTTTCCACAAGGAACATTAAACTTAAGGTTCCCTCACTCAAGTTGGGGCCCAAGTTTATTGGTCCATATCCCTTTACTGAAATAATAAATCCTTCTTCTGTTCGTCGCAAACTACCTGATAATTTTAAGATCTCTAATTCTTTTCATGTCTCTCTCTTAAAACCAGCCACACAGGTGCGCCAACAGTCTTTTCCTTCCACAGTGTTGGTAGAAGGTCATCATGAATTTGTAGTCCATGAACTCCTTGATTCTCGCCTTGTGCGGGGTAAGTTGCAATATCTAGTAAAATGGAAGGGCTACGGCCCTGAAGAGAATTATTGGGTTCCTGTTTGTGACATTAGGGCTGATCGACTCAGGAAACAATTTCACCTTAAGTTTGTAATGTAATGACTCACCCTGGTGGTCTAGTGGGAGGGAGTCTGCAGGGATGCCTATAGCCCCCTCAGCGGGGACGCCCGCCACGATGTGGTTCCTCTTCTAAATCTTCTTAGGGCGTGCACGGCGCGCCTCTCCCTGGTTTATGGGCGCATTCATGTTATGACGCCAGCGCGCAATGGTGCGAATTTCAGATGTATTTAAAGGCGCGGTTTGTATTTTTACATTGTCTGTTATAGGTTATCTCCTAGTGAGTTCCTGGTGCTTCTATGCTATCTAAGCTTCTGATTTCTTGTGATTTGACTACCTATTGTGACCCCTGCCTGACCCTGCCTGGTAACCGACTCCTCTATTCCGTATCCCGTCTGATTGATCTCCTGGTTTGACCCTTGCCTGCCTGACCGTTTGTACTCTGCCTGCCCCGATCCGGCCTGATCTGACTTCTCTTTCTATCTACGCCTTGTATTAAGAGCTTCTGGCCAAAAGACTTCTGTCTTACCATTGGGCCCCTTTGCTCGTTCAGAACCCTTTGCACCTCTCTTATTAAGACCTGGTGGCATCCAATTAGCTGAGGGCTCTTCCCGAGGTGAAAGGTGGCTGTTAAAGGCGGAAGCAAGAGCCGAGAACAGGGTGCTTAGCATTGGTTCTGAATTTAGGGTGCCAACCGTGACATTATGTGTTGAAACTGTCCCTGTTTGTGAACAATATCTTACTGACCAGACCCTATACTTCCCAGTATTTCCAAGGTCCTTAAACAATATGGTGCCCTCTCTGGTTATAAAATTAATGAACACAAAACAGAAGATGTCCCCCTCTCACCATATGTTAAAAACATTACAACTTAACTAGTATGCGTATAAAGTGGACCATATTTAGGAGCCGATTTATGAAAGTTTGTAGAAGTATGTTTGTTTCTCCGAATCATACTCTTTACCGCAAATCGACACATTTTTCGTATAGTTACTTAATCCACGATTTTTCGTAATTTATCAAGTGTAAAAACTATAAAATCTATGAATACAAAAGTACGGTAAAAGCAGTCGAGGTCATGTAGAAGACAGTAGAAGATCCCTTTCTTTTCTTGCAAAGATCAGCCCTTTGGTCATAGTTTTACATATTTCCGGAGATCAAAACGTTCATTGTTGTAAACATTTTTCAAGGTTTACAATTTTTTTGACTGCTATTTTCATTTGTACTTTTTTTTTCATATCTTTAATAACTTTCAAGGCATTCGTGATTTTTAGAGAAATTGAGTTTGTCATTTCAAAAAGCCAATACCACCAAAATTGGGCCTCCCCATAACACCAATTAGCTCCCTTTGTTAAAGAAGATTAACGAGAACCTAAATAAATGCAGTCAAGGCTCCTTCTTGTAAAAGGGGAACATCAATAAAATTAAAATGGACATATTACCCCGCTACTTTACCTTTACTATTTGAAACATTGCCGAACCCCCTAAACCTTAAAGGAGAAGGAAAGCTACAGAGGCATTTTATTGCCAATAGATTGGCTGCAATAGTGCAAGCTAGAATGCTATGTTTATTCTGTAGAATGTTTTACCATACCTGAGTAAAAAGCTCTAGAAGCTCTGTTTGTTTATGATAGCAGCTGCAGTATTAGCTTGGTGTGACATCACTTTCTGACTGAGTCTCTCCCTCCTTACTTATAGCTCTGAGCTCAGATTACAGCAGAGAAGGAAGGGGGGGGAGAGGAGCAAACTGAGCATGCTCATGCCCAGGGCAAGGAGGTTTAAGCTGAAGGCAGGAAGTCAGATACAGAAGCCCATGTGTACACAATAGAAGGAAAGAAATGCAGTGTTTCTTTTGACAGTGGATTCAGAGCAGCACTACATTGAGGGTTTACTGGTTTATTTAGGTCGACCTTTCTAATAAGGCTTACTTAGTTTTAACCTTTCCTTCTCCTTTTAAAATATATTCAATAAATAACGAATTTTGTCCAACCACAGGCCAAGAATGACAAGGCATATAATCATGTGGAAAACCCCTCAGGGCAGCTTAGCAGTCCTTGACATCGGAAATTATTATATTGCACAGTTAGCTATGCCAGATATCCAACTGGAGTATAACAAATAGGCCCTGATGGAAGGGAACGCTGTTCAGCCAATCATGGATAGGGTACAAAACTCTACTACTAAAAGACACTTCTTACAGTCAAAAAACTGCTAATGGTAATGATGGTGGGAAATCAGAGATTTAAACTTGGACAAACTGTGGATTTTAAACAGATTTGATTAAATATTTTTTTATATCTGAGATCTTTACTAAGGGTAAACAAAAATCCTTAGAACAGATCTATGCTAAATTTAAAAATCTGAAAATACCACTGTACCACCACCTACAGGTGAAGCATTAGCTCACGACTTACATCAGAGACCCATAACCTGGCAGTAATTTGAGCATCTCTGACTTTTAGTACCTTGGCAAAAAGGATATAATATTTTGATCTCACTCCAAACTAACTTCCCAAAATATCCCTACAAAGTATTCTGGGAAGAGCTCATCCTATGGCACTGTCCCAAAATAACCAATTGCTGCAAAAAGTATTGCAAACTGAAACGGAGTTGAATTTATGGATCTTTGTTTTGGAAAAACCAATATTTTTACCAATGAGGGCTGGAGGCTGCTTAGTATATATCAATAGTATCAATACAGCAATAGTATTTCTAAAATGGATGTTTTTTAAAAAGGTTTTAACCCAATTTATTGCTGTAAATGGCTGTACCTATTATGTCACACTTTCAGAAGTGTACACCAATATTGAATTCCATTTTAAGCAAATAATTTAAATTTTTAAAAATGATTTCTTTTTTTCTCTGTAATAATTAAACAGTACCTTGTACTTGATCCAAACTAAGATATTATTAATCCTTGGAAACAAAACAATCCTATTGGGCTTATTAAATGGGCAAAAAACACCCAGGAACAGATTTATCAAAGGTCGAGGTGAATTTTCGAATTCAATTTGATTAAAATTTGAAAAAAATTAGAAAATTCGAATATCGAAATTCAGCATATACTATGGGGCCCATTTACTAAGGGTCGAAAGTGAATTTTCGAATTCTAAAACTCTGAATTTCAAAGTAATTTTTGGGTACTTCGACAATCGAGTAGGCCAAACTTTGTTTCGAATTGAAAAAACTTCGACTTCGAAGTACTGTCTCTTTAAAAAACTCCGACACTTCGCCACCTTAAACCTGCCGAATTGCTGTTTAGCCTATGGGGGACCTTCTATAACCTTTCTGAGCATTTGGCTAACTTTTGAGTAGTCAAAGTATTTTTTTTTTCGATTCAAACGATTTAAATCATCGATCAAACTATTTTTACTTCGATCGAAAAAATACTTCGACTATCGAAGTATCAAATTCGATGGTCGAATTTCAACGTTTTTTTTGGGAAAAACTTTGATTAGAATTTGATCGAATGCGCTATTACTTCGATTCATACGGTTCAAATTCGGCCGAATATGGACCTGTTTGATCGAAAACAGACCTATTCGACCAAAAAAAAACTTCGACTTTTTGAATTCGAATTTCTAGGTTTTTCAAATTCAAAATTCGACCTTTGATAAATATGCCCCCCCTGTGTCACTAAAGCAAAATTAATTTAATGAAAAACCTTATCTACTAACTCAATCCCAGGTTTCCTCAGAGATTTTAGTGGGGGGTTTCATCAAAGTTTTTTTCCCCTAGTAAATCTACTACATTCCTACCATACATCTCTCTTTTAGTACAGTGGTACTTGCAAGCAAACTAATTTCTTGTGAGAATCCACAATTTTTAATGTATTTTGATTGTCCCCCTCACTTTCAATATATAGTGATTTACAAACAAAAAGGTTCATTTTACTTTTCTCTAATGTATATAAATGATATATATGCCCTCTATACAATATAACTGACCTTAAATTCCATAAATACCTAGGAAGAAATCAGTGCACTGAACATGTTGATGTTGCAAATACTAGCAAAGCGTGACTACTGAGCCTGTCCTTAGGGGACCGAGTTTGCTTTTTTTTACATTCTACAATTCCCCCATTTCACCTGTCGCTTTCACGTGTTTAGCATTTATGCTTAACTGTGTCATTTACAAAGTTACGCATCATCCATATTCCTTTTTTAATTATCCTGTTTGAAAGCTGTAATCACAGCAGGAACATGGTGCCAATGAAAGCCAGGGCAGAAGAAGGCAGAAGGTAAATTAAAGTGAAGAAGGAAGTTAATGCCAGCTGAGGTATGATATAGCTTGGTATATGAGATGGTAACATGATATATAATAGCATATTTTGCTTTTTTGGTCATTTTGCCAAAGCCATGTCTTTTCATACTTGCATTAAATTTGATAAAACAAATGTGTCACTAACATCCCTAACAGCCTTAACAAAGAGATGTATTTAGTACCTACAGGAATGGGGTTAACATTTTTATGCATTTTTATTCTGCATTTTCATCGCCTGCTTCCACATGTATTTTGCATGGGTGTAAATGGTGCACAAACAGGAGTGAGCATGAATGTTCTCTACAAGTGACTGAAAGAGAGATACAATAGCTCCTGGTAGCTTAGGTGATAATTTCACCTTATTTAAACCAGAATAAACTTTTGAATAAATATCATGGATGAGTTTTGTAATATTACCAAAATCCTACTGGGATTATCTATGTATAGACTACCTGGTACTGGGATTCGTGCAACTGTCACCAGGAAATCTGTCTACTGCCTGTTACCTCTTACTTAAACCATTTGTCATGCATATAACATTTCGGAACATTCCAAAAATAAGCCAGATCTTAATGATTCAGAGAAAATGGTCTACACTTCACCTTTTTCAATGATGTTTGAGCACAGAATAATGTTGTGTTCAATCGTTTCATTTTGTGAAACTTTTCTGAAGTTGGCAAGCGAAAGATTTCAAAGGGCAGTTTTTAAAAAATAATTTTATAAATAATGCAGGAATACTATAATTCTAGCTTAAAAAACATTACCATGGAAAGAAAACAAACTCTTCACTCAATATAGTTATTTCATTCCCAGCTGAATGATAGAAACTCTCGCCACATAAATAATTCACATCATGGCTCATACTTGAACTACTAAGACATATTTTGCTGATTACCATTTTGTCAGTAATGTCTAACTGAGGAAAAATGAACATTTCTAGTACTTCCTTCAAGCTAAATAAAGAATATTGATGGCAGGCTGCAGATCCCAGGGCGTTGTGTGTCTTACCTTAATTAACATAGTACAGAAATGCAGAAATATGTGTGCACAGTGGATGCCAAGCAATTTCCCCCCATCTGTTTATTGCAATGCCACAGGGACCCTAGACAGAGTAAATTACATGATATACATCAATAGCTGAATATATTTTGTGTACAGACCATTACAAAAACTGTAGTGTTAACGCAACATGTGTATGAGTTGTAGTAAAAAAGAAGTAGTGACTCATGTGGCACAGTGTGTCATTTTTATTCCTTCTATAGTTCATAGCAGATCTCATTATACATCTTGCTCTCTTTGGTAAATGAAAAGCTGTATCATTACTAATGTACTAATAAAACATTGAAAACATTGTTTTATTTTGGTATATAATGTAAATGCTTAAAGGGCCCCATAGCGTTAAATTTCTTCTACTGCTCAGGAAGTTTTCAGTCAGTAACCTATATCCGGGGGGGGGGGGCGCGGGGGGGGGAGTATTCTCCATTGACCCAAGGGTAGCTTACCAGTTCCTGTGTATTAAATGGGAGTGAAGGTACTTGGCCTCTTTTTGGACTCCACCAGAGCAGAAGGTGGATGTGCCAGAGAGCCTGAGGTTGAGGTATACCTCAAGATGAGAGTAGATAAGGGTAGACTCATGTGTATCCATTCCTTAGTTCAGTGGTGTAACATGGTTCCCAAGAATAGGGTTATTAAGTGTGAGACTAGTACTGTGCTGTAGAACACCCCAGGGGTGTAAGGCTAGTGAGCGGTTCTGTGCTGGTGGAGAAGTAGTGCAGTTAGTATTAACCAGACAACACCTGGCAGAGTAGGGATTTAGTGTAGTCAGGGTCATGGTGGAGCACCACTGCATAGCTCATCTGCTGAGGGAGACACCATTTAAGTGCCTGATGTTGTTTTTCTAAAGCTATATGTTTATATTATTTATTATTAAGTGTACCAAAGCATTCCATTACTGCTTAATATACCATTTTTTCATGCTTAAAAGAGAAATCAACCGTTAACTTAAAAAAAACCTACCCCCCTACCCTACATAGACCCCTCCCCCTCCTCCCCCCCAGCCTAGCTGCCCCTCCAAGGAAATGCGGCTAACTTTTTATTTACCCCTCGGTGCAGATTCAGGGATCGCAGTTCACGGCAGCCATCTTCTGGGTCTTCGTGTCTTCTTCCTGCGCTTCAGCAATTTCCGTCTATTTTGGTGCATGCGCAGTTGTCACAAGCCAGGAAATTGCTCCAACTGCGCATACGCCAATTTGCCGGTCTCAGTCACAGAATACTGAAGACCCAGAGTGCTTCTCTTTTGGCTTCTTCTTTTTCAGTGTCGGACTGGGATGCCAAGGGCCCACCAGAAAACCTTAGGCTGAGGGCCCACTTTCCAAACTTTTATACCTCCTCTCCTCACTCAACCTCTTTATTCCCCTAGTCTCTTTACTCTACTCTATTCTTCCATTATAAAGCATTATTTCCCATAAAGAAATAGGGAATGACCATGAAATAGGCAAAATGGTTTGAAGCAAGAGGCACACTGAGACCTGGGCACCAGGGAGTTTTCCTTGTATCCCTGTGGGCCAGTCCAACACTGCGGCTGTGCATGTGCCTTAGAGTGAAAAGCCGAACTTTAACTAAAAAGTCAGCTTTTTCATTCTATTGCTCATGCGTCTGCCCTGGGAAGTTTGAAGAAAGAAGAAGCAGAAGAGTATTGCTCCGTGGTGCTCGCTGGAATAACCCCAGGCCGGTGCAGTTTTCTGCTGATAGGAGCAACGGCACTGGGTTGTAGGTAAGTATATACATTCACTTGGGGGTGCCTAACATTTGGCACCCTAAGTGCTAAATGACTTTCCTTCTCCTTCTCTGGGAAGTCATGCTAAAGGACTTCAGCGGGGGGGTGCCTGTATTCCCTTGGATGAGAGATGGAGGATTCTGGCAGCAGAATGTAATACAGACTGTAGTGAGGAGAGGTGGGAGTTGAGAAGACTGATAAGTAGCAAGTTGCAGTGGTATAGGCAAGACAGGATGAGAGAATGCATACGTGTCTTAGCTATTGCTTGAGAAAGAAAGGAACAATTTTGACAATATTGTGTAAAAAGAGTCAAAGACAACCCCCAGACAACATCCTGAGCTGACAGGTTTTAAAAGTATACGATCAACAGCTATAGTAAAAGAGGGACAAGTACAAGGTTTAGTTGGAAAGATGATCAGTTCATTTTATATTAGAATAAGTTTGAGATAACATTGATTCATTCTGGTGCAGGCTGCTTGGAGACAATAATAGATTTGAGTGTCAGTTGTTAATGAAGAGGTTGAAATTAATGAATAATTAATAACATCATTAATAACATCACACTTTCCACAGGGCAATATCCCAACCTGAGAGCCAAAGCTAAAAAATTCCCAGCAAATATTTGACTTAGATGCTAAAGACATTTGAGTCAACATCTAAAATGATAATCTAGTTCTGCAATGATATCCACACAGCAGCCTTTAATTGTCCCCTCCATGCCCTGACCCTGCCACTGACTGCAGAAGGAGAAGCGGGTCAAGGACGGAAATAGTTATTTTGCCTTAGGTGTCACAATGGCTAAGGCTGCTCCTTTCTTCACAAAGTACATATGTATGTGTGTGTGTGTGAGTGTATATGGGGGGGGGAGGTTCTGATTACCTAAGCAATTGAGTGATCCTGCTTGATTTTTCTTTGCGATCTTTCTGACCTATATTTAATTTTGTTCTGATGAGTATTCACCTTGAGCACTCCTGTCCTGATATGAATAATACTACTTCTGGGCAGGTAATTTAACACAACTGAACAGCAAAAAAGAGTGTTTGGGGGGTGGGGGTTTGAAAGACACTGCATTATAAACAAGGTAATGATAAAACATGATATTAGGGTTGGTTTCTCTAGATTTTTCTGATTCTCCTCCTCCCTCCTTCGGACAAAGAGCTATTTTGTTGCTTGCATTTTCTTTGTTATTCAGGCTTGGGCGCACAAATATACAGCAAGGAATACGAAATCTACTGAAAACGACATTATTCTGCATTTATACCACTGCCTGCCATGTATTAGAGAGTTATTGGGATGAGGGGGGTGCTGGGTGACGTCACTCTCTTCCAATCTTAATCTCTGCCTTATCTTGCACTACAGTCCACACAAATGCTCAACCCATTAATACTGAGCATGCATGTTGGAGAATACAGTACATTTTAAGCCTGAAAGCACCTGAAACACAAGCCATGGACCTACCAGCACAAGCAGTTTTAAAATATCCTAGAAAAGAAATATCAACAAGAATGAAAACCCCCAGGAGTCAAGATTCAGAGGTTACGTATTTAACAGAAATATCCAATGCCATACTTTTACATTTGGCTTCTTATACAAGACACAGCAATGCTGAAAGAATGCGAGATTAATGTTCAAGCAAAGTCAGAAGCCAGCAGGAAAGTGTTCTTTTTGTTTAATCTTTTGTTTTTTTTCTCCTCTCTTCTCTCATTTGAGGATGATGTCATTGTTCTTGTAGAAATTGTTTCATGAGCTTCCTCTAGTGGAAAAACCAAAGGGTTGCAGGTCTAGACTTCAACTTGCTTTAGTTTTCATTACTTTATCCCACATTGTCTATATATATTGTTTTCACATTTTCCATGATGTTATGCAGCTTCTCTCAGTTCACTAGAAGAATGTATAATAGAAATTACATTTTGATATGCAGATATTGCATAGTAATTGTGTGATTCTGAGCAATGCATATGAACAATATTATCTTCCTAAAGCTTTGGGGGGATCTCGAAAATAATTTAGTTTGTACCACTGCTGACACTCAAGGGATCATCTAAACATCTACAGTTATGTAAAGTTTAATAAACAGCATAATAATGATACTGAGATTCAGCCAAACAGACATGTATCCAATGAGAAGGTCAGGTTGTATATTCAGCCATTAGATGTTATATAGCACTGAAGAAATTGTGGATCCTGTGAAGCTAAAATGTCTGTAGCAGATTGTTCTATTGTGATGGAATAACTAATAGGAAAGAGGTTAATGCAGCATTGTATGTCTGCAGTTGCCCCTGAAATCTGTAGATATATAAGCATGAAACTTCTTTGCATCCTTGAACAGTACAGCACGTTACTATATGCACACATACCCCTCAGTGCATTTGCCTTTACTCTGTCTGAATATCATCATCATTTATCATCATCATTTATTTATATATCGCCGCAGTGCTTTAGAATATAAGCCAATAGCAGACAATCAAATCCACAGATTTAGCTATCTGTTACTAAATTTCGTAAAAATTATCTAGCACTCAATGGCTACATAATTTCACAGGCAATCTTCAGGTAGCAATAGAAATAATGGCAACTTAGGTTTGGCAATCATTTTGTATCCAAAGTTTAGCAAACTGTGGGTAAAGGCTTATGTAGAGCGGGTGCAATAATAGGAGAACATACTGTATGTGTGCCAAAAAAATCCACAGAATCAAACCAGCTCTGGCATTATTTTTGGTGCAAGACTTTATTGTCCTGTCACTTAAATACATAATAGTAACAGGCCCACTGTACAGGGAGCCAGTGCATTCAGTGCAGAACTCTACATGAATCAAACCTGATACCAACATAAGGTTTGTAAATGACCCCCACTGAGTTAATTGCAGAGCTAAAAACCTTTCACAGTAAATTGTTACTTAAATGGGGGCAGTTTCACTAAAGGGCGAAGTGGCCGACGCTAGCTAAAATTTGCCAGAAATCACATCCGCAGGGACATCGCCAATTCACTAACAAGTGTACAGGACAATTTGCTAGCGAAAGAGACCGTCACTAGCGTTCATTCGCACCCTTTCGCCAGGCGACTTTTCTCTCTGGCGAATGGCCTTTACTCCACAAATTCAGTTAAGAGCGAATTTTACAGAACCTTACCTTTTTCACCACAGTTTACTTTGCCACCTCAGACCAGCTGAACTGATAAAACAAAGCTACATCTTCCTCAATTTTATGTCAGTGACATCATATTCTATATGCGACTTTTCTGTTTTTAAAGTGGGATTGCCTTCAAAAGTCCAAACTATTAAAGACTTACAGTATGTGTGAATAATTTTTTTTAACTAATTTGAGCTGCATGCAACATTTATATATACATATATATATATATATATATATATATATATATATATATATATATATATATATATATATATATATATATATATATATATATATAAAAGGGTGGGCTCATGTCTAGGGCATTAGAGGATCTCTTCTGTCTTTATTATGGCTCATGGATATTTGTTTTAAATAAAACATTTGCACCAACATAACTATTAAAGATGTCCATATAACTTTTTAGGTACCCACCCTATTCAAATTAACCTAAGCTAGTGAAGTTTGGCTAGGGAGAAATGAACGTTAGCAAAATTCTCTATGAAATGTTTGCCCAGCTGATGTACCGCTAGCGAAATTCGCCTCTGGCTGCTGATACGCAATTTCACACTTTAGTGAATTAGTGGAGTGGTAACGAATTTGTGCCTGGCAAAGTGGCATAGAGTTTGGCGAAGTGGCTGCTGGCGAAAATTCTCCCCGTTAGTGAATTTGACCCATGGAGTTTCTCCCATTCGTGGGACTTTTAGATGCACATGTAATCAGAGAATCTTCACAATTGTTTAAACCTTAAATGCAAGCCATCGATGGACAATTAATGGAGCTGTATGTCCTACATTAGTGCTGCCCTGGGGCCCTTTCTAAAATGCAAGGGAACCCAGAGACCCAATACTTACTACTATCATTTAGTAGATATCCATATTTTTTTCTTACAGTGTGCTACTCGTTATGTTTCTGTCTTATACTGTACATTTCCCAGGTGCTTGGTTCAGGACGTGAATGTCCCAATCAGTTGCCACAAGAGCCAAAGGAGGAGCCAAACGCAGGCCACCCTCTGGTAGAGAAAAATAACTTAAAGGGATGGTTCACCTTCCAATATTTTTTTTCAGTTCAGTTGTTTTCACATAGTTCATTTTCAGTTCATTTCTATTTTTTATTTGTGACTGTTTTTCTAATATTGAAGTTTTAAGTTTTATTTTTTCCCTTCTTGTGTCTAGTAGACAATGAATGTGGTAGTGTCTTGTTAGTAACTAAAAAAAAGAAGCTTCACAACTTTGAGAAGTCATCTTATACTACTGAAGCTCTCCACATTGGATTATGGGTAGTGATGGGCAAATTTGCGCCGTTTCGCTTCGCCAAAAAATGTGTGAATTTCGTGTGAAATAGCGCCGGCGTCACGTTTTTGACGGCAGCATCCGTTTTTTTAATGCCGGCAGCATCCGTTTTTTTTGGCAAAAATGCGTCAGCATCCAAAAAAACGGATGCTGGCATCCATTTTTTTTTGACGCCAGTGAACTTTTGCCAGCAAATTTTCGCAGCTGTTTCGCAAATTTATTTGCTGGCGGCGAATCGTGCAAATTCGGCGCAAATTTGCGCCTGCTGAATAAATTCGCCCATCACTAATTATGGGAGTTGTAGTTCAGTAACAAATAGAAGTTCGAGGAGTATAGAATAAATTAAAGGAAACTTCATGAAGCTCTTAAGATAATCCGTTTATTGCAAATGCACAGTAAATATATAATTGCCTTTTTTTAAAAAAATAAATGAACATTTCTTAAGCAGACAATGCCGGGCAGCTGTTCTATCCAAACTTTTCATTAGTAAAACATCTAATAACAGCCCCATCTTCTCAGTCACAAGAAAAACTGAAAGTCAATGTGACCTGGTTTAACCATTAACCTTTATTGTGGTTGGAATCACCGCAGTGTCTACCTGCATTGTGCACCTCAGATTTCATCTGTTGCTCCTGTATTCTGGCTGCCCTTGGCCTATTTTATGAAAGGGGAAAGACTAGAAAAAAACCAACAATGGAACAATATAGCAATGCTTTTGCTAGCTCAGCTGCATTCTCTGAGCTTCTAACAGCTTCACCTTTACGCACTTGCAAGCCCCTGAAGTATAGGAATAAGACTAATACTGTTTATTGCATGATGTGCATTAAGGAAGGCAATATTTCACCATTTTGATCACATTAACAACAGTGGAAATATTGAACCTCTGTAATTCTTACTAGAGTACAAGCCCATTAACTCTGCTCCTCAGTCCCAGAAAATGCCCAGCAAAGACATTTTACTAAAACAGATGAGTGGAGAAACATGACTGATTATCTCATGGAAATACAGCAAAGAAAAAAATTCAGCTGGCCTGATAGTCTTGCACAATTCCCGGCATTAGGAGGGGGCATTTATTAAACCTCAAATGTATCTGGTTGAGGTTTTTAAGGGGAAAACTCGAATTTTTCATGGAAAAAAAAACCTTGAATTTTTAGAGATGTATTATACTCCATCTCAAGGTCATGTTGAAGTCAATGGCAGATGTCTCTGAAGTTGTCTATTGACATTGTGATCTGCACCAGATAATCCAATAAAGTCTGGGTTTTCATCTGATACTCCAAAAAAGTCGAGTTTTCACAGTTTTCGGATCACCAATCTCATGATACGAACTGACGCTCAATTTTGTTGCGATGTTTTGTCGAGAAAAATTATTGATAAATGAGTTAAATTTGTGTAAGGGAGTTTGGTTGAATTTGTTTTCATAAAAACTGAGATTAATTGGAGTTTTAATAAATAACCCCTTATGTGTCCACAAACTTGTAGGCACTCTCAATGCGACCAATTAGCATGAAGCATATACTACTACTATGTATAAACTACTGCAGTATGAATAATGAAAGCTGAAAGGTGGTTACTGTTGGTTTTTAGGCCTTTGTTGCTACATGAGGATCATTGTACATTCTGATCATTCTTGCTCTCCCTAAAGCTGGCCATAGACGCAAAGATCCGATCGTACGAATCGAGGATTCATACGATTTTCAGACCATGTGTGGAGAGTCCCGTAATTTTTGTCCCACAGAGATCGGTCGTTTGGTCGATCGGCTAGGCTGAGACTGTCACCGACTTTGTCGACACAACTTTCGTACGATTGCTGGTAGGGGCAGAACATCCGCTGATCATTATTTGCTCGAAATGGTTAGTGGCAGGTCGGAAGATGGGGAAGTCCAATCGTACGAGGATTCAAGCAAGCTTAAGAGGACCACATTGGTCAAAATTTACCCTTAATCTTTCTAAGACCTGTGGGGCCTTTAAACCAGTGACATAAGTCCTTACAATCTCTTGCCTCATCTTGATCAAAATAACTCAAGAATATTAATTCTGAGGGTGCAATAATCAAACTAACAAGATGGTTACATGTTTGACAACTTTTAGTATGGTATAGACAGTAAAATTCTAAAGCAGCTTGCAATAGGTTTTTATTTTCTATTTTTTTCCATTTCTTATTTTTAGTCCCAAAATGGAAAATAGTATAGTGTATGGTAATGCAAATAGGCAATACAAAATAAGAACAGTAAAACTTCATACAGTTTTTTGGCTGACAGTGACCCTGACAATCAGACAACAATTTCAACTGCAGACTGGAAAGAGCCAGAGAATAAGAGCACTAATAATGATTATCCTTTTTATATTTCTGCAGCGCTTTACAGAGATTATACACCATTCACATCAATCCCTGCCCCAGTGCAGCTTTACAATCTTAGGTCCCTATTACATACACACAAACTATGCTCAATTTTATCAAGAGCCAGTTAACCATGTGTTGGAGTGTGGGAGAAAACCAGAGTACCCAGAGGAAACCCATGCAGAAACAGGGAGAACATTCAAACTGCTTGAAGTCAGTGTCCTAGCTATTACGCATATTTCTAACCTCTGGGCCACCATGCTTCAGAACCATAGAAAATAAAAAAAATCAGTTAAAAAGCTGTTAAGAATCAATATTGTACTAATAATAATGGTTAACTTCCTCTTTAAATGTCTAACCACAGCCATGTGTCCTTATGAAATGTGAATCACAGATGTCGATAAGTGGCAAAATTGAATCACTTTGTTTCATTTACATTTGCTTCCTTGTGAATAATCCAAAATTACAATATGGTTACGGGAAGAATAATGAAAAAATGTGTTTCCTTTTATAGCAGGAGCCTTTCAGGCGACACAGAGTTTGCACTGCCCTTTAAGTTGTGTCTTTCATGGCTTCAGCCCAAGAGGCTAACAATATTGGTTTGTCTGCCTAGTTTTCGAAGCACTTTGCAGGGCTCCAGTTACACTCACAGACCCAGATTATCTCTATTCTATCCAGAGCAAAGATTCTTGTTCGTTCTGATTTACAGGAATTATAATGTTACTACTCTGCACACTTTGTAAGGCATTGACACCAATATGCTTTGTAAGGGACAGACCCAGAGGACCATTGGTTCATTGTGCTTCTGAGCTGTCAAGCCGCCAACCTTTGAAAGATAATGGAACCTGTTCTAAATTCTCCAATGTTGACATGGGCCTTCTCAGAGACTATTACAGGACATCAGAGAATAGCCTGCATAGCAACAACTTGTACTTTTATTTTAATTGTATTAAACCACTTGGGGGAAGGGTTTTAATGTATAAAAAGTTTACTTATTCCACAGAGGTAAAAAAAAAATCATACATTGTGTTTACCATGATCCTAACAATGCACGACGAAAGGGCAGCAGAATATGCAAACTTAATTACTATAATTTCAACATTCTGTTCCAACACAATTCCAATTACGTTTGCATTTTTCTCAAAATTCCAGTAATTGTTATGTGTAATGTTTCCCATGTCCAGGAGCTCATTTTAAGCAAACAATTCCTTTTTTATAATGTTTTTTCTTCTGAGATAATAGAACAGTATCTTGAACATTATGGTAGCTAAGCAAGTGGAGGGGATGTAATGGAGTTTAGCACAGCTACTTTGAGAAAGTGTATCTTTGCTTTGGGGGTGGGATGTGTTCCTATATGTCCCACGGTACTGATTGTAGTTCCTGTTTCATAGTCCGTATAAATGTAGGGAGCATATGGTTCTGTCTGTTTGGACTTCACCTAGTGCCAGGGGTAGATTCTGCTGGAGAGCCTGAAGAAGAAGGCCTCAGTATGAAGATCTGCCCTAAGATAGGCCAAGCCTTAGTGAAATCAGGGATAATGAATATGGTAAAGATAGTGGCAGGATAGCACTATAATGCAGTGTTGCCCTGCACTGGTAAAACGTATGTGTTTGCTTCAGAAACACTTATATTGTTTATATAAATAAGCTGCTGTGTAGCAATGGGTCAGCAATTCAAACGAGAAAAGGCTCAGGTTACATAGCAGATAGCAAATAAGCTCTGTAGAACATAATGGTGTTATCTGTTATCCACTATTTAACCTGTGCCATATAGACTTTTTTCAATTTCCGCCATTGCTACACAGCAGCATGTTTATATGAATTATAGTAGTGTTTCTGAAGCAAACATATTAGTTTTACCAGTGCATGGCAACGATATATGATATTTTCATTACTTTAAAACACTTTTTTGGTGCTACTGTTCCTTTTAGTTCCTTTTGTAAGAATTATATTTCAGCTTGGAAAGCAGGAAAGCCATCCTCAAATACTTCTGTTAGGGCATAAATGTGTGTAAGTGTAAAGGTGTTCTACCCTGTAAAGCAGTTGGAGTTTGGTATTAAAGCTATAAAAGAGTTACACTGCCATAAATCCATGTTGGACATTGGATACAATTGTTCTCTATGAGCACACCTGCACTTTATCATGTTCTTTATCATGTTCTTACTACTATCATATCACAATGATACACCCATCATGTCTGACGTTTAGCATTATTTACTTAACATATTACATCTGCTGAGTGTGCACTGTCTTGTCCTGTCCCTGCACTATGCTGTCCTGTCTTGCAGAAGTTGCATATTTTTGCACTTGCACTTTTTGTCTGTTGTCCAGTACATCTCTGTTGTGTGTAGCACCATGGTCTTAGAGGAAGGTTGTTTCGTTTCACTGTGTACTGTACAAACGTATATAGATGAAATGACAATAAACTCACTCTTAACTCTTGACTAATAGCAAAATAACCCTATTTATATGGATGAGGGTATTTTTCTTTAATGTAAAGCTCCTCTTCTTTGCAAGCAGTTGCCATCTTGCCCCAGTCTCTGAAGTGTCCCCAAAACGAGTTCAGACTTTGCACATGCCCATCTGAGAAATCGGAGTGAAAGTTCTTAACTGCTGTAAGCGGGGACGCAGCCCAGCCTGTCTGACGATTCTCTTGCCTGCTCCATTTGTACCGTGACCTTCGGCCCAAAAGACTCTGCTAACAGCCGTGCCCCTTCGCCAGCCAGGACATCTCGCCTTGCACCCCTCGTTAAGTCCAGGTGGCACCCAAGTAAGCTGAGGGCTCCTCCCGAAGCCCAACGGTGGTCACACTACTGGTGAAGCCGAGACCAGGGTGCTTGGCATTTGTTCTGGTATCGGGTGCCGGCCGTGACAACTGCGTATACCCTCGGATCTGAACTTGTAAGGCAGGGGACACTTCAGAGCCCGGGACAGACAGTGGCCTGCTCAACAGGAAACTACCTGACTAATATGCTTTTTAAAGACGAGGAGCACTAGCTCGGAATAGGAGATCGGGGTCACTGAGGGTTGCCTAACAAATTGACACCCTCCATAGATTCAAATTTTCTTCTCCTTTTAATAGTCTTATAGTGATCCAAACTACAGATAGATCCCTTTTCCAGGAACCCCCACATCACAAGTATTGCAGACAACTATATGTTTGTACAAATGCACTCTAAAAACCATGCACACATGAAGCATATCGACTTTAGTTGTCTGGTGTTTAGAGTGTAGGTATAGAGTGCTTTAGAAAAAGCATGGTGTTTCGGCAGTATATCACAAAAGAATAAGTAGATTATGAGTATTGAGGTGACAGAATTAGTGAACATGCATTTGGAGTGTAAAGTAAAGACATAAAAAAAGCAGTGGGGTTCAGAGACAAGGTGAGTTTTCAGACGGCAAAGAAAAGGTGATTAGTGAATGAAATCAGAACTGTATGAGTCAGTAACTACACAAAGAAAGCTGTGTATCCGGAGGTCCTTGGAAGAGCACATGCCTTCAATAAATAACTACCATTCTCACACATAGCTTTACAGCTCACAAAGAACAAGTACATTAAACCTTTGAAAAATGTGTCTGTCTTTATAATGTATGGCACAGTAAATTATTGTAATAAAAATCAGCTTAACTCGCAATGTACAGTACCCTCCTCTAAGTGTAAAATCTATTGCTCTAATTGCTTATTGACTGTCATGCATAATGACATCACTGTCAGCCAATCGGCAGAAAGAACTCACTGCACAAAGGGAAACGATTATTTCAGAGCAAAGATCAGTACAACAGTCAGCGAAGGAATGAATGAGAGAGAAAAAAAGGAATGATGGGTAAGTATGATGCCACCCTGCCCAAGTTAGACGGCACCACTGTGGGTCAGTAGAGAATGGTTGAATGAACACAGAATTAAACAGGTTTCTTTACAAAAGCTTCAAATTATCTATGCAGCGGATAACCTTGCATTGCTTTTATAGATTTGCATCTGTTTGTTAATGTAACATAAATTGTTCTCATAATATAGTTGATAGTAATACAGGTACGGGACCTGTTATCCAGAATGCTCGGGACCTGGGGGTTCCAGATAATGGATCATTCGTTAATTTGGATCTTCATACCTTAAGTTTACTAGAAAATCATGTAAACATTAAATAAATCCAATAGGCTGGTTTTGCCTCCAATAAGGATTAATTATATCTTAGTTTGGATCAAGTACAAGTTAGTGTTTTATTATTACAGAGAAAAAAGGAAATCATTTTTAAGACTTAATACGGATCCCATACCTGTATTTAGCAAATTCCTTTACATTTAGAAATGTTCCTTCAGAAAGAATACATCAATGTTCATTGCCTGTAGATAGGCATGTCACATTATTAATCTTGCTGCTCATGCCCAGTAAAAAATAAACCTATAAAGCCATGACGCAAGCGTTAATTACTGTTGCGTCTCATAAACAAACAGTTTGGGTATTTTTCAGCAAGCATTTGCTTTTTTGTTCAGCAGAATTTTGCCTAAGTATATGCATAGTATCATAGCATATCTGGTCACTTAAATGTTCAGGAGTAAAGATGGCCACATGCAGCTCACAAGCTCAACAGTTCTGCATTATCCAGGATGTGGCATCCTTGCAACATGATCTTGACAAACTGGCAATCTGGGCAGCTAAGTGGCAAATGAGATTCAATGTTGATAAATGTAAAGTCATGCACCTGGGATGTAAAAATATCCAAGCCACTTATACCCTTAATGGGACTGCATTAGGCAAATCCATTATGGAAAAGGACCTTGGAGTCCTTGTAGATGATAAACTTGGCTGTAGCAAGCAATACCAGTCAGCAGCATCAAGGGCAAATAAGGTCTTGAGCAGTATTAAAAGGGGCATAGAGTCAAGGGAGGAGGGGGTCATTCTTCCACTGTATAGAGCACTTGTAAGGCCCCATCTAGAATATGCCGTACAGTTTTGGTCTCCATCACTCAAACAGGACACTATTGAATTAGAGAGGGTACAGAGAAGGGCAACTAAGCTGGTAAAAGGTATTGAAAATCTTAGCTATGAGGAAAGACTGGCCAAATTGGGGATGTTCACGCTGGAGAAGAGGCGCTTAAGGGGTGATATGATGACTATGTATAAATATATAAGGGGATCATATAATAATCTCTCTAATGCTTTATTTACCAGTAGGTCTTTCCAGCTGACACAAGGTCACCCATTCTGATTTGAAGAAAAGAGGTTCCACCTAAATATTCAGAAGGGGTTTTTTACAGTGAGAGCTGTGAAGATGTGGAATTCTCTCCCTGAATCAGTTGTACAGGCTGATACATTAGATAGCTTTAAGAAGGGCTTAGATAGCTTTTTAGCAAGTGAGGGAATACAGGGTTATGGGAAATAGCTCATAGTCCAAGTTGATCCAGGGACTAGTCCGATTGCCATTTTGGAGTCAGGAAGGAATTTTTCCCCCTCTAAGGCAAATTGGAGAGGCTTCAGATGGGTTTTTTTGCCTTCCTCTGGATCAACTGGCAGATAGGTAGTTAAAAAAAAAAAAAAAAAGGTTGAACTCGATGGACATGTGTCTTTTTTCAACCTTACTTACTATGTTACTATGTTACTATGTTATCAGAAAAAGATTCTGATCTGATTCTGCCTGTTAGCTTAAAGGAAGTGAAGAAGATCTCTTTGGCTCCTCTTGAGCTTTGATCAAGATGATAATCCTTAATCCAACAGGGTCACAGACAGGATGGTCAAAATTGTCCAAACTATCTTACTAAATCGATTCTGGGCATTAATAATCACCTTAAGATGAATTTATAGCAGGTAGAAAACTGCAATTGTTATTTAGGATTAACAAGACTATACATCATCAGATACAGCCTACATAAATGCCCCACTGGGTCACATGGCATGGCAGGTTAGCAATATTTACTGCAGCAGTGAGGGTTTAAGGTTCAATTCTAACTAACAGTTCTTCCTCTGTTTTAGGGTGTTTTCTTTCCAAGTGATCTAATTTCCTCCCACAATACAAGATATATAAATTGTTGTCCAATAGTTAGAGCTTCTGACATTAATGATGTGAGGACATTCCTTAATTATGTGCTCAGAGTTGCTGTGCTACTATGGATTTAGTATATGGAGGTATATGGATTTAAGGGTATGTCTTAATATGACAAACTTTTCTCACATATGAGTGATATCCCTGCAATGAGCACCAACCATTTGTTTTTTGGTGTGCTACCCCCATTAATGTGGATACAGTCTTAACATTTCTTGAAATAACATGGGTGTGGTTTAAAGTGGGTGTTGTTTAAAGGGGAGGGGTCAACACTGGCTTCCATTATCGGCCCTCCTTCACATAGGCCAGAAAAATTCTGGCTCTCGGTACAACAGAAGTTGCACAACACTGCCTTAGAATTTAAATAAATAAGGTTTCATATGCAGCCGAAGAAATTACTTTGTAGCATGCTCCCTGAAAATTTTGTATTAGTGACTCTGAGGTTTTATTTTAATTTACATCATTCTGTATTGCAAAATAAACAGAAAACAAGCACCTGGAGTATTAATTATACAGGTCTTCTAACATGGTACAGTAGATATGTTCTTCAGTAACACAGAAGTCAGCCTGCGTGCGTTGCCCATGCAGTTGGTAGTTCTTTTATTGTGTTTAAAATACATATGTTTAACAGCTAGTCTAAAGCTGGCCATAGACACAAAGATAAAGTTGTGCGAATATTCGTTTCCTACAATTTTTGTACCGTGTGTGGATTGTCCTGACGTTTTTCATGCCATGGTGATCGTTTGTTTAGTCGATCGGACAGGTTAGAAGATTTATGTCCAATAACAATAGTATCTCTGCATGTATTGCCTAACTGACAATATCAATCTGTGACTGTCACTACTATTTGACGGACATAAATTTCGTATGATTGCTGTCTATCAATTAATGGCCAGAACATCATCTAATTGCAACACATGATCACTCGTCAGACACAAGGATATATCTGCATGTCTATGGCCAGCTTTACATGCATATATTTTGCTACAATGCCACCCAGTGATGTATGTGCGATGTGTGTTTAGCAGAGGTGGGCCAGCCCGGACGGGCTTCCTAGGCAACCCAACCTTCCAGGTCGCCCCCCTTTCCGTCACATGTAAGTGCAGGTCAAGGATCATGCAAGACGATTGGCAGGTGAGTCTGGTCTAGGGGTAGGCAGAACAGGTACCTGCCCAGTGCCCCACAATTGTTGCGCCATAGGCAGCTGCCTCCTCTACCTACCCCTAGCTCTTCTCTTTGTTTTACATGTACATGAGGGTTTTTTATAAAGGCAAAGACCCAGTAGGGAAGGCATTGGTCTAAAGAACCCATGAAGAAAAGGCTTTGATGAAGTGACACATGCCCCATGAGGCAAGTGAGGTTAGGATACACGATGCAGACAAACCAAGTGAAGCAAACCAAGACTGAGATCTATAACATTAAATTAAGAGCAGGGAATATACAAGGAATGTGGAATATACTGTTAGCCCCTTGCCTTGATTTACTCAAGACTGCTTAATGAATACCATCAGTATTATTTTATAACTCGTAATCTTTCCTCCAAACATGAAATATAAGCTCCTGCCTTAACAATGCCCTTGCCAGTTCTGTTCTAATCACTCTGCAAGGTTTTGTACTTGACCTTCACACAGCAGGCTTTTTTTTTTTTGCATGGTTATGTAAGACATTTAAAGGAACTTTACAATATTTTTCCTTAAAATGTATTCGGTTTATAATAGGCCAGCAGAGAAAAATTACTTTAACAGAATGGAAAAAAAAACAAAGACTAAGCAATGTTCCTCTTACCTAAAACCAACTAATAATTGTTAATACCAGTGCTTTTGGTATCATAATTAGATAAGTAGGATACAAATTATTTACAGACCAACTGTACTGACCCAGCAGAATTATGACAGGAATGATTTGTGCCTTAGCAGTGATAAATCTTTTTAGCCTTCCAGGGGGCCGTGACACTCTACTCTGTGACCTTTGGGCCATTATAGAGAAACTAAGGCATCATAGCTCCCACATTAATTTCTTGAATCCACATTGTCGTATTTAGGCACATACAGTCATGGATCAGACTTTTGCAATTTCACACTTTACACTTTGCAATTAATTTTACTCTAAAAATTGCATTTACACCCAAACTTTCACATTCATACATTTTGTTGCAAGTTGATTTCTTACTTTTTCAGCATTAAGCTTGTCTTGTTAATTCTGCACCCTTCTAAATTTACACATAGTTAAGGTGCTTACAGCATAGTTGCACAAATAAAAATGCAGCTTGCAACATACACCTGAAATGATAAATGCAGAAACAATAAAGTTACAAGTAGAAGCTTGTGTTCATTGGCACAAAACATAGCAAGCCCTTTATCACTGCATCTGAGCTGAACATTGCATGTCAAGTATATAAGTTTACAAATTGCAGCTTTATAACGTTGCTACAAGACCCACTTATAGCTGACTACTTAGATGGATTAGATTTTTTTTTAGTAGAGATTATCTGTGCTACTTGCAATTTACCCCTTAGAAATCAAAATGTCTAACTTGCCAGTTACAAGCCACATCAGCACCAATTTTCTGCATATCTCCAGTTCAAGGGATGTTCAAGTCAATATTTTGGTGGCATCCAATTTAGTAGGATAACATAGCGACCAGTTATATCAAATTAGTGAAAGCTGTTAGGGTTTAGTTGTATTCATGTATATAGCAGTCATCTCAAAAAATTAAATTTTTCCGTAGCTAATTTAGCAAGAACGAAATCCCAAAGGTATGCAATATTACATAAATCTAGTGTTATGGGTCTTGTTTTAGGAAGGACTGGAGCATATTTAATACTGAATATATTAATGTATTCTATATAAATATAGGTTGAAATTCCCTACGCGGCGCAAATTTGATATTGACCACTTCGCCCACTTCGGAACACTTCTCCAGACGAAAATTGGCCAGGACAACGCTAATTCCTTAAAATGCGAAGTTGCAGCGAGGACGCTGAATGCTTGCAAAGTTGCACTAGCATTACTTCGCCAAGCAAAGCGAAGTTGCGCTAGCGTTGGCTAATTTGCATACGGCAGGAAGTGAAAGTTGAATGGACTTATATGTTGCAACCAATATGGAGCAGGCACTCAATAAGCCAGACTTCCAACAGGCAATAGTTGAAAATGAAGAAAGTTTATTGTGTCGACAGCCTGACACGTTTCGTGTCACAAACACTTAATCATAGAGCCTATGATTTAGTGTTTGTGACACGAAACGCATCAGGCTGTGGACACAATAAACTTTCTTCACTTTGAACTATTGCCTGTTGGAAGTCTGCCTTATTGAGTGCCTGCTCCATATTGGTTTCGTCGGTTTGTCCGCCCCCATGCTGAGGGCTCAGGGCGGTGCACCTGGGCCACTTCCCCAGTGTGGTGAGTTACCTTT